>NC_084936.1:23007500-23607500 GCF_958298935.1 Phragmites australis | reverse complement strand
TATTAAAATTTATACGGATCTTATTATTTCTAATTTCCTATACTTATAATGCTTAGAGTTATATCTTAATTTCACTCCGTCAAAACTTAACTCTCTAAAATTCCCCTCCATATCTATAAAATAAGAGCTAACAGTTAGTTCTTATTTCTAATCCACTCACTTTTTCTTTTTATATATTTATAGTAATAAGAACTAAGTACTTCCTATAACTATTAGAATTCTCCTTAAAAGAAGGGCCACGCCTGGATTGCTACAAAAGGAAAACCCTGCACACTCTCTCTCTCTCTGCCCGTGCAATTATAGCTCCATGATTACACTTCCCAACAACACAAAATAGCGGAGAATCTTGCTAGCGCCACTACTTTAATCCTTTCTTTTGTTCACGTTAGTGTCCAAAAGGTTGACATGGGCTCAAAGCCTCGAACACTTGGCTATAGGGGTGGAAATAGATGACAGAAAATTCAAATTATTCGATTATGTATCTGTTAAAATATGAATATGAATATCCGTATCCGTATTCGTTTCTGAAATGGATACTAAAATGGATATATCTGAATTCGTTTTTGAGATTCGGATTCAAATGTGGATATCCGAATTAGATATATCCGATTCGTATCCGTATCCGCCAACCAGGGAACCAAATTTTGCTAAAGTTTTAAAAATTTTAGATATGAACGAAATTCCAACCTAATCAAATTGGAACAAATTTCAGTCAAATTTCATCAAATTTCAGTTAAATTTGATCAAAAATTTAAATTTCCAACATGAATTTTGAACAAAAATTCTAAAATTCCGGCCCAATCAAATTAGAACAAATTTCAGTCGAATTTTATCAAATTTCAATCAATTTTTTTCAAAAAATTAAATTTCCGACCTGAATTTCGAAGATCGACTAGATATCCGAATGCGGATTCGTATTCGAACTATCCGATTCGTATTCATATTCGAGGATATCCGGATCCGTATTCACATTCAAATTAAAATATGATAAATCGTACTGTCCAAATTCGATTCTATACGTATTCGATCTGTTTCCATCCCTACTTAGCTAGCTAACTTCCCTGCACAGGAGGAGGATGAGAGGATCTCCGGCAGCACGGCTGGGTCTTTCCCTTTGTCCTGCTCTGCGCCTCTGCCTCTGAGCCCATGCAAGGCAATGGCATGCACGCAAGCTTCCCATCAAGGCATCAGCAAAAGGTGATGGACGTTGTTGTTTTTGGAGAGGGAACTGACTTTAAGGAAAGAGCTGGCTGGCCTGCATGAGAAAAAAAGGACCGAAATGCCAGTCTGGTGATGTGCTGAAAAAAGTTATGTTCTGGATTATTCACCTTTTATACTTTCAAACTGAAATTCGGTTCAAAACTACACACAAAAGTGAACTGTTCTTTGCTAAGGTTAATTTCGAAACATAACTTGTGGCAGTACCGTATAGTAACAAAGAAAAACCCAAATATACTTAGTATCGAAATTGAGATTTCATTCTACAAAGAGATAGGCATCATAAACCTGACCGATACCACTATCGCATTTTATCACCGTCGATTCATAACACCATCAGATAGTGATAATCGGTCTATAAATTGAGTTTTTTTTTATAAAATCCTAAAAATCCCACCTAGACAACGCTTATGCTACGTATGCAGTCCCAAGTTATAAGTTAGACGATTTTTCATAAAAAATATACACACGTGTGGTTTGTGAAAGTCGAACCCTCAACCTCTTACCTTGCATGAAACTTGCTTACTATCTCACCTCTGGATGATTGCTAAGAGCAATAGGATTTTTTTTTTCTTTTTGATCCTTATTGTCTGAAAGTTTTGATAATTATTTAAGCATTAAAATAGCTTCAAATAAAAAAATTATCAACTACAAAGTTGTACACTCCGAGAGATACTATTTTCTTATAATCTTCTTTATTCATTTGACTATGTATGAATATTTTATAAATGCTAAATATCTCACTAAAAACATGAAAACAGACACTTGTTTTTCCATTCTTCAACATATACCAATTTAAACATATTTTATTATTTCACCATATAATTACTACCGTTAAAGATGATTGTTTGCCTAAGTTATATTTTTATATCATTCTATATTTTATCCAACTTGAAACTGAGTTAGTCTACATAAAAATCAGAGAAGAGTACTATATATACAATGTGTTAATCATTCTTTAGTGGTTAAGTATAGCATATATTATTATTTCATCATGTTATTACTATTTTATCATTTTTGTCTAGTTTAGAAATGCTAGGTACTCCCATAAGTGAATTACAATGAAAAGAGTCAAGCTCGATATGCTATGAATTCTAAAATTATTATGGAACATATTTAGATATCTAGATGGCTTTAAATAAAAAGACTATCAACTATAAAATTGTAGATCTCATCGAGCACTATGTGAAAAAAAATCAAAAGTGATGGATCATAACTGCCATACGTGACGGGTCCCTCACTCGTCACCCTGATCACCAATAAGATCATTGGTGACGAGTTAAAACTTAACCCGTTACTTATAACCTACATAAGTGACATGTCATAACTGTGACCCATTACTTATGTTGATAAGTAATGGGTCACAGTTATAACTGATGAATAGTTATAAGTGATGACCCGTCACTTATAACTGATGAATGATTTTCGTGCTTTTTGATACGAAAAAAGTCAAAAAAAAAAAAATTTCACCCGAGCCAATCCAACTCAGAGCCATCACCACTTGCCACATGTCCCTAGCTATTTTTTGAGCTGTTTTCATAATGCGTGTACCGTGGGAATTGAACTCACGACCTACCCTCGCATACTTCTCTGTCTTACCACTTCACCCTCGCTTGTGTTCTGAAGGGAGTAGGATATTTTATCCTTTTAATTTTTTTGTCGAAGGTCATAAGTGACGGGTCATAACTATAACCCGTCACTTTTGACTTGTAATAAGTGACGAGTTACAGTTTTGACCCGTCACTTTTGAGCTTTATATAATAGACACACAAACCAGTTGATTCGATGTATTTTGATTCTACGAATATCTACAGAAAACGTTACATCTGTTTCCCTCCGATTTTGTCGGGTTCGACAAATTTTTCGAGGCCAAAAATGGCTTAGAAGATTGAGTTCTCACCCCCGAAAGTTTTTACACTATTTTTAGAACATGCGTTTGTGTCCATAGCCGCCATCCCTTACATCAAACTTGAGCAGAAATATACAATAGTTTCTATTCTAATGTTTTTAAGGTGAGAAAAAATAAGATAAAAGTAAAATAAAAATAAAAAATATTTGTGAATGCACTACTATAAATCAAATTGCTTTAAAAAATAATATTTGCTTTTACCATTTTACTACATATTTTATGGTTTGCAAATAAATGCAAATTTTACTATTGGATACAAAAAATTATATAGTTATTATTTTTAATTAATACTAGCTAGATTTATAATTGATACATTATGAAGAATATATTAGACATGTCACAACTACGTAAAAAAATTGAAGAGTTAATGGGCTAATACATCTAATAGTTCATCAAACTGATTGACGAATACATCTAATGATTGACTAATTAAGATTACTTCATCTGTTCTCACGGGTCAAAATTTGACTTTTCACTAATGACTTTTTTAGGTGACTCGTCACTGATGAGTTATTCATTAGTGATGGGTCACAACTTGATCTATAACTTATAACTGGTCTAGGGTGACCCGTCACTAATAAATAGTTATAAGTGATGGGTCACAACTACCTATCATTTATAACTAGCGTATGATGACTCATCATTAATTTCATGTCTCATTTGTTTATTTTTTATGTAATAGAAAGTTATAATTTTTTATATAAAAATTATTTTTATCTGATATCGTATGAAAAAATTATGAATTTTTTAAGATAAACTACAAATTATTATTACTGTCTGTTTGCGTCGGTTCATGTTGGTTCGTGATATGAACCGATAGTGATAATCCATATGAAAAAAGGTAGCAGTGAAAAATCATTATTATTGTCTATTTATGTTGTGAACCAGAAATGATATATTATTATTATCAGTTTTTAAGAAAGACAGTAATAAATGATCGTATATGGATGTTTCTGTAGTACTTAGTGGACACCACATGAGTACCTTTTGCTTTCTGTAAGATAACCTAAACAACAAAACGGAGGTCATGCCATTGGGCACGGTAGAATCACCCTACCTCTGTTTTCCTCCTCTAGCTTTTCCGAGATACGATACACAAGCAAAACCGCCGTTTGGGCAGAATCTCGGAAAAGCTATTGCACGGTCCCCGGCGGTGGGCTCGCCTCGCCGGCCGGGAAGATAGCGGCCGGCTTTACCCGAGACGAGCTGGGAGACGTTCGCTTTTCCTTGTGCGTGGATTGCATGGGGTTTATATTAGTCGGATACTCTTCGCGACTCCCAAAGTTGATTGGTTGTTTAATTTAGGGGCAAAGTGAGCTTACTAGCTTTGAAGATTTCCTTCTTTACACAGAAGCATGTGAACGAACGCAACTGCTCTTTTTTTTTAAAAAAAAACACGATTGCGCCTGGGTACTCGTAAATAAATTTTAAAAAACACGATTGAATGTTGAAACAATACATTTAAATTGTTGAAGTGCTATACTCGAAGTTTTTAATTTATCAATAAATTCAAAACTGATAAATATATTCATATTGAACCTCGTTTTGTTGTCTTAATTCTAAAACCTCCATGGTTCAAACAAATTTGAAAATGGAACTATGGTTTAAGAGAAAACGATTTTGAAAATCAGAATTCATTCGAACACACCTATCCATCCCACAATCCAATAGCATGTTGCCACATGTACCCAACACGCTCCAAGTCACACCTGCGCCCCGCAACCTATCTTGCCCGCACCTGCGCCTCCGAGCAACGCAGCCGTCCACTCCAACACCTGCGATTTCGGGGCTCAAATCGGGCACCCGATATGTAATCTGGGCCACAATTGGCTGGATAGTTAGGACCATTACATTGCCCCAAGGGCCTGTGCATAACGAACATGAGCCCATGAAGTAAGAAGCCCACCCGAGATTTATAGAACATGTCCAATGTAAGGGCTTGGTTGTTTCTACGATGGATTATGAAAAGCAGTTTTTTGATTCTGAATTATGTAACATTGGATTGTGAAAAGCTGATGATTTAAAAGTTAGGCGCTGTTTGATAATTTAGATTTTGGATGAGTTGAATTGCTGTTTGTACATGTTAAAAGTCTGAAATACTCTCATCTGTTTTAAGTGCCATGTTTACCATTTCGTGACACGTTTCTCATTCGATCAAACTTGTAGTTTATTTGTAAAAACGAAAATGCATAAATAAATTGCAAAAGATACATCATTTATACGAATTTAAATTCATATTTTTTTGGACTTTTTAATTATGGATTTAGCCAATTACAACACATTTATCAAATTACACAAATTCCAGTAGGTCCCCTTATTGACCCTAGTCAAAATCAACAGGAAGCGGCCATGGTGGCTCTGCTCGAGACTGGCAGTGGTGATTGGCGTTGCAACTCGGCAATCAGAAATCAAAAGGGGCTCTCGCACGCAATAGGAATCCATCCAAGGTATCACTTAGGGACCCCTGGAGTTCAGCCTATGGCGGCAAAGGTGGCACGACGGCCTTGAGTCGTGTGGCGGCGATGACCGAGAGGAGGAGAAGTCGCGGGGAGGGCATTAGTTGAACGGGTTAAGAATCAGGACGTCTCCGCGGAGATCACTGAGGGATCTGTGGAAGCGGAGGAGCTCTGGAATGGTCAGTGGGAGATGGTCGAGCTCACGCGGTAGCCGGGGTTGGGGAAGATGGCTTGCGCTCGAGCTCGGCCGACGGAGAAACGACAGCAATGCTCACATCTAGGTCGAGGAGGAGGGTAGGCATGTAGCGAAGGAGGTCGGCGATGGTTGAGGACCGGCGGGCGCAATAGAGCGCAGAGGTGAGGATGCGGAAATTGGGGGTGGTGCGGAGGAGAACGAAGGGGGTGATGCAGAGGAATGTTGGGGAGGAGGAGCAAAGGGCGGTGCGGCGAGGAGGAGTAGAGGGCGCGGGTGGTGCGGAGGGGGGTAGTGGAGAAGGGAGTGGTTGTGGTGGCATTTGGCGGTGTTGCATGAGTACCGGGGTAAAGGAGAGGAATTGATGAGTAATTCCACCTCAAGCTTGATGCGCAGTTTGATCTTTTTACAAATTAAAAACTGAGAAAAGCTGATGGAGAGTGGATTATGTAATTGTGACAATCTAATAATCAGATTATAGAATTCAACTTATAAAAATTGTTTGTTTGTTTTCACTTCAGTTTATAAAAAGCTGATTTTCATAATCTTTAGTGAAAACAAATAAGCTCTAAAGTAAAGTTTTGGTGTTGTATGGTTCGTCACATGAGCCCATAAAGTAATTTGGTGGCCCTGGAACAGAAGAAGAGCCTATCGAATTTCCTCCAAAATGTTCTTAGGGAGCTAGTGATACTAGTGCAATATTCTCTATTGATAGATGGGCATCTATTTTATATATATATAAAAACATCATCTGAGAGCTTTACCCGAACGCACTATAAAAACATCTAAATCCAGATTCCAGAAGTAGTTTGAAAAAAAAAATCCATTATAAAAAAACGCTCTTTTTTTCTTTTATCCTCTACTTCTCACATATATATGTAGTATCTTAACGCACGCAAAAATCATAGGTATACAGTATACTACCATTCTGGAGTGAGATACCCGAGTCGATCCCCGCTATCTTAAAAAAATCAGCTCGTTCTCTTGCTCGATGCGTTCTCGGAGAGCACGGACATCGATACGCTTCTCCCCGACAATTTCACCTGAGGTGTCTCCACAGATCTAACGGTTCCAGGCGTGTAAAAACTCCTCTAACCTCTATCATCATGGCAGATCCGCCGTGCGTTCAGCGGCACGTACCCGACGGCACAGGAGTTCAGTGCAACCGCAGTGACAGGACACGCCCGGTTACGTGAATCGCCAGGCGACGCGTCCGCGCGCGCCTGGCCGCGGGCCATCACCTCGTTGCCGTGGACGATCGGCAACTGCTCCCTGGACGCTAGCGCGCTGCAAGCCAGCATGGGCGCGCCAAGACCTGCAGCAGCGCGCCTGGGGGTTTCCGCTGCCGCGGTGTGGCGTTGGCTCGTTGCGCGCGGCCGGGTCGGCACGCCCGCGTTTCTTAGGGCGTTTGGTTACCTACCTGCTCTCAGCTTTGACTCATATGAGTTATACAGATTGAGTTGATATAGGTTGAAGAGATGTAGTAGTGTATGTTTAGTTGGTTGTATATGTTCAGTTTGATTAAGAATAGATTGTGTTTGGTTGCCCGCATGAGTATATGTTACAATATAAAGAAACTCATTTTTTTACCAAATAACTTTGAGTTGAAAATATTTTTAAAATTAGTACATCACATGATAAGAATATTATTGATTTTTTAATAATTTTTGGAGAATTTTAATTAAATATTAACTTAGGTTTTTTAGATCAAACTAATTAAAATAGGTTGACAGTGGGCTCTAGTTCGCTCATGAAAATATTTAGAATTTTTGAACCACTCTTGTACTCTTAAATAAAATTAAGAGTTAAATAAAAAAATTCATATATACAGTAAATTTGCCCCGCTCCGAATAGGTCCGGCGGATACGGCCAAATTCCGCATACGTGCGAAGCCAAGTTGGATGCAAACGCGAGTGACTGCGACTACATGCTTCGGTGCTTGAAGAGCGGAGCCGAGTAACCAAACACGCTCTTACCGCCTGGCGCGGTCGCCCACCCGTGCCCCAGTGACTGCCGGTGTGATTACGCTACGCCGTGCGGACGGTGGGGGTGCAGCGGCGCTGGACCAGACGGCGACGCCCCCTGTCGCTATGCACGCGCAGCAGGGGCTCAGCCCGCGCCGGTGCCACGAACCGGAGGATATTCCGGTTTATCCGTGCCATGCACGCACCAGTACAACATAATACCGACGTGGATGCAAGCTGTGGAACTGTCGATTTGCTTCCTGCTACTCCAGGGTTGATAAGCTATCGATCTGCTACGTGAATAGCAAATTCTTTTGCTAGGACCCATGAATCACTGTTACAGAAAAGTATATCGCTGTCAGTTTAAAAAATGAACTACTGTCGATCTGCTAGCGTGAATTGCAAATTCTTTTGCTATTACTATTACACAAAAGTACATTGCTGTCGGTTTAAAAAATAAATAATTGTTAGTTTTTCAACAGGTAATGATTAAGCGACAGTGATTATCATCGATGGCTTAAAAACTAATAATGATATTTATTATCACTGCCGATTCGTGGCTCCAAGTAGCAATGATAGTTTATATCATTGTCAGTTCTTTGCTCCAATCTACCAATTGATATACCTTATCATTGCTGATTTCAGCTACAAACCAACAGTGAAACTCAATCCTAGAAAAAAATCAAAATTGAAATAGACAAACTAATTAATTAAGTTTTATATTACTAATCTAGAATCCTTGGATTAAATCACACTAATAATTAATTAAGTCAGTGTACACCAAAACAAAAGACGCGGTCACGCCTGAGCAAAAATAACCCTAAAACTTTCGGTTAGCTGTCATAATAAAAAAAACCACTAGCTGCACCCACCGCGCGTCTACGCCTACAACAGCCAGTTGGGATCGGCCACGGCGACGAAGAAGTAGTAGTCATCGGTGTAGTCGACGTTGCGTCGTCATCGTTGTCCTCCTCCTCTGAGCTCCGATGGCTCTTCATCTTTGGCTCATCGATGAAAAAATCCAACCCAAACTTCGTCCATCATGGTAGCGGTGGAGGGAAGAGGGCAAAAGTGAGAGAGAACATGTGTGAGAGCGAGGGCTGTAAGCTAAGCGATCGGTCAAAAAGTTAAATTTAAAGGCTTTCGAGAGAAGCCAAACATACGGGGACTGAAAGCCATATGACAGTGGGCTATCACTGTCAGTTATTAATAGTATGGCTTTTTATGTGCTGGTATCACTACTGGTTTTTATTACAAACCGCCACTAATATATCACTACTAATTCTTGATAGCTCGGTTTATAATAGTATCAGTAATGATACGGATGACTTTTTTTAAGTAGTGAATGTAAGATACATGCGAGATATCTAGATAACTGGTCGCAGATTTTCACGAGTTTGAAGTCTTATCATTGGTATATATGTGCACGCAAGCTCCGTTCAAAAGAATATGCGCCGTAGTTGATCACATAAACATAACACACTTCTTTTGGGATTCAGAAGAAAGGGACTGGAGAACGAGCGTCGACCTTGTTGGAAGATTAGGGACGGTGTGTCGCTTCTGTTGCCTCATCTCATCCTCCCAGCTTGAGATGAACGTTCGTTTCCCAGCTCTGGGAAAGTTTGGTGACTTGCATGCTTGCAACCTAGGTCCGCAGATAACCTTTGCTCATGACTAGCTTGTTTGGAATGCAGGAATATTTTCCCTATTCATATGGGAAATTCCTGTGCCTTAAACGTGTCAAGCCTAGTTATGCACTAATTCACCTAATCACTAGTCCTAAGATCAGACACCACGTTAGAGCCGAAGTATGATCGATGACCTGAACGGGATGTTAGGAAATAACCTTGTTGGCACGTTAGAGTTTCTGTTTTCATCTTGTAAGTACCTTGCATGGTACTGTAGGTATATACGTATGACTGGTGTCATGTACATAGTGCGCGTCTGTTACGCCACGATCCCGAGTTGTGGGATGGAGCGATCTAAACGGATCGTGGCCATGTCCTCCGGCTGTAGCTAGCCGGGTTTATTAAGATGTAAACAGTGTGCTAATAAAAGAGATAAGCAACACCAAAAAAGGCTGCGGATGTTAGCGACGCAAAACTTCCATCTGTGTTCGTGTGTGTCCACAGTTAGCATTGCAAATCAGTTTTGATTTTCATCATCTGGTATCAGAGCCGGGTTGCATCTTTGCATGCCGAAGGGAGATAGCAGCGGTAGCAAGGAGGGGATGGTGCACGACAACGGAGGAGCGATGCCGGAGGCGAAGGAAGGCCTGGTGCCAGTCGTCTACCCGCAGCTCATGCGCACTAACTACACCATGTGGGCGATGCAGATGCGCGTGATCCTGCAGTTGCAGGATGTATGGGAGTTGGTGGAAATTGCATGCGATGTGTACAAGTCAGGAGGTGCTGCGTTCAAGAAGGATCACCGGACCCGAATCTCGCCGGAAAGGACTCGGCAAAGGAAGCTTGGGAGGCCATCAAGACGGCGCACCTCGGGCATGATCGTGTCCGTGAAGCGAACCTGCAATCCATAAAGAAGAAATTCGATTAAAAAAAATGTCTTGTAAGGAGTTTTCGAACCGTCTGTACGAAATTTTTTCTACTTGTGGTGATGAAAATGAGATCAAATCCAACAAAACGGACTCCCAACCTTGGTACTATAGACTATTTAGGCAATTACTGTTGGTGACCAGGGATAATGAATGAAAAAGTAATAGTCATAATTTAGAGTTTAGAGTAAAGAGGAGGGATAAGGAGAGACGGGGAAGGGAGGGCAGAGATTAGGGTTGGTGCTATTGCTTATTTTCCAGTAAAAGTTTGTACTAATCAAATTTTATTTTATTTTATTTGAATTTAACAAAGCCAAAGAGTTCATACCGCACAAATACTCAATGCTAGCACAATGGTAGAGTTGTCCCGGAGAGGAATAAACCAAATACTTGTTTTTTTCCTCTGATTCGACCTTTATCAGTTTCCTGAATTTGTTGAAAAACATATATACATACCCTGCTACCAGGTTTCATAAAATGGAAGCATTTCTATGAGCCTCAGCTGTTCCATCAACGCAAAATCTTTGTGAGGATTAGGAAGATAGGGACGCACCAACAACCTCGCGCCAGGCTAGCATCCTTTCGGAAACACTGCATATTTTTTCTCTCTCTCGGTGATGCTATTCTAACGTCTGAAATTAACATTTGCTTCAGCTGTGGACCATCTGATTCATTCGCATCCAACATCCGATTTAATCTTCAACCTTCGGTCATTATCACCTCTCTCTTCTGCGTGGACCGACATGACGAGCACGCTAGCTACCTACTGTGCCGCCTCATCTCTGGCAGCTCCCCGTTGCCAGATCTGACGACGTTACCACAGCCGTGCTAACCTGAAAAAGTGTTTTTTAATGAACATTGCATATTTGCAAATGACCCCTGACAGTTCATCAACTTGTTGTGTAGATCAATGTGGCTGGTGCAAGCTTGCGGACATGCATGCACAAAAAAGAAAGCTCGTTGGCTTCTTGCCAATCCATGGCTAGTCAGACGGTATGCAACGTACCCGTGTAACATGCATGGCTACAGAGTAGAGACCACGGACATCTCAAAGTCACATTAACTAGATAGATTTATTGGTAGTCAGATCAGATGCACCCCTTGAGGAAAAACTAAATTAAGGTGCACTCAGTTCTTGCGAATCCATGCATGCAACCGTTCCACAGCATGCAACACCACGTATATATGCATCATACACGCATGTAATGTACCGTCGTAAAAAAGTGCATCGCTTGTCCTGGCCCTCCCATCCCGATCCAACAATGCAGAGCACGACGAGACCTTTTCATCAAAGCCCGCTGTCCTATTCCAGGTTCCTGGACCATGGACAGCTGCCAACACTTGTCCACTGGCTCCTCGCCTCCAAACCCTAACAGAGCCATGCACGTGAACACACGCCACATGCCTCTCATCTGAATCCCGATCGAGTTCACCCACGTTAACAGCTTTTACGTAGTACATTGTTACGTGTACATGCATGATGCGTGTGCACCCCCTCTTCCTATATAAACAGGCCCTATCTACAAGCGAAGAACGCAACACCATACACACTGCACAGAGAGAACTATCTCGAGCTAGTTAATCAAGACGTTGCCATGGCCAAGATGGTGTTGCTCCCCGTGCTCCTGTCCTTCCTCCTCTTGCCCTTCGCTTCCCTCGCGCTGACGCAGGACTTCTGCGTCGCCGACCTGAGCTGCAGCGACACGCCCGCTGGGTACCCGTGCAAGGCCAGCGTCAGCGCCGGGGACTTCTACTACCACGGCCTGGCCGCCGCCGGCAACACCAGCAACCTCATCAAGGCCGCCGTGACCCCGGCCTTCGTCGGCCAGTTCCCGGGCGTCAACGGGCTCGGCATCTCCGCGGCCAGGCTAGACATCGCCGTGAGCGGCGTCGTGCCTCTCCACACCCACCCGGCCGCCTCCGAGCTCCTCTTCGTCACCCAGGGCACCATCGCCGCCGGCTTCATCACCTCCTCGTCCAACACCGTCTACACCAAGACGCTGTACGCGGGCGACATCATGGTGTTCCCTCAGGGCCTGCTCCACTACCAGTACAACGCCGGCACGGGCGCCGCGGTGGCTCTCGTCGCCTTCAGCGGCCCCAACCCCGGCCTGCAGATCACCGACTACGCGCTCTTCGCCAACAACCTCCCGTCGGCCGTCGTGGAGAAGGTGACCTTCTTGGACGATGCGCAGGTGAAGAAGCTCAAGAGTGTGCTCGGCGGCAGCGGCTAAGTTGTTCTCGACAAGCTGGTTAAATGGTCGTGGTCTACGTCGTCGTGTCTGCATGCATGAGTGCACCTGTTGTCCTTTGATCAAAGTCTGTGGTCCTTTTCAAGTTATCCATGTTCATGTTACTTTCATTTCAGGTTGTATTCAGTATAATTTCAATATCTTGTAAGGGAAGATTGAAATGAGATTTGATCGGTTTAATTAGCCTTGTGATGCTACTCCGTATTTGTAAAGCTACATGACTGTTCATTTCGTTGATTAAGGCTACATTTATGACTATGTGCAGTGGTTTATATACAGACCACTTTGTAGATATTCATATGTTTATTTGTTTCTTTGCAAACAGAGATTGATGCAATATACTTCCTCCAGTTTTAAATATATGACATTTTAAACAAAATCCGATCAAACTTTTAAAACTTCAACCGCCAATAGCTTTTAAAATATTTATTTTGAAAACCTAAAAATATAATATTATAAAAGTATTTTTCAAGACAAATCTACACACGTGATTTTTATATTTTTAAAGTAAATATTTTAAAGCTATTGATGATCAAAGTTTTAAAAATTTAACTGGATTTTAATCAAAATGTCATATATCTAAAACCGGAGGGAGTAATAGTCTTACCAAAAAAACGAACGTAACCCCAAAACTTTTTGAGATAGTGAAAGACATTGGCCCAGATATTTTCGATAGTAAAAGTTGGCTGGGGCTAAGCTTTACATCCTGACTTTAGTCGCACCTCTAAAACTCTCCAAAACACATGGTTCACAACTCAACCAATGGCACAGGCACTAGAGAAACAAGATAAGATGATACCATTACAATACAAACCTACCAGAAAGGAAGAAAAAAGTTCAAACCGCACGTGAATCTTTCATCATGCAGTAGTTTTCACAGTCGTTGGAGGAAAGTCTTGCAGTTATTAGGGCTTGTTTGCTTGGATTGAGATTTTTTCAAAAACTACTTTTAAAGGCTGCTATTGAAAAGCTGCTTTTGAATTGCCTTTTGAAGTTTATTTGGTTTGTGTCTTAGGTGTGCAAAGCTAAAATTTAACCGTGACCAAAACATGGGTATGACCAAATTTTAGTAAAGTTTAAGATGTTTGGATTGCTACCATGACAAATACTAAAAACACTACCAAAACAGCTTCATATATCACTGACATGTGGACCCACATGCCAATAAATATTTCAGCACTAAAACATAGCCAATATAAATCTTGATTTGTTAACTTAAATGTAAGGAATATAATAGTTAAGATGGATTACAAATAAGAATCACACGGTATTATCGATTAAGGCTTAGATAACAAGCATTAAATGCTATTGGCAGCATCTATCAGCTACTATGCCACGATCGCAGGCCTTTGGCTGCCTAGACAGCTCGGGTGAGCAATTCGGGCGCCGGGAAATGGCCTTTGCTGTGTGAAGGAGAAGCTTGGGCATGCCAAAAAATTTTTTGGGGCCGGTCAAAATTTGGACTCCAACCAAATATCATCCAATTTACTTGGGTATGCCCAAATATTGGTTTGGTATCCTAGGGCTTCAACCCAAACACCCCCTTGATGCTGACGACACTACTATAGATAATATCATGACCGTCAATTAAAACCGATAGTGAGTAAGTGGTAGTGATACTCGATAGTATCACTGTTAATTTTAGAACCGATCGTAATAGAGTTATCATTACCGATTTATGTTACAAACTAACAGTAATATTCGGTTCCAAATTCGATATTTCTGAGACTGATTTTTTTTTCACTCGACGAACGACCCCCTGGCTTATGTGGGAGTCCAAGCAAATTACATGCCTGAGCAATTTGTGGGAGTCGAACCCTCAATATCACCTCTAGTACGAAGCTTATTTACTATCTCACCTCACAGTTTTACCTGATGGCTATGAGGTAATTTATTCTTTAACTTTTCTTGTTCAAATCTTTGGATGATTATTTAGGCATCTAGATTAATTCAAATGAAAATGTTGTCAACTACAAAATTGTACATTTCGTTGAGTGCTATAATTTTTATATAAAGTTTGTTTCCATCCAACTCCATATGAAAAGTTATAAATTTGAGATGTTCACAGGCCGGAATTACAAATATGGAATCCCTGGGGCCTGTTTAATTAGGATGGCGAGATTTGAATCAAAATCTCTTTGAACTAAACCCTAAAATTATGAGTCGTAGCAAGTCTAGTACATCACTAGGCTAATTGGCGTGCCTACATGCGCCCATGCGACTTTAGTGTTTCATCAGAGCCAAGGAGACAATGTCAGGTAGACTTTTTTGGTAATGTAAGAGATGGACTTAATCCTAATAATATGGATTTAGCTTAATTTTTAGATAATATGAGGTTTGTTATGCAAACATGGTGCCTTTATTTTTTATTTTTTGAAATTCCAGGGGTTTGTTCCCAAAGCTGCTCATTTTCATATTTTGGTGGCTTATTAGACAATTTTCGAGAATTAGGGGACTTTGTTGCAAAATTGACAAAAGAAGTCTCATTATTACCTCATTTTGGTGTCTGGGTATGTATTTTTTAAGAAATATAGGGGTTTTTCTTTTAAAACGGATGATGGTGTATGCCAGTGGCCAAATGGGCCAAGGAAACTCGAGCTCAGGTTCAGGCTCAGTCGACCTTTTGGCCCATTCAGTCCACTCGGGATTTGGCCACGTAGTATAAGGGCTTGGGTCGGAGAAGGGTTAAGGTTTCGCATTCCCCCTCCCGTAGTAGCTGCCTTCACTCCCTCCTTCCTCTCTTTCTCTAGTCGGAGGATCTAGTGAGGTGGCGTGGCGTCAAGCTCGCAGTGTGCAATGCGGGTGACGATGACATGGGAGGAGAATCTGCGACCCCTGCGCGTGAATCTTGGCGGGATCCAAGCGCCGATAGCTTGCACTGTAGCCGCCGAGGAGCTAGCCCAGATGTACAGTGACCTCGACCGTGGTAGGGTCATCCACGCCTATGCAGTGCAGCACGATGCAGAGAGCTGCAGATCCGTAGGGTCGCTGGATCTAGGTGGCTCTCGCCGGTGGTCTCTTCAAGGAAGCGTCTCCCCAGCCGTGCAGTGGCGAGGCCTGTAGGTCGAGATGGAGGTGCGGGTGGATGGCGCGAGTGGACAACGTGTTTGTGAGAGGTCATGGTGGTGTAGATATGGATCATCGGCGAGCTGTGGGACGATAACAATGAGTGCTGGCTTCTTTGATGGTGTGTTTTCTGTGATGCCGGCCTTCATGCCGGTGCGGCCTACGTGCCACGTGTCTGTGCATTTTGTCACCGCCGGCGAGTTCTGTGTCCGCGACGTCCAACTTTTTCCCCCTCTTTTCCCTATGACACCCTACCCTCGCTGCCTGCACCTCAACTGCCAATCGTGTTGACGACGAGTTATGTGCTGCTTCCCGAGCCGTGAACAACGGTGGCTAGTATTAGCAGTGGCGGCAGCGTGGATGAGGAAAGGGTTGCGCTCTTGTGAAAGATTATGGAGTAGTTTTTTTAATGTATGCTGTAACTTTGGATGTCGGTTTTTTACCATCCGTTTAGTATTGGATGATGGCTGTAAAAAAATGACTGAAACGATATGCCCACATGTCAAGAACAGTAACTACAGTGAGGAAAGCCTTGGGAGGCCACCGATTCTAGACTCGTACCGATTCTAGACTCGTTAGAATATTTACTTGATTCTGCAATGGAAGAACAGGGGTACTTAGTGAGTTGCTGGACTGACTCATGAAGCTGATGCTAGCCACTACATCGTGTTGAATTATCCCGGGTCTTAGTACCCCTTGGCTAGAATTAATCCAAAATATATGCGGTCGGCAAAAAAAAATCCCCGGAGTTTATATCATGCATGTACATAACTAAATATACAATTATGCATGGACATGTGAGAATAGCACCATTTGCAAAATGTATCTCGGCCTCCTGTTGCTCAAAGAGCCCTCCAACGTACTACAGGCTACAACCTCTGAACGCATGTTCCGTTTGAAGAGGCCGGTTCAACATCGCTCTTTTTTTATTTTTATATTTTTTTAGTTAAAATTTAAATAAATAGATTCCCGACGAAAATATTTGCAAAAGTAGGCGCCCACCGTCCTCTTAGGAGGCTGCAGCCCTCTGGGAGGGCGGGTATGGGTGCTAACCGCCCCCTGAGGGGGCAGGTAGAGCTCCTTACCGCCCTCTCAAGGCTCCTCCCGCCCGCCGCCTCGCGCCGGCCCCCCGCGCCCTGGAGTCTATAAAAATCCCGAAAAATGGGGAAAAACCATAAAATTCGGAAAAAAAGAAAAGTTGAGAAGAGAGAGGAGAAGAGAGGAGAGGAGAGGAGAGGGGAGGAAGAGAGATCGGCGAAGTCCTGCTGCATTTGGGCCGCGGATTTGAAAAAAAAATTTCAGGTAAATCTTTTTATCCTTTTTATTGTTGTTAATTAGTGCAGTAGTAGTATATGACATAGATTTTAGATATTTATGATCCAGGGTTTAGAAAATTGTCAAATTTAGTTAGAAAATTGTTCGATAATAGTTCAATATAGAATATTATTTTTAGTTTATTATTTTCAATTTGTTACCTGTAGTATATAATTTTTTGTATATTATTTTCAGTATGTTATTTGTAGTATATAGTTTATAGTATATTACTTGTACATGCGGACGTATGAGTCAACAGTAGATGCTAATTTGCGAACCTAGGGTAGCATTTAAAAACTATTTTATCCGATAATCAGAAATATAGTTTGTTGTCTTAACATGTGTTATGGTTGCGGGTGTTTCCAGGAATGGCAGATAAATTAATTTTTCAGATATATTATGGTGAGGGTAAAATTATGTACGGTCTCAACAGTGTAGATCTCTCTGGATTTCGTCATGTTATGAAAGGGCTTAGTAAGGCTAATGAGAGGACTATTGTGGGTGTGTGCAAATGGCTCATACGGTTTTTCCAACTGAATCCGCAGTAATATGAGCTGAAGTTGAAAGCTGTTCTAAGCCGTGCTAGTCATGGATACTTTGGTGAGCTTGTTCCCATCGAAGCCACATCAACTTGGAGGCAGTATGTAGATATATGCTGTGAACGTAGCCTGCCGCTTGTTTTATTAGCTGAGGCGTACTTGAAAGATCGAAATGAGGTGAACTCTGCAGAAGCAGTAGCAGGACCAAGTGAGGCAGTGGAAGATGAGTCAGAGGCGGCTAATGTAGGGTCTAGAGAGGAGGTTGGTGATGTTCCAGAGCTGCAGCCAATGGGTGTAGCTGATGAAGGGGAGCACATCCCTAGCATCATTGAAGATATGGATTTGGAGGATGAAGAGTTGGAGGAAGGCCTTGCCGATGGGGATTCTTCTGATGAGGAGGGTAATGCTGCAGTTCCTGCAGAGTGGCGGGATCAAGAATTTTCGAAGTTGGTGGTTAGCGAGGCTGACCAGACACCGTGGCAATACCATGAGAATGAGGTGTCACAGGGTGCTAAGTACCCTACAAAAGAGGCAGTTATTGATGCAGTGAAATTCTGGTCGTTGTCTCTTCGTCGGCAATTCAAGGTTGTTAAATCAAGTAAAAGAGAGTACGATGTGAAGTGCTTGATTCCTCAGTGCCCTTGGCGGGTGCACGCATTCAGAGGGAAATGGGCAGACTACTGGCAATGCTCAATAGTTAAGGAACATAATTGTCATATTGAGGAAATAGAGTTCGCCCACCGGAACCTGTCTTCTGCTTTCATTGCAAATGTTATGTACGGAGAGATTGTGGACAACCTAAGGTATGAGCCACGATCAATAATCCGTGCTATTGAACAAAGGTTCCAGTACACAATAAATTATGTGAAGGCATGGAGGGCGAAACAAAAGGTTATTGAGATGAGGTTCGGTACATATGAAGATTCGTATCACAATCTACCTCGTCAATTAGCCACAATTTGTGCAAGAAATCCAGGCAGCTACTATGATGTCAAGCATTACCCCTCTACTGATGTGGAGTACAGCGGAAAAAGAGTGTTGCAGCGTGCTTTCTTTGCATTCGGTGCAACTATCAAAGCATTTAGATATTGCCGACCCATCATATGCCTAGATGGAACATTCCTAACTGGGAAGTACAAAGGGCAGATATTGTCTGCAATAGGGGTCGATGGTAACAACCAAGTCCTGCCACTAGGGTTTGCGTTCGTGGAGAGTGAGAATGGGGACAGCTGGTATTGGTTCCTAGAGCGGGTGAAGCATGCAATTGTTCTTGACCGACCAGATGTGTGTCTCATTCATGATAGACATGCAGGATTGTTGCAGGCTTTGCTGGATATGCAACACGGTAGCGTGCGACGGGGTGTACCAGTACAGTGGCCAGATCTCAAAAGCAGGTGGTGCATGCGCCATATGGGTGCGAACTTCTACAGACAGTTTAAAAACAAAGAGTTAATGAAGCTCTTCAAGAAGTTGTGCAGTCAGAACCAGCAACGTAAGTTCAATGCATTATGGGCAAGACTTGATGAACTGACTCTTAAACAAACTGCGGAGGCCGCACCTAACGGTGAGGAACCAATAGCTCTCGGTCCTCTCCCAACCGATACTCCGCAGATTGTAAGGAGATCGGGCTCATCTATTAGGAGCTTTTCACAGTGGATACGCAATGAGCCGAATGAAAAATGGGCTCTGTTGTACGACAGTGGTGGTGCCAGGTATGGAGTAATGACTACAAACCGAAGATAGGAAATAGCCTATAAACCTTCCTCGTCACAGTTGTGATCATCATTGTCATCATAATTGTTTGGCCAATCTACCGGGTCAGGGCCTTCATAAAGCATCTTACATTGCCATCCTTTTTCGCCACCACGGAAAAACAAATGATATGCCAATAGATCGTAGCACCCATGGTATGCTCAGATGTTGGTTTTTCCATACACTAAAACACTTCTATTGAAACATTTTTGTGGATCATTCCCTTCCATCTAGATAGCAGTGACTTGTTAAGCTGTGGGGGCATTGTACCTTCGCTGGTCGAGTGTAATATCTATGTTCAGCTCAATCCTATAATCATGGAGGTTTGGAGCAGAACCAACACTCTGAAAGGTCTGCACATATGGGTTGTGATCTAGTATCCTCTGAATGTTCCAGATCAAATTGATATCAAGACCAGGAGACCTCTTAGCTCTATGTTTTATTGTCTCATCAGTATCATAGAAATATCGCTATAGGTGTTGAGGACCCTTCCCACTAGGTACTAGCTGGTCTAGACAGTGATATAGCTGACCATGTGCATGGAATGTATATATACCAGTTCCTGCAATAGTGTTGACATGACGATCAAGTGTAACACCAAGACTTGTAAAGGAGAAATGAGAATTGTAATATCATATGTGTTGTCTAAAGTATTTTCCGTCTTCATCATCAAGGCTCATATACAATAACCACAACTCATCCGGTACATCTAGAATGAAGATTTTAACCTTTCCTTTCCTACAACAAAAAGCATGTCCATCGTATTGGAACCATTTGGTTCCACATTAGAGGAAATTTTTGGCTTCCCTTAAAACATGATGCTTCTTTGGAAAATTTTGGTAGATGTGGTCAGACGGATCGTAACCTTGCATGCACACACTATCAGGATCTTCCACCACGTATGATTCAAAAACAACATCTGCACATATACCAAAATATTTATATGGATAGGTTACTTAATGAATCATATAGACAAACATATATTATAGGTCTGCAAATTGGATTGACGTTTTTACCTTGACCACGATATAACCTCCCTTTGTCATCGTTGAAATCATTGGAAACATCCTAGACTACCTCAAGTTGCTTTATGGGTCGAAAGAAGCAGTGTGAGAGCACAATGATGGATAATGTGTTACCTTCTTCCAACGAATGTAGCTCCGGTGGTTCAATTATAACATAATCACAAAGTTCGTTATCAGGATATGGACAAATATCAGCATGATTCAAAGGATTAGGTGTTCCAATTGTCATGTGCGTAGTATTTGATTCCACGAGTGCATCGATGTACTCTTGTTGGTGGCTAATATGCAGGCTGTGTAAGTATTTTGATCTACGCTCACTAATATTTGCACACACCACTGTCGGTCCTTTGGACATTTACGATCTGGTTCACGACCAGAACCCCGATGGTCAATGCTTGTAAAACAATCAATGCAACTGCCAGCTATACCTATCACATGATGCACTCACATTAGCTCCCTATTGAAATATATGATAGATGATTTGTGGTGAAATAAAACCTACTAATTAAACCATCACCATACATGTGGGATTCACTGGTTCACATAAAGAAGGTTCTTGATCATTGAGGCTGTCGGTGACACAGGAACCGAGGGTCCCCGAGTCCCTAGGCCAGAACAGCAGAGTGCCACGTGACACCCTCCCTCGAGGATTATCTTCTCGAGATTCGAGAAGATCAAGTGCCAGGAAGAGAGTGCTCGAGGCTGCGAATAGTGGCCCCCGAGCACTCAATTCCCCCGACGACAAGAAAAGCCAAGTACCGGGGAGAGGGAGCTCGGGGCTGCGAACAGTGGCCCCCGAGCACCCGAGTCCCCCGAGGATCCAAGGGAAGTCAGTTCCGGGAGAGAGTGCTCAGGGCCGTGAACAGTGCCCCCCCCCCCGAGCACTCGGTTCCCCGAGGACCCGAACAGTCAGTTCCGGGAGAGAGTGCTCGGGGCCGTGAACAGTGACCCCCGAGCACTCGGTTCCCCGAGGACCCGAATAGCCAGTTCCGGGAGAGAGTGCTCGGGGCCATGAACAGTGGCCCCCGAGCACTCGGTTCCCCGAGGACCAAGAAAGGGCATATCCAGGAGAGAGTGCTCGGGGCTGTGAACAGTGGCCCCTGAGCACTCGGTTCTCCGAGGGCCCGAGAAGTCCTTCGCCGGTGGTCCCCACAGAGGTCCAGCGGTGAGGTGTCAACTGGTGAGGGGCCCGATGCTGCATTTAAAAGGGCGCGTGGCCTGTCACCTCCAACTGCTCCCCCCACACTCGCTGCCAGTCCCTGCCACGATCTGGCAGGGAGGCGTGGGGATATTTAATGCACGGGTCCCATCGCGGGACATCCGGCGCACCTTAGGATAACATCGCAAAGCCCAAAGTGCCCCGCATGCCGCCCTGCTGTGTCAAGCTTGCTCTGATCGGGCGGGCACGCAGGGCTGCTCGGTGGCTGCCCGGTGGGCCCTCCCCGCGGCACCCGTTGAAAAACGGTATGATGACGAACAAGACCGGACGGGGCGCATTTTCAACCCTCCCTGTCACCTCGCGCAGTAGCCCATGATGGTTGCTTTCCATTTATGGTGCCTTGGAACTCGCGCCATCCCTTTCTGGGCACGCTATCGCCCCGGCGGGTATATATGCCGGGCGGGCTTGCCGAAGAACGGGGAGGACTGTAGCCAAGTGAAGCACAGATGGTAAAGAACAGAGGTCCATTCTAGTATGAGTTTGGTTCAAGTCTCTGAGCCTGGACGAGCATTGAAGAACAAGGAGCACGAAGCTCTAGACTAGACAAATATTCTTGTAACCCAGCAAACACTCAGAGAGACATTCTCAGAGCATTTATAGCATACACACAGGAGTAGGGTGTTATGCTCAGTGCGGCCTGAACCTGTCTAAAAATCCCCTGAGCATTTACTACTTCCAGCATCGATCCTTCCACTCCACCTGCATCGCATTTACGCCCATTTATTTCACCCACAAAACGGATTCAGAATCATCCCCCCGACCGAATCTCAAAGGGGGTCCCTCCGGATCCCCGCTTGAGGAGTTCACCCTCCGACAGAGGCTGAACATTTCATATTTCTTTTTCAGGTGGTCTCTATGTATTCAACCTTGTTATCTGCAGGCATTCGGGCATACCATCATCCATTATGAGGAGACAACTGAGCATGATCTACGTCACTTGCATCTAGTTTTTTTTCTGCACTCATCACCTATTGTAACCATATTGAGAGTGAACACATGTTCTTCAATTAGTTCATTCAATATATGGAATGTCATTGTACCTTTAATTAGAGGTTTGTCGTGTCTCCAAATGGAGTACGTACCACACACGGCGTGTGATGTAATATTGTGATAGTGGATTTTCCAGATCCACCATGGTCAATGTCCAATGCCGCAATTGAACCATGTGAATTATTAATTTTTGACCATTGGTAGTTATCATTTTGGTGCAGCCAACAAGTATCGTCACCAGGAGCACCATTCTCCTTGTTCCATGCGGTGCATGATTGTCCACATACACTCAATCATACACTTCGAATGCCTGCAGACACATCACAACAAAAAGCATGATCTGCTTCATTAGACCCCCAAGAAAAATGAAGGTGTTGATGAAAAACCCAATAATGAATTGTCGAAATTACTAGGTGTTATAGGGAGTGGATTCGATGTCTCATGACAATCGGGAGTATGAATTGTCGAATCATCTATCCTATTCTTATGCCACTTGTGATTCTTTCTAAGACATTCTTCTTTCTTTTCTGTAGACATTTGCACGTACCGCGCCCTATCCCTCTGCCCCCTACGTTCTTTGGGACTTGTGAGCGTTGGCTGTGTAGTGGTCACATCATTGTTTTGTTGCTTACAAGCTTCACACTTCATTTGCATATACCAGTCCCTTTCCCTCTCATGTTTAATTTTGAGCAACTCTTCTTTCTTATCTAGAGGCATTTGCATGTACCGGCCCGTTACCCTTTCATGATTTATTTCGTGGATATCTTCTTTCCTATCTATAGTCATTTGTGCGTACTAGTCCCTTTCCCTTTGCCTCTTACATTCTTTAGCATTCGTGAGTGATGGCAACGCACAGGACAATATAGACCCATCCAGACCATTAACATCGGAGCCATCTAATAAAAACCCAGCAGTAGATTTAGTTAGTAGTTGACATATGGACTGAGAAAAGTATATGGAAAAATAACCACTTCAGAGAGATGATGATCACCCTTACTCGTAATACCGATGTTAGAGGTCATTATACGTCATGGTACAATCAGTTCACTTCAAAGACGACGTTTGCAATCAAAGGATATCTGGCCGTTCATCACATAGTATACTGACAAGTTAAGAAAATAGGGGAGGAGGCTCGATTAGTTTGTTCAAAAAGCCAAGCCAAATATCCACATCCAAGGGAACAAATACATAATAGCATGTCTGATCTAAGGGCTCATAAAAACGATTTTCAGATTCTCCTAGAAATGTTTCAGTTCCAAGTTATCTCTGGAAAATGTCTCTCTGGTGAATCAGGATCACATATGGAAATCGTTTGGCTAATAGTACAACATCATAAAGGAGAGAGAGGTTGGATGCTCCTCGCGCTCATTCAACTCTTTTTTATGTTTTTTATTCAATGCATTGCTAATAGTGGAGTATTAGTTTTAACTCAATTGCAACAAAAATGGGTAGCTAAAATCCCTCCCAAATCCACACCATGTTCACAGAATTCGAACGCCGATTATCTCGCAAATGAACATCCCGTATCCTATTCGTCTGCTGCAGCTCACTCAACCCCCTCTCCCTCAAGCTCTCTCACTCTCCTTTGGATTTCTCTCTCTAGGAGCAAGATCAAGGTATGCATATGGTATCTATGCATTCTATAGCTCATGTGCTACTCATCTATCCAATTCATTTTCGTTTTCATGGAAGAATCAAGTAGTTCTTAAAGTTCTTGAGCTTTTTGGAGCAAAAATAGAGTTTTGGACAACTTTGAGCTATAGAGCCGTGTTGCTAGTTGATGTTTGAGTTCTAGGACCCTTGAACTATCTCTAACATGTTCCCTTTAGGCTTGGATAAGATCGCAACTCAAATCGACCAAAAATCCACTCAAGAACAACTTTTCTAGGCTGACCCGGATACTCCAGCCTCACCCGGATACTCCGGGTTCAGCAGAAATCGTCCGTCGAATTGTGTTCAAAATTTGTTAGGCTTTAGGGTGAAAGATGGGTTTAGAATCATTTGGATAGGGCATATACATGTTTGTGTAGCACAGATTTGTAAAGTGAGTCAAATCGACCAAGGGAAAATTTGTGGAAAAACCTAAGTCTGCCTCACCCGGATAATCCGGGTAAACCCGAGACTCCAGGCAATTGCGTTAACGATTAACCGAGAGTCTCTCTCGGAGCCTCACCAGAGTGTCCGCACAACCCGGATAGTCCGGACCAGCCCGGAGGTTCTGGGTTAAGTTAGAAAAATGGCTAAACGAGCACCTTCACCAAAGGATGGCCTAGAGGCTCTAGAACCCGGATACTCCGGGCCAGTCAAATAAAAAGGCAGTAACTGAGTGCCTCTTTCGGAGGTTCACCCGGAGGGTCCGGACCTGGATACTCCAGGTGGCTGTTATTTTTCAGATTTTGTTTAGATCGTTTAGTATTGCATTGATTCGCATGTCTTGTACTTCTAGCATGTTGTTAAGCATTGTGGCATATCTTGTTGCATTTCACTCATGCTCATCATTGCATGCGCTCTTCTTTAGTGAACGAGGAGCTGGAGCAGGAGACGACCGTGGTTGAAGATGACGACCACCTCCTGGATTTCTGCGAGTGTTGCGTGGGTAATTATAGGCAGCCACCTGAGCAGCAAGGCAAGCAACTAAGCATATTGCACCTTTGTTCAATTGAATGAAGTCTAAAATTGATAAGCTATGCCTTATGTACGTTTGCATGGTTAGTAAGTCAGGGTCGGGTTGGTGGGATGTTACAATTGCATATCTATATCCTTGTAATCTTGGTAGCTTGGTCGATGTCTAAGAGTCTTTCGATATGCTTAGCAATGCATAGGTCAACGGTAGAAGTCAAACGATGGCGCATCCGTTGTTCACGAGCATAGGGCTCACTTATGGATACAAATGCTTAATGATGTTGAGATGGTTGGATGAGTGGTGAGTATGAGGAGAGATGTGGGCGGTGTTAGGGGTGTTTTCTGCTCTGGAGGAAAGTCCTGGGGGCAGTTTGGAAGAGGAAACCGGACACCGTAGACCACTTGCATCATTTAAGCACCGATCGTCGGTGTAGTCAACTTTAGCACTTACCGTACTCACCACATCCCGATCTAATGGTAAGGCGAGCCGAATACGTTTGCAGCTGTGGTCTTTTGGGGCATGAATATCGACAGTGTGAGCGGGTGAGCTTGTAGTGGTACTAGTTTTCTTCGGGAGTAGTTCTAGTACCGCCGCGCCGAGCAATGCATGTTTCAAATGATCGGGGCTTATTGGAAAAGGTTGACACGAGTACCCCCTTGTGTGCACTTTAGCGGGTGGCACAAGCCGTATGGTCCTCGTGTTGTGTGGGTCCTGGAGTATCCCCTTGCAGGGTGTAAAAATATTTCAAAATATCGCGCTCTCGGTCATGAGCATGCTTTTGTCCATCTGCATCAGTCGTAGAGTTTTCGCTTGTGGTTGATGGTTGGATATGTGGGCGATGTTGAGTTGGTCTTTGTTACTCATATGTTCTTATGGTTCCAGTTATTTATGTTCAGTTGGTTATGGCAGGGTAGAGTTATGTTTTGTTGGTTCAGTTAGTTGCTCACGCCTATATGTCTAGGTTTCTTACCGCTTATGTTTAACTTAACCATATGGCTTTTCCTTGCTAATGGCTCAATGAATAATCCTTAGAGTCGAGCTATGTATATGTTCTATATATGGTTTAAGTCTTGTGAGTACCTTCGTACTCATGCCTGCGTTTTCAGGTGCTGCTGGTGAGGAAGGGCTGGTGTTAGGTTTCCTCTCAAAGCGCAACTCGTAAGAAGTCAAATTTAAGATCGAGCGCAAGAACATCTGATTGGAAATATAGCAAGCGATGCTAATGGCCTCAGTCCAAAACTTTCTAGGAGTCCTATGCTCATCGAACATCGTCCTAGCAATCTCCACTGAAGTATGATTCTTCCTTTCAATCAAGTCATTCTATTGAGGAAAGCGTGGGGCAGAAAATTCAATGCCATATTCAAGGCAAAAGGCATCAATGAGATAGTTCTTAAACTTAGTGATATTATCACTGCAAATTTCTTTCAATGCACCGGGGAGTTTCTTGAATAATCTCAAAGCTAAGCTTTGAAAGTGCGAGAACACTTTATCCTTGTTCACAAGAAAGAACACCCAAGAGTAGAGAGAGTAGTCATCAACAATGATAAGTACATGCTACTTCACACCCGTCGAATGAACCTTAGAAGGACCAACAATGTTCATATGGAGAAGTTCTCCCGATCATTCGGTCATCACTAGATTGGCTGGTGGGTGAGAAGTAGCAACCATCTGGCCATACCGACAAGAAGCACAAACAAGGTTCTTCTCAAACTTGAGCTTGGGCAATTCTCGGATCAAGCCTAGGGCACTCAAACGAGAAAGCAAATCAAAACTTAAGTGCCCCAGTCTCCTATACTACATCCAAAGCTCAGAAGATGGTTCAGCAATTAAGCATCGAGAAGAACCAAAAGACTCAAAAAATCTACTCCAAAGACGAATCTCTCTACTCGAGAAATCTGGCAAATCAAAGCACCTGAGAGACCAAGAACTCTAGAAGTATCGCGCTTGAAGCACACTTCTAAGTCCTCATCCTGTAACTAAGATACAGAAAACAAGTTGTATCCCAGATGCTCCACCAAAGCCACAGCCTTGAGAGTGAAACTATCACTCACTCTTGCCATGCCTTTTGCCTTAACTCTACCCTTCCGATCAATCTCGAAAGTGATATACTCATGTCGTTTTGTCGAGGTGAGGCTGGAGAACCATGATGCATCTTCGGTCATATGGCGCGAATAACCAGAGTCGATGAACCACTTGCTTTCTAGGCCTCTGCCTACTACTTACATATAATGGCTCAATACTAGAGTTAGATAAAAAAACCTCTTAGAAATCCAGTACTAGGTCATCCGCCCTAGAGTAGTAAATGCAGGTGCTTGCAAATTAACACTAGTGTGTAGTGCCACGATAGGGAATACGTGGTCCACAAAAGTGCTGCAACTCACAACTATTTTCTATCGATGTTTCTCCACTGCATAGAATCAACGGGGTGTCTCAGCATTCCATCATCCTTGCGCTCATCGGCGTGCCATCGCATCAGTTCGGCATGCCTTTTGTTCGCGAATAAACGCTCCAAAAGGGGGACTATAGGAATAGGAAAATACCACATCACCTTCACAGGACGCCTTTTCTTTTTTCCTTCACCATCCATATCATCACCGCCACGCTTGTACTGTGCTGCACCATAGATGAGACATGCTTGCAAGTCTACATGCTCTCCGTGATACAACATGCAATCGTTTGGACATGTATGTATTTTCTGTACTTCCAACCCCAATGAGCACACAACTTGCTTGGCCTGGTACGTATTTTTTGGCAGCTCATTTTCCTTTGGAAGCAATTTTGTCAAGAATAGTAACAACTCTGTGAAGCTTGTATCAGACCACACGTTGCATACCTTCAATTGGAGCAGTGAAAGCATAGTACCCAACTTTGTGTGCTCCTTCTCGTAGCTCGGGAACAACGGTGTTTTAAAGTCCTCTATCATACGTTGGAACTTTTGAAACCCTCTTTCATTGGTGAAGTTCCCCTCTCCATCACGCAACATTTGCTCCAGATCATCGATGTCGGCCCACATCTCCTCTAGATCATCATCAGCCAACGTATCTCCGGCAGGTGGCATACCGATGTATTCGTCGACCGACATATCGGTGCATATGTCTTCGTCTTCTCTTCCAATGTATTGCCCTTCTTATACGATATCAGCTTTACCATGCTCGGTCCAACGATGGCTTATGAACGACAACAAGGTATCACCTATCCAACGGGCGACAACTTGACGTGGTAGGCCAGTTTGGCAGCATGCTGATGTGGCACAGAAGGTGTCATCTGTTGGATGAGCAACACCTTGTTGTCGCCCAACTAGCGGGAGACACCTTGATGTCGCCTAATCATAGGGCGTTAGCAAGATGTTGCTCAATGGATGGGCAACACCTTGCTGTCGCCCAACTAATGGGCGACATCTTGCTGAATTAGGGTTCCAACTCGTGATCTCTTTGGTTTGTGGCAGAATAAGCGTTGTCCGTGCATCGGCATTCATTGTTGTTGAAGTATTTGAAGTCCATTGCAATTCGATATTTGTGAGATATTTTGTATACACGGAATTCACGGAAAAGGATGGTTGAACACGGTGATTTTAATTGGAGCTGCGACATACACTGTGGCATGTACGGTACATGATCATTCTAACATATTCATGTATCACCTCTAAACCTAACATGACTTAGGGAATATAAATGACATGATTACAACATCAAGTCTACTGAGTGCAACGTGGGTACTTTAACTTCCGCGCTGCTTCCAGCCTTGCCTCACGCGCTCGATGTGCTTTCTCGTGTTTCCTCCCCCTTTCCACCTCACGGGCCTCCTCCTTCATCTTCTGCTACTCCTCATGAATGTGTTTGTGCGTAGCCTCCCTCCTCTCATCAATTTTTATTTCATGGAATCATCTCCAAGTGGCCCAGTGTTGAGTATGTAAGAGGAACACATCTGCTTGTGACTACTCAGTACCCAACCACTGTATAAAGTCACATAGTGGTGGCGGAGACTATGACGGAGACCAAAATGTTCAGAGCTAAATCCTAGTTGTATTTGGAGTAGTTTGTCCATAAGTGTTTACTGGCGGTGGTGGCCAATATGGTTGCTGCCCTAGGGTGGATCGTACTCATAGTTTCAGCACATGAAGAACCTCCTTCCATAGGTGTCGAAGAATTCGGAGGACTTCATCACCCTACAAAGGTTTCCACACCAGCACATGAGCACTTTGATCCCAGCAGGCGTAGTATCCGGCAAGTATTTCTTGGGAAAGGATCCGAAGCCATTTTAGTACGATTTGTGGAGATTGAGGCTAGTGGTATGGTTCTACATGTTTCCATCAGATCTTCTATTTATACTAGAGCATCGTGTTGGTGTATGGACTAAGTCCACAGAAATTGAACCTGGGAAAGTAGTTGATTCAGCTATAAGGAGTGGTCATATCAACTGAAATGGCTACTTCTGAAAATGCTACTTCTGAAAAGGCTACTTCTGAAAAGATTAATCCTGAAAAGACTACTTCTGAAAATGCTACTTCTAAAAAGCCTAATTCTGAAAATGCTACTTATGAAAAACCTACTTCTAAAAAGTCTAGGTTTTAAAAGGC
Source organism: Phragmites australis (assembly GCF_958298935.1). Taxonomy (NCBI): domain Eukaryota; kingdom Viridiplantae; phylum Streptophyta; class Magnoliopsida; order Poales; family Poaceae; genus Phragmites; species Phragmites australis. The sequence goes on along the minus strand of NC_084936.1, from coordinate 23,577,850 downwards.
TTAGTCTGAAAAGACTACTTCTAAAAAGGCTTCAATTGAGTACAAGTTTATTAATTTGATGAGTTTAGTACAAGCCAGTAATTTTATTAGCATTGTTAGATGTCTGTGGGTAACACAAAATTCATGATAATATTACATTGATGTGGATTGAGAAAGGCTTACAGGGTGGACCGGTGATGTTTTCCCCTTCTTTGATGTGTCGCTTCATGCTGAGCCTCTTCTTACCGACTCAGGAGCACTTCACACCTTTGTAGTTCTTCCTCATGCCTTTGAAGCTCGGCCTCCTACTCCTTAGAATGTCCTGTCAGAGACAGTGTTTCTCCTCTGCCTCTAAAGTTCATCAGCATATCTCTTGCATTCTTGTTCTCAGCGTTGGCGTTGTTGTTGGCGCTCTTGTTGTGCCTCCTACCGCAGCCATTCTTCCTCCATCCTAATATCATACTCACATTTGGTTTCAGTCCTTCTGATGTAGCTCCCATTGTATGGTGGACTGATAAGGAAATATATTCCTTGAAATGACATGGCTTAGGATAATAAACCTATAGTTAGAAGTGCTCTACGTAATATATTTTTGGGAGGTGTGAACGAAGGGTCAAAGAGGGACGCACCATGAAATCCTATCATGCTCCGGACACATAAAGAATCTCCTACCAAAAGTCTCAGCCTTGAATGACATCGACATTCAAGCTCAATCGTCACAGCTACATAATAAACGCTCATGCCATTGTTACATGGAGTGGTTTCTTTAGAAATCCATGACGAAATGAAAACCAGTTCAGTTCCTAGGGACACTGCCTTCGATATTATTACGTAATCACAGGAAAAATTTATTTATTACGAAGATACAAGACTACAAGTACAATGGTGACCTATATTTATAGGTATTTTTTGGAGTCATATTCGACTAGAATACTCTAGAGTTTGACACAAGATAGACACAATCTGCAGAGAAAAAGTAACATAACTTTATCAGTTGGTGAGATTGTGACTACAAAACCACATAAAACGAAGTGAAATCCGTTGGAGTAAGGGCACAAACCCGAAGAGCATTGCTGCATATCATGAGGACGGTGAGGATGGGGAGATTTGGAAGGGCATCGAGCCAGTTGTCAAACAACATCTCAGCTCTCGGCCTCGTGAAGCAGATGTAGAGGTCCCAAAGGAGGCGGCGGCCGTAAGGGCCTACCTTCCCGACCATAAGTTAGGGACTACTTCTGGAATGGCGTGTGAATACATAACATCCGTCTCCACAAGCTAGCCGTACGCTGGACCGCAGGTGAGGTACGTACATGCCCCAAGTTTCAATTCATCAGCGTATGCGATCCGAACTGCTTGTTGCATTAGTTAGGTGACAACTAATTTCGGGGGCAGCCATGGAAGGTACTCTACTAACAAAAAAAAACTCATTGCAAACTAGAATTGTAAGTATTATAAATATTATTTAAGAGGTATGTTTAGGATTTATGCCAAATAAAGGTTTTAGCTTTACAGATATAGCTAGCTCAAGTTCTTATGATGGCATTATATTTCTTAATTTTGTTTAAATTTATACAAATCAGGTTGCTACCATAAAAAATAGGTTTAATGTGAGTCTTCAATTCATAATATTGCTAACACAATCTGCTTAACATTACACAAATGTTTGTAACATGTGTACAATTGCATGGGCTGGCGACTATCTACACCATTATAAATAAACGCAGGAACATTCCTGATACCATGGGCAGTTGGTTTGGGATGTAGGTCTTACAAACAAGAAAAATATTTTGGTTGGGTAGCCACTCTTCTGTGGGCTATATGGCTATATTGGAATGATATTATTTTTGATTGAAAGACGACTATATCATCCATAGAGGTAGTCTTTAGAGGTACTTATTGGCTCAACTACTAGAGATTGCTAAAAAAGTTAGAAGAAAGAGAGGATATAAGCAAGGCATGCCAAGCATTGGAGATGTTTGCCATGAATTTTTTTACAACATGGACGGAGGTTTGGCAATAGGCTTTGTATTGGATGATATATGTCACACACCGTGATGTCTATTGTTAGCTTTAGTCAAACTCTCAGGATTGTGTTGTAATGAATTAGGCTATGTGCTTCTCAGGATGAAGAGGCTGGAACAAATTTCCATTTACTAAAAAAATCTACACCGTCATATATAATGTAGAACATTCTAAATATGGCGTAAATTTTCTCCTTCTCTGCTATATTATTAATGCGGTGATTTTGAACTCTTAAGAAAGAATATCGGGCCAGAATCCATATATCCGATATAAACTTCAGGTGAAATATAAACGGTTATAATTAATATAGGCCCACTAAAATAGTATGTGAGATTCTATTTACTCCAACAAATGTGGCAATCTAGAACACTTGAGAGTGAACATGTTGTGCTTTGTTAATTTAGCTTTTATAATGTAATAGTAGACAACATTATATCGACAGATATATTATATTAATCGAACCATTTCAATAGAAACATGACAGTCGACAGAATAACTTGAGAAAGACTACGACATATCAAATGACAGGTACTGCATGAACGCACGCGCGCAAATTATTGTCACACCACAACTAGGAGCAACTTAACCCTGCCGGCCGATGGAGAATGAGTGACCTAGCCGCTCCCACCGAACAGCCGCTTAAGCTTCTCGATCTCGAAGAGGTCCAGGAATGTGACCTTTTCCACGACGGCCGACGGCAGGTTGTTTTTGAAGAGCGCCCAATCGACGACCTGCAGACCGGGGTTGGAGCTGCTGTACGCAGAGAGCCCCACCGCCGTCGTCGTGCCGTTGTTATACTGGAAGTGCAGCAGGCCCTGTGGGAAAACGAAGGTGTCGCCCTTGTTCAACGTCCTGATGTAGACGGTGTTTGTCGCGGCGCTGATGAAGCCCGCGACCATGGTTCCCTCGACGACGAAGAGGAGCTCGGAGGCTTCCGGGTGGGTGAGCAGCGGCACGACGCCGCCCGGGGCGACGTCGAAACGCGAGGCGGATATGCCAAGCCCGTTCACGGCGGGGTACTCATTAACGGAGGCGGAGACCAAGCGAACCATGAAGGGACTGATGTTCGGGCCGGGCCTGGCCAGGCCGCCGTAGTAGAAGTCATCGGCGATTACGGCGGTCTGGGGCTTGCACGGGTAGCCGGCCGGCGTGTCGCTCATGTTCAAGTCGGCAACACAGAAGTCCTGGGTCAGGGCGAGGGAGGAGAAGGGCAGCAGGGAGAGGAAGGGCACGACGACTAGGATCAGGAACACGGCCTTGGCCATGTTACCGGGCGAGCTTACTACGTCGGTGAAGGTTAATTGTTGGCTAGCTAGAGCTCAATGTGTGTGCTTGGATGTGTGATTCTTGAGGTGTTTATATAGGAGAAGGGGTGTACATGTGTCTTGACATGCATTAACAGTGTACTTGCAGTGTGGATTTGACGATGTATGCGCCGCAATCATTCACGCACGTACATGCATGCATCGCGCTGCCAGGATTTTGGCGGGGTACGTGACATGAACAGCTCAGGGCGTTGATAAATTTGCGTTGTGTGTACGTCGGCCCACAATTAACCAACGAATTGTGGTTGCAACGCAAAAGAAACACGAAGGCCCTGTCCAGCTATGCGGCAGCGCAAGGGCGATTGGGGCCCGGAATTGGGATTTTTTTAATATATTTTTTAATATTTTAAAATTACACGGCCATTTAAAAAAATAGGATGAATACCCTACTGTCGCCCGTTGGATAAGCGACAGCAAGGTGTCATCCATCCAACAGACGACACCTTATGAGCCCCGTGGTTAAACGGGCCCGAATTTAATATGACCAGTGACTAGGGCGCTACGTCTAGGTGACACCTTGCTGTCAACAGGAGTGTCACTGCGCCCGCCTGTAGGCCCACTGAAAAGATGTCGCACATTCAACAGGCTGCACCTTTTCATTATATAATCGTGTTGTGTGACCGCCTAGCTACTCGCCAGGTCATTTGCTCCTTTATCCCGAGAGAGAGAGAGAGAGAGAGAGAGAGAGAGAGAGAGAGAGAGAGAGAGAGAGAGAGAGAGAGAGAGGGGAGTACGGATGGTAGTTTGCCCTATTAGGCCATCAGGTCAGAACCCAACCCGACCCGGATCCGGGTCCAGGTCTATTTTTCCCCTGGGGGTGTCACCGAAAACCTGAAACCCATCCGTACGTGCCCTTCCCCAGTCAGCCCATCTGTCCGCGGTCGTGACCCGCCCGCCCAGCCAAGTCAAGCCCTCCTCGGCACCCGAGCCCTTCCCCCTCTACGGTGCCACCCTTCCCAGCTACGCCCGTTCGCGACTTCGCGCCCTTCCGCTGGCACTCGCACCGCCCTCCCTTGTGAGCCCTGCCGCGCGCCCGCACCACCCTCCCATGTGGTCGGGTTTTGGGTTGCCCCGTCAGGTTTTGGATCCCAATCGGGGCCAGGTGCGGGGGTGATTTTGTGCATGGTATTGATTTTGAGGCCAGGTCAGGTTTGAAGAATTGGATTTCAGTTCAGGTCCATTCTAGCAAAACCCAACGGGGGCAGACCTGTTGCCATCCTTAGAGGGGATGGAGGAAGAAGAGGCGAAGCCCCGCCGAAAAAAGGTAATTTTTTTACTTCGTGTTTTTTTACAAATATGGTAGGATAGCCACTAGTGGTAGGTTTTGATATAGTTTAGAGGTTAGATCTAGGATTTAGATATAAGTTAGAGGGTAGATCTAGGTTTAGAGCTAGGTTTAGACATAGTTTAGTAATTAGATCTAGTATGTAGACATATGTTAGCAATTAGATGTAGCATTTAGACATAGGTTCAGAATTAGATCTGTGATTTAAATATAGTTTAGCAATGGGATGTAGGTTTACAAAGAACTTAGCTAATATATGTAGGATTTAGAGATAGTAGATGCAGCGCGTTAGGACCTTTTTTATGTAGAGTAAATGTTGGACCATGTTTTTAATCAAATTTGCACTGTTAGATGCAGGTTTACATATGTTTTTTTTTTATGTTTAGTCAGAATAATGGTAGAGTTTTGTGTCGATCATTGGCAGGTATGTCGGATAAGTGATAGTTTATATTTTTTTTATGGGGACGGATGAATAATTTATGGTATGGAAGGGGTAGTGCTGATGGCTGTTGAGTCAATGGATAAGGGTATATCCAAACCTATGCAAAAGAGTGTCGGGTACTTGTACAAATAGTGGATACGGGGCTTTAAAATAGACCCCAAGGTTCAAGAGATGATCATTAGCATTGTGGAAGACCATATGAGTGATGGAGTGTACTGTGAGGTTTACCTACTTAGGGAAAACCATGTTTGGAGGAGGTATATGCATCATGCATGTAGTGGAAAGAGGATGACCACCTATGTTACTTGTGCAATGAAAGAATAAGCAGTGAGTTGGGGAGATGCCGGGTGGGGGAATGTTGAGGAGGAGGAAGGTGATGAGGCTGGAAAACTAGATGTTGGATAGTCATCGACTGTTCCGATTGAACCCACTGGTGAGGCAGACCAGGGGAACACATCCTTAGTCTAATTGAACAGATTGAGCGGGGTGATCTTGAGGCTAACAAAACTCCTAAGTATGATATGTAAGATGATGAGGATGATGATCCAGTCCCTGCATACTGGAACAATCCGAACTTTAACAACCTTATGGTGAATGAACGAAATCAAGTGTCGTGGGAGTATTCTTAGAATGAGGTGACCGAGGGGGCTAGATACCTTATAAGTCAGGACATGAAAGATGATGTGATTCAATGGGTGGCATCGCTTCGATGATAGTTTTCTGTTGTGAAGTCAAGCAAGAAGAAGTATGATGTGAAATGCGTGAAGAAGGGTTGCCCTTAGCGGGTGCACAACTTTAAGGGAAAGTGTGTTGACTATTGGGAGGCGTGAAATTGTGGTGGACCATAACTGCATGTTGGATGAACTTGATCTGAGCAACAGGAACCTGACCTCAGCTTTGTTGCAAATGTCATATATGCTCAGATTGTGAACAGCATGAACTATGAACCAGAGTCCATAATCTGGCAATTGAGGGGTAGTACCAGTGCACTATCAGCCACAATAAGGTCTGGAGGGCGAAGAGGAAGGCAATTGAGATAAGGTTCGAGACCTATGAAGCGTCATATTACAGCCATCTACGCTTGCTTCAAACCATTGCTCGAAGGAACCTGGGGACTTATTACGACTTCGATAAGTACCCATTGTTGTCTAAACCTGGCAAGTATGTCCTGAAGCATAGCTTTTGTGCCTTAGGAGTATGTATCAAAGCTTTCGAGTATTGTCGCACTATCCTCTGCATCAACGACACTTTCCTTATGGACATGTATAAGGGTTAGATAATGACTGCTATTGGCGTTGATGGGAACAACTAAGTATTACCGTTGGCCTTTGCATTAGTGGAGATGAGAACACCAGCAGTTGGTATTGGTTCTTGTACCATGTGAGGATGATAATTCTGGGTGGTCATCCAAACGTGTGTCTTATACATGAACAGCATGTAGGGATGCCAAAGGCTATTAGGATCCTTAGAATGGTACAGAGGATGGCATGATGGGTCATGTATGGTCAGATTTGCAGAGTAGGTGGTGCATGATGCATTTAGGTGCTAACTTCTTCTGGCAATTCAAGAGCAAGAACATCATGAACATGTTCAAGAGGTTGTGCGCCAGAACCAGCAAAGGAAGTTTGATGCCGTGTGAAAGACATTGGATGAGTTGGCCAAAAAACAAACATAGGAGCATGTACAGAGGCCAGTGAGGAGATTGAAGGATGAACCAGTAGCTCTTGACTCCCTACCAACAGATAATGAAGAAATGACAAGGAGGATCGATTCATCTACCAGGTCATTCAGCGAGTGGATTGAGATTGAGCCAAAAGAGAAGTGGGCTCTGCTCTACAATACAAATGAGGTCAGGTATGGCATCATGACTACAAATTTAGTAGAGGTGTACAACTAGGTGATGAAATGTGTGAGAGGCCTGCCGCTAGTCAATATTGTAGAGTTCATTCTTCAAGGAACCTTTAAGTATTTCATGGACCGTTATGCAATAGCTCAGCTGGCACTAAATGATGCTCATCTGATTTGTGGGACGAAAATCACTAAGTACATGGAAGACAAGATGGAAAAAGTGAAGATACACTAGGTGAAGCCCATGGGTACTGCACAGCCCAGATACAAACTTCTTTACAAGGACAAAGGCAGGAGTGGAGAAAGTATGAGAGAGTTATCCAGGAGTGCACCCTCTTCGATGACAAGTGCATTTGCAGTTGCTACAAGTCAATGCTACTGTACATGCTATGCTCACATGTGATTGTCATGTGTGCTATGACAGACATGAGGACTCGAAGGTATGTCTTGGACTACTTCAAGAAGGAAGATCTCTTCAGCACATGGAACCCTGAGGTATATGGTTTTAGTATTTATGGTTCTTTCACGAAGGACCCTGGGCTAGATTGTGTGTTCATCCCTACTCCGGACAAGATGAAGCGGAAGAAGGAACGACGTAGGACAACAAGGATATGTAATGATATGGATGAAGTAGAAGTCGATCATCACGTGAAATGGTGCAGCAAGTGCAACAGAACAGGGCACACTTACAAGAAATATATCATTGGTGTGTCAGGTACCAACTCATTGAAGCAGGTCCTTCCAGCTCAGCTGTAGATGGGAGATGTCCATGTGCTCGTCAATTGTCGGCTTCATCGACTCATTGAGTTTGATTCATGTTATAATTCATGGTATGATGAATATTCGTGTTCACAACATTGTAGTTTGCTATTGTATTAGAGTGACTGTTATTATATTCGATGTTGTAATGTGTTAAGTTGTTATTGTTATTTTCCTCGAATATGTTATGTCTAGTGGAATGTAAGTATGGGACTATGTTAATGTATTTGTGTACGCATTGAATACATCTTTTATTCATGTCATATGTTGCACTCTTACTTGTTACTTTATATTTGTTTTGCTTAAGAAAATCAAAATAATTTTCAAACTTGAAGGTATGGTGTACCTGAAGCTGCTTGACCCTCAGCTCGTTCTCAGACACCATTTCTACCTGACCGTTGTGCAGGCTGAGAAGCTCCCGCTACTATGAACTCGTGTGCCGGATGAGCTCATGAGGGTTGATGCTCACTGGCTCCTAAAAATAAGTAGCCAACACGTTGCTAGGGGCGCCGAGTTGGTTACGCCCTTCAGCTACGAAAGGGCCCTCCTCTTAGCCCTTGTGGACAGGTGGCATCCCAAGATGCACACCTTCAACTCTCGTGCGGCGAGATGGTGCTCACGCTTGAGGACGTCTCCCTGTTGCTAGGCCTAACTTGCATAGGTGACATAGTTGGCACGAGGAACGTGGACATGACGTGGCGCGGTGACTTCCTTGCATGGTTCTCCATCATTATCCGGAGGGACAGCCTGGCCCCCTTCAGGCCAATTCTGGGGTCAGAGAAGCACGGTTCGACGGAGGCCTTCCTCGTATAGTTTGTGGTATGCCATTCGTGTAATCTTCTTTCATGTCGTTCATGTTACTAACCGATGAACTTATTTTTTGGGATTTCGTAAATGACATGCAGACAACACCCACCAACATGCAGGCGATGATGACGTCTCCCATCACTTGAAGGTGTACTTGTTGTGGTTATTCGGTGGGATCATATTCACCGAGACCCACGATAACTCGATCTCGTGGAGCATGATCCCCTACGCCAGAGAGATTACGAATGTTGGTCCTAAGGAGGTCCCCAAGTACAGCTAGGGTTTAGCTATGCTAGTTGCTACAGGGGGCTGTGCGACGCAGGCACGAAGGTCAATCTGAACACGATCTTCACCGGGTGTCATCTATTGCTGCAGTTGTGGTCGTACAAGAGGTTCACCATCAACTGGCCCGTTGTCGACCATACCACGTACCAATTTCTGGCATACGACATCAATGGGCTGACCACGGGCTCTTTGTGGTGCCGACGTCAGGTAGGAACTACTGAGTCTGCACTTATTCATTAAATCCTTCTATTAGTATGTTCGTCTAACTCGGTTTTATTGCACAACGGACTTGGTCAAGTGTGCAGAGCCACCACATGTACCTGGACTTCATTCACCAGTTCGACGAGCTAACGGTGAATGACATCAAGTGGAGATAATACATCTACGAGGAGGTACAGATATGCACCCCCCCTTGGACTTTCTGTCATGTGTACATGGGACCAGAAGTACTGGCTGACGTGAAACGCCCTTGTCTTCGACGTCTACATCGAGAAGTACTCCCCGCATCGTGTGATGCGGCAATTCGGGCGATTCAAAGTGTTCCCACTCCCACCCACTAGGATGGTGCTGAGTAACATCCATAGGTGCGTATGGTTCAATTACCTCTTCAACTTCATCATTGTCAAACCATATGTCATGTGCTTATATTTATGCAGGTTGATGCGCAAGGGGGCACATACCAAGAGCATGTTCGCATCACGTGTGCAAACATGGGTCTTGAAATGGGACAATGATGTCAAGGGCATCGTGGACAAGGACCGCTGACACTTAGACAATGCTCACACCGAGTTTCTGGCTTGGTTCGTGACTCGCACATGGATCCAGGTCATGTACACACCAATCGAGACTCCGTGCACGACACGTACCCGGTACACACAAACTAGGCGCATTCACTAGAGGTACGTACAGCATTACACGACTTGTCTTTATTATAATTTTATGTTACAAAATTTTTATCTAATCCAATTTAACTTCTATTTGTAGAAGGACATAATGAACCAGATAGGGGTTGAGGCACAGATGAACCATGAGCGGTTGGACAGTGGCCTCGACATCTCTAAGAGTCAGTTGAGTGTGGCGTTCAGTTGGATCTACAAGTAGGTCTAAAAGGTGATCAAGATCGCCAGCTACAGGTCCTCCATAGATGTTTCGACAGGACCACGAACGACGGCTCCTCTTCCTTCATGCCCCTCGGCTACGTTCACCACCTCATCGCATGCACCGGTACATCCGACGTACACCGCCGAGCACTTGAGGCCGTCATTCACCCCATATGTTGAACCCTATTGCAGCGTTGGTTTGACAAGGCAGTCCTTCAGTGTTGGTGGTGATCCGCACTACAACGGTGGCTCGGTGAGACACTCTTTCTTCAGCACCATTGACCCCCACTATGGTACCGTAGCATTGAGGACAGCGTTCACTAGTGCTGGTGACCACTACTGTGGCAATAGTGGGTCAAGGTAGCCTTCCATCGCAGACTCGAGTCCTTCCTCTTCTTGCATCCCTACCTCAGGTACAACAACCACTTCATGACTAAGTAATTGTTACATATGTCAGCCTTTATTGATGTTAACTTGTTTTCTTCATTCTTCCATATGCAAAGATCGAGGATCTCAGGAACATAGATGCACAGGCCAGCTACATGGAGCAGCTAATCAAGGATGGTACTCAGATCCAGCTACAACTACATCTTCGGCCACATGGACAAGATTGGTGCTTCGCATCTACCTAACGCTCCAGTGACAGGTACATAGCCTAGCTAGGAGGACTACATGATGCCATCGCCCGCTGGATGACCTGCGCGACTGATCATTCCACCCGAACCGCTGATGTACTCAGCTAACCACATTAGATCACAAAGGCGCAGGGTTCCATGGCTGAGTGAGACTAGGGGGTCATCCCCAAGAGTGGCTGATTTTAGGATATTGTAGCGATGTATTTTCTATGACTTTGTAGTACCTTATTGATCTATGTTCATGCTACTATCTTATTGTCAGTGTTATATTATCTTCCATGTACTATGTTTGTATTTGTGATGTTGTTTGGACCATAGAGTCATACCCCGATCATTCCATAATAAACATTACAAACATGTCAACCTAAGTTACAATGACATGTACGATACACCTAATGGCGTACCGGAGTTTTGCCTACCATGCCTTAGGAAATGTAAACACGTCAAAGGTACGCTACACAAATCACAACAACATCCTAACGGTTGTTCTAATTGTATTCACATAGAGTGAACTGTGAGGAGCCTCTTGAGTCCCAATATGCTCCACCACCATATTGCACTAGCAAAGGAGTAGGAGGTACGGTCGTTTGGTGGCACGAGCAGGGGCACCATGGATTGATGCATATAGTAGAGTCCTCAAGGTGTATTACAGGAGGACATGGCATAGCATCCACCTCCCCCTGTAAGTCAAAGATGTGGTCTCACAGGTGGTGAATGTAATCTTGGATATGCTGCAGAACAGTAGGATTGATCCATCTCATGTATTGATAGTTGTCGGGGTCGTCGTCTGAGGCCTGCAGAAATGTGGAGGTCACATTCTACATTGGTTTAAAAAATATGATATTGATGTTCAAGCTGATATAGTTTTCACCCTCCTGAGAGGACATCGAAAAAATTGACGCTCTCCATGAATGCTCCCATCGTGCATCTGGATGACACAGTCGTAGCCATGGAAGCACTTCGGTCATGCCTCATTTAGGTGGCCATAAATCCTTAGGTGACTTGGAGGATGAAAACCACTATTATCCTTCAAATAGAAGTTGTGGAGAGGTTCGTTGTACTCTGTTGGACCAAACGAACCCTCCCATCTCATCGTCGGCTGCCCCACCCCCCTTCTTCCTCAGCTCCTCCCACCCTTAGCCTCCATTGACCGCTATGGGTTCAGTTTTGAGATACATGAGCCTTTTATAGATACGTGGTACCAACGTAGCTCCTTTTACCACGCTGTAATTCTTTGTGCTACCCCAAATAGGAATTGCCTTTTCGTTCAAAAGGACTTGGCATAAATGTGCTTACTTGGGATATCCTAGACATATCTATGAGCAAGACGACACATAACTTGAGGCATCATGTCCTAAACTGGCATACCTAAAGTCCAATCGGCTAGGGTCAGCCAGCAACTTGCTCGATCAGCCAAATAATCGGATGACAATAACAATCACAACTCGTGGATGGTGCAGAAGAGTTTATCCTTTTGCTTACTGTCCTAAACTTCACCTTGATCGCGACATGTAAAAACCGTGCTGGTGGCGTGGAGCAGCAGGTTGCGAAGATTTCAGTGCACGAGACATAACCAACACCTTGTGGCACGAGCTGACAATAGCCATGCCCATGCACCACCTGTGGAACTCCCTCTAGATTAGAGGAAGAAGGACTTTGTACATTATATATGGCCACCAACACGACGGATGCGCCGACATGCTGGGTTGGTAGTCTGCACACTGTTAGGGTATGTACAATACAAAGATTCTTATAGAGACGCTTAAAGAGAGAATAAATGGCCCGTCGTCAGAAGCATGTGTTAGAGCTCTAACCTCCAACGGGAGCAACTATTTTATAGACGTTTAAATAGTTTGATACGGTGCTCGCTCTGCACGATCGCATTGGGTCAAAAGCATCGGACGCCTGGTGGAGCAACGATCCCGCCAGTGAGCGCCCGCACTCGCACGTGTTGGCCTCCACGGTGGCAAGTAATATGCATAACTACTGATAAGCACCTTGGCATGTAAGGTCATGTACAATAAAAGTGCTCTTATAAAAATGCTAAAGAGAGAATGCATGCTACGTCATCATGCTTGTCTGTGTAAGAGCTCCAATGTATAATGTGAATAACTAATTTATCGGCGCTTAATTAAATTCTTAGGGCTAAGTGCCCACTTAAGCATCCTCGTATCCCAACGCAGAGACTCTTGATAGTTTTTTTGCCTGCTCCTATTGCCTTCCTCACACGGTCAAACACCATTTTTTTAGTTAGCCTGTAGCGCCCGACTCCACAGGGACGCTCCAAGCATCAGACGCCTTATCAAGTAGCGTTTTTACCCACGAGCGCTCACTCTCTCGTGATGAGATCCACCATGACAAACAAAACACGTAACGGACGTAAGCGCCCTGCCAACTCACGGCGTTGTCCATAGCCTAAGTGTGTTGTACATGGCATTAGGCGTTGCATGCCTGCGGCTGGGCCGGCCGGCCGTTCGTTCCTTGAGCCGAGCGCATGAGGGGTCCTGTTATATAGGAAAAAGTTTGTATTGCCTTCCTCCTATTGCTTGAGTCTGTTGTCCCTCTAAACTACAAAATTAGATATCTTACATCCGCTAACTATTCAAATCGCACAATTTACCTTCTTAATTGGTTTTAATGGTCGTTTCGTCCTACGTGGTGACAACTCAGTCTGCCATGTTAGCAGCGTTTCGCTGATATGGCATAAAAAAATTAAAATCACAAAAAATTTCTAAAAATACTAGAGACAATTATAAGATCTTCTGTGAAAAAAATTCAAAAATAATGTCCTTTGCATCATATTTCATAGCGAGGAAGCTTTAAAAAAAGGAAAAAGTGTGCTTAAAGTGTGCAGCTCATTTATTAACTCACATCAAGAAAAATATTAACATGCAAACACGTATTTTTTTATATAGGGTGTATCTTAAGAGGATCTATAAAATTATTTTCACTTCATTTAGAGTTTTATTAATTTCTCTATGATTTTTACAAAGTTCACAAGCATAAAATGAACATGTTAAGAAAAAACACTGTAATTAACTTTTTCGTGTCTATCATTATTTTTCCTACATAAATAATTGTTTAAGTAAACTAATAAAAGTTTTTTCATTAATTTTGGGGTGTCATGGATTAGTTATAAATTAATCTTGTTGCAACACATTTACTAAATCATGCATGTTACAATAACTATTTCATAATTATGTATTTTTATAAGATAGAGGATCGTGTAATAAGACTAAAAAATCGGTTTCATGATTTTTTGGCTTAGAAAATAATTAACTATGCATTTAAATAGATTTAGCAAATAAATTTTCACATAGAAAATATACAGCTTTTTCATGAGTATAAATACTTTTATCATGTAGATCATGTTACAAAGAAAAAAAATTGTTTCACTTAATTTGAAGCGCAAATGAATTTAAGGAAACCAAAAAAACCAACGTGTTCACTTTATAAGAAGAGGGTCATGTAATAAGACTAAAAACTTGGTTTCATGATTTTTGGATTAGCAAATATTTAACTATGCACTTAACTAGGTTTAGCAAATAAATTTTCTCACAGAAAATATACAACTTTTTCGTGAGTATAAATATTTTTATCATGTAGATTATGTTACAAGGAAATCAATAAAATTTATTTCACTTAATTTGAAGCTCAGATGATCTAGTTATCAATTTTATAAGTAAACCAACAAAACCAGCATGTTCAATTTATGCTTGTGAACTTTGTAAAAATCATGGAGAAATTAATAGAATTATAAATGAAATGAAACTAAGTTTATAGATCCTCTTAAGTTCACCTTACATATAAAAATATGTGTTTACATGTTAATATTTTCCTTCACGTGAGTAAATAAATGAGTTGCACCCTTTTTAAAGGATGTTTTTTTTTTTTTCCAAGCTTCCTCTCCATGAGATATGATGTAAATGATATTATTCTTTTTTTTACAGAAGGCCTTAAAATTATTTCTAGTATTTTTAGAAATTGTTATGATTTTTTTATTTTTATGCCATGTTAGCAAAACACGACCAATAAGGCTGAGTTGTCGCGATGTAGAATGAAACCACCATCAAAATTAGTTAATATGGTAAATTGCACTACTTTGAATAGTTGGAGGAGGTGGGATATCTGGTTTTACGGTTCGTGGGGAGGGGCAAATAGACTCGAGCAATAGTTGAGGGAGACAGTATAGATTTGTTTTCTTAATTTTTTCTTTAAACTTTTTGGAAAATCTGTTGAGTTCAACTTTTTTTTGTTTCCTAAAATTCCCTTTCTCCCCACTTCCTCGTTTCACCCCCGCGTCGACACGAGGGTGACCAAGCCCTGTTGTCAAACACCCCCATAATCAAGGTTGGCTTGGCCACTGCCGCCTCTATCGGTCGACGATGGCCGCAAAAGCGGTGGTGACCAGTGGTTGGCGTCAAGCGGCTGCGTCCGTGTGGTTCCTTTCCATTCTCGATCGCCCCACTTTCTCCTCTTTGTCCCCTGTTGGTAGTCGATCGGATCTGCGTGCGTGATGGCAGGATCCACAAGCTGCGGGTTCGATCCGTGAGGTGATGGCCAGTTCCAATTGGATTTGGTGTCAGCAACGGCGTGAAGGACACTCAAAGCTCCTAGGGGTACGGTGGGCTGCTCCGAAGCCCTCACACGTCGGTGGACTGCTGACAGCCAAATCGGATGCCTCCTCGCATGGATCTGGAGCCTACGGCCCTGTGTAGTCACCCTCGTGCTCTTCTCACGCCAGATCTAGGAACTTAGTCGTGTGCAGCGCGGCTAATGAGGCGGCAACAGCACAGCAATGGCACGGGCAGCATGGCGAGGGCCATCTCTGTGGCGATGTCATGCTCGTCCGGTCAGGTACCGGCTCAACACTGGCATGGAATGGTGGTGCACAGTCTGCAGGGTGTGTGCGTCAGCCACCAGTGCTCGTCGCTGTTGTTGACGGCGTTAATGAGATTCTCCTGGCCTCGTGGCACTCAACTTGTCACGACGTCCCAAGGCTAATTGGGCTCCACCCCTTGCCAATATGTCTTCTACCTCTAGATCCGTCCTGTGGGGAGCCCAATGGCTGCTGGTGGTGGGCGGCGCATGTGCATTGTATCGGTCGCTGCTCCTTTGGCGGAGGGGCCTCAATGGTGGCATCTATTCTCGTCGTCGCCAATGAAGAAGGCCCTGAGGCGCCCTTGTTGCTACGCTGTCACCGCACCCCACTGTGTTCCAAACCTCACTATAACATCCTAAGTTTTAGCATACTAATTAATTGCAAAGTTCACTCCAAATTAAAACTTTTGAGATTAATTAAGCCAACAAAAATCAAGGAAAAATACATATTCAAATATATTAAGTTGACTAGGTATTCCAAAATGTACTAGATTTATTTACAAAAGTAGTCCCTGCATTAAGTTGATTGGTGTGCTTGGTTTATTGTTCTTATGGTTCTTTGAGTGGAGGTTTGAATTTGAATGTCTCTCAAGTTTGAATCTACTCTTAGTCCATTCAGCTCAAATCGAGTTAAATTCATATTCTTTGAATTCAAATCCTCTCTCAAATCGCAAGTCCAATCGAAGTCATAATTCATATATACGTATTTACATGTATATCATGTATAAAGTCAAATCTAAATTCAAATATCTCTTTTAAATTATCCAAAAAAAATCCCCTTTCCCTTTTCTTTTTCTTCCCTAGGCTAAATCTCCCTCTTTGCGTAGCCCAACCTGCGGCCTAGCCGGCCCAGCTTCTTTTCCATCTTCACTCTCCCGTGTGTGGGTCGCAGACGCACCGTCGGCCTAACTTCGCCCGCGCGCGCCAACCCACTCGCTCGCGCCCGGGCGAGCGTCGTGTCATCCACGCGTCGCCCATCTGACGGCCCGTCACCACACATTCTCCCTCGCCAACTCAACACCACCGCGTTGTCCATCTCGCCACTGCAGCGGTCGGCACATTCAATGCACCGGCGACTTTCTCGCCATCCCTCCACGCCCTCGCTCTCTCTCCCCTGTCTCTGCTCTCTCTGTGCACAGCCGAGCCGCCTAACAGCGCAATGAGGCCATGCCACGGGAATTAAGGTGGGCGCCACCCCGCCACTTCACCGCCGCACTGCTCGCCGATGACCATGCAACATCACGGATTCTGCACCGCCTCTGTGCTCATCCCCCTCCCTCTATAAATAGAGCAGCCTGGTCTCTCTCTCTCTCTCTCTCTCTCTCTCTCTCTCTCTCTCTCTCTCTCTCTCTCTCTCTATGTGTGTGTGTGTGTGTGTGTGTGTGTGTTTCACCACTTCGCCGCTGCCATCGTACCACCACCATCGCCATTGCTCGCCACTGCAGCTCGTCGTCGCTGATCTGTCACCCATGTGCTACTGAGGAGTACCAGGGGGTCGCCACCATCCCTATGCCGCCCTCCATTGCCAATAGCCCGATAGAAACGTGCCCACGCCAGATACCAAGCAACTCCGTCGCCGCCGCATTGACGCATCGACGCCCGCCGCTCTGCCCATCAGCATTTTTGAGCTCGGTGAGCATCCCCATCCCCTCGCGCACCCTCCTCGCTAGCTTGTTGTCATCCTAGTGCCCTCCCTTCCCCTAGTGCCATGCAGCCACGAGGTTTTCCACGCCACCGTGCGATTGCTCGCTGTCAGTGACCTCCTATCCCCCTAATGAGCCGGCCTCGATGTCGTGTTGCTGTGTAGCAGCCATAGACATAGGTCATGGGTATTAATCGCATGCGGTTAGTGCTTATCCATAGCCTCGACTATGCTCAGCCGCCTAGCTCCACTCCGGCTACCATATGACATCCTTTTAGTCATGGCCCGTCGTCGATAAGCCCCAACCAAGTTTGCCATCACGTGTAGAAGCCCGGTGACCTTTTACCTTCGTGAATCCCATCAAGAGCACGATTCTGGTGAGATCAGCGTCACAACTCCACTGCGATTACTCGTCATCCGCCAACTCACCTTTGTGCAAGCACGCGTGTGGCTGGGCCTGTCACGCGCTGTGCAGCCGACTGAGCAGGCTGTTGCTCATCCCGGTAGCGGTCGGCCAGCCAACCCAACCCAACCACCCCAAAGGTCGTGCCCCAGTGGGTTGGCCCAGCTCTGTAGCTCGCTAAACTGGCCAGCCTGACCCGAGTGGACCGAGTATTGTGCAGCCTAATACTGTATAGCCTAAGCCTAAGCCTAACCCAGTCCAAGCCCATTTCGACCCAATCCCAGACACTATGCATGTGGGCCCAGGTTACATTTCATGTGGGTCCCACCCATAAATAGTGTCATTTTGTATTTTCTTGATTTTAATTAGATTAATCTTTCGGAGTCATAACTTTGTCGTTCTGGCTCCAATTTCGGTGATTCTTTGGCCGAAATTAATCTAAATTCTAGATCTATCTATCTATCATAGTGTGATATCCATTAGGGCTCATTTGGCTTGGAATTTGGTGTTATTTTATTCTTCTCAAGTATAGCTCATTAATGATTGTAGTCACAATTACAGAACCGCATGAATTCTGCGAGTGCTGCGAAGGAAGCGTCACGAGTGAGGAAAATCCTGACTACAACCAAGATCTTGAAGAAAACCTCAAAGAAAGCAAGTTCTATCTCATTGATCGTTTTGAACCTATGTTTTCAGATAATTCACATGATCAACTAAAATTTGACTTATTATCGCATGTGTTACGTATCGCGCTTTTGCAAACTACTTGTGTTAGTTAGTCCTATCAAACACTTACCATGCCTTAAATATTATGATCCAGATTACATATCACCCTAGGAATTACCTATCGCTATCTATATTAACGTTGGATGACGCATTGACATCTAGCATGCATAGGATTGAATGCATCTCCTTGGAGACGTCATCTTTAAAATACATCTCTTAGGAAATAACAATTTACTAGTATCAATGTTAACTCATATACCACGAATTATGGATGATTGTGAATTCCGTTATGGTTGTGAAATCCTTGATGTTGTGTAGGATATGGAGGGTGATGTGTAAAAATGAGTGAAAACTGTTTTGGCGTGGGCAGGTAGAGTGGTCATTCGGAGAGGATGCTCTTTGAGGCTAGAGTTACCTAGTGGTATTCATTGCCAATGAAGATGTCTGGTCCGGTCGTTTAAGGACCGAGTCATTGCGTCATCTGGCCTAGTCACTCCGTGCAATCATATTTACTGAATGGGCAGGACTTGACTTCTCCTTCGCCGGACTGAGTTGGACATTATACTAGGAGGTTGAGGAGCAGCGAGGAGTCAAGTGACCATTTGTCCCTCTATATGAATGTTTCAAGAGATGGCATAACCAATCTAGTGTTTAGTCCAAGGACTCGATTACTTAGGGTATCTCATAGAAAAACCCGGAAGAAAAGGTGATTAGAGTGTCTCGGTATGATTCGCTCCTCTGGATTCAGAGGTTATACACTGTACCCACGCAATATGCATAGGAGGTACAAAATAATTGTAGTGAGTTGTTTCAATGAAGTTGGCACACTTACTAAACAACATCCTAATTATGTTTTGGCTACTTCATTAAACCAAGATCTGAAATCACACTGTGAGGAACCATCCAAACAATATTCTAATTAATCATTAAGTTGATTATTTACATAATCATGACTATAATGATTAATCAGAATACCGTCCTAGTAGTCTTGACATGTGTTTTATGGTCAAGATCAGAACACATATCTTTTCAACATAAAACATCACAACAAAGCTTAAGAAAGGACGAGTAATTAACATTATATTACAAATTCTTAAGCATCCAATCATTTACAACAATTTACATCAAAAGAGATAAGCTACGTAGTGGAAGAATTAAAACCTAATAACTACAAAAAGACCAGTGGAGCCATATGCCCTTTGGCTCCACCCAGAACCTCGCCACACAAGTAGACGGCACTACTTTTGCCACCGCCGGCATCGGCAGACATGAAGTAGCCAAAAGCTAACCTTTCCTCGCCTACAACCTGGAAGAGTGGCATAAGTACGAAGGTACTCTCAAGACTTAATCCATATACGGTACATATAATAACCCGACTCCAAGGATTATGCATTTGGGTATTTAGCAAGAATAGGCCACAAGGTTAAGTAATTTCATATATGGTAGCAAACTTAAGACCTATGTGTGAGCACCTATACTTAACCAAACAATCCCTTTCTTTTTCGGTAAACATCAAATGAAACATAAATGTAACTGGAAACATAATATATATATATATATATATATATATATGAAAACAGAACCATCTCAACCACAACCCAACGTACCAAACCATTACCCCTTATTCGTGACTCTACGACCGATGCGCATGGACTGAAGCATGCTCATAACCGAGAGTACAGCAATTCAAATTGATTTTACACCCTGCAGGAGAGTACTCCTAAACCCACATGAAACGAGACCACCGACCAGACAACCCGTCAATTGCGAGTGATGATTCATGTATCAACTGTTCAGGTACACACCCCGAACCTTTGTTCCCATGTCGAGTAATGCGGAGGCCATCTAGATCTCGTGCGTACCATGACTTACCGGCAATCTCAAGCACCCCTAACAGCATTCCCGCTCACATCTCGACGCATAGGTCAAATGAATGCGGTGACTTACGGTACTTGGCTTACCCATCCCATATCCAGGTATGTGGTAAGTACGAAAAAGTGCTAAAGTCAACGACACCGACAGACGGTGCTTAACCCATGCAAGTGGTCTATGGCATCCGGCTCCTCTCCCGAACTACCCCTAGCACCGCCTACATCTAGTATCATCCTCACATCTCAATATCATCATTGTATTTGTGAACAATAAATAATTTCTAAGCTCGCGAACAATGGTTGGACCATTGCTCGACTTCTACCGATGACCTATGCATGGCTAAGCATATCGAATAGACTTGTAATTATATATTAACAATGTTATCAAGTCTACAAGGATATGGATAAACAATAAGTCAAGGTAGAGGTAATGCAATCAACATAGGTTCTACCTATATAAGCCCGACATCGAGTCACTGAACATGCAACCATATTAAGCAGTAATTTATCAATTTAGACTTCATTTGGTTTGAACCAAAGGGTGCAATATGCTTAGATGCTTGCCTTGTTGCTTTTTTTTTCAATTCGGGAATCAAACGTCAAACTCCTTCACAAAAACTCGTTATACTCCGGTTCGATGATCACTAAAGAAAAGAATGTATCGGAATAACCATATGATGAAATACCATAAAATATGCTTTATAATGCATGAAAACATTTTTCCTAGTTAGAACGAGTCATAAGAAGAATAGCAAAATTAGTTTCACCAATTTTGGAATTGTGAGAATTAATGGTGAATTAATGAAGTCTTAACCTCTCCTCCCCCTCTCCTTTTTCTCTTGGCCGGTTGGGAGAGCAAGAGAGAAAGAGAGAGCACAGGTGGGAGAGAGAGAGGGAGTGGGTGGGTGGGGTGAGAGAGAGGGCTGCTGGTGGGAGTCGGAGAGAGTGGGTGAGGCGATGGGGCTAGCTAGGTGGGCCCCATGTGTTAGAGAAACTAATCCGTTTTAGCTGTGAATTATATTCTCTCTCCCGAATTACTTTCTCTCAACTGATTGACTCTAAATGAAATCCTCTAGCGTTCCAAAACAAAATTACACAAAATTAAACATAATGCTTAAGAAGCATGATTATGCTCAATTACTTGATTACTGTTTCGAGACGTGACATGTGAGGACCCGACCAAACAATATTCGAACTAATCATCAGGCGGATCATTGACATAATCACAACCACGATGATTAATCAAAATACCGCTCCGGCAGTCCCGACACATGTTTTGTGCCCAAGGATCGGAACGCATGCCTTCCAACATATTCATCACAACATAGTTTAATAAAGAGAAGGTAATTAAACATTTATATTACAAGTCTTTAAACATGCAGCTGTTTCCACAATTTACAACAAAAACGAAACAACAACTACGCAGCGAAAGATAAACCTATACAACAAAAGCAAACGGCGCCACATGCCATTAGGCACCATCCCAAAAGTACCAAGTTCGGAGTAGAGTGTGCTACTCTGCTCGCCATCCTGATCGGCAGGCACAAAGTAGCCGAACACTGCCTCTTCCTCACCGACCTGTGAAACTGCAACAACTTAAGGGCAGCACCCTGAGTACGAAGGTACTCGCAAGTCTTACACGGTATGGGTATATATATTCCCGACTCTAAAAATCATCCATTAAGCTGGTAGAAAGAATTAAACATGGTTAAGTTAATTAAGTGGTAAGCATCCTAGACATAAGTGTGAGCAACTAACTTAACCAACTTATATGAAACTACCCTGCCATAACCAACAACTGACCATATGTAAAAGTAATAACAAGTATATCAATGTGAACAAGTGCCAACTCGAACCACCAACCATCATACCCAGACCAAAATCACATGCCCAACCATCAGCCTCATGCCATCATCCACAAACCATAATGAGAACTCTACGACCGGGTGCAGATAAGCGATAGACATGCTCATAACCGAGAGCACGGCAGTTCAAACTATTTATACACCCTGCAGGGGATACTCCTGGACCCACACGACACGAGGACCATACGGGTTGTGCCACCCGCTAAAGTGCACACAAGGGGGTACCCATGACAACCTTTCCCAACCAGCCCCAACCTTGTGGGGCATGCATCGCTCGGCGCGGTGATACTAGAACTACTCCTGGAGTAAACTAGTACCGCTTACAAGTCCGCCCGCTCACACCGTCGATGTTCACTCCAACAAAGCCGTAGCTGCGAAGGTATTCGGCTCACCTTACCATTAGATCGGCATGTGGTGAGTAAGGTAAGTGCTAAAGCCGACTACTCCGACGATCGGCCTTAAACGATGCAAGCGGTCTATGGTGCTCGGGTTTCCTCTCCCAACCTGCCCCCTGGGACTTTCCACCGAGGCAGACGACACCCCTAACACCGCCCACATCTCGTCTCATACTCACCACTCACCAACTATACCATCACCAATAACATGTAATTGTAAACAGTAGTAGATCATATCCTCGCGAACAACGGAGAACGCCGTCGTTCGACTTCTACCGAAATACCTAAGCATTGCTAAGCATAGCGAAGACCTTTAGACATCAATATCACCTCTAGGCTTCAAGAAACATACATGAACTCGTGACCAAGGTAGAAGAATGCAACGGCATAGGTTCTACCCAAAGGTACCCAACACATGCATACATACATAAGCATAGATAACACTTTAGACTTTCAAGTTAATACGGTGCAATATGATAGATGCTTACCTTGCTGCCCTGGATCAGAAAGATACGGCGCGACGGGATCACCTTCGGCCTCCGGAATCAACTAATCGGCGGTCAATATAAGGCATACACGCGTGCAATGCCACGAGTATGAATAAAGTGCAACAATGAATGCCTCAATATGCACAAGAAGAAATGCCATAAAAATATGTTTTACAATGCATGAAAATATTTTTCCTAGCTATAACAAGTCATAAGAAAACTAGCAAAATTGGATTCACCACTTGTGAAGAATTATCGGTGAATTAATGAAGCTTTAACATAATTAATTAATCTTAGAAATTTAATTCAACATTTAATGGCTGGGGATATCTTTTAATAGATAGATTAGTTTATTATGAAACCAACAAAATTGGTTTCATAATTTTTGGAGTTATAAAGAATTTATTATGAATTTTACAAGTTTCAACCAACAGAAAATTGTGCTGAAACAACTGACAGCGGTCAGACCGTAGGCATATGGGTGATCAGACCGCCTGTGTACAGGGGGTTTTGGCCCCTGACGGCCTGAGCTGGCGGTCAGACCGTTGCATACAGCCAGGAAAACTTGGCGAGCTCGCCGGCGATGATTCCTGCGAAAACTTCGAAAACGGTCTAGACTAAAATAACTCTAGGACATATATGAACGTTTCACGCGGACGTTTGGACGAAATCTGTGGCCCAAACATGTAGAACCCATAAAGTATATCTATAACTAGAAAAGTGGGGTTTCGTGGTGAAAAACTAGATGCCGACGATTCGACCGACGAAAATATGGAAAGAGGGTATCGGGATGTTCACCTTGTCATTGGCGAACTTTCTAGTGGATCACTTCTCCACCGGAAAGCTCCAAACTCCGGATCCGGCTTCCGGAAGGTGGGCGTGCCTAGGGGAAGAAAACGGTGAATACCGTCTCGAATCTTTCGAAACGGCGAAAACCAAATTGATGGATAAGTAGCTCTTGAGCGTGTGGTCGTGTGGGTACCACACACGTACCTCGGCTTCGCTTGTAGTGGCGGGAACCAAGGGGGAAAGGGAGAGCTTGAGAGAGTGAGTGAGAGGGAGAGTGAGCACGTGTGGGGAGAGAGAGAGGGGCTGTTACCCATTTGAGAGAGAGAGTGAGGGATATTTCCCTCATGTGGGCCCCACAAGTTAAAGAAAAAGTCCGATTTTGCTTCTAATTTAATTCTCTCTCCAATTTCCTTTTCTCCCATCTCATTAATCCAAATCGAGGTGCGGTAGAGCTCCAAAAACTCCAAAAATTTATGTCGTGGTTTAAATCCTTAGGAGATCCTAATCGCGAATTCGCAATGCAAATTTCAATCTGGAAATCAAAAGCGATCCAGATTCAAATATGAAGCTAATGATGCATGTTTAATACTAAACATGCAATTACGGATTTCGGGGCATGACATGACAATAGGGCTTGCTGAGTACCTTTCTTACTCACTCTTGCTGTCATTCAGATGAGGAAGCTGATGCCGACTTCGCTGGAGGTGAAGTAGTCTTAGAAGTCACATTCGCACCCTAGCTGCTTGTGGCTTGGGTCTTTGCTTTCCGTTGTGTTTTGTTGGCCGTTCGGCCAGGTTTGTAATATATTGTATGGTTTGTAAATCTTTTGTACTCTGAACATTAGTATTTATATACGAAGATTAACTGTGATACTACAACTGTTATACTATGTGTATCGGCTACTTGATTTAGGGATTGAGATAAGAGATATAGAAGATCCCGGGTTCGGGGTCTTACACTCACCGTGGTTGTTGATGTTTCTGAGGCCCCCAACCCTCGTCGTTGTGTTCTGCTGAGTGCAGGTCATCTCCGTCGCCTAGTATTGGCCGACTGAAGTGATGTTGCGTGCCCTTGACGCCAATATGCTGCTGCTCTACTGCCCATGTTCACCGCCGTGCTCTAGCCTGTGATGCTCCTGAGGTCGTTGTTGTTGTAGCTCTGCTACCCAGCTCATGCTAATATGTTCATCCTCTGCCCCCACCGCATTTCATGTTGCCCTTAGTCCCCCAGTGCCATAGCTACTCCTCCCCCTATCAGATTTGCGTCTTCATTCTCTCCGATCCGACCCACGGGGAGCCTCGTAATATGGGGTGGCTTTGGGGTGACATGTGCTTGTGGTGACTTTGATGTTGGGTAGGGGTTGGGTGCCCCGGACAAAAGCCTTGCTCGGCATTTGGCCTAGGCTGACAATGGCGACGCCCTCGGGCACCGCTTCCTCCTTGGAGGCATTTGTCGAGAGTGCTCCTCCTCCTTCTTCGCTATGGGATCTTTCAGGTGAAAATCATGTTTGTGCCTGGATAGGCGACGGTGATGCTTGGGGCATTGTGTCTTCCCTAGAGGCATTGCTTTGAAAGATCCCACAATGTGTGGAGTCAGAGCTGCTGGGTCAGGGCATCCAACGAGCTTGGCAACAAAGACACGTGGTGACCATGAACGGAGACACGAGGTCATCAAGTCAGAGGCTGAGATCTGTTACGAGAAGTCAGAGCTACTTGGTCGCGACGTATGATGAGCTTGGCAACGATGAACCCTTGACGAACTCCGCGTGTGTTGTTTTATTTGTCAGGGTGCTCATGTCGTTGTGTTTCTTTCTGGTTGGTTCTAAATCAACCTGGCAGTTGTTAAAGTTTGTATGTCCAGTTTTCTTAATAAACAGGACCAACTTTCTACTTTTATAATAATATCAGCATCACTAATGTTGTACTTTAAAAAAAGAAATAGAGAAAGGAAAAAAAAAAGACGAAAGAGCTCTCCTAGTTCCTCTGCATTCGCCATTGCTTACCGGCTCCGGCTTCCCTTATTTTCGATATCAAGAGACAATCTGTTCAGTGGCTATCGGCAACACACCAACGTCACAATCACGATACCACGACATGTTTTCTTATTTTCTCCAGTCACATTACACAACCGATCATGCGTCTCTTGTATTTACCAATCAGATGCGCGCTTTTGGCTGACCGAGGAACGGGTAGTCCGTGTACCCCACGACGGGGTCCGGCGTGTAGAAGGTCTTCCGCACGTACCTGTTCAGCGCCGCGCCGCGCCGGAACCGCTCCACCAGGTCCGGGTTCGCGATGAACTGCCGCCCGTACGACACCAGGTCGGCGTTGCCGCTCTCCACGGCCTCCTGCCCGAGCTCCCGCGTGTACCCGCCGCTGCACATGAACACGCCGCGGTACGCGTCGCGCAGGGCGCGCATCAGGCGGCTCTCCTCCTCGGCGCTGCCGTGCTGGCCCGACTCCGTCTGCCCGTACGCCGTGTAACGCGGCTGCGTGACGTGGAGGTAGGCGAGCCGCCGCCCGGCCTCCTGCTGGAGGGCGTTGAGACGGTCCACCACGGCCAGGCCCAGTCGCAGGGGGTCTGAGTCGTAGGCGTCGAGGTGGTCGATGGCCGGTGACACCCGGACCGCGACACGGTCTGCCCCGATCGCCGAGACCACGGCGCGGGTAACCTCCAGTAGGAACCGGCAACGGTTGGAGAGTGAGCCACCGTATTCGTCAGTCCGGTCATTGATGCCGTCCTTGAGGAACTGATCGATGAGGTAGCCATGGGCACCGTGGATCTCAATGCCATCAAAACCTGCGAACCGATTTCATCTCCAGATGAGCAAATAGCAAACAGTGGGGATATTCTGATGGTCTATGGTTGGGGTCCAATGAGTAAAATTTGAGGATTTATGCATGTTTATTCTGATACCTGCTTCGATGGCGTTTATGGCGGCTTGACGGTATTGTTCAACTATTTCAGGTATCTCCAATGTGGCTAGGCGCCTCGGTGTTGGATACTTGCCATAGGAGCCATCAGGCATCAGTATCCTCCACCTCGATGAGATCGGCTTATCAGTCGAGGATATTGGATCTGCACCACCTGGCTGGTATACTGATCGATGAAAAAACATTTGTCAGCGTCTGAAGTGTTGGATTCCTATGTGTGGGATCAGTAAGTTGGGACCACAATCGAGACTATTCATGGTCACATAGGGTACTGCTACTGCATGACCCTGATAAAGTGAACCAAGAACATGTATGGTATTTGTTGACCGTTGGGCAAGGAGTATATGACCAACAAGGTGAAATACCGAAATTGCATATATTACAGAAAACACTACGATCCAACTATAGGTAGCGTGTGTAGACTGTAGTGCATAGACTGAAGATCATAGAAATGCGTCCTTCATTCCTTTGACTTCTCTCAGAGAAGAGATACAACTTAATGAAAAACTCATAATCATGTTACTACCCAGATTGAAAGTCCGAAACCTTTCCCTTCTTCCCACTGACCCAAATTAGACTATTCTCAAATTGTCAGCAAACGACAAATA
The DNA here is from genome assembly GCF_958298935.1 of Phragmites australis. Lineage (NCBI taxonomy): Eukaryota > Viridiplantae > Streptophyta > Magnoliopsida > Poales > Poaceae > Phragmites > Phragmites australis. Next base: position 23,550,762 of record NC_084936.1, on the reverse strand, counting down.
CATGAGACGACAACCTTTTCCAAATGTAACATGATTTCACAATGGTGGACTGAAAATTCATTCATAACATGTGGGAGAATTATTTAATCCTATTGCAAGAAATGTCTAGTGATTCAGTGCAAGCATACCTTGGTGAGAAGCTCGGCCTACATGCCACAGTTGGCAGAAAAAGATGCCTCCCTTGGCGTGAACAGCATCAACCACCTTTTTCCATGCATCAATCTGCTCTTGATTGTATATCCCAGGGACACGAGGAAACCTTATATAACAATGTTTTGTCCCTTAGTGTTCTGACCTCACGACATAAAAGTAACATGCTAAAAGTTCATCTGAAGTGGCCATTAGAATCTCTACAGAATAACACGGAGCTATAACATGACCATATAGCTTAGTGCTACTGTTACACAATGTGTAGGGTAATGGATCATACCGACCCCCTCCGCTCTTTTTTGTTACTGCTTTGCTTCCTAGATTGAGCAGCTGGGGGCAAGAAAAATCTTATCGGCAACAAAAATTTATCAAAGGTTAGCGATAAACAGGATTATTGGATTTATCGAAATTCTATCGGCGTTGAGCAAAAATTTTCGGACAAAATTGAAAAAAAAAAATAGGCTCAATTTCTCTAGAAAATCACATAGATTATATCCAAACCATTTGACATAAAAAATAATACATAAATGATGGGTCGGGAGAAGGCATCCGATTCCCCAATTTTCTACTAGCCCTGCTCCAGAGTTTGTCCTTCTGTTTTGCAGGAATCTCCAGTGGTTGAAGTATAAGTTAACACCTAACAGGGCAGGCCATTGAACCACCACCCACTAGCATACTAATACAAGTACAGCAAAGCCACATGACGAATGCTAGAAACCTAGAACAATTCCCACCGAATACCCATTGATTATCCACCCCAACCACCCCTTGCAAGAGCACCACCAGATCTAGCGAGCATCTTGCCATCAGAACGAATCGCACATGGATCACACGAAGGCGGGAGCATATAAAAGACTATAGAGTAGTATAGAGTGTGGTGTGTGCAGTAATCTAAGACCCCAGCACGGATCACGGAAGGCGTTGAACAAATCGATCACGGGAGATGGTAGAAAAGTAGACAGAAGCGCAGAGCAGCAAAGCCAGAGGGAGAGGGCGAAGTGACGAGATTACCCCGGGCCGGCGGGCGAGACGACGGTGCCCTCGGAGATGAGCAGGCCGCCCTCCGTGGACCGTTGCGCGTAGTACTCCGCCAGCGCGGGTCCCGGGACCGCGCCGGGCGCCCTGCATCTGGTCATCGGCGCCAGCACCACCCTGCAGGCGGGGCTCGTCAGGCCGGGCCTCCGGCGAGAAATTAAGAGGCGGAGAGAGCCGGGGCGGAAGCGACGCTCACCGGTGGGCAAGGCGGAAGCGGGGCGTCTGGTATGGCGACAAGAGAGACGGGCGCGGGTTCTGGTCCGGCGGCGGCGAGCGATCCATTCCGGTGGCCGTGTGGTGGATCCTGAGGGGGCGGGGGAGGGGGGGAGTGGGAAAAGCAGGGGGTGGCGAGAAGCCAATTATAGGAGGGAGGGAAGAATCGAGAGTGGGTGGGGTTCGAAAGCGAATCACGCGAGTGGGTGCACCAGAGCTGTGACTGCGATGGACGGTGGATGATGGTGGCGGATTTTTTTATTTTTATATTTTATAAATAGAAAATAATTGCAAAAATATATGTTCGTTTGAGAAACTGCCGTGCGACAAATTTAATATATATATATATCATCTTTCCAATGGACGACTCGTTAAAAAATGAAAATACAAAATTTTGATACTCTCAAGATGCTATAATCTAGCTTTAAAAAATTAACTCAAAAAGTTACTTATATAATGAGAAATAAAAAAGATAAATCGTATTGAACACAATAGTCTATTAACGGGACGATGGAATTTTTAGTTATGTAATTTTTTTCAAATGAACACTTATTTTTGCAATTTATTATTTTTAAAATATAAAAATAAAAAAGCTCGATGGTGGCGCGGGAGAAAGGGAAGGGGAACCGGAAAGGTGCAGTAGAGACAGGTGAGATTAGGAAATAATCTTATGAGGTTTGGTCTTATAAACTTAGACTAATTTATAGTGTGATATATAGTAAAAATTATCATAAGATTTATAACAAAGATAAAAAATCATATGTAATGACTAAAATTCATGGGACGAGTCTCATATATTATTTTCTAGCCAGGGCCGGCCCCAATTGACCGGTCGAATCCACGTGCGCAAAGAGGGTCCATTTCAGCATGTGGGTCGCATGTGTGACGGAGGGTGGCTGCTAGATCTACTAATATTCGTATATCTGACGCTGACAGGATGGGCCCTCCAGCATTAATTTCCACACGGCGCTGCTTCAGCTTATGTTTGGATAACCGTTACATCCCTACTGGCTTCAACCGTACGATGTAGTATCGAGATTACATTGTTGAAGCAAGCATGTTTGGTTTTGCCTGTTCCCTTTTATATTATGTTTGCAATTACAATAGTGGACCAAACAAAGCCTGAATGTGAGGTTTTGCTAAGTTCTGAAGGAGTTTGCAGAATATCTGTAAAAAAAAATTAGTACTATTCCCTGTTATATAAAACTAGAACACGATTGAATGAATTCGTCGCTAAAAACAGGCCATAGCCCGGCTGCAACTTTGATCCCCTTTTAAGTTCGGACGGAGTTTTGCAGAATATCTGTAAAAGAAAATTTTAGTATTGTTACCTGTTGTAGTATTTAAACCTAGAATCTCCTCTGTTGACTTGCCAAGGGTGACCAAATTTCCTCCTCCACAACCCTGCTACCTCACCCGACCAAGGTTCAAAAATTCATTTGGGACCTAAAAACCACCCCAGTGATTTTCCGATATTCATGAAAACCGGAAAATTGGTGGAAATTCAATGAAAATTTAAACAAATTCACTCATTCAAATTTACAATCGGAGGAAAAATTCGGGTGAACCGCCCATTTGGTAACCACTTAAATTCCATCGAAAACTTACCGCATTTCCCATATTTTGTTTGTGATTGAAAACCGCTCAAATTCCATAAAAAATTATTCAATTTTATCGAAAACCATCCGATTTTATCGAATTTCAATGAAGTTCAAGAAAAAACCAAAATATAGCTCAACTTTGTAAAATTGATAACTAATCCATTTGAGCTTCAAATCAAGTGAAACAATATTTTTTTGGTTTTCTTGTAACATAATCTACATGATAAAAGTATTTATATTCATGAAAAGGTTGTACATTTTCTGTGAGAAAATATATTCACTAAACATAATTAAATACATAGTTAATTCTTTGCTAATCCAAAAATCATAAAACCAATTTTTTTAGTCTTCTTACATGATCCTATGTCTTTTAAATATACATGAACTCATGAAATAGTTATTGAAACATGCAGGATTGTGTAAATGTGTTGTAACTAGATTAATTCATAACTAACCCATTACACCTCCAAAATTAGTGAAACCACTTTTATTAGTTTACTTATACTATTCTTTATGTAGGAAAAGTAATGGTAGACATGAAAAAGATAATTTTAGTGCAATTTCTTTATGCTTTTGAACTTTGTAAAAATCATGGAGAAATTAATAAAACTCTAAATGAAGTGAAACAAAATTGAAGATAGTCTTAAGATACGTTCTAAAAAGGAAAAATATGTTTTTGCATGTTAAACTTTTCCTTAACGTGATGGGCCAAATTATCATATTCATACGGCTCATTTCAATATTTTCTTTTTTTTTCAAACTTCTTCCATATAAAATATGATGCAAATGATACTATTTTTGAAAAAAAAAATCACAAATGTCTTAGAATTGTCTCTAATATTTTTAGAATTTTTTGTGATTTTTTTTAAAAATAATTTTTTAATTCAAATTTAAAAATCGATTGAATTTAGAATTCGGTGTGGACCTAATTGACCGGTTTTCGTGAATATTGAGCGGCTTTTGACGATTTTTCAAACCCTGCATCCGACTCGACCACTGTCGCCAGCCGGTGGTGGTGTCAAAGGCGTTTGTTCTGGCCACATCCCCCTCCCTTTGCGCCCTTTCTCCCTGATTTACGGTGGTTGCGACGAAGCTCGAAGTGGTGACAGCCAAAGATGACCAAATCCTATGCAGTGGCGGGTGGACCTATACAGCGGTAGTCAAATTGACGTGACGTGGTGGATCCTCTGCCATGGTTGTTAGCTCCATCACAGTGGTCTTCCCTCCATAGGTGTCGCCTTCCTGATCCACGTTGTGGCCAAGTTTGGCACGGCGGCAGCCCGACGCTTGTGGTTGGTGTACAGTGGCTCATGCCACCCATATCTTCGGCGATCCCATGGGCGCCTACATGTTGCTCGTGGCCACTATGTCACAAATTCTAAGGTGGTGACGGGTGTAGTGGACAGTGTGGGGGTTCCGGGCAAAAGCCTTGCGACGGCGATGCTCTTGGGCGTATTTCCCCTCCTTTAGAGGTATCAATGTGGTGCCCTTGCTTCTCCCACCCTTGGTGGGTTCTCTAAGTGAAAACCCATATCTCATGTCGGATAGAGCGATTATGGCGTCCTAATATCGTGCTCTCCTTAGAGACATCACTTTGGAGTTCCTACCATTATCATTGGAGTTCGCTTGGAGAGAAGATACTCAAATAAAGCTCAAGGGTTTCTCAGTCGGGTCGTTGGTTGTGCTGAGTGGTTGCCTGTTATTGTTCGATGGTGATAGTTGAATGTGTGCAGCTTTAGAGCCAGTTTCTGACAAGTCTTTGAGGCTTTGCTAGGTTGTGGATGCTTGTGAACTACTTTAGTTGTTAAGGATTATTTGATATCCTCTCAATCCGTGGTGTAAGGTAGTAGATGTTAGTGCATCAAGCAAGCATTTGAGTGGGGTGGTTTTGAACTGTAGATCTGGGTTTGGGACCTAATGTTGCTTTGTGCACACATACTTTTAGTATTTTTTTTCTCTTTCTTTTTTTACCTTTCCTTTTTTTAATTGATTGGTGCATCTGCATTTAGCATGGTGCAGAGGCTGAAACAATATTTCATCTAGAAATAAAACTTACTTTATCTTAAAAAATAGTGTTTGATTTTTTTTACTTTATCATCTAAAAATAACATTTGCAATTATTTTATTTTCAAAATATAAAAATAAAAAAGCTCGATAGCAGCGCAGGAGAGATGGGGAAGGGGAACGGGGAAGGCGCATTGGAGACAGGCGAGGGTCGGCCCCACTTGACCCATCGTCTTGGTTGGTTAGGCGCATCAAGTCCATGTGCGCAAAGAGGGTCGATTTCAGCATGTGGGTCGCATGGGTGAGCAAGGGTAGCTGCTAGATCTACTAATATTAGTAGATTTGACATTGCCGGGATGGGCTTGAAATCCTCCGGAATTAATTTCCACACGGCGCCGCTTCAACTTATGTTTGGATAACAGTTCCATCCCGTAGATTGGCTAGCTTCAACCGTACGATGTAGTATCAAAATTGCATTGTTGATGCAAGCATATTTGGTTCCACCTGTTCCCTTTAGATTATGTTTGTATTTTGATTATGTTTGCTATGGGTCTGTAATGAATCATTATTCATGAAGACATGGACTAAATCCTGATAATGCTTTTGTCTTTTATTATATCGTCATAAAGCCGTGGCAATCATCTGTGTGTTCTGTTGCTTTGTTTTTGTCATGAACCATGTCTACTTTTGGTTGTGTATACTAGTTCCTAATCCTTCCCATTTGTTACATTGCGTTCCTATGCTAGAAAACCCACAACTTGGTTGGTTGCCAACTGCTCGGGCTTGCAATGGAGTTATTTATGTTCCAAGGCGGGCACGTGCTCCTCATATCATCTGTTAAATCCTAAATAACAAAGCTGGAATTGCCAAATAAATTATGTGCATCCGAGAGTTTCAGTGGAGTTGTTTGTCTTTTGATTTATGAATTCATGTATCGCTTCTCATACTGTCTGCTATATTCCTAAGTTGAAAAGTATGCTAGAGCTTACTAGAAAAATAATGCGCATCCACAAAAATTCCATCAATTTTTTCATTGTTGGAGGACATGGTGAATTCTGAAACTTCTTTCAGATGCAAACTGCCCTTTGAGGTCCGGTACAATCTCAGGGTGATCCAAACTGGAGTAATAATATTTTCTATACGACGAGGATACAAGGCAAGTTATTCTGGTTGACTTTGGGGTTGCTTGCGATTTTGCAAAAGTTTTGTCGATCACTAGGTGACTATCTGCGAATGGTAAGCATAATCCTTATTTCCATTAGAAACAAAAAGGAACTCAACACGGACTTGCTGAGGTCGACAAGCAGTTGGTTAAGCAATTTGAAATGTAATCATATCAAAATAGTGAAACACGGGTAGGAGCCGGTGGCAAAGCTCTGAGGTGAGTGCCGAGCCGGCGTAGGATTGAATCTTACGTCCTGCACGATTCTCCGATAAGAATCTTAAAAAAACCGGATAAAGAGACCCAAATCTAAAAAAAAATAAAAATAGTGAAACACGGGTCTGCTTGCCATCGTTCCCACTCTCTTTTTGGTCTCGCGTGAGTGGATGCTCAGTTGTACGTGTGAATTATTCGCAACAACATCCGAGCTCCAAGAATATGTATCTGCTGGTTCCGATTTTGGCAACCCTAAATATTGTATTCTCACATATCTCTTTGCATTCCTTTCTTCACCTGTCTATATCTTAGACATGGAGGAACAATAATCTCGATTGGCATTAAAATACTTTTCTTTCTCAGGAAGCAGCATTGTAAAAAAAAAAATTGATAGCTTTGAGAAAAGGAAGATTGTGTGTTGGGATTCACTTTTTAATGTTTACTACAAGTATTAATGCTATAAAAAAATCACCAAAAAAGTTTCAGCTAATTCTAATTTCCAATGAGGATCTTTTCTGGAAATGGCAGTTTTGATAATATGTTGGTCGATATTCATTCATGTGCTTCCTCTTATTATTGCCTCCATCGCAATGCACAGGCAATCACATCAATATGGAATTCTAGGCTTGGTCTTGTGGGTTGTGTGGCCCGGCCCAATAAGCTCCTCATCGCCTCGTTGAGACACTAACTTTTTATTTTTATATTTTTATATAAAAAATTACAAAAATAGATATATATTTTGAAAATTTACAAAAAATAGACATCCATTTTGAAAATTACATATCTAGACCGCCCATTGGAACAGATGACAAGTTTAAAATATAAACATGTCGCCTTTCGGACAAACAACATATTAAAAAAATAAAAATACAATATTTCAATGCTATCAAAATTCATAACACAATTGAAATAGTTATGGAACATAGCATTTTTTATTTTTAAATACGTCACCCGACGGCAAGAGCCTATATATATGTGATTTTAAAAATGAACGTATATTTCTATAATTTTTTCTATTCAAGAAATATAAAAATATAAAAATTCTCCGAGACGCAACCTTAGTCGAGTCAGATTGCAGCGCCGTCCGAAGCCGCGTCTAGCTACGACTCCGACGGGGTTAACGATTCCGAGTCGGCTTCGAATCGGCCGCGGTATATGTGTTGAGGCCCCAGGGCTTCCGGCCACCCGCTGCAGAGGTCGACCGCATCGGACACTTGCGCAGTGAAATCGCCCTTCGCTCGCCACCGTTGCCGCCGCGACCACCTTCCGGCCCATGGACGTGGCATTCTCCCGGATGACGCCGGGTTGCCCACCATTCCTCCACGGCCCATCACGCCTGTCGCGAGCGGCTGGTGCCATGCCGCTGCCACCGCCGCCGCTCCTCGCCGAGGAGGATGTCCAGCCGACGCTCTTCTCCGAGGACGGCACCCAGCTCCAGGTGCTGCTGTTCTCCGAGAATAACGTACAGATCCATGCGCCGCTTTTCTCCTTGGACGACCTCCAGGCGCCGTTGTCCGAGGACGACGTCCAGCGCCTGGCGCCGTTGTTCTGCGAGGAAGAAATCCTGGCGCTAATGCCACAGCCGTCGCTGAACTCCGGCACACCATGCTCCGACAGCCACGGCAGCAAGAAAAGGAAGTCCCCACCGGGGCCGTCTTCAGTAGAGGACGATGACGACAAGGAGGAAGCCAAGCCGTTGTCGTTGCCCCCGCCGCCCCCACCTCCGGCCAAGAGAGCCAGAACGAAGAGCAAGAGAGGGCGCCAAGATGCCGGTGCGAAACGGCGACGGCTCCGAGCCTGGCACAGGTCGATCGCGACGCGCGTCTTGAGGCGGCAGTTCCGCGCCCCCGAGCCCTCGCGCGGCCGGACGGCCATGCGGTGCCAGTGCGTCGAGCTCGCGCTGGCGGGCGACCCCCGCGGCCTCTGCGCGCTGCACCAGGACGCGCCCGCGGACCGGGCGTGGATGCTCAAAGCGCAGGGCCACGTCCCACTCGTCGGCGGCCCCGGCGAGGTCCTGGTGCCCACAATGTCCGCCGGGGACAGCAGGGTGACGGTGAGGCAGTACGCGCGGTGGCGTCGCAGCGTGTGGATGCACACCCGCTTCTACGTGCAGCGCGCCGCGGATATGGGCCGGGCTGGCGTTGGCCGCTGAGCAGCCAGACGACGACTGGACGATGGCTGGCTGCTAGAGCCACGAACGATCGACGGGCGCCAATAGGGGGTGGTCGGTAACTCAATATGGTTTCGACTTGATGCCTCATTTGCCCGCGATCGGGGGGCATGGTGAAGCCGAAACCTAACCGCCAATTCGACCTCTACTGCAAATCGTGTATTTATATTGTGGACTCTGGAGGCATATGACATACTGTATGTAGCAGGTGATGTGAATTTGCATTCTTACTGGAAAACTGAGTGAATATGTATTTCTTGATACTAACAGTTCATCCAATCACATAAAGAGGTGAGATATTCGTAGTCATCCCCCAACTATCTATATTCACATTGTAGTAATACTCCTATTCATAGAAACATTTTAAGGATAATCCTGAGATACTATAGTCATTACATTGTTACAATCTCTATCCTCCAGGATTGTACACATGTCGGTCGGTCATTCGGGACATGGGATGTCTACCTCGAGTAGCCCTCCAGTCTCGTCCCTTCGAGCCCTTCGTTTCTAGTCGACGCCTTCTACGGTCTCCATCCTCGTGGTCAAGATGTTGACTTTCGGGCCATTCACTTCACCCTAGATTACTCTTCAGGCCTCACCGATATATACGGTGATTCTGATGCTTCGGGCCTCTCACTTCGTGTCGACTGCCCCTTTGGTTTCAAATCTACAAAACAGCTTCACTATTGTGTTAGCCCTATCAGTTACTTCCTATCTATGGTTGGCTGAGTCCGGCCAAAGTCAATTAGGAGGGCTAGCGTGATACCCATTCCCCCAACACTGGTTTTGGAGCGTGTCAAACTCAATCACACCTTGTTCTGCTGAGAGCTGTACGTTGCAACTGAGAAAAAACTGTATAACGATATACTACATCTGAAGGTAAACCATCTGTCTGCCTTCGGATCCGCATGCGTGTACACCATGTGAGTATCTGACGCTTTGTCGCATGGTCTCCACCCCCTGACGAATGCAAGTTGTCTGAAGTATCTTCTGAACTTCTGAACTGAATCAGAAACCTGCTGAGGCTTAATTCAAACTTACTGAGAATAATTGCGAGTTGCTTGCTACTCTCTGCATACGCCCAACCCAACAATCTGAAACTTTCAGGAATACTGCTGAAATTTGTTAAATATGCTTGATCTCTGAATCCCAGCATCTCAAACCATCCAAAGCCTATCTGAAACCTCCTATCCTGCTGCAACATTGTAAGCAGGTCCCGTTCCGATTCTTTGATATAGTTAGCAGGAGCAAGTGCGAACTTTAGTGTAAGATTAGCGAACAGTATGTAGTGCTTCTTTGATATAGTTAGGCCTCTGCATTTGGAATTCATGCACGCAATTTCTATTGGAAGCTTCTTCTGAAACGGAGAGGATCACCCCAGCTTCATTTATGAAAGTGAACAAGTACAAAAGGTTCGGGCTAACACGAAAGGAAACCGGGGCGTTGAGAAGACGAGAGCCTCTCCTTTCCCCTGCTACCGGACAGTTCAGAGCAGCGACCGGACAGCGATGTCGGCAAAGGAGCTCTCCGGCACCATGTTTCTTCGGTTCCCCTCCTCTCTAGCATCCTCTCCGGCACCGGGAGGTGGAGGGGAACCGGGTCTTGGTAGCCGGAGTATAGTTTAGCCTTATTTCGTAATTTCTGTTATCATCTGGGGTGTCTTTGTAAGGAAAGCTTTGTAATCCTGTTTATGAATATATAAAATGCTTCCCGGTTTATAAAAAAAAAACTAAAGGAAACCGGAGAGATTGCAAGCACACCTCAAATACCGGGTCTGGTATTTGTTGGAACAGTGTTTCCCCGTAACGCGGCTCGCTCGGGAAGTTGAGCCGTGCGGCGCGGACACGTATCCTCTGTCTTTACTTCACAAAGTCACCAAAACATACAGTAATATGAGTTTGGTAAACAATACCGTACAATTATTTATTGTAACAATTTACTGTAGTTTACTTGTAGTACGATTTATTTACTGTAGTATCATACTAGATTATTTTATAACTAACCTATCACACCTTCAACATTAGTGAAACCACCTTTATTAATTTACTTATACTATAATTTATATAGGAAAAATAATGGTAGACATAAAAATATTAATTACAGTATTATTTCTTAACATATTCACTTTATACTTGTGAACTTTGTAAAAATTATGAAAAAATTAATAAAAGTCTAAATGAAATGAAACTAATTTTAAAAATCCTCTTAAGATACTTAAAAAATATGTATTTATATGTTAAGATTTTTTTAATATAAGTTAATAAATAAATTGCATATTTTAACTTTTTTTTAAACTTTCTTCCTATAAAATATGACATTATTTTTAAAAATATTTTCGCAGAAGATCTTAGAATTATCTCTAGTTTTTTAGGATATTCTTTTTTTATTTTTTTTATTTTTTGAATTTTTTAAATTCAAATTCGAAAACTGGTCGGTTTCTATTATCAATATGGAGGGGTAAGATCGGTTACCGTAATTTTCGTGCGGTAATCGTTGATAAGTTAAACCCTGAGAGGAGCACGGTCTCCTAGGTGACATCAAGTTGCCATGGCAGTGCCGATTGCAGTACTCGTGTTGAAATGTAAATGAATTATTTGTCTTTTTTACCAGTTTAGTTTTTTATAAACTGGATAGTATATGTAGCTTAATATGTAATTAGAGCTGTGAAGTCTCACGTTCTAGTCTTGGCTGGCATGCCGGAAGATGGGGGATTTGCAGAGACGTTCAGGCAGAAATTGAGGATTTTGGAAGGGGATTGGTACAATACTGGATCGTTGGAGAGAGAGGAGCGGTGCTACTCAGCAGGCAACTAGGCTGTTCTTCTCTTTGTGGTCACATGGGCTGGGGGTGTTCGGTTTACCCGACCAGCAGTTATTTCTCTTCAGTCCAGTTGACGGACTTGGAGAACGAGCACATAGTTTAGTGGTTAGGTGCGACATTGCTCGTCTCATCTATGCGGGTTCGATTTCTAGGGTTGTTCCGGATCTCTCATCAGAGATTTATTCCTATATATATATGCACTTGTTGATCCGGATCTCTCATCAGAGATTTACTCCTATATATATATGCACTTTCAACGTGTATAGACGTGTAAGAGTATGTGCATGTGGTGTGAATATAGAGCGCGTGAGTAGTGTAAGTCCTCTTTAACCTTAAAAAAATTGATGGATTTTTATTGATGGGTAGTAAATGGCTTTAAATGTCAAAGTTCAAACCAACAAAGGGACGGAGATAGTCTTAAAAAGAGTGGATTGAATGCAAAAGTTTCCTTCTTTTTTATTGTGTGAAGAACTAATTACTAGCTAACTACTACTCTTTTCCTTAAAAAAAGCTAAGTACTACTCTCTATAGTCGCAAATAACTACGTTTTGGAATTAACATGGTCATCAGAACGTAATTATAATATCACATTGATTTAATTGTCTGAGTTCAATAAAAACTTCCTTTATCGAAAAATTAGAACGTATATTTGAACACTAATTTCTATTCTATTCTATTTATAAATAAAAACATCACAACGTATATTTGAACGTCCATGAAATCATTTTGCAGTGCTTGCATTATGTAGCTAGGGACCCGCCGCACATGCGATTAGCAGTTGATCCATTTCAGCGGCGGAGCTAGAAAACGAGCTGTGGGTGTCCACAAATTTAATAACATAATTAATCATGTACAATTAGAATGATACTATATAAATTTATATTTAATATTAAACTACTCACTAGTGATATCTAAGATTTTTAGTGTCCAGCATACCATAAACACCTCTAGCTCTGCAAATGATCCATTTTTACCGCATATAATATACTATCATAGAATTATTGATAACAAATGGTGTGTCGCAGATAGTTTTTTTTGACCTATCATTGATAAAATATCCTTAGACGGTTGTTAAGAAAAAAATGCATATATAACAAGATAGTGGTCACGGTGTGACTGAACTCAATTAACGATTTTCATAAATCCATCTGTTTGTATCGTACACATACCATTTGTGATATTGTCATAGATGGTTTCTTATTAGATCCTTCTGTATCTATGTATTAGATACAGACAGATTTTATAAAAAATATCTCTATTTAAAGACACGTGAACTATTTTAAATTTGATTGTTCGTCTTCCCTGCCTTTTTCAGCTTCACACTGACAAAATTCGCTCATCTTCCCAGGCTCTTTAACTTTCCACACACAACTTCTCATCTCCCCTCAATATAAAGTGACGATAAGGTGTTCTTCTTTCTCACTCGTCATATCTAAGTGATCTACTACACTGAGAAGTATCCTCACTCGCCATCAGTATTGGAGAAGCAAAATCTCGGCGGGGGCTAAATCCTTTTCACTGTATCGAGGAGATTATCATATGATTCTCATCACAGTTTAGTTAGATTTTGTTAAGTTTTCATTGCTTTGATCTGTGTAACTGAAGGTAGAGCCTTATTTCCATCGTAGATCTATAATGGTGTAGTTCACAATAATCAGGAGATAACATGATGGGGTTGTCCCTATGACGGCTTCAACAACGTAGATGCTTGGCATCAACTTCGGTCAAGTGGACTTCTTCTTCACTGTTGTGAAGGCCTCGCAGTCGACCCTGCGTATGCTGTCAACTGCGTTCTCCATTCTGTTTTTTTTAATGCAAATTTCTCCATTGTTGTTTGTCACAATGAAGATATTTTTCGTCAACTGCAAGATATGCTTGAACGGTTATTTTTGCTGAACCATGATTGACAGTTTAGCAGCAACATAGTCTAGTTTTAGCTCATGTGTGAGACAATTAAGTGCAGCCAAATCCGAATGATTGCGAGCTGCTCATTGAAGATGATGATTGGATTGATATTGTGCTGAAACACAGAAGGCTGAGATGATGTCTATCGTCTCATCTTTTTGAAAGATGACGCCGATTGACCCAAGTTTGTCGATTACTTTTCGTCTATCTGGAAGACAATGTTACCATGATGTCAACTATTTTATCTTTTTGAAAGACGGCTTCGATGGACCAATGATGTATAGCTAGGTTTGTATTTAGCTAGCTAGATTTATATGTTCTCAACAATATGTGATGTACATCTGTTTAATATTCTTAACATTTGTCATATATAAGGTCTTGTTTGACAAAACTTTAGCTCTATTTTTTTTTTAGCTGATCATCTCTAGCTCTAAATTTTTTTAGAGTTAACGCTGTGGGTAGATTGATGGTGTTTGATTGTGTCATATTATTTTTATTTTGGAATAAAAATATTAGTTTTAGTTTGTTCTATAAACTCTAACTCTTGCATGTATCTCGCAGCTGGAGCTCTGGTAAACAGGATTTAAATAAATTGTATTCTAAATATTGTGTGATCGATATTATGAATAATATATTATCGTGTTGTTTAATTTGTGAATCATGAAGTATGTATCTGTGTGACTATTTTCCTATATAAGCTAATTTTTTTCGTAGCTGCGCAGACAGGTTTAAACAAAACCCGTCTATAATTCTTATTACGCACAAACGGTTTTACAGAAAAATTATCTATGTGTAACTCTATGACAAACGATTCTGAAACTGTCTGTAACAAGATCGATATTACATGTACTTTTACAGAGATGGAACATATAATTATTTATGATAGTATTTAAAATTCGTCTGTAATAATCTATTCTGAGGTAGTAATATGTCGCAGGTATGTGATCGCTGCAACTGAGTTTTTCTTTTATCTATGAATTGATCTGCAAATTTTAGGAGCGTCGTGTCGGGAAATATGCTCTTCAGATTTTGCTGATTGCTCGCGCGATCCAGTAAGACCGTTTTGTCAAAGATCATCGCTGGCCTGGCCACCTCTGAAGGTTCGGTGAGGGCATGATTGCCGAAAAGTGCACTTAATTATCCATTTAAATACAAACTGTAGGTAATTATAAGTGACCGCACCGACAGTTGTGGAAGGCAGTTCAAGATTTGTTGTACTCCCTCCACGGTTTGGACAGCCATGGAAGGCAGTTTTCACACCGACACAATCTCAAAACATCACTTTAACTATTATTTTTTATTACAATATATTTATAAAATAAATCAAAATTACATATTATTATAAAATATTTTTTCAAAAAAAATATACCTTTACCATTTTCAAATATTCAAACTCAATATAAAAAACAATTTATAATCAAGTTTATAATAATTGGCTTTACACAACTTAAAATAGTAATTATTTGTGACCGGAAGGAGCTAGTATAGGTTGATATAGTACCACTATAACTTTTTTGGCAGTACTACTACCGGTACTACTTATTTCACGTTAGTCATTAATATCTCCAAAACATGCAATCACTATGTTGAAATTTCTTGATTTTGTTAGAGGCTACCTCAGTTTGTTTTGTATGTCTCCGAAATTTACTGCTTCGCGCATTTTCGTTCCAGATATACTCCATCCTTTCAGTAATGTTTGTCTACAGTCTTTTAAACATTTTCACACCATTAAAAAAAGTAAAAGGGCGGCGGTATCCTTTTTCGAACAAACAGTTGAAATACTACCATAACTATAGCATAATTTACCGAAGTTTTTCCTTAGCCGACAAATCTTTCGAAATAGTGATTTGATCAAACATCACCTGTTGTCATCGTGAAAAAATCACCTGTTCTCACACACAAGCAGAGTTTGTCATGGTTATCCATGGAGCAAAGTATACAAATAACAAATGATTAACTGGCTAGCTTCTACCAGATAATTCGTTGTATTTTTTTGTCCCTTTCGTCCTTTTTGTATTTTAGTTATTATTATATATAATCAGTAGGGATACGCCGCTCCTGTTCAATCAAAATATTGTCTTGTGGGCTATCAACCCTGGTCATGTCTAGAAATTGCAGATCTTTAAAAATTAGAACAAAATTTTTTAGTATTTTTGAGTATTTAAACGGATTCAAATGAAGGAGTGTCCAACCGTAGAATTATAGACATCGTCGATTGTTATAATTTTTATATAAATATCATCCCCATCCGTGAGGATATAAAAAAGTTATGATTTTTTTTTTAAATATCATCTATGGGATTGTTATGTCAATAAATCCCTGCAGCATTACTTGTCGATACATCAATGTCAATAGGCTATTTGATTGTTGATAAGGAACTAGTCGGCAATTGAAGTACCGATTGACACGTATATTTGCATTTTTCAATTTTAAATTATATATTTTTCCCAATTTTCAATAAATTAATATTTTAAAAAAATCTACGGAAGGCTGCCTTCTAACCGAAAATAGTCGGCAGGGGCACTTTGGACAACCCACCCCAGCGGCACCCATGCAGTGTGTGAGAGAGAGAGCAAAGTAGCCTTTAAAGAAAGCGAGCTCGCAGCGGATTGAACGGAAGAAGAGACACACTACTGTGCATAGCCAGTTCCACCCTTCTCCGGCACTCCAAGCCGAGCTCTCGCGCGCGCGAGCTCCCAGATCCCAAAGAGCGCAACGCGACGCATTTGCTCCCGCGCGCGCGGCGGCGGAGGAAGGATGGCGATCTCCGCGCGGCCGCTCCTGGCCGCCCTGCTGCTGCTGCTGCCGGCGCTCCTCCTCTCGGCCGTCTCTGCCGCCGACAGCAAGGGTACTGCTTCTGCTCTCACTATCCCGTTCCTTATCGCTGCCGCGTGCTGCACCTCGTGCGTTCGTTCTCGTGTATGCTGTGGTCCAATTTGGGACCGGTGTGCACTGTGTTGTGCGCTGGTGTTTGGATCTTTGGATCTGGGTGTTTCGGATGAGTAGCTCGGATGGGAATCTCGGGGGCGGGGTGGGTTGATGGGGGGAGACGGCGGGCTCTGCGCCATTGGGTTACGGAGATCACCGTTGTGAGCCTGTGATAGTGTTCACCGAACCATGGTTCTCTCTTCTTGTCTTGTCATCGAGGATAGCTTCCTTATATGGACAACTGACTTAATTGCTTCCCTGAATGAGCAAATATTGAGCTGAATCCTGGGGAATTTTGTGTAGTTTGGCATATGTTGTATGAGACCGTGATAAATGGTTTACTTCCTTCGGCATCCTTGGCCAATTCATATGTTAAATTCGCAAAAAAAAAGTAAGGTTGTAGGAACAGGAGATGAAATTATATGCGTATTTGGTGAGTCGTGATGAGTCAAATTGCAAGGACTGCCAGAAGAGGCTGGTGACTTTTCCAATTTCTGTTTCGAGATATCTTGAAGTACCCTGATTGGTTATATTGATAGTGTGTGTGTTGGGGGGGGGGGGGTCTTTGGTGGCTACTCTCACTCATCTACGCATGACTAACCGTTACTTTTTTGGGGGGAGTTCGACATGCGGAAATGCTGCTTGATTAATGTGATGGCAATAACAGATCTATATAGTTTACTTATGTTGCAGGCATGGAATATTTAGCATTAGGATATTTATGAGAATAAATAGTTTAATATTGTGCCCAAGATATTAGTTGCGGCTATCTTTCTCAAAATAAATCGATAGCCTAGTATGACCAAGAAGTGGAATATGCCATAGAATACAGGCTTGATATCAAAATAATCAACTTGCATTGTCATGGTCCTAGGCTCCTAGCTTCCATACATCTGGGATTCTGGGTCATTGCAGCTAGAATTCGTGATAATCTGCTTATTGTTTTACGAGGAACAATATATATAGCCAGGAAGTGTTTTTGGCAACATCACCATGACACCATCAATTTTGATCTATCATAATGAATGTAAGGGTCTGGCTGTACTACATTTAACTCTCATACGCAACAGACCGTGTGGTTCTTTACCTCACCCAGTATTACGTCCAAACCTGCTGCACAACTGGATGTTTTCATCCTGATTATTCGTGTTTTTCTCTCTAGAACCTTAGTTTCCAACGTGTACCTATTTGAATAAACATTTTTTAGTTAGCTTTGTTTTTTCGGTTGGCTATTTTTTTCGTTTGATCCATGTGAAAATAATTATTTCTCTTAAGGATTAGTTTTTAGTGGTCTACTGCATTAGTTTCTTCTCGTCCATGCAACTTTCTCAATAATGTTACAATTCTCTGAGACCTATTTGTTCAGTGCCTACCATATGCTAGACTGCTACATAAGGTTTGTTGAATTAATAGGCCTCCAATCTTCCATAGACCTTGGCTATGATTATTTTATGTTTTAAGTAAGCTCAAGCATTTAGTGCATTTGCTGATTTCTATATATTTGTGATTTCCTCGTTATCTAGGATGCATTTACATTTTCTCTTCCTCTGGAACCGGGAATTTTTTTCCCCTCCTATATCATGCTCAAATTATCTCCTTTCTAGACAACCCTGCCGATCAGCTCGTGGCATTGGTCAACAGCAACCGT
Organism: Phragmites australis; assembly: GCF_958298935.1. Classification (NCBI taxonomy): domain Eukaryota; kingdom Viridiplantae; phylum Streptophyta; class Magnoliopsida; order Poales; family Poaceae; genus Phragmites; species Phragmites australis. The sequence continues at coordinate 23,532,910 of NC_084936.1, read as the reverse complement.
ACTGCCAGCAAGGCTTCTTCTGTTGCGGATAATCAAGGTCTGGGATGCATTGCTCTGCAGTACATCAAAGCATATGAAGGTCAATGCAAACAGGTGAGCGTCAAGAAGCCTATGGAGTCCAGTTTCACCGACACATTCGCCCCGAACTGTGGCGTCCAAGCCACAACTCTTTCCAAGATTACCGGGAGGCTTGTGGCGTGCCAGTCCAACTACGCATCTCCAGCTGAGATCTTCGACATCCTGATTAATGATGCGAAGGACCTTCAGGTATTGCATAGCAAGAACCACACGGAAGTGGGAGCAGCTGTCAGTGGCACTGATGGCGGCGGGCCGTACTTCTGGTGTGTTCTGTTTAGCGATGGGAAGCCAAGTACCAGCTTTAAGGTGGATGGCGAAGTGCCCAAGACCGCCCATCCGGGATGCTTCAGTGGCAACAATGACGACTGCATGGGTGCCAAGAATGGTGCCATTTCAACCAATGTGGGTACATCGAGGCTGGTGGCAGCCCTTCTTTTTGCCATAGCTTGTGCTTTTGCTCTGTGAGCTTGAGCAGGGATGCTGTGTTGTGCATCTTCTTTTGCTTTGTGAGAACAAGCAGAATACCTTGTTTCATTGTCTCGCAATTCTTTTGCTTATTTGAGCAGACGAGCTTTGTAAGAACTAAGGATCATCATTCATTTATTGAGCATTTGGAATTAAGCTGTTCAGACTGTTCGTCTAAGTAATTCTGCGTGTACTCTTTTGGAAGTTCTCTGTTACTTAGAGCCTTTTGGGCCAATCTGATTGTCCCTCGAATGCAATTTCTGTTGCAAATGCTCCGCTGTTGTGTTAACAATAAATATGGAACTTGAACTGATGAGAACATAAAGGAACTTTGAGGAATTTGTTTTTTGAGTTTGCTTTGTACAAATGAAATCCTTTGAGAAATATCAGTTCTTGAACATACGCTTTCATGGATACCTCATCCAACATCCAGCATGTTGTATGAAGTGAGAATGAAACTGCTGGCAGCAGCATGTCAGCATGATGAGGCACTCACAGGATCACAAAACATTATCAGCAACGATGTCCATGGCGTCGACGATGCTCATATATACCAACTGTCGTGGTGTAGCTGATGTTCAAGCAGCTGTGCAGCCGCCAAGGTCCGGATTAAGAATTCCATGCAGCTTAGGCTTCTCATCAAACCAGGATATTGGTGATGTGTGAGTCAACGGCACAATGCATAAACTTAGCTCCCCATCTTGTGATAAATTACGAAGAGAGCTTCAACCAACAAGTATGCAACAGAATATAAATAAGCATGGATCTCTAACACATTGCGTTACGTAAAAAAAAAACCTTTTTAAGATGAGTACTAACGATAGGAGACTAGGAAACCAAATAGCGTCAACTCCCAAATCTTCTGCTATGGCTATGAACAAATGAGTATAATGAATCCTCCCTGCTCTCCTAGAGCATAGAGGATTACATAACATCAACACAAAAAAACATGCCATCATGATATCATGGATGTACCAGCAATAACAATACCTTACTAAAGATAATAAGAAGAAACTAAATCAGTAAAAAAAGATGTGACAGGTTTTTTTGCGAGTAAAAAAACACAGAGTTTTGCCCTTTTCAAATTTTAGCTTATACTCCCTCCATCCAAAATATGTGTTGTTTTAGGTTGCATGCAATCAACTGTTTCAAATATTAGCTACAAATTGGTTTTTATGTATTAAGTTTGGATACTTAAAAATGACACAGGTAGATTTATCTCAAAAAGTACTTTTATAATAATATATTTTTGCTATATCTTATCAATACATTACAACAAAATATAGTAGTCAAAGTTGTATTTTTTGGATTGTGTCGATATCCAAAACGACACTTATTTCGGACTGGAGGGAGTAACACAGTTGTTGTGATTGTGGGAATAGGGATCACAACACAATAAATGAGTATATAGTGAAACTGGAATTCATTGGCCTATTAAACCAAAGGGGCTAGGTGTTTATAACTTATAGTCATACTCCAACCACCCAGGTCTACATTACAGGAGTGCCTCCTGTCTATCAGGAAATTTTTGGAATATCCACGGGTATTACAGCATTGTACCAATACATGCCATAGAAACATGGGAGTTTACACTCATGTCCTTGTAGCTACCTTCGACCAGTGAGACCTTCGGTTCACTGGGCCTTTGTCCACATGGTCGTCACTACCCTCGGGCCTTTGGCAGTCGAGCCTTTGAATGTTCTTCATGCTTCATTCCTTCGGTCTCCGATGCATGATTCATTCCTTCGGGCTTCTCACTCCACATCGGCTGAACCTTCGAGCCTGGTTGACTTCTTTAGTGCTCTTTAACCTCCTGGTAGTCTAACCTTCGGGCTCCTCGCTCCTTGGCCACCCTTCAAATCTCTTCCTATCTTTGGAGTTGGTTGAAGCCGGCTGAAGTCCAAGAGGATCAATGCAGTACCATCCCCCAAATAACAATAAACCACATTTATCCAAACACCATGAAAAAAATTAAGGCCAACCCAAAATAGCTTTCTAACACAACTTGCTGCACCTTAGTCTGTTGCTACCCAAACTGACAAACCTGCTCTCAAATCTGATGCTCCACTCAAACAGTCATCGATTAACTGATTAAAGTGGATGAAATTAGAAGCTATCGACCAAATTTGAAGATGATCAAACCTGCCTAACCCTGTATAAGATTGTGAAGGAGCCACACAAAAATATCCACAATCTGTTTGCCCATAGAAAATCCGTGCGCACCCGTTCCAAACCATTTCGCCGTGCACCCCACCCCACCGGACTGGGATCCTCTAACTTTACTTAGGAAAGTCACAGCTTGACTATAGCCTTTGCATCTACCATTCAGCTCATCCAAAGGCTCCTATTTGGCTTGTCGTAGTGAGGCATTTTGGAGGGAAAAGCAGCATAGGCGGCACCTTTTGGCGACAAAACAGAGTTAGATCAATCTCTTTCTCCGCTTTGCACTTCCCAAAGGTAAACAAGCCAGACACAGCACCACAAAGAGGCAAATGCACTAATGCTCGTGTAGAGATGGACACCCAAATGGCCGAAGAGATCGGAGTTGTCCAAGATGGATCAAACAAATAAGTTATACTAAACTGATATTTCCTTGATTTGGTGCAGTCAATGAACTTTTGTCTATAAATCTTTGTATTGGTCTACAAAATCATACGCATTTCTAGAGATTTTGAACATCCGATGCTTGTTATCCCTTTCCTGATGCTATGTCAATTTTTCAGAGTGGAGAACCTAATTGCCTAGTTGTTATCCCTTTCCTTTTTGTGATGATATTATGATCTTCCTTTGCACTTAAATTGCGCTTCTAGTTTTTTTTTTCAGTGTAAGAGTAGAACCTAGCTGGGTACCTCAAATTAGCATAAAATTTAAAAATTTGGATGAGGCTTGGAAGTTCTGGGTTTTCTATGGAGGTCAGATAGGCTTTTATGTTAGAAAGAGATATGCAAATGAAAGTAGGGTGGATGGCAAGATCTCATCTTGTAGATATGTTTGTTCAAATGAGGGTCAGCGAAAACAAGACGAAAGAGATGATTTAACAAGGTGTCCCCAAGCAGAAACAAGAATTGGTTGTAAGGTTCGTATGGGTCTCACCCTAAATCGGAAGATAGGAAATTATGAAGTGTCCGATGTAGTTCTAGTACATAATCATGCACTTCACTTGCCAAACACCCGCCACCTGATGGTATCACAACGGAAAATTACATAATTGTAAGCTTTTGAAATTAAAATAGTCGATGATTCTAGAATTGCAGCAAAGGCAACACATGAGTTGGCCATTCACCAAGTTGGTGGTTCACTTAATCTTAGTTACACCCGTCGTGATCACAAAAATTATTTGCGAACCAAGCGCCAACGAGAAATGGCATATGGTGAAGCAGAAAGTATGCTGAAGTATTTTCAAGATAAAAATTGCCGAGAACCCTTCATTCCAATATGCTTTGCAAGTGAATTGTGATGAACAAATAGCAAACTTATTTTGGGCTGATGCAAAAATAATTGTTGACTATGCACATTTTGGCGATGTTGTCACTTTCAATACTACTTTTGGAACAAATAAGGAGTACACGCCATTTGGTGTCTTTATTGGATTCAATCATTTTAGAGAAACGATCATTTTTGGTGTAGCTCTTTTGTACGATGAAACATTTAAGTCCTTTAAGTGGCTCTTTGAGACCTTTCTAGAAGCAAATAATGGAAAGCAACCTAGAACAATCTACACAGATCAAGACTTTGCAATGGGAAAAGCAGTTTAGGAAGTGTTCTCAGAAGTATGGCATGGATTGTGCACCTTTCACATATTACAGAATGCTACCAAACATTTACCTAACCATCAAAAGAACGAAGACTCAAATATTCTCTCTGATTTTAGTGCTTGTATGTATGAGTATGAGGACAAGTCAACTTTTGAAGAAGAATTTGAAACCATGAGGAGCAAGGTGCAAAAGTAAACTTGGTTAGGTAGCATATACAAGTTTAAAGAAAAATGGGTTGAATGTTATATGACAAGTGTTTTTACATTGGGAATAAGAAGTACACAATTAAGTGAGAGTATGAACAATGACCTAAAAAATTATTTGAAATCGTATCATTCGGTTTCTCAAGCATTTTCAAAGAGCAGTGAAGGGAAAAGAAATAAGGAACTGGATTCAGAATTCGATTCAAGGAAAAAAAACAACCTAGAATCAAAATGAGGACACCTATGCTAGTGCAAGTGTGGAGAACCATCCAAACAGTATTCTAATTAATCTTTAAGTTGATCATTTTCTTAATTACGACTTCAACGATTAGTCAAAATACCGCTCCAGTAGTCCCGGCACGTGTTTATGTTCAAGATCGGAGCACATGCCTTTTCAACATGAAACATCATAACAAAGCTTAAGAAAGAATGGGTAATTAATATTATATTATAAATTCTTAAGCATGCACCAAGTTAATACAGTTTACAACAAAAGAGAGTTAGAAGGAGACTAAAACTTGCTCAACTCCTAACCAACAAAAGAAACTACGCAGAGGAAACAAAAGTTAAAGATAACAAAAGATGGGTGAAGCCATATACCCTTAGATTTCACCTCTAACGCGCGACCTCCAAGAGTAGGATGCACTACTCATTCCTACCACTCGCATTGGCGGGTGTGAAGTAGCCAAAAACCAACTTCTCCTCACCTGCAAAACCTATAGAGTGGCTGAGTATGAAGGTACTCGCAAGACTTAATCTATAATAGGTACTTATAAATGGCCCGACTCCAAGGATGGTGCATTGGGATGTTAGCAAGAATATGACCACATGGTTAAGTAAATTTATATGCGAAAGCAAATTTGGCATAAACATGTGTGAGCATCTATACTTGACTAAAGGTAATAAACTAGCCCATAAACATTAATTGAACATAATGTAAAAGGAACCACAGTAGTAACATCTATAACGAACCATCTCAACATCTCAACCATAGCAAACCACATTCATAATTTTACGACTGCTGCAAATGGATAAAAGTATACTCATGATCAAGAGCGCGGCATTTTGAAATATTTTTACATCCTGTAGGGGTACTCCTTTACCTACACGATTTGAGGACTATACGGTTTGCATGACCACACAGGTCCATACAAGGGATACTCATATCAACTTTTTTCAATAAGCCCCGATCGTTCGATCATGCGCTGATAGGTGTGGGGGTTATTCAGAACTACTTCTGGAGCAAATTGGATACCCCAACCAACCTCATATCTGACACCATTGACCCGCACGCCAAAAAACCACAGTTACAAAGGTAATCAGCTTATCGTTCTCATATACGACATGTAGTAAGCACGGAAAGTGCTAAAGCCAACTGTAACAACAATCGATGTTTAAACGACGCAAACGGCCTACGGTGTCCGAGTTCCTCTCCCGACCTACCCAGGGGACTCCACATCCGGATAAGACAGACACCACCCACATCTCACCTCATCAACTTCACTCATCCAACCATCACCATCAACCCATCATTATGATCATTGTGCGAATAATTAAAGCATATGCTCACGAACGATGAAATATTTCACCACTCGACTTCTACCGAGGACCTAAGTACTTGCTAAGCATCACAAATAACATATTAAGTTAGACAACATCATATTAAATCTATGCTAAAAAGATACAAATCAACAATTATTCAAGATAGGAGGATTAATGTATCAACATAGGTTATACTCCTCAGACACCCGACATCGACTCGAACTCATGCATAACATACATAAAGCGTAACTTATCACATATGACGCATATGATCCAAAATATTGAAAGAAATATGCTTAGATGCTTGTCTTGCTGCTCAAGTGTTTGCCTTATGCTACTCGCGCAGCACTCACAAAACTCGGGTAGATTGGCGTCGCCTTCAAGCACGATCGCGACACGCTCTGGTTCTTCGTTCACTAAAGAAGAACATGTGCATTGATGAGCATGAATGAAGTACATAATGTATGCTAAAATATGCATAACAATAAGCTAAATATGTAAGACATACGGAGGAATAACGAAACTTACGATCTAAACAACACGGGAAAAGTAACAGTAGGTCGGAGACTCTGGGTTGAACTCGAAGTATCCGGGTTTTGGAACCTCCGGATGAGGGATCTCGGTTAGCCATCTTTGAAATAACCCGAAACCTTTGGGTGAGTCCAGATACTTCGAATTGGGCCGGACACTCCAAGTGAGGCTCCGAGTGGAGCTCTTGACTATTTACCCAGACCCTCCGGGTCGATTCCGAATACTCTGGATTGGGCTGGACACTCTGGGCTGATCCAGACTATCTGCGTTATGGTTGAGTTGAGTTCTAAAGTGTTTTCCCTGGTCGATTCAACTCGCATGGTAAATCTATTCCACCAAAATATAAATATACACTATACAAAGGGTTCTAGACTCAAATTACACCCTAAATCACTATAATTCCTGAGGATAATTCAATGGAGTTTCTTCAGGTTTACCCGGAGTATCTGGGTTAATCTGGATTATCCGGGTTGCCCAGAGAGGCTGCTTCAAGGGGGAAATCTTGGCCGATTTGATTTGCGAGCTTCTCCAAACCAAAGGGAAACATGTTTGAGAGAGTTTATAGAGTCTAGAACTCATTCACTAACCTAGCAACATGATTTCTAATGCAAAACTCACCCAAATCCTCATTTTAGCTTCAAAGCTCAAGAACTTTGCAACTGAAGCTTCAAACTCGAGATTCACCAAAACAAAACATGCATCTATGACATGAGAGTCTATGAGACTCACCCAAGATGCTTTGCTGAGCTTAGGAACAGTCGGTTGAAGGAGGAAAAGCTCGGAAAGAGGAACAACGCTGGTGCTCCTTGTGCTTCAACCAAGAACACCAAAAGACATCAAAACCGGCTCGAATCATTCGGAAAAACAAAAATAAATTAGATGGATGGATAGCTCATGAGCTCATGATCGCGTGAGTATCACATGCATACCTCGATTCCTTCTTTTGAGGTGGGATTAGGGGAGAGGGAGCTTGAGAGGGATGGAGAGCTCTTATGGCCGGTGGGGAGCACGGGAGTGTGTGTGTGTGTGTGTGTGTGTGTGTGTGTGTGTGTGGAGAGAGAGAGAGAGAGAGAGAGAGAGAGAGAGAGAGAGAGAGAGAGAGAGAGCACCGATAGAGTGAGGGAGTGGTTGGGCTGATGCCCATAGAGAGGGAGAGATGGGTGGTGGGGCTACATGTAGGGCCCACATGTTAGAGAAAAGGATCCATTTTAACTGCGAATTCCATTATTTTCTCTCCTAAAATTCTTTCTCTCTCTCGATTGACTTTAAACGAATTGCACTAGTGTTCTAAAATAAATTTTCTCAAAACTAATCATGATGCTAATGATGCATAATTAGACTTAATCATACGATTATAAATTTGGGACATGACATCAAGCAAGCAAGTTGTACACACCTATTATATTTTAAGCTTTCCAAATTCATTATGAAAGATCCATGTTAGCGTACACAAGAATATTCGACAAAAGCAATGAATATGCTATCACAATTGGAAGTTTGGATGGAGATGGATATTTAATCTTAGAGGAGGAGTGCAATGTTATTGGTAATCTTTTGGAGCAAACAATTGTATGAAGTTGTTGGCAATTCAATAGGATTAGAATATTATGTGGTCATGCTCTGAAAATCCTTGACGTGATGAACATTAAGTCACTGCCAACAAATTATGTATTGAAGCGGTGGACACGAGAAGCACGGCGTCGAACGATACAAGACCGCCATGGAAGGAACATAAATTGAAAACCCAAAGTTGGATGCTATGCTTCGCTACAAATTTCTCTCATATAAATTTCTTAGTTTGGCACATGAAGCAGCTAGCTCCCTTGAATGCTGCTTATTAGTGGACAACACACTCAACCTCCTTGCTAAGCAAGTTGAAGACCAAATGAATGCATGTAGATGTAATCATGCAGATCTATGTAGAGTTCAAGTTCACCCACAAAATAATTTGCTAAGTGATACACATCTAAAGAAAAAGGAGGTTCCCACAAGAAATTCAAAGTGAAAAAGAAGCTGGCATGATAAGACATGCAAGGCGACAAAAAAAGGTCCAAGTAAAATAATTTTAGATGGAAAAAATCAATGGTGTGTTGTTAAAGAGCAATCACAATTTCATTACTAATAATTTAAGGCTGACTAGAGATTTCTCTAAATCTTTTGATTTCCTTCTTTTGTTAGCCACAAGACAATGCAAATGATGGTCTATAAGCACAAGTGGCAAAGGATAATGCTTGTAGAGACAAAGAGAAAAAGTTTGTAGCATATGGGGCCATCAATAGCTTTACTCAATTATTGACGGTACAATTGTTAATATTCTAAGTGCATAGATTTTATTACGACAATTTTACTAAGAGGTCTAACTTGTGCTTTTAACTTTACAGGGACCAATTACTGACGAGCTTTATACTGAAGATTTGTTTTAGCAATGGAGTGTGCATTTTGGAGCGCTACTGTTATTTTAGACAATGCTATGCTCTGATCATTGTATATGAACTATGGTACTTTTGTTGCTGTAATTTGGAGTATTTGAGGATCATTATGCAGGTTTACATGAAATGTGGCATTTCTATCTTTCTTCATAATTTGTTTGAGACAGAAGGCTTTGAGCCTACTGACTACAGAGCACCAATCCATTGAGACATGATAATTGAGATGGCTCGAGAATGTCATGTATTTGATTGAAATTGAACTTGACTAAGAGAAGCTGAATGATTGGCCTAAAGAAAAGTAACTTCTCCTTTTGCCTGACTTGAGCCAGGATCACAAAAAGCATAAAAGTGTCAAGCAAATTTCATATTGTTACTCCACTGCAACATTCCAAACATTTGGTAAACAGAGCATAATTCCTCAAGCATTCATGATATAGACTCTAATCCATCCCAATTTCTTCAAAAATGTAATTCATTTATACTTCTGACAGAATGTTCATGCAATTACAATGTTAGAATAAGATAGGGACACCAATGGACGGAGCCCCAACAATGTATACACACACATAAAAGCTAAGGAAGAAGGCCAAGAACGTCGGCTGGCTCGCTGATTTGGTTTCCTCACGTGGATGGTAGCAACTTGTTGATGATGTCATCATTGAGGGAGGCGATTTGCACGTCCAGCGCCTTGATGACCTCCTCTTTTTGATCTGCACGTCCAACGCCTTGACGGCCTCCTCTTTCTGGGCCTCAAGGTTGGCAAGCGCCTTGACGACCTCGGCCTTGACGTGGTGGCAGCCCTCGTCCAGCTTGGCCTCTAGGTTTGCGGTGGTCTCCTTCTTCATCTATTATGGTCGTGCTAGACGAGGAGGAGGAGGAGGCCACGAGCTTTAGGAGCGACGTCGCAAGCAAGAGGTGGTGGCTGTAGCCATCATAGTCGTCGCCATGGGTGTGTGGCAGGAGGCGGAGGGGGAGCAGCAATGGCGAGTCAGTGGTGGTGTGGTGGGGAGTCCAATGCATCGGCTATCTATCCAAAGAATCGGCTAAATAGGAGCCCTTAAATGGGATGAACGGTAGATGGAAATGCTAAAATCAAGGTTTGACTTTACTAAGTTACAGGATCCCAGTTCCAGTCCCACCCTACTAGAGAAGCCGCAAGGGGCAAGCCCCTCATCGAGCACGAATCTCGACGCAATAATCCCAGCCGCAGAGTACCGAGTGTTTGCGTACCCAACCAGGCTTCGCTCGCTCGCACGTCTCTGCCTCGACCTCCTAGAAGCAAGTTCTATAGGACCCTGTCCTATGAAAAATTCTCTTTATTGTGATGATATGTGTTCACTCACTCTCTCTACTCTTCAACTTAATCATTAAAACACATAATAAATAATACTAATAAAGTCACACGAGAATCTTTCTAAATAAAAACATATAAATTTTACTTCTTAGACCGACTCCAACGGAGTCTGTATCGGTGCGGCATTTTCCTGTTGCGGGCGATTTGCGGCTCGGGGCGCCCGCAAACGACTCCAACGGAGTCCGTATCGGGTGCGACAGGGATGCGGGGTGGGGAAGACGTTCGGCAAACGGAAATGTCTCTGTAGGAAGCATTTGGGCGAGCGGATAGGAGAGGGGACGCCTGCTCCCGCGAAGCTGCGGAAGGGGACCTGGCGAGGCGGCGTGGCGGTGAGGACGGCGGGGTGGGACTCCGGCGGAAGCGCGAAAGGTCGGGGTCCTCGGCGGCGGTCCCTGCGGAGGAGGAGAGGTCGGAAGCAGATCCGGCGGAGGCATTTGGATCTTCCCCTCCGTCCGTGGGCTCGGCGACGGCACCAAGGACGACGTCAGCAACAACGTAAGTTCTCCGGCCTCTAGATCCAGTACTTGCGGTGGTCGCCGGGGGGGGAACCGTGGTGGTGTTCTCGGCGCTAGGGATTGGGTTGGCAACCGACCTGTAGAACCAAATTGTTGGAGTACATTTGGTATGAAGTAGCACACCAGGAAGCTCGGTTCTAGCTGGGGTTCGTCGTCATAGATGGACAGATTGTAGCAGGGACAGAGGTTCCTTGTGGCCAGAGGTGGCCATGGTCCCCCTAGGCTAGGAACTTCTCATTAGAACATAGTAATCTTCATCAGCTACATAGTAACAGAAGCACCAAATCTTGTGTAAATTTGGATGCATCCATTAACTTATGCATCCATTAGCCCCCCCTGCTATCTTGTTGAAGCTCCGCCACTACATTGTAGGCTTCAATCCTGTGCTTGTGGGAGTAGAGCTTTGGTGTCCAGATCCGTGTGTGCCTCGGTTGGACAAATTATGTACCGGTGTGTCCACATGAATCAAAGTATAGTTGAGAGTATGGAATGTAGATTTTAAGTAGGCATGAATCAGAAAACTTTTGTTCTCCTGTGCTTGTCTTAAGTATACTTCACAGTTTGCAGTTTCTTTGTTGGTCATCTTTTATTTCGTTGCGAAATGATGCATATGCAGCACACTACGGTTGCAAACATGTACTTGTATGCCTTGGGACAGCATGGCTTTGTTTCTGTTATGTTTCCTTGGCAAGTTCATTATATGCAGAAGCATTGTTTGTGTATAATTTATATAGTTGCCTTGTGTCATGTTCCATATATTCAGTAATGTGAATGAAATGTTGTTCACTGCGGTAGTTGCCCCTACATACAACTCGTCACAGTGTTCACATCATGTAAATGTAAATGGTCTACTTGTGCAACATCATGTATATGTTCTTCTTGTGTAGTGGTCAGTGACACATGCTCATTGGTCTCACAGTCAGTCCATAAATATGTTAGACATGCATGCTTTTGCTATGCAGATGTATGAGAACCACCAGATGATTTGAAGGTACCCTTGCTGCAAAGGCATATGTTTATCACAGTCAGCATCTCATTTTTCTGCATTTTACATATATTGTCAGTATATGTGCCATCTTCTTCTCGCAGTGCACCATTGCATCTTACTAAATGTATGCAAAGTTACATGAAAGTGAAATGTACAGAATGTATGCATGATTGGTAGGTAAAAATTATAGATTCTCAGTTTAGCCATCGCTCTCATTGGTTGTAGATGGACGCCGCTTCGCTTGCCGCTCTTGTCTCAAAAATGCAGGACCAAGTCGAACAAATGGCGGCGGAATTGAAGAATGTCGTGAAAGACAACTTGAGTACGGAGGGCACCCCCGCCAATGTCGACCTGAACCGAGCTCTCCTTCAGGTCGAGAACATTGCAGGGGAATTGGAGATGCTCGTCTTCCAAGTGGAAGATGCGTTGCAGACCGGTGCCGATCGCAAGCAAGTGTCCGACACTAGCACTTTGATCGAGGAAGGGTCCGGTTCACAGGATGTCGACTGCAACGACATTGTTCCTGTGGATTGGAGCGCCGATGAGCTGTTGTGTGGAGATTCAATGGACTCTATGTCTGTAGAATCCGATAGGTCGTGGCATCTGCAGTAAAGTGCTTTATGTACATTGTCGTCTTTAGTGGTAATAAACATAGTGTTGTGTACTGGATTGTCGAGTTCATGGTTTGTACTGATATAATCTAACCATATGTTGCTTACCTTTATAGTGCCTACTGTCTTTGTCGAATAAAGTGCCTGGTTCATGTATTTCATCGCCTTTCTGACACATTTCAGGAGCAGTATGGAGTACGCCCCATTTCTTCGGGGGTGATGAAGATGACATTCCGTGGGATGATGTTGTGCCGCCCACCCAGGATGACTTCTTCGGGACACAGCCTCCTTCGGCACAAGATCAGGCTCCGGAAGGACAGAATGAGTTGCCAGCGGCAGGTGATCGTGGAAGCAGTTACACGATCCAGGAGGACCTTCATCTTGTGAAGTCGTGGCTTAACGTGAGTATGGATCCAGTGGTGGGGACCAACCAGAGTATGGGTCCAGTGGTGGGGACCAACCAGAGTATGGGGGCTTTCTGGCAGAGGATCGAGTCATTTTACCACGAGCACAAGGACTTCCCTAGCACTCGGAACAAGAAGTCTCTTCAGGGTAGGTGGACCTTCGTCAACGGCATGGTGCAGCGATTCTGCGGCCACTATGCTAAGGCCCTGCGTAGTAGGAGGAGTGGGATGACAGAGGCAGACACGGTAAGCATCATTATTTGCAAATGTGTAGTTTCAATTCATGCAATGCGTTCCATTAAATCTGATTTCGTCCCATTTCAGATTGCTGCTGCATGTAAGATGTTCCAGGCAGCTGAGAAAAGGGAGTTCACATTGATGCCCTGCTGGGTCGAGTTACGCCACCATCCTAAATGGCAAACAGAGTCGTCTCGCAAGAAGCAGAAGACCGGGGCAGAGGGAACCCCGGTATCTACACAGGAGGGAGAGTCCTCCCCCGGCTGCAACGAAGGTGAAGGGGCGACCGCCGCGCATACCAGCGGGAGCAACCGGCAGATTCGGCCAGCAGGCCGCAACAAGGCAAAGGACCTCGCTCGCGGTTCGTCTTCATCTACATCGGTCACAAAACCAGTGCTTGAGATGTTTGACAGGCAAATTGCGGTGAAGGAGAAACTTGAGAAGGAACGCGCTGATCGCTTTGCAGAGATGTTGAGAATTGAGCAGCAGAGGTTGCGCCTTGAGGAGGAGCGTGTGCAGCTGGAAAAGGTCAAGGAGGAGAGGCAAAAGATCAGGGAGGAGAGGGAGATCATGAGCATGGACATTTCGCAGATGGACGAGGACCAGCAGGCATATTACAGGAGCCTCCGCCGAAGCATAATTGTAGCTCGCCGAGCTGAATCTGCCCCCTGAGTCCTGTTGCCCATTTTTGCAAACTATGTATCCTTTATGTACTTTATGCTTGCGGTATTTGTTGAGGACAGAATTTTCCTTCTACGGCTTACTGTGTGTTCAATTCCATAGGACCTTCAACAATTTCTATTATGTGCATGTGCTGTGTGCAAGTACTTGGAAGTATGCATGTGCACTTGTTGATATACCAGTATGCAGGTTTAATTTTGTACCTTGAAGTAGCTGCTACCATTTTTCTGGACCAAGTACCTGCAGTCATCTTGCTGCTACCATTTTCCTGCTAGACATGTACTCATTTTCCTGCTGCACCTGTTTGCATTTTCCTGCTGCACCTGCTATACTTGTCGACCCACTTCGAACTATGAATCGGCTGCTACACCTGTATGCGTGTGAACTCCTGGACCGAGTAGCAGCCGTGGTGCTTGAACTGCAAGTGCGCAGCGATGTCTGTTTCAGGAACAAACTAAAACCATTTGGTGTTCACTTAGCACATGAGAAACCTCAAATATTTCATGATATTTAGTGTGGCTGAAAGTACACTAGGATAGAATGAAACCATGGAAGCCACATCAGAATCAACAATACCTAGACATATATTTTTACACGATGAAATGCGACACATAACTACGTCGAACCATAGTACATTTATTTAAGCACATGAGGTCTACTGTCCTCCTTGCATCTGCTACAGGTGCTCCACAATGTCGTCACGGAGTTGATGATGCGTTGGTCGGCTTCTAATTTGCCCGTACCTTTCCATAAATGCTTCAAGCGGGGGGGGGGGGGGGGGAGGGGTTGGTTCGTGAGACAGCACCGCGTCCTCGCCCGAACCCTCGTAGACGTATTCGAGAGCCCCGGCCGTTCTCTCATCCTCGATTATCATGTTGTGCATGATGATACACGCTGTCATTACGTCGCTGAGGGTTTCTTGATCCCACAACCTCGCCGCTCCACGGACTATGGGAAACCTGGACTGCAACACTCCAAATGCCCGCTCAACATCCTTTCGTGCAGCCGCCTGCTGCACCACGAAGTGTTGATGCTTCCGGCCTACTAGAGCTGGTATGGGTTTCACAAATGTCGCCCACTCTGGATAGATCCCGTCTGCAAGATAGTACCCCATCGTGTAATGGTGGCCATTAATAGAGTACTGTACCTTGGGTGCTACTCCCCTAGCAAGATTGTCAAGGAGATGAGACCGGTGCAGCACATTGATGTCGTTCAATGAACCTGGCATCCCGAAGAAGGCATGCCAAATCCATAGGTCCTGCGACGCCACAGCCTCTAGAATGATAGTCGGTGCATTGACATGGCCCCTGAACGAACCGGACCACGCCGTGGGACAGTTCTTCCACCTCCAGTGCATGCAATCGATGCTTCCAAGCATCCCGGGGAACCCTCGATGCTGGTTCATATCCAGCAATCGAGCAGTGTCCTCCTCGTTCGGCGCCCGGAGGTACTCGTCACCGAACACCTCGACAATGGCCCGCACGAAATGCCGCATGCTCTCGATGATGGTGCTCTCCCCTAGCCGGAGGCACTCGTCGAGAGAATCTGCAGGAGCATCGTAAGCTAACATACGAAAAGTGACAGTTACTTTTTGCAGGGGTGACAGCCCAAGCTCTCCGGCAGCGTTCCTCCTTTGCTTGAACCACGGGTCATGGTCCTCCACCTCCCTCACAATCTTGCAGTATAGATCGCGTTTCATCCTGAACCTGCACGGCAATGGATCAGTAGTACTTCATAAATCGTCCGTACGTACACCAACGTATAGTGTTACCTGCGCCGAAAAATGTAGTCGGGGTACACTGCGGACTCAGCAAAGTAGTCGTTGTACAATCGATTGTGTCCCTCCAGCCGATTCCTAGGTATGCGCCGGTGCCCGGGGACGGAGCCGCCCCACGGCCCTCTGGCCGAAGCTTCGATGTCGGCATGCCATGCGGCAAGCGTCGCTAGGACCAACTCATCTTCCTCATCGGACGAATCGGTGGAGAAGCATAACTCTCTCATGTACTATTTTCATGCAGCACGAGGCTCCATTTCGTGGCTTGCAAATGAGAGGCCCTCGTGCACCCATATATAGTGCCTGGCCGAACCTTCCAAGAGAAGACACTTGTGCTCCTTCCCTGACACGCCACTTCGTCGGAGGCTTCGGTCGCAAGCTTGCTTCATCCTTGCTTTACACGATTCCTTCTACTGCAAGACACCACAATTTATGTTACAAGAAACCAGTGCAATGGGATGCTACGTCGCCTGTTATGTCGGTCCGATGTTCAATATTGCAAAATAGGAAAAAGAAGATAGAGGATAAAATAAAGAAGATTCTATTGGAGATGAAGGAAATGAGGGATGCTGCAATAGTGATAAGTAATACTGTAATAGTATTTTAAAGAATAAAATTTTAAAAATTCTGTTGAAGATGATCTTATCCCTAGCTCCGCCACCGCCACCGACCCGGGACACCGCGCGCCCACCCGTCCCATCCCGCGCCTCCGCCCTGCTCTCCCTGTTTGCGCGGGAAAACCATTAGAAAAAGCGAACGAAACCGCGGCCCGGTCCAACCCCGCCGCCTCCTTCTCCCTCAAGCCTCTCTCTCTCTCTCTCTCTCTCTCTCTCTCTCCAATCCCCCAAACCCCTGCGTTGTTCACGCCTCGCTCCACGATGCCCCACCTCCGCTCCCGCGCCAAGGCCAGGAGCGCCTCCCAGCAATCGCCGCCTCCGGCGGCCGGTGTCCCGCAGGGGACTCCCGCGCCATCCCCGTCCACATCCCTCGGCCTCGGCCTCGGCCTCGGCCCCGCCTCCCCCGACGATGTCTGGGGATCCCTCAAGTCCCCCGGAGCTGCGGCGCCCCGCCGCAGCCTGCGCCTCGCGGGCGCCGCCAGCCCGACCATGCCCACGGCGGGGCCTTCGGCGCGAGAAGGCGGTTCCTCTGGTCCCGGGCCCGGGTCGGGTGGGAGCGGGGAGGGGGTTGGGAGGGCTCGGGTTCGAGCCTCCGCCTCCCCTGGCGCCTCGCCGTGGGCCGGGAACTCGGGGAGCGATGGCGGCGGGTCGGGGGGTAGGGTTTTGGCGGGCGATGCGGGGACGTCCATGAGCCTGCGGTCGGGGTCTCAGATCGCGAAGAGGCGGATGGAGACGGGCGCTCAGGTGGGTGGAGAGGCGGGGCTTGGATCAGGCGAAGGGGTTGGGGGTGGAGGCCAGGTGCATGATGAAATGCTGCAGCGGGACACGGGAGCGGCGGCAAAGCGGTGCCATATCATATTGGTTGGGGGATTTGAGACGGAGTATGTGGCTGATTCGGAGAGCGATGATGACGAGGATTGCGTGATGCTGGGGGAGCTGGGCATGAAGATGCCAGCCGCGCAGTTGCCCACTGGTCCAAGTATGGTTGCACCGAGTGTGGTTTCGATGAACATGGATAGTGCTGACGAGGCAACTGGGGATGATCCTGCCAAGACAGGCAAGGAGGAAATTGGAGATGTTAGTAGCGGGGAACAGGATCTCTTGCACGGGGAGTCTATGTACACACATAATTTGGTTGGGAGGGCAGTTGGCGGCGTGTTTCAACAATTACCATATACTGTAGGAAGCCCTGAAACAGATATTTATGCAGATATGTATTTCAAGGAAGAGTTGAGAAGATACAAGCCTAGAGAGGTCAAAGGAAGAGGGAAGCTAGTTTTGGGGAATAACGATTCTGGTGCTGATGCTAGTGTGGGTATTCGAGATGGTACCAGGACGCACAAATATAGTCCTGATAGTAAAGGAAAGGAAAAGATGGTTGTAGAAGATAGTTTATCATCTTTGAGCGCAAGTGAGGATGGTATGAATTTGGATCCATTAGATTCTAAAGAGACTCAGAGCAACTCAAGATCAGTTTCTGCTTCTATGGAGCCACTTCGGAGGCAAGCAGCAAGAGAGAGGGCTATTAGGTTGGCCCCTAACTTTGCATTCTTCAACGCAGATAAAGAGGAACATAGTGAAGATGATGATACAGAAGATTTAGAGCCTGTTGCTGACCCTCAGGACTGGCCAGGTCCATTTTCAACGGCGGCGAGGATATATGAAGATAGAGATGCTAAATTGAGAGCTCGAGAGTCGAATTCTTCTAAGCTGTACAAGTCTGCTGATAAGGTCATTGTTTGGTCGCCTTTGAAGGATAGGGAAAACCCAGTACGAGCTGCTCCATCACTTACAAGCTTATGCTTAAACACTCTTGCGGATAATGCTGAAAGTATTGAATCACTTGGAGGTATTCCAGAGGAGCTAAAGCATAAACTCTTGAAGATGCTGTGTCATTCTAGGAAGATGAATACCCATCTTCTCAATGAACTATTGTGTGACAGTCCTACAGAACTGCAGCTTAGTGAGTGCTCATGGTTAAGTGAGGATGATTTTGAGAAAACTTTTGGGAAATGCAGGACAGAAAACTTGCAGGTACTATTTTTTTTACACTTTATGCAGTTTCTGTGTTATGAGCACGGGATTTGCGCATTTTGCTAAGTCCTTATTGTTTTTGGTTAAGTAATTTTTTGAGGACTCATTCAGTGGTTGTCTTAATGAAGATTCTGCAGCTTGACATATCTGGGCGATGCATGCCTGACTACATATTGCCTACTACCTTAGCAAAGGTTCCTAACTGCATGCCTCTGTTGAGAAAAATATCTCTGAAGGGAAATTATCGTCTTTCTGATAAGGGTTTAGACACGATCATCTCCGCGGCACCTTCTCTAAGTGTTCTAAATTTGTGCGAGTGTTCTCTTCTTACTTCATCTGGAATCGAGATTCTTGCTAACAAGTTACATTCAGTACTTAGGGAACTGTATATTGATGACTGCATAAATGTGGAGGCTATGATGATCCTCCCTGTTCTACAGAAGATTAAACATCTAGAGGTTTTATCAATGTCTGGAATACAATCTGTCTGTGACAAGTTTGTGAACGAGCTCATTCCTGTACATGGTTCAAATATTAGGGAGCTAGCATTTGCCGGTTGCTCGTAAGTCTTCACAGTTTCCTACATGCAGGCAATATGTTCTTTATTGTAGGAGCTGTACCATAGTTATCTTAGTATGTTCTTATTCGCATCTAACACCTGTATGGTTTTATACTGTTCCTGTATGAGCCTAGGACTTGTTTATTTAACTGACGTGGCACCAACACTTTGTCAATACAACTACAAGTCCAGAGCAGAAGCCACTGGTACTAATTTAACTAGAGGGCCTACATTAAGGAAGAATTCTTAATAAGCCTACTTTGACCTCAATGAGCAATAAATGTCAGCCGCTGCTTCGTGTTGTTTGTACATCAGTCTTCTATTTGTGAAGCACTAGATAAGTGCTTACTTGTGTGTTTGTGCTCATGCCTGCATGTGTGCTGGGGGTACGCCATTTTAGATATGAATTTGTGCCATTTTATGTCTAGAGTGTTGAGACCGCAGATGCAGCTATTATATAGTATTTCCATGCTCCTAATGTCATTGGTATTTGGCTTTAAAAAAATTTCTTATCCTTTTTACTAGCGCCCCTTAAACCTTCTGTGATTCTAATTGGAATTACTGGGAGTTGTGTTCTTTTATCTCCACATTTAACTGGAAATTGTTAAGAAATTACTTTTCCCTATCTGCTAACCAACTCCATTCTTCACAATTGCCTGCTACCATAATTTTTCTCAGTGACCAAGTATGATTGTATAACTAATCATGTCTCTTAAGTCAAATATGGCATGCTTATGCAGATATAGAGAAGCGACATGGAGCTGGATTTCTGACTTCCTATTCTTGTGTTGTCTAAATGTAGGAAACTTACCTCATCTTCCATCAAGACTATTGGGGAAAACTGTCCACAGTTATCTTCTTTAGACCTTCGCAACTTGAATAGGTTGCGTGACTCAGCAATGAGACATCTTCGCAATGGTTGTGGGCAAATAAAGACATTAAAACTTCAAAGAAACACATTCAGGTACTCATTGCTGTTTCAACTTTGAAATGCCTCATTATAAAGCAGGATTATGTGCATTATGTCAATTTTCCTGTGTATCACTGTATTTTAAAGGCTTCCAAATGATGGCGGAGATGATTATTAAGTATGCATTGATTACCTTTTATCTAGGTATTGTTAAGTTACTACTTTTTTAAAATTAATTGAACACCCAGAGCTGATAAATTACAAAGAAAAAGGGAAAGCAAAATACCACTGTAATTTGTAGGTGCTCTGACTGGTTTCCAGTCTCCTGAAGGGGTCCTGGAAGTTGAAACGAGCAAGGTTTAACAATTTGAATATTGTGGAACTATGTTTTTCATCTTAGTAGAATGATTATTTGTTAATTCATTTTATGGTACTCTTTTTGTGTATTGATCTACCTTTGTTCTGTAATGAGATCATGGAAATGCTTCCTGATGTTATAATTTACTTGATCCATATTACAGTGATGAATCTGTGTCTCAATATTTGGAAGAATCCGGAGGATGCCTAACTGAGTTAATGCTAAACAATGTTGAGAAGGTACTTCCTCCATTCTTCCTTTCTTGGATGTGTGATTATCGCTGATACAGAACCTTATTCTTGGGTTCAAACTTTATTTTTGTTTGGGATGGACACACTTTAGTCTTTTCCCCCTTTTTTGAGCAAGAGACCATACGGAAGGTCTATCATATAGTGGGAAAAGGCTATTTATGGATTGATTGTGAGGCGTTTCATTGCTTGTAATTTAGGTTGCACTCATAATGATATGTGTAACTGACATGACATGAACATGAGATGCAAATTAATATATGTCGACCTGTCACTGATGGAAAAGGTAAATAAACAGAGCATTTGGAAAATGCCAGTGAGCAAGCCTTTGGGAAGGCTTCACACACAACAAATATTTGTTGGTTAGTCGAGAGAATTGTACTGTAGGGGGGTGTGTGTGAGAGAACTGGTAACAGTGATCACACTTTTTTAATGGGGAGAGGGAAATTGCACTGACGCACCCAGATAGTCTATATTTATTGAAGAGTAATTGGGGATATTGGAACATTTTTGGTTGTCTGGTGTAACCCTATAACTTTGTTAGACACGACCAGTTGGGGCAATGGAGAGTATGAAGAGACTGTAAATCTACTTACCTGGGAAATGTTATTCTACTTGCCCCACTTAAGTTATGACATGCTGTCAACTTGCCGAATTGCCTTACGGAATTATTGCTGGTGTTGTTTCCTGCTGTTTCCTTGACCATTTTTGTCGATGCTTTTCAGCTGTTTCACATATGACCAATTTGCTGCACATAATTGGCTCTCATTTTCTGTATTTCGTTTAGGCTGGAGACCTTACTGCTCTTGCAATTGCTCGCACGTGTTCTGCTTGCTTAGAGGATCTGGATCTTTCCTTCTGCCGTGAACTGACCAATGAAGCTTTAGGGCTGATTGTTGACAGCTGCTCATCATTGAGGATTCTCAAGCTATTTGGGTGTACCCAGGTGCGATGACCTTCCTAGTAAATAACAAGTACTACTATCTTGATATAAATACACTTTCTTGGTACATGTTCTCTTTCTGGCAGCAGCCATATGGCTATATTGAGAAGGAACACAATTAACATTCAACTTGTACAATTCATAGTTGATTGGTAGTGTCACGAGTCACGTCAGCGTCATTTGTTTCAGACTATGAAAACTGTTTATTATGAATCATTTCATTGCAGATCACAGATTTTTTCCTCAAGGGTCACTCAAACCCATCGGTCAAAATTGTCGGGATAGAAGGGAGCATACTGGAGCAAATGGATAACCGCTAGCTTGTGCGAAGAATGATGCTAGAATCCCATAACTGTTCAGTTGCCTAGCTTAGGAGTCTAGACATGGAGGTTCTGAAGGTGGCTGCAGCTTCCAGTAGGGAATTATTTGTCAACCCACCCTGCTGAAATTAGTTAGATGCTCGTATGGAAACTTTTTTTTTATGCTTATTGTTTTCTTCTTCAATTAAGTTTTCATGTCAGATATGGTTACAAACGGTACAGTGGAAAATCCGCTGACGCTTTATGCAAACTATTGAAGGAAAGTTTACGTGTCAGATATGGTTACGAACGGTACTCTGATCAGTTTTGTTTCAGATATGATGGTGACCAGTGCGTTAGCAAACCGAGTCACTGATACTAATCCTGGCATGTTTTTCCCCAGCAGCAACATGTAAAGCCGGAAATGTAATGTAACTGCAAGAAGCCTTTTTCCCACCCAGATGCAGTGATGCAGGACGCTAGAAAGAGTTGCATTTTTTTTTTGCTGAATAAGGAGCCTCATTCCGCAGAATGAATACCTGACTGAGCTATTGTTTTTTTGTGTAAACTTAGGGTCCGTTTGCTAGGATGCGGATTCTTCTAGATTTCGGATTCTTCTTGAAAATGTTTCTCGGGTGAATCATAATCATTTTTGAAAATCTTTTGGCTAGCTGATTGGATTCGATTTTTTAAAAGAGAGGATGATAATATAATTGATCACTTTGCCCTTGTACTGATATGCTGTTTTTTGTTTTGTTTGCAATAACAACATTATAAATGAGTGGTAACCAAATACATGGTTCCAAGATAGGTTTTACCGATGTACTACCCAAAATATACCACAAATGTCGTGTGTATGTTGATATTTGCACAATAAAATCTGAAATCGCTGTTCGTGTTCATGTCAACATAGCACACTGCACACACATTGCCAAAGGAAGTAAAATTGGGCTGACAATATACGAGTACCAGACAGTGCGCATACATTAGGCAAAAAAAGGGCATGTTGCCTCCCAAGTCGACTACTAATGGTACAAGAAATCATCTCATCATCCATGTCTCGGAGTAGCAAACGAACAAACGGTGGAGCAGAAGAGCTGCAGCCTCCTTGATGCTTGATGGGGGCGGGCAGGACGACTGGAATCGGCTGCGGGATGGGGAACTTTGGCCAATGGCACAGATGGGTAGATAGAAGAGAAACGTAGGGGGAGGTAGGGAATGAATCGAGTGTTTCTCCTGCCAAATGGCTTTTCAACCGATTCTAGCGCCCAATGCAAAATCGGGAAACATTTCTCCGGATTCTCATCTGGAACATTCAGCAGCGGAGGCGTCTGGCAGGGATTCTGCCATTTCTGGAGAGAAACGGGAGCAAGAAACGCTGCCAAAACGGCCCCTTAGCCTCCTGGACGTCCACCTGCCTGGTATCGTTCCCCCATGCTTCGATCTTTAAATTATTGTGCCCCTGCTTTTTATATTTATTTCCTGTTTTTTGTCTTCTTAAGAGTATTAAAATAAATTTAGGTTTCTACAAAACTTAATGTTGCTTGAAATGCACTATATTTCCTCAACATTTCCAACCATCGGGGACTTTTTTCTTTGTAACCATCTAGTCTTTTGGTCCTAATTAATACAGTATATTCTTGAACATTCCCTTCTAAAATATGTTGTCTCCACTTCCCACCTCTTACATCTCCTCACCCTTTACCGCCTTTTTGGCTCAGCATCTACCTCCTGCCACTGCGATTGCCACCTGATGCAGCTCCTCCCTCCATCATTATACCTTTCTTCCCTATCTTCGGAGGTTAACGATCGTTAGGTCCCCTATCATCGGCACCCTTCTTTTTAAAGCTGCCTACTATCATCCCGACAACTGATTGTTGTCCACTACACTCATGCAATATTGTGGGTAGTAGCATCATTGCTATTTTTTTATTGCCATTCTGTCACTTATGTCATATATTCTAGTATACCTGCCAACCATACAATGTGATATATTAAATCAAAAAAGGTAAGAGAGCAAGCAAGAATATATTCTACAATTGATTTTTTTTTCTTGAATACTCTATAATTGAATCTCGCTTAAGACGCTCAACGGAGGAGACACGAAGTCACAACTGCTCTCACGAAGACTACTGCACATCACTATGGAAGTCGCAACTGAACCGCACGCGGCTACGCAAATCCAAAAGAGATCACAACACTCCTTCCACAAACGACGCGGCGTGACGCGTCACTACTGACACTGCTGATCAACGCCCAACCGTCCACGTTGAATGGAAGAGGAACGCTCTCGTGCTCATGGTTTAAAAAAGAATCAAGTCAGGCTCACCGGCCGGTGGCCGCTTCGCGTGACACGCCGGCCGCCGCGCGCGCGGGGTCTGCCCCCGGCGTCACCGTGCCCGCAAGGACGACGCCCAGGCGCCCTCGATCGGTCGCGTCCAGGGAAGGCTTTGTCGTTGTCTGCATGGTCGCAGGCGAGCCGACGGGGCAGTTTCTTCTTCTGCATGCCTGTTTTGTCATTTCCTTTTCCGTCTCGCCCTTGCGAAACGAGATGTGTAGTGTCGCCTTTGACTTGCCGAGCGTGAGGTGACTATCGACGTCGATGATGTATTGCAGAAACGGGTAGGACTTGGTTCGGGACTTTTTTCAAGGGTAGTATGTTCTTGTGTTTTTCTTTAATAATGATAATAAATAATAAAATATAAATATTACAGCTTCTGTATGTGAAGATACGCACAACTGTTTTACAAAACATGTCACTATGTTCTTGTTAGGATTTGTAGGTTCTTTTTATTCCTCCCTAGGCGATTGTGTGTGGCAGTGTTTGTATTGCTAACAAATTAAGCGCGGTTAAACCACTGGTTCTAATTTTCGCTCCCATCTATGCCACCTTCCTTAATTCCATCAACTAAAAGCACCGTTAGACCGGTGGACCTTGTCATTTGTTTCAAATAGCAGAGAAATTTGATTGAGGTAGGAGGAAGAAGAGAGGAGTTTTTTTTATTGATTTGCTCTATCTCACTCCTCTCTCCTGGTGCTCATCTCATCTGTCTCTCCTCCCGATTTGATTGGTTTGCGATTTGGTTTGATCGTTTTCAACGGTTGTAGCATGTAGGAAGTAGAAGACTGCTCGAGATGGGGGTAACATGAAGAAAGATGGGTAAGTATAGAGTGATATTTTTGCATGTTAACATCTCATACATATAAGTGATGAGGAAGGGAATGAAAAATTAGAACCAGTGGCATAGAAGGAAAGGAAATGAGCGAAAATTAGAACAAGTGGCATAGAAGTAAATACATTCCGATGGCACAAAAGAAATGACAATTTTTTTCAGTAACAAATAAGGAATTCTCTCTGCCGTCTCTTTCACTACTGCTACCACACCTCGTACAACCTGATTGGTCATGTTGATAGCTAGCCACCTCAGCCTTAGATCTGTGGCATCGTCTGACGCTACCTGCGGCCGACAGTTTCCTTGTCACCACATCTCCCTGCTACTATCAACTTTACAACTTAATTGATTGCGCCAATTGCCACCTGGCTCTAGCCTTGTCCAATGTCCATACATCCGTAGTGTTGTCTCCACTACCGCCACCTGCGATCGACAATTCTCTTGCTACCTCATCTTCATACTAGCTACCTTTGGCCAACTTAATTGGTTATGCTCATCGTCATCCGCCTCCGGTGTTCCACATCAGATGTAGACCAATATGTAAGGTATTGTCTCTTCTACTGCCGACTGTATCTGGTTGGAGTAGAACCCTTGTCACCCTTCTCTCTACTACTACCACTACCACCCTGTACAACATAATTGGCTGTGCTCATTGCTAGCTACCTATGGCATTGTCCACCGTCTATAGACAAAATCCATAGAGCCACTACCCACCGCAGGTCACCCCTAGTCTATAGTTAATTAGAGGGTTTGATAGGTGAATCCAAAACTTAACACTCCATGGCTGCCAAAGTGCCGACGAGCGTCGTGTAATACCCCGATCCATTAATGTTCTAGTTTCGACCTGTGTAGCCTAACTGTTCTGGTTTGGTGAGATTAATCCCGCCTCACACATGAGCTAGGCTAAAAATGAATTTTAGACGTGGGATGTTACACCAGTAATGCTTTGTCTACTTGAGGTACTTACAGAATGCTACTAAAAGTTGACATGTCAATAAAAAAATACTCCGTGCTCCATGAATCAAGGAAACCCAATGTGTGCTGCTGAATTAACATGTGACTGTCACGTAAGTCGTAAAGTTCACAGTTTTGTACGAAGATGTAGTACTGCTCGGTGTTATAGGCCGCGCCCTCCGTCACTAGCAACTGCCATCTTTGACGCTGTCACTGCGCCGCTCTCTCGGTCACACCAGTTATTACTATGGCTATGTTTGCGACACCGGGAGGAGAGGTTCGATGGCTGGTTCAATACAATGGGGCTGCGCATGAATTGGGACCTGCCAAAACGGGTAGGTGACAGACGTTGCCGGTCAAACTGAGACAGGTGCACTAGAATTCAAGTGAATACTTCCTTTCGCGACATATAAACTCTGACTCTCTGAGTAAGCAATTGGACGAACTTTTGCCGATCGGTGCAATATAAAAAACAAGTCAGAACATGACAATTAAGACAATGCGCAAGTCACTAGAGATAGAGTGATGTGTGCAATCATAACGTAGATCATGACATGAGAAAGAGAGAGAGGAAAGTAAAATGTTTATTTACCAGAGAAAGAAAAATGGACGTCGTTTTTAGCTCACAGTAAGTACACTGAATGCACCACAGGATGCCAATTTTAACCATGCAAATCATGCATCATGCTCAGAAGCAAACGTAACGGATGAAGCAACACCTGAAGAGGGTTTTTAAGCTCTGAGCAAGAAGTTGCATCGTGATTAACTCCGGGTAATTCGGGCTATAGTGCACACATCCCGGGACATGTATGTGTCGCCTCGATCCGCAGTCGCCTGTCAAACGCGACGACGTCATTCCTCGATCGCCTCGACGACGCAGGCCCT
The DNA here is from genome assembly GCF_958298935.1 of Phragmites australis. Lineage (NCBI taxonomy): Eukaryota > Viridiplantae > Streptophyta > Magnoliopsida > Poales > Poaceae > Phragmites > Phragmites australis. Next base: position 23,506,363 of record NC_084936.1, on the reverse strand, counting down.
CTTCGGCCTATAAATACACGGCTCAGCCTCACTCCCTTCTCATCAGTCCATTGCCATCACTCATCAGGACATCAGTGAGTGGTGCCTCAATGGAGCAGGAGATGTTCGCCTTCTTCGCCAACGGCATCCGGGCCTTGATCGTCGACGACGACGCGAGGTTCCTCAAATCGGCTTCCATGCTGCTGCCTCTCCTGAACTTCAAAGGTACATTCTGCTCTTGTGAGCTTTCGAGTCGCATGTCTTTTAGCAATAGATTTGCATGTGTTGCGTAGATCTAAAGTTTGTTATATATGTTCTTTATCTATAAAAAACCCCTTCTTGTATCGATTATCTGTGTGAACTTGCCTTCGATATATGTTTTCCTCAAAGATGCACGAAAGGTACATGTGTTTTTTTGGAAGTGTTTGTTTGGAAAGTTTTTAGGCATGCATGATATTTGCAGCTGTTGTGCTGTGTGATCAGATCTGTATGTATATGTAGTGAGTCATGCTTTTCATCAAATCTCCTTCGTTATTGTTCTTGTATTCTGTTTGAGCTTGCTATCTCAATGCTTCCATCTAAGATCTAAAGAACATAACTAAAGATCTGATGTTTTCTTTTAACATTCATGGGTGAAAAGTTTCAGCAGTGTTCAACAGAACTAACTACTAGCGCATCTGGGTGGTTCTCTATAACGTTTGATTGCAAAGTGTTTATATTATGTTCTTATCTTGTTGATTGCTCACATTTTATTCTACAATATATGTGAAGTTAGATCATGTTTTAGACCAAGATTCTTACCCCTTCTTTCTTGGGGAAACCAATGATTTCCTTGTTTTTCCAAGGGGTCGAAGTTTTCTTCTTATACCTTGATCTAGGTGAGATTCAAATCAAATAGCGCACGCTCGCTCTCTTCGCGCCATTTTTTAAATATCTTGCTGTTGTTTTTTAAGAAAATACTTTTTTTTTATCATATTATTTACTACACTTTTATTCAATTTTTTGAATTATACGTGCCTGACAAGCTACTCTCTCTGTTTAGAAATAGTAACCGTATTTCTTTTAAGCTCGTTCTTTGAAATTGAATTTTGATTACAGTTTTCTCACAAAATATATCATTTATAGCTATAAAACCTATATAGTGTAAAATCATTTTGAATTATTAATCTAATTGTATAGTTTTTATACACTAGACATTCTTAAAATTTGATTAAATATTAATCAGAGTATATAAAATTTGATTTTTTTTTTTAAAATGTGCCTACTATTTCTAAACTGAGGAGTATTTTTTCCTCCAACCTTTTCTATATCTAACACAGTTGCCACCTAACTTTATGAGTATTCTCACGTAGCACCCTCTCACACGTCACTTCTCTCTCTCTGTGTCTGCAGTTGCTACATGCGGCAGCCCAAGCTCTGCCCTCAAGTTCCTCACCGGCGACAAAATCAAAGACGTCGACGTCGTCCTCGTGGACGCAAAGAAGGTGGCTACATGCGGCTTCGACTTCCGGGCCATTGTCGAGCCCGATCTGCGCGTCCCAGTCATCTACTGTAAGCACGCTGCCGATCAAACACGTACTCTCTCTATACACACACACACACGTTGCATCAGATCATGCAGCTAGCGATTGGTCGTTGCTTTAATTGGGTGCATGCAGTCCTCTCGCCGAATCACGAGGCCGCCGGCGACGAGGCGGACGAGCTGCTCCGGACGCTGCGGGCTGCGACCTACATCCTCAAGAAGCCGCTCGACGCCGACGACGTGTGCGGCCTGTGGAGGGTCGTGGCGTGGCGCAAGTGCTACCTGCACTTCAAGGCGAGCATGGGCGGCGGCAGCAGCAGCGCGGTCAACGGAGGGCAGGGCGGCGGCGGCGGCGGCCTGCTGCCACTCTTGGCCAGCTATCATGCTGATGAAGGGGAGGAGGAGCGCGTGCACTTTAAGACGGTACGGGGCGTGAAAGACCGGAAGAGGAAGGGCAGGAGCAACCGCGTCAGCTCATCCGGCAGCAGCATCGCAGGTTCTCCAAAAGCGAAATTTTCACAATGCCTTTAACAACATCATCTATTTTAGAATTTAGACTGAATGTAGTAGAACACCGAAAAATGAAACGTTGTTTTCGACTGTTAACTTGCCATGCATGTTTACTTCGTTTCTCTCCATTTGCGAAGCAGGAGGCCACCCTACCAAGATACAGGAGCAGATGGACGTGACAGGGATGGAGACGGACCTGCAGGCTAGCCACCAACAGGTGCTGATTTCTTCCAAACTCGTTTGCCTGTACTACGTACTTGCTTTTTTTTTTACAGTACCACATATTTGGAATAATGTTGGGACAGTTACTGCTAAAATTTGGAAATAGTAATAGTAACTTCATCATTTTGGTCTCCACATATTCTGCATGCGTTACTAGCTACTTACTGCTAGCAAACATATATGCTTTGTCTAGTTCTCTGACCAAAGTCTATCTCCTGCATACTTATTGAAGGGCAGCACTACTGCCGTTTCTTATAAAAACACACATTTTGCAATAAAAATCAATGGTCAAATATCTGTATTTGAGACTTTATCAGTGTCCAAAACACCATCTTTTTGTGGCCGGATGGTCGCGACACAATAACATTGCCTTTCCAAAATTTTATCTAATTAAAACTCATTCGATCCTAAACTTCATAGGTAAACTATATAAGTACCATGCAATGCATATATAGCTGCTGCTTATTGTACCCCATCATGTTTCAGAAAATTTCTTATTTAGCACATCATTGGTAATTTCAACATCACATATTACATGACACAAATGTACCATTCACTACTTCTTTGATCATATAGCATGTCTCGAAAAGAATAACACGCCTTAATTTTTGTAGCCAGCTGCGCGGAAGAAAAACCGCTCGAAGAAAGCCAAGGAGAACGGTGGCAATGGGAGCATGTCCCTGCAGCAACCTCAAGCCATGGATGGTCAGCCCCAGCCGCAGGGGTCTCTGTTCGTGCAGTCCGTCCTCCAGACGCTCGACGTGCCGCCCTACAACCCCAAGATCTTCGCCGACGGCGGCGGATTGACCAGCAACACTGCCGTCTCAGCACCAGCACCGCCTCCGGTGTACCCAGCGCCGGCACCGCATCAGGTGTACCAGCAGCAGCAAACAGCCGACAAGGTCTTCGGCAATATCGCACCGCCGGCGGAAGCAACAACCATGGCCACCGCCGTTACAGGCGAGCAGCAGTTGTCTGGCGGCAACCAGCAGCAGCAGCAGGTCGTTGACAGTCCACCGCTGATGTTCGGGCCATTCCCGTACCAGGGTCCGCCGCCGCCCGTCGTGCAGCAGGGCATGTTCACGCCGTGGCCGCGAGGCAGCGGGATGCCGCGGAGCGAGATCTGGAACTTCAAGAATCCGCTTCAGCATCCACCCGCTGGTGATCTTGTCACGGGCATGGCTAGTGGTGCGACCATTGCAGCAGCAGCTGCTGCTGCAGACGCTGGAGAGTTCGACAACGCTGCCAGTTCACTCATCCAGTCTCTGAACCTTGGTGCAGCACAAGACGATGGCGGCGAGCTCGCAGCAACGATGGCCATGTACACGGCGGTCCCAGACGTTGGTTTTGCAGGAAACGAGGAGGCTGCAGCAATGGCAGAACTGTACAACAAAAACAACTACAACAACTACAGCTACAACAACAACAGCGCTGGGTCACTCGTGGCGCCTCAGGTTATTGGCATGGATGATCCAACAATGGCAGGAGCATTCGGCGGTTACTCCTCCGCATCGTTCGTGGCGCCTCAGGGTCTCGGCGCGGCGCCAAACGGGAACCAGCTTGCAGTGGGAGATGACCTTGCGGCCATGTTTACTTTCGATCAGAATGAGGAGGGCATCATGTTCCCTCTGGACGCTCTTCTTAGCCTGGACGTCCCCATGTACGACGCCGGTCTTGACAGCCAGCTGCAGGGTGGCGCAACTGCCGCCGCCGTCGCCCCCGCCGATGCTGCAGGGACCTCGCTTAACGGCGGGGTGCAAGGTGATATGGGCAACTGGGACATGGGGGCTGCTGATGGCCTTGGGGTCATGGATGACAACTTCCTGAACATCTCTGGGGATTTCCTGTTCCCGCATGACATGAACAACGGCCGCGAGTAGTTCGTGGTGTGCAACAGTAAGTACTAGTAGTGACCTAGAGAGGAAGATAGCTCATGAGCTTCCTCTCTGAAATAAACCAGCTTCCAATAATGATGTAATATGGCTACCCTGTCTCTGAACTAATCTGTGTTCTGCTGGATGAAGTTTTATGTTCTATCGACTTGTGTTTATTTATGTCTCTTTACTTTGTTATTTGTTAATTTTGTTATGTTTCAGTCTCTACCTCTGAAACTATATTACCCTTTTGCACCCATGTTCGATCGATGGCTGCCAATTTTTGATATCCAAGAGTAGACTCGCTTACAAATTTGCCAAGCCAATGAAATCTTGTAGGTCATGACTAAATTAAAATTTGGTACCACATAGATATAAGCATAATCTTGCACCCTTCGCAATGCTAAAGAGCGAGTACTGTCACCTGATCGATCAATATGCACATTTAAATTATTTTGGGCACTTTTGTTAACATCCATTGGAATCCCATAAAGGATCTACGGACCACTTGCCAGCATCTAAATGGATCAAGTTCATGTTGGCTCCGTACACAATTAGGCAATTCCTAACCATACCATTATCGAGATAACAGGATTAAATGCTTGATTTATACACGACGAAGAAGCAGAACAAACAAAAAGTATCAGAAGATTTTACTGGTTTACAGCTGAAGATGATTACATGAGTAGAGGCCAGTTTACGCCATCGATATTAGTACATTATGCTAATTTACAATGAAGTAATCCAACTATTTTACATACACACATACGTCACCAACCTTGAAGTGTCCTCTTATTTACCCAGAAACCTTGAGCCAACCTTAGATATAGACGAAATGATACTTGAAACCCCAAGCAACAATATAGCAAAAAGAAATGGAAAATCCTCTGAACGCTAATCTAATCCGCCTTCTTATCTTTGAGACGAACCGAGGGACTGGACCTGTGCACGATGCAAATCCATCATCGATAATGACCTCGTCGGCGCAGGTGGTGTCATAGGGGCACACGATCCTGCTTGTGGTGTGGAAATATTTTGAGAAGTGGAATTCACATAATCATCAGGTGACCGAGGAAATTGGAGACGCTCCGGCAGCTCGTTTTCTTCAATACTGATACAGCTACTGCTCCTGGAACTGCTACTAGCCAAAGTCACCAAAGAGTTTCTGCTCAAACTAGCGATCCTCTTAGGAGGTCCGATTTCGTAAACTTCAGCTGGTGCTGTTTCGTGTGAATTTCCATACATGATACTTGAGGCAAGGAGATTCTTCCGTTTTTTGGAGTATGCATTCTCTGCCTTCGTGATGTCCTTTGAAGAGCCAGAAGATGTAATAGCTTCTTTAAGGCACGCGAAAGATTTTGATTTGCCATTGTAGAATTTGGAGATGCTGCGCCTGAAATGGAAAAAAAAAAGTCTACATCTGAGAGGTACTATATCGAAGAACATTGCATCAGGCGTGCAACGAGCATCCATATATGTTGCAAAACTTAATCACATGATGAGTAAATTGAAAATCACTAACCGACACAAAGCAATAATATTTCAATGCTACTCCCTTTATTTATCAGGAAACACTGCATAATCCACTGCAAAAAAAATTAAGCCTGCTAATTTCGCATACAAAAACATTGTAGTGATATAACAGATAACACGGAATCTCTGTTCCGAGAAGAGCAAATGACAAGTTTTGACTAAACAACAAAGCCCAATCTGGTGAGACAAAGGATATGTTGTGGGAAACAAAACAGCCCACCTTTGTATTCATGTACTTCAAAAATAGTCTGAACTTATATACTACTAGTATAGGGATGATATAATGGGTCCTTCCTTAGCCAATAATTGATGTTCTGTGGCTCTGTGCCACTTAAACCACTGCAGTCCTTCTCAACTGAAAGTTGCTGCTTAGGATTGGTTGGTACCATGCGAGGCAGTTCCTTTTCACTCACTCAATAATTCAACCAAAATGTGCCATGATGAACAGCAGGCATTTCCGACGCTAGAAATTCAAGTAGAGTAGTTCTTTTCCACGTTCTACATTAATTTTTTTTTAAAATACTGGGGCTAAGCAATAATGTTGGATTACGCATTTAACTTATTGAGATGGCTGAAACATTAAGATATGTAAATGTTTCGCAGATCACGAACGTAAAAGATAAAGACTCTTCTTCAATCACCTGTCAAATAAAACGGTGGAGCATTCCTCACCACATGAATTTAACACGTCAGAATTATCCAGAACAAACAAGATCCTATTTTTCCACAGGATATGGATATTCTTGCTTGTCCAACAACCAAACGAATGCTCTATGTAGAATTGCATTGCAGATAGCAGTTAGACTAATAAATAACATAGTAGCCGCAGGAATTCATAGAAAAATTCTTCTCCAATAGTGGGATCACACAAACTAAAATTTGGCATTTTGATTCTTGGCCATAAAATCAGAATCTATATGATCTCACAGACAGAGTACCTAAAAATGTCTAATTTTTCCTCATTAAACAAGACTAGCAGAAATAAAAGGAATAACAATTCACAAAGTGATCCTCATGATTCCAAGAAACCAAATAACCCAAATTAATATTTGAGGGAGTTAACCCATACAAATCAATAGCTAATTCACCAAACTCAACAAATTTGCAGCCCGACGTCCCAGGTTCCCCAAAGAAACAATTTTTTCTCCGCGACCAAGATCAGAAAATAAAATCTTCTCCTAAAAAATAAAAGAATCAAAGAAACTGGCATGATGTCAGCTCACCGAATGGGGAGCGCCTCCTCCAATGCCTCCAATCCCGCGAGGCCTCCCCCTCCGCCTGCTCCTCCCCCCACGTACGCGCTCTGCACCTCCCCCTCCCCCTCTTTCTTCCCCGGCGGCGAGCACTCGTCGCTGTCCTTCCCTATCGACGACGAGCTGCACGCCGACGCCAGCTGGGGCATCGCCGCCCCGACGTCGACCGGCATCCGTCCGATCCGGGACTGACGGCCCCGATCGCGAGGCGGGATCGGATCGCCCAGTCGCCGCACGCAGTGGTGGGAGAGCGAGGGGACAATGTCCGGAAAAAAGGCTTTGTGACGATTGGTTTTTTCGTGGCTTTCTTAATTTAGTTTTAAGCGACTGTTGATGGTGATGGGTAACTGACCAGGGTTATCATTTAAGGTCACTCCTAATATTTTTCTTTAATGATATTTTAAAGGAGAGAGTAAGAAATTTAGGTTAAAAGATAAGTTTTTAATGTATATGTGTTGTTTATTTTTTAATCATTTAGGATTGCTTAAAAACTCGTGATTTGAACGTGGCCTGTTCATTGTTTTTTTTGTTTAACAAGATAAAAAGAGAGAAGCTGAAGCTGATCTAGGATTCAAAGGTCATGTTAGTGACAACCTAGCAGTTTAAAAATTTGCAATTGCATGGTTTGTTGTTCTCTGTGTTCCGCTATTCCTCGCCGCGCAACATTCTCTCTGGAGGACGGCTAAGATGACCACGACGTCTCCGCCGCCGCCACCGCCGCCGCCGCCGCGAGCCATGGTGGTGAACAGCGAACAGTGATGATGATAAAGGTTGGGACACCAAAATCTCCCTGTTATAGAGACTACTGTGATGGTGAGATGGTGACATGCCTCTGCAGCTCTACGAATGTTGAAATGCTCTCTCTCTCTCTCTCCCCGGCTTGCGGGAGTCATGGGCCGACGGACTTGCCCTGTGAGGAAGACCAAGTTTGGGCCTTTTCTGTGTTATTTCGTCACTGTTTTCATCAGGCCGAGATCATTCCGTGTGCCAACCCGGGCCGGCATGTCTAGCCCACGGGTAACTCGTGGTGACAATGGGCCATATCTATCTAATCGCACCCCACCAACGGAACGGGCCCATGTTCAGGTTGCCACGCGGTGCTCCCCTGGCCTTATTTATTTATATATTTTTAAAATCCGAAAATAGCAAATATATGAATATGTTCTGAAATATTGCAACTCTATACTTATGTATCACTTCCATACGACAGGTTTAAAAAAATAAAATGTAGCATTACAATGCTCTCAAAATTCAAAACACTATCGAAATAGTCATGAAATTTTTTGAAAAAAATTATAGTGTAGAGGATAGTATCATATAACTCTAAAAAATCATAAAAAATATGCAATGTAAAATGAGAAACAAAAAAGATAAATTTTATATCTGAAATTTGTCTTTTTTATTTCTCATTGTACAAGTAATTGTTTGCATTGAAATTTTTTAGAACGCTAAATTATAGCACCCTATACACTAAAAATTGTTTCTTAAAAAATTCATGGCCACGCTGATAGTGTTTTGAATTTTGAGAGCATTAGAACACTATTTTTTATTTTTTTACTTATCGCTCTTTCAACAGACGACAAGAGCATATAATTATAAAATTTCAAAACAGATGTATATATTTGCAATTTTTGGATTTAAAAATATATATAAAAAATTCGTGCTCCCCTTGTCAATGGGCCGTATGCGCTGGCCCCTTGGCCTGTGTGTAGCATAGGCCGACGTTGCCTGACTCAGAGATAGGATTTCCGCTTTCCCTCAACAAAAAAGAAGAGATAGGATTTCCGCTGCGTCCCGGTATGCAGCCGGAGAAAGGTACGCCGCGGCCGTCTCCTCCTGTCCGCGGTGCACCGCACGGCGGCCGCGCGCCCTCGTCGGACCGTTTCGTGAGGGCGGTGTCCCCGTGCCGTGCACCTCGCCCCGTCCCGCCGTTTTTTCGGCGCAGGGTACAGCGCTGTGTGTATCGCACTCGCCCGGCAGGAGCCGACGCTTCCAGCAGCGTGCTCCCAGAATATTTTATCGATATCACCTCGTCCACAGAGAGCACGCATGGACAGCATGGTTCAGATGCAGAAGCGCACACATGCCAGCCAAACCGATGTGTCTGTCATCCGATTCCTATACCGGGCAAGTTGAGGGCCGTGTCTAGGAATCCGAGGCTCCGGTGTGAAATATAAAATCGAGTTTTAAAATTAGAAAATTTATATAACCAAAGTATACTTTTATTTAATAATATAACTTCAATATATATTATTTCTTATAAAACTTAAAAATATATTAAATATTAATGCTAAAATAGTAAATACAGTACTAAGCAATAAACTGATCTTATATTCTACTAAAAAGCACCGTCCTTTTAGTATTTCTTAAATAAAATATTTAATTATATCTTTATACTTAATCTTCTCCAAGACATCATTTTCAAGTATTATTATCATCAATCTATTAAGCCTCTCTTGTGTCGTAGTAGTAAGTCTTCACCAACTTGAGTTTAGAAAAGCTCTTTTCTGTATATGCAACCGTCACAAAAATAGTTAACAAAATTACATATGCAATAACGATTTTACTATGATTTTCTTTTTCTCGATAAAATAAATACTTAAATAAGTTAATTAGGATTCAGAGACCTCGATTATTTAGAGACCCGGTGCGAGTGCCCACTCTGCTCGTGTTAGTAGATGGCCGTTGGCAAGTTCAGAAACAGCACCATTGCACCACAAAGAAACATGTATAGGTGACCCAAGGACACCACGATTTCCTGAATATTCTCCTAAATCTTTGGAGGATCTGAGGCAGATTTGATCAACATGTAAAGTGTTACACACAGCAGCGTCCTGGATCAGAGACACCGAACCCAACACCTTTGACAATTCAGTTGGGCGTTGCGCCATTTGGGCTGGTCGGAACTAATAGCACTTTCAACTTTAATTTAATTTAATTTAATTTTTATATAAAATAAATAAGAACGGAAGTAAATAATTAATAACTATTGTGTTTTGACTAGCTCTGACTAAATTTAATTTAACTTAAATAATTCTTAATATAAAATGAATAAGAACGGATGTAAATAATTAATAACTACCGTGAGATGCAGATGCTCCTGTGGTGTCGATGCTTGATGCAGTAGATGATGATGAAGATAAAGTAGTCAATGCAAGAGCCACCGTGATGTCGATCCAGTAGGCGATGATAAAGATGAAGTAGTCGAAGTAGATTGCGATGATGTAGATAAAGCAGATCGTGAGCAGTCGTGATGAACGCTTTCCAAAAATTTTATTCGTTGTCTCCCGGTGCAGGATCCAAGGGCGACATATTTCGGAGACCTGCTCTCCCGTTCGTCGGTGCATGCTGGCGCAGCGGGATGAAGTAGACTACGTGCGACATCGCAACAGAGAGAAATTGTCAAAACCCTAATTTGCGTGTGGTGTCTCACGTCTCTCCTTTGTGTGACGGCTGACAGGTATATAGAGGGAGAGTTGTGCAGTTGAGACGCACCACGATCAGAGACAGTTACGTCGCCACGATCGGAGTCTTGACCAACCCAATTTTCATATATTTATCCGTTTGCCCACTTAGCAACGAAAAAAAAAATCCTGCAAAAAAGAAGGCCGGACATGCGCAAGCAACTGGACCTGATTTCGGCAGACCATTCACATAGGTGCTGTGCGCCCGCGCCTCCGCCCCGCCTCGACCCTAGCCGTGGCCCGATGAGGTAAGCGAGTGCGCACGTGTGTTCTTCTAGTCCTCTCATCCACACATGCTAAGTGGATGGAGGAGATAAACCCTTTTAAGTTGGTCTGCATCCACTTTCATTAGCAAGGTGGAACTAAAGAATACACATCTCCCTCACATGGTTGGGCCTTTGAGATTTATTTAGAATTATACAAATATAATGAGCTAAGCCCATATATTCTAACAATCTTCCATCAAATCTTAAAGTCCCATGAAGATTTACCTTTTTCTCAATACTGTTTGATATACCAGTGTTTCAGTGGAGACTTTGAGTTGAACATCCACCTAAAATATCAAGCTACACTTATTCACAACTTAGACAATGAACTAAGCCTTGAGTTGCAAGTCTTGTGCAAACAAGTTTCACTTAAAATCATAATTGATACTAAGCTAACAGTAGGCTACCCCACGGGTGGAGCATATAAGTCATATTTCATGGTCTCTTTCATGAGTTTATTAGAGGTCACCCAAGTCTTATAGACTGCGACCAACAATCAAGCTCATATAGATGTGTTCTTTCAAGAATGCCCTGTAGGTTAGCATCTTCGCTAATTAAAGCCAACAGAACATATTAAGGCAATAGCCAACCTACCTTATAGATTTCGAGAGTCTTGCATCTTTACTCGAGTGGGTTGTGTGATAATATCCTTCAGTTAACCAATAGCTTGTTCTTCCCACATCTTAATTCATAGGATCTTCGATCATATAGGTTGAGTTACCACTACTGTATAACTCACATGGATCTCATACCCATCTCCTTAGATGCATCATCTATCATATTTCGTGATAGTCCCTTTGTAAATTGATCTGCCAGATTTTTAACCATTTGGATAATCCAATGCTATTACTCCGGAGTTTCTCAATTTCTAACAGATTTCAATCTTCTCTTTACATGTCTTGAGGATTTCATGTTGTTCTTAGAATTGTTCACTTTGACAATAACTGTTTGGTTATCACAGTTCATAAGGATAGCTGGTATCGGTTTTTTGACCACTGGCAAATCCATCAATAGCTCACGCAACTATTCTGCCTTAACAATGGCTGTGTCTAACATTGTGAGTTATGCTTTTATGGTTGACCTCATCAATATGATCTATTTGTAAGACCTCTATGAAACAGTAGCACTGCCAAAAGTGAATGCATACCCACTTGTAGCCTTTATCTCATCAATATCGGATATTCAATTTAAATCACTATAACCCTTCAGTACTGATGGGTAACCAATATAGTGAAATCTAAAATTCATAGTAGTAGCAAGTAGCGCATGATTCGATCAAGCGCATACCAATGATCATCACCCGGGTTAGAAGTAAACCAGTTCAATTTGCTCACTGCAAATGAGATATCAGGCATTGTAGCACTAGCTAGGTACATGAGTGATCTGATTATTTAGGAGTATCTCCGTTGATCCTTAGCAATTCTTTTATTCTTTTGAAGTATTAAGCCAGGATCATAAGGTGTTGGAGCGATCTTGTTGTCCATATAGGCAAAGCGGCTCAAGATCTTTTCCACATAATGGGATTGTGAAAGTGTAATTCTATTCTCACCTCTAATAAACTTAATGTTTAAGATCACATCAGTCTCTCCCAGATCTTTCATATCGAAATTTCTAGACAGATATGATTTGACCTTATTAATCAGATCAAGATTTGTTCTAAAATCAAGATGTCATCAATATACAGGCACATAATAACTCCCTCACCCCCACCATGTCAATAATACACACATCTATAAGCTTCATTAACAATAAAGCCCATAGATGTTAACGTTCTATCGAACTTCTCATGCCATTGCTTAGGGGCTTATTTGAGGCCATACAAAGATTTCAGAAACTTACCTACCTTGTCCTCCTGACCTTCTACTACAAACCCATTAAGCTGATCCATATAGATTTCCTCATCCAACTCTCCAATAAGAAAAGTTGTCTTAATGTCTAACTGATGAATGATAAAACAATATGAGGTAGCCAAGAAAAGTAGTACTCTTATCATGGTCAGTCGAGTGACAAGTGAATAAGTATCAAAGAAATCTTCACCCTCTTTCTGGTATAACCCTTGGCCATATGCTGAGCCTTATACTTTTTGATAGTACCTTCAGGCCTAAGTTTTTTCTTGAACACCCACTTACAACATATAGATTTACAACCATAAGATCGATCTGTGACTTTCCAAGTCCCGTTGGTGAGAATAGAATCCAACCTCCTTCCAGTAGTTTGCATCTGGAGATGCATAAGCTTCTGAAATAGACTTGGGAGTGTCATCCACAAGGTACACAGTGAAATCATCACCAAAGGATTTTATTGTCCTTTGTCTCTTACTTCTTCTCAGAGCCTCACTGTCATTCTCTTCAGGAACTAGTTTGAGTGGTTGCTTAGAATACTTGAGTGGTGTGATAGGTTCAGGAATTATCTCAGAGGTTTGACTAGAAGTGTTATATATATCCTTCATAGGAAATATGTTCTCAAAGAAGTAGACTCAAAATTGTATCGACTAGCATGCAGATACCTCAGATTTAACTATTAAAAACCAATAGGTAATGCTTCGATAAGCATATCATAGAAAGACACAATCCACTGTCTTAGATCCTAACTTGTGTTTTTTAGTTATTGGTACATTGACTTTCACCAAGCATCCCCCAAGTGCACATATAAGAAAGTGATGATTTTCTTCCTTCCTATTTTTCATATAGGGTTTTCTCCTTATTCTTAGTAGGAACTCTATTTAAAACATGACACGAAGTCAACAAGGCTTCTCCCACCATGCCTTAGAAAACCCGCAATGTCTAATATGACATTAAACAGGTCAGTCATGGTGCAGTTCTATAACATCCTAAGTTTAAACATGTTAATTAATTACAAATTTCACTCCAAATTAACACTTTTTATGATTAAGTAGACTAGCTAAGATTAGAAAATAGGTATATGAATGTATATATACAAGTACATATATATTCATATATGTATTAAGTGTGATAACATGCACTAGAGTCAGTTTCAAAATAGTCCTTGCATTAAATTGGTTCGTATACTTTGGTTTGATGTTTTTGTGGTTCTTTGTGTGGAGTTTTGAAATTGAATGTCTCTCAATTTCAAAACTACTCTTAGATTCTATTCATCTCAAATCCAATTCGAATTCGAATCCTTTAATTCTAATCATCTCAAAGAGCTCGAGATCCAAGCCCAAATCATAATTCAAATATATTTATTTGAATTGATCCTAATCCAAAAGTCAAAATCCAAGTTCAAATCACTCATTGAATTTAATTCGAAAACCAATTCTCGTTTTCTTTTCTCTTTATTCTCCCGGACTCAATCTCTCCCTCCTTCTCTATTTTGGCCCAAGCGCCAACCAGCCCGACCTTCTTTCCTCCCTCCCTTTTCCCTCCCTCGCCCACGCATGCTTGACCCAACTCCCCCATGTGCTCTCTCGGCCCAGCTCGCATCGCGCCGCGCTAGCCTACTCCTGCGCGCTCGCCCACGCCCGTGCGCGCTTTCCCACGCCCGTGCGGGCTCGACCGTCCATGTGTTCACCATCCGTCGTCGCTCGTGCACGCTCTTTCCTCCCTCTCCTCCAGTGTGACCTAGCACTGCGCCTCGCTGTCTCTCGCCATCTCGACAGCCGGCGAGCCACTTGCCTCTCTCACCCATCCCGTTGCGCGCTCCTGCTCCTTTCTCTCTCTCTCAGCTCCCTCTCTCATGCAACCCAAAGCCCCTGATGCCCGTGACTTTCGCGCCCGCGCACGCGTATGGATGGTGCAGCGCGCCTACACCCCGGGAAAATGGTGGGCACCGCACTGCCACCTCGCCGCCACTCCTGTTGCCCATGCCGCCCAACGTCACGAGCCGCACCGCCTCTCTCATCTATAAATAGCACACTCGGCTCCTCTTCCCCTCCTTTTCCCATTTAGCTACCGCTGCACCCATTCTCTCCGCCATAGCTTCACCATCACTGAGTCGTCGTCGACGTGCGGCCGAGGAGCTCTAGGAGTCCGACGCCATCCTTGTGCTACAGTTCGTTCACCGAGGCCCGATGGGAGCCGCCCACACAAGAAGACCGAGCCACTCCATCGCTTCGACATCGTCGCTCTGCTGACCGCCTTCCAGTTCTCACCGTCTCAATGTTGATGAGCCTCCTAGTCCCTCCTCGAGGCCGCATAGATAGCATGTAGGTGTCCCCATAGCTCCTTCTCGCACTTAGCCGCACATAGCCGTAACATTTTGCCTTCGTCGCTGTGAAACAGTCCACCGCTGGCGTGCTTTTGCTCTGTGTTGTGGCTGGCCATCGTGCCATGATGCCTAGAGGCACCATGCCTCTTTTCTTTGCAGGTTGGCACCTCACAGTGCAGGGGAGGTGCTGCCTAAATTTTCCCGAGCCACTGTCCCCTCTCCAGATGCCATCAGATGTTGATCTTGTTGCCGGTCACTGTCGACGAGCTCCCTGCCGCATCCACCGTACTGTGTAGAAGCCCAACATCGACTTCCCGTCGTGAAACCTCGTCGGAATCCCAACTCCGATGAGCTTCCCAGTGCACGCTGCCGTGGATTCCTCCGCCACTTGTTCTACGCCACACGCTCGCGGGCGTGGGACGCGCTCGCGTGAATTAGCCTTGGGCCATGGCTCGGCCTGGCCGAGTGGGCCACGGCTCAGCCCATGGCACCACTGGCATGGCAGGCCAGCCTAGCCACCAACAGCCGCGCCCCCATGGGCCGCCCAACTACTATAGCCCGCTAGCCACTAGCCCAAAACCCAAGTGGGCCAATACTGTGCAGCCCAGCCCAACCCAAACAGAACCCAGTTCGGCCCACTCGGTATTGCTCATGTGGGCCCCACCTATGAATTGTGCAATTTTGTATTTTCCTGATTTAATTTTAGATTAAATGTTCCGGGAGCTATAACTTCTTCATTCTGGCTCTGATTTCGGTGATTCTTTCACCAAATTTCATCTAAAATCAAGATGTACTCATCTGTCATATTGTGATATCCATTCAGACTCGTTTGACTTTCCATATGGTGTTATTTGATTCTTATCTAGTACAAATAGTTGTTGATCGTAGTTATAATTGCAGAAGCACATGATTTATGCGAGTTCTATGCAGGAATCATCATGCAGGAATCATCAGGAGTGAGGGAGATCCTGATTACAACCAAGACATCGAACAAAACTCTAGAGAAGGCAAATCCTATCTCCTTGATCATACTGAACCTATGTTTTCAAATGATCCACATAATCAACTAAAACTGGACTTATTATCACATGTGCTATATATCATGTTTTCTTTGAACTGCTTGTAGTGGTTAATCTTATTAACACTTACCATGCCATACATGTATCATCCAAAGTACATATCACCCTAGGATTAGCTATTGTTATCTATATTAATGACGGACAACGTCTTGATATCTAGCATGCTTATGACTGAATACGTCTCACCAGAGACGTCGCTTTTGAAATACGTCTCATCAGAGATATCGATTTACTGTTATCAATGTTAACTCATATAGCATGAATCCTTGATGGTTGTAAATTCCGTGATTGTTGTGGAATCCTTGATATCGTGTGGGTTATGGAGGGTGGTATGTGAAAATGGGTGAAAACTGATTTGGCTGGGGCAGGTAGAGTAGTACTCTGGGTGAGGATGCTTCTGGGGGTTTGAGTCACCTTTGTGGTGTTCAGTATCGGAAGATACCTACCCCGATCGCTTAAGGACCGAGTCATGTCGCTGCCATGACTTAGCCATCCCGTGCAACCATGCATCCTGAATGGGTAGGACTTGATTTCTCTTTCACCGAATTGTGTTGGGCATCATACTAGGAGGCTGAGAGCAACGAGATGCCAAGTGCCCATCTGTCCCTCTGTTGAAGGTTGCTAGAACTAACCTAGGCTTAAAAAGGGGGGCTGGCCTTCAGTACATGGCAGCTATGGGACTTGGTGTGTCTCATAGAAAAGCTCGGTAGGAAAGGTGTTTGGAGAGTCTCGGTATGATTCGCTCATCCATTTGCAACGGTTGGTGGCTGAGCATATCGTATGGGTAAAGCTGTACAACATCTGCAGAGTGTAAATATATTTGAATAGCCATATCCACGGTCATGGACATGCGAAGGCAAAACCTTTTTGACTAAACTCCGTGTGTGTGTGTCTTGATGAGTAAGTGTGTGGACTAGACGTCAGTGTGATGAGGTTCTTGGCTCGATCTGTCAGAAGCTATGTGGTACTAGAGGTACACCAGGTGTGATGATAAGAACTGCGGAGTGAGGTGTAGCCCCTCCCAGAACCGAAAACCCCCCAGATATAGCTTGTTACTTGGTTTTGGAACCATTTGAACTGTTTTGAAAGTCAATAGTAGATGGCACCATTAAATACATGTATAAAACTGCATTACGCTAAAATTATAACTGTAAAGCCCTGTCCTTAAATTACCCTATTATGCATCTATCAACACTTTGAAAGTAGTATAGGTCTTACTGAGTACTTTCCGTACTCACTCTTGATGTCATTCAGATGAAGAAACTGATGCCAACTTCACCGGAGGTGAAGGTGAGGATGAAGAGTAGCCTTAAAAGTCGCGTTCGCACCCTAGCTGCTTGTGGCTTGGGCTTTTGCTTTTGTTGTGTTTTGATTCGTCGCTAGGCCAGGTTCTTAATATACAGTATGGTTTGTAAACCTTTTGTACTATGAATCTTAATACTTATGTACGAAGTTTGATTATGACACTACAATTGTCTGTGCGTATCAACTACTTGATCTAGGGACTGATACATGAGGTACAAGGGATCCCGGGAACAGGGGGGGGGGGTCTGATAGGTTCTTCCTCTTGGCTACCCCGTTTGATTGAGGCGAATATGTAGGAGTTCTCTCATGTATAATTCCATGTTCCTTACAAAATAAGTCAAAATCACTCGAGAAGTACTCTCCACCACGATCCAATCTAAGTCTTTTGATTTTCCTTTCCAATTGATTTTCAACTTCTACCTTATAGATCTTAAAGTAGTCTATAGCCTCATCTTTCGATCTAAACAATTACACATAACAAAATCTAGATGCAACATCGATTAAAGTCATGAAATATCTTTTTCCACCCTTCGTCAACACACCATTCATCTCACAAAAATATGAATGTATGAGTTCTAATATTGCCAAATTTCTCTCCTCCCCTGTCTTGTGAGGCTTACGAGGTAACTTAGATTGCACATAACTTTGGCACTTAGAACCTTTGATAATGAAAAAATTCGGAATTAAATTTAAGCTGAAAAGTCGAGTCATACAACCAAAGTTTATGTGACATATCCGTGAGTGCCAAACACTAGCCTCATCTCTATTAATATTGCCACAAATATGGTTCACAGATTTATTGCAGAAATCAGAAAGAGAAAAGCGGAACAAGTCTTTGCACTCCTAGCCTTTACCAATAAAAAGTCCATATTTCGACAGAACTACTTTATTGGGCTCGAGTATCACCTTAAACCCGTCTCTACAGAGAAGAAAATCGTAACTGGATTCTTATTTATTGAAGGGACATGCTACATGTTCCTCAGCTGCACGATCTTTCCCGAAGTAAATTTCAGATCTACCATGCCAACACCATGAACAATAGCATGAGATCCATTCCCATTAAGAAAAAGAATCTCTAACGATCTAATAAGAAGAGAACATTGAACTGTCAGCACACACATGTACATTAGCCCCTGTATCAATCCACCAACTGGTAGAATGATTCACTGAAGGAACAATATGTAAATTACCATACCCACTAGTTCCATCTCCAGTGTTGCTAATGGTCACATTGACAGACTTGGTGTTCTTTCTTTGATTAATCTATCTTCCTTTGCGGTCTTGGCAATCTTTGGCCCAGTGGCCAACCTCACTGCACACGAAGCAAGGTTCATCTTTGTTCATCATCTTCTTCTTGAAGTTCGTGGTTTGTTTGACCTTGTTATTTTTTCCTTTGTACTTACTATTAGAGGACTGTTGCGTTATATTTGCGCTAGACTGTCCATCGCCTCCTTTGTTATGCACATCCTTAGCTCGATATTTCTCCTCAATATCAAGAGACGCGATCAGACTCTCAACAGAGATCTCTTGTCTCTTGTGTTTTAGAGTAGTGGCAAAATTCCTCCACAAGTGAGGCAATTTGGCAATAATGCCCCCAGCAACAAACTTGTCAGTTAAGGTACACCTTAGGAGCTCGAGTTCTTTTACAATGCATTGAATCTCATGAGCCTGCTCGACTATCAATCAATTATCGACCATCTTGTAGTTATGATATTGCTCAATTATATACAGTTCACTGTATGCATCTGATGCACCAAATTTTATATTCAGTGCGTCTCACAACTCCTTTGCGTCCTTTATGTGCATGTATACATCACAGAGACGATCAACAAGAGCGCTAAGAACACATCCTACAAATAGTGTGTTGACCTCCTCGAACTTCTTCTCCTCATTAGAGGAAAGAGTTTCTTCAGGCCTGCCAGACACAACCCAGTAGTAGTTCATAGCCATAAGCCATATAGTGGCTTTAACATGCCATCTCTTAAAGTGCACACCGGTAAACTTGTTCGGCCTCAGTGCATCAGCAAAACCAGCTATCGTTAGATCAAAGTGCCTACAATAAGGTTTTTGGATTGTTGGAAGTAATAGCACTTTCAGATTTAATTTAATTTAACTTAATTCCTGATATAAAATGAACAAGAACGGATGCAAATAATCAATAATGACTGTGTTCCGACTAGTCCCAACTAAATTCGACTAGCCTCGAGTAGGATTCGACAAGTCTCAACACGTCTCGACTAGTGCATGTCCTTGAAAAGATATTCGAGTAGATACTCAACCAGCAGATGTACTCAACTAGGTACTCGAGTAGGATTTACATGTGTACCTGATGGCGACGTGAGATGCAGACGCCCCCGTGGTGTCGATGCTCGATGCAGTATATGATAATGAAGATGAAGTAGTCGATGCAGAGGCCATCGTGATGTTGATCCAGTAGGCGATGACAAAGACGAAGTAGTCAAAGTAGATCGCGATGATGTAGAGAAAGCAGATCATGAGCAGTCGTGAAGAGTGCTTTCTAAAAATCTTATTCGCCCTCTCCCGATCCAGGATCCCAAGAGCGACGGGTTCCAGAGACCCGCTCCTGTTCGTCGGTGCACACCGGCATAACGGGATGAAGTAGACTACGTGCAACAGCGCATCAGAGAGAAATTGACAAAACCTTAACTACGTGTGGCGTCTCACGTCTCCCCTTTGTGCGACGGCTGACAAATATATATAGAGGGAGAGTTGCGCGATAAGACGCACCACGATTGGAGACGGTTACGCCGCTACGATCGGAGTGTTGACCAACACGATTTCCATATATTTATCTGTTTACCCACGTAGCGAAAAAAAAACCACAAAAAAAGATCAAACCTACACAAGCAACTAGACCTGATTTCAACGGACCATTCACGCAAGTACCATACGCCCACATCCTCCACCCTAGCCCCAACCTAACGAGACGAACGAGTACACACGTGTGTTCTTCTAGTCCTTTTATCCACATATGCTAAATGGATAGAGAGACTCTTTTAAATTAGTCTTCATCCACTTCCATTAACAGTATGAGACTAAAGAATACACACCTGCCTCACATAGTTGGATCTTTAAAATTTATTTGAAATTATACAAATATAACAAGCTAAGCCCATATATTATAACAGGGCTCTCTGCTGCAAGAATTAGTTCATATTTACAGGGTATTGTACAACAACAGGTTAACATGTGCCATGGCGATGCCAGCTTCTTGGGGTGGTGGCGAGGGCGAACCCACCCCGCTCGTACATGCGCTGGATCTCCTCCCGGTACTCAGTTAGCGACTTGTGTGGGAGCGCAGGCATCAGCTCCACCACGTCGCCCATGCAGAGCTTCTGGTTCGGATCACTTATTGGCTTGTGGTTAACCCTTGGTCGCAGCTCCTCTTTCAACGGGAAGCTGTAAGGGCTCCATCTCGGACTATTGGCCCCGACTCGCTCCATTAGATCAACTACAGTCGAGTTTGTCGGCAGCTCTTGGACAGACATCTGAATTACAGATATAGTTTTGTCAGACAACAGAAATTACGACAGTTTTGTTATTGCAGAATTATTATGCCATTTTCAGTAGCATAGGCTGGAATGAGATCAGAAGATTAGACCAACCTTATCATGTTCAAGCATGATCACAAATATGGGACCTTCATGGTTGCACTGCTGGCTGTAAGAATAGGGGCAATCATCTGAATGCAGGGGAAAGGGACATGATGACCTAATGCCAACAGAGCTGCCTGAAGCCGAGGGCCGCTCTTGGCTCATTGCCTCGCATTGCCATGCGAGCACCCACCTTGCCCATTCCACCATTTGGAGTACAAAGGAGTGGCTGCAGCCCCGTTCTTTGTATCTCCAGTGTGCAGCAAACCCAAACTCTGCCTGTAGATGCATTTCCTTTGTTCGGATCTGGACTTCAAATGGATGGATGCCATCACACATGATGATGGTGTGCAATGATCGATACCTGTAAGTAGTGAATTAGCAAAGCTTCCAGTAGAGATTTTAAAAAAATCATCAAACTTTTGTTCTGCATACCCATTCAGCTTCGGGTGCAATATATAGTCCTTAAATCTTCCAGTGACTCGAGGCCACAGTTTGTGGACAATGTCAAGTGCTCGATAACAATCTTGCTCTGTCTCAACCACAAGCCGCAGACCATGGATGTCATGGACGTCATCCATTGTTAAGTTCTTCCTGTAAAAATCACAAGCACAGTTAAGAGTAGGTATTGTGAATGCCAACTGCATTAACCATTTTACTGAACTGCATAATGTAAACAAAAAGAATTTTGACATACTTTATCATCTTGAAGTATATACTGTACAGACTCTTGTGCCTCCCAGAAAGATTGTGATATGAAATACCTTCATCTCTGAGACTTTTATCTAGTTCATCTAGAGTAGACGTGAGAAGTACTTCATCAAAAGACATTGCAAGTTTAGAGGAAAGCTCCTTGTGCTCCTCTGGATTCAAATGTCTGAAGCAAATATTTTCCAGCTGGTCTTTCCAGCTAGAAATTCCTAATCGGTTGGCCAATGGCACAAATATTTCCATAGTCTCTTTAGCAAACCTTTGCTGTTTAACCAAAGGCAAAGCTTCTATCGTCTCCATGTTGTGCAAACGATCTGCTAGCTTTATCAGGACAGCTCGTGCATCAGCCATTGCAAGAAACATTGTATGCAAGCGATCTGCTTCAACAGTCCTACTTGCAGTATTGCTGTCCCGAGCAAGTTTGCTCAAATGGCTTAACTTTGACACCTAAACAAATAAATATTAATTCATGAGCTTTCAGTAGCAACACCGTTTTTATGAACCAGATGTGACTGTCATCAAAACTAGCAAGAAGAGGGTACGGATGATGCATTCATAAAGAAATGGAAAGAAAAGATTGTTGTGTTGGCAATTTGGCATAAAGAAACGCAGTTTACTTGTGCCAATGTTTTCACCTTTTGCACATAATGGAGGCCAAAACTGCCCCCTGCTATTGCTTTCTGGTTGATCAAAGATACTGAACAAAAACTTAGGAGGCAGTGTCAAAGACATACAAGAAACGTTGAGTACATGAAACAGGCAGTGTTTCTCGTATCTGTTCTTGATAAAGAGTTCAGAAAGTAGTCTAATTTGAGATGTAGGAACAAACAATATTAACAACAAAGCCTAAGAAATGGGCTAGTTTGACTTTGGTAACTAAGAGACTTCGTCACAAATTGATTGCTACAACTAACAAACAAATTAGTAGCTCAGGATAGAAGCTTCCAAGGTCAAGACATTAGCCTTCCCGTTACTGAGGACTTTGTTTACTTAGTAGTAAAGCCATCCATCTGTTGAGCAAAAGGAGCACATGATCCATTGACTTAAAAAAAAGAGAGAGGATAATATAGATAATTTGAATAATTAGCAGCTGATCCTGCCAAAAGCCTTCAGTAAACTATAGGGAAAGTTATCCCAATCCATCTTAAATAATGATCAAGATCACGTAAATAAAAAACATACCCCTTCAACAAGATCGGCCACACCAGCGCCAAACATCCGGAATATATGATCATAGTCCATGAACGAATCATCAATTGTGTCGTGCAAAAGGCCAGCGGACACAACCGTTGCATTTGCGCCGATCTTGGCCAGAAGCACCGCAGTCTCCACACAATGCTGCAGGTATGGATCACCACTCGCCCGCTTCTGATCACACAAGCAAAGAACAAATCCCACACGATTTAACAACAAACACAAGATGCCTTGCAAATAATCAAGAAATAAATATTAGACTTTTCGTGCAACTCCTTTGGGATTGGGATTTTACCTGGCCATGGTGTGCCCGCCCGGCCTCGAAGAAGGCCTTGACGACGAGCTCGTCGTGGAAGATGTGGTGGCGAGCCTGGGCGCCGGCGAGGAGGTCACAAGCGTACGGCTCGCAGGATGGTTCCGCCTCTAATAGATTCTCGTCGAGCTCAAAGGCCAGCTCAGCAGCGTCGACACCAGCGGCTGCGGGGACGCCAAGCGGTAGGCTGGTGACTAGCGCGTAGTCAATGCAGGAGCCGAGCGCGTTGCGCACGATGCTGGAGAAGAGCCGTTCGCGCTCGCAGCCGGCTAGCCAAGAAACCGACGGGCTCCGGGACGCCGGCGAGGAGGCCGGGCTGTGGAACAGCGACACTGGACTGCGGTGGAGGTAGTCCCGCAATTTGAACGGCGACGACGACTGGGGGTAGGAGTAACCCCCGCCGCCGCCGGCGACTGTCGGCTCGTCGGATCTGTCGTGCCACAGTGCGCCGAGCTCCTCGTGCACCGTAGCGCGCGGGGCAGCGGATGGGGACGAGAAGAGGCAGGACAGGCCGCCGGAGATAGCGGCGTGGCGGTGGGAGCTGGCCTGCGACGGGGACGCCGCGGTCGAGCACGGCGCCGAGCCGGAGGAGCTCGCTTCAAGCTCCGGCGGCGTGTAGACGGCGCCCGGCAGGCTGGTGTACACGGCTGCCGCCGGCACGGGCATGGTCACCAGAAGCTGAGTAACCTCTGAAGCACCAAATCAAGCTGCTCCAATCCGCAATTCCGAGCAGAAAACAACCGAATCCGTTGCCCCCGACGAGGCAGAACTCCAATTAGACGTCACAAATCTGATCTTGGCACCTCAATTCGACGCGCTCGCAGTTTCCGAAACAAGAACCGAATCAAGCAACCCACTAATCAACTGGAGCTACAGACGAAGCTCTGCGGGGGCAATCGAAGCTGCAGAGCACGGATTCGGCGTCAAAGCTTGGCCTTGGTGGGATTAACCTGGCGAATCCGTGGGATTAAGGACGAGCACAAGGGGAGGCTTCCTCCTGCGCGTGTTTTTTGTGGGTTGCCTCCGTTGCGTGGTTTGTGAGGTGTGGATTTCGGGTGCGTGAGCAGAAGAATCTGGGGAGGGGGGCCTCCACGCCAACAATAGCCGCGCGCCGTGGAATGACGAAACCGCTCCCTGCCACGCAAGAATCTAGCCGGAATTCAGCTTGTTTTACCTCATCCGTTCCCGGCTCCTTTCTCGGACGTGTTGGATAAGATCTTCCCGGCACGACATGTTAATCTAGTCCGTAGCATATTCGTAGTCCATAATGCTGGTAAGACTAATCGGTTATCAGCTCGCAATCAACACTAGGATGTTCGTGGTAACGATCACACACAGATGGTATCAAATGCATGCAACTAGATGGTATCAAGCATGCAACTAGATCCGTAGAAGAGGTGTTAGGATCACATTCGTACTCCTAGTTTATATTTTAGACGTAGCACAATTATACCGATTTGTAGAAGAGGTGTTGGATCACGTTCGTACTCCTAGTTCATACTTCAGACGCAGCACAATTATAGCGTCGAAACAGTTTGACATGAATGAGGTGTCACGGTGACAGTTTTAGCAAGAAACAAATTCAGTTTCGTTAGGGGCTTTTGGTAGTCTTATTAAGCTAAGTACTAACTCAACCGAGCAAGCTTGCCTAATTCTCCTCTTTTTTTCCTCCTCTTTCTCTTTTTTCCCCTCATCTTCTTTTCTTATTCTTCATCTTTCATGCGTAAAAATTGAAAGGGGGCTTGAGCAGCCTCGCCACCCCTGGTGGATCCGCCGTTGATTATATTGGAGAAACAGCTCAATAAGGATAAAGTGGCATGGTGGCAATTTGAGCAAGAAACAGGATCAGTTTTGTCAGGGAAGTTGAAATCGGAAGGGGCAATGCATGAACTGCATGTGCAAGAGGGGGACGACAATGATGGTCGACCCGGGAAGGTACTAGTTCACCGTTGGTTAGAAACCGTGCCTAGGCTCCCACCGCTCGAGCTCGCTCGTGCCACAAGGCGAGTGGTGGGAGTGGCCGCGCGGCTCGCTGTCACGTCTGCGCGGATGCGGCTCGTGACATGACGGCCGCTCCTCGCATCCGCGTGTGGAGTGGCATGTCGGCGGGTTGGTCGGGCGTATGCGCCTGTGTGTGCAAGGCCACACATACCGGAATTTACGTGTAGTGCAGCGATGGCATGTTGCCGTATTGTTTCAGCCTTCTCTTTTTGCGAAAATGCTTTTGCTTGTTTGGTAAGTTTGTGGCTGGTTTGTAAGTTTGTATTTTATGTTCATGTAATTAGCAATTGTCTGCTATATGGAAACGAGTGTCTAGTTTACAATGAAGAAATATAATTTTCGGTCTTTATACCAGCAGGATATCAAGTATATATGGAGTTGTTACACTACCATCATCTAAAGAAATCAAAACAAATCAGCTTTAGGAAACTCAAAATAGAAAAAGGAAACAAGGAAAGCCTTCGTCTTCCAACATAGTACCACTATATATTCCTTGATATGTGGTCGCTTGCTGTTGTTCCATGTCCAGCCTCTATTTCTTTCTCTACTGATTAAGTCTTATAGACACCCCTAAATTCTGAATCACCCACATCACATTGATGGGGGAAGGAATAGGGTATGTGCTTATGCTGACCAACTTGAAGACCACACATGCCTCACTGCTCGTTGGCAAAACAAAGTCTAAGATCCAAATTATTTCCTCAGGAAGAAACAATTTCGTCACCAAGACCACGAATAAGCATTTACATCCATACTCCGCTAGCCACCACAATGATGAAAGGACAGGTGCTCGTGGCATAGAAACAACGTTTCCAAGGAGGGATACAACACTATAAATATTGGCGTCATCTGATCTAGGAAATTGAATCGTGGGTTTTCTCCCTGGCACACCTTAGGACCTTGAAGGTAATAAGAAGACACAGCCAGAGACAACACCTCCAACAAGAGGAGCGATGCTCATAGGCGTCACTATCGTTGGATCTAACTAGGGAGTCACTAAAAGGGTTTTCACCCGAGAGACTGCATCACACACCCCTCCCAATCCCAACACAACATAAGAAGAAGCTAGCCCATAATCTATGGTCACAGACTGACATAGGCCCTATCCGCGCAACACACCAAATGCTGGCAAAGAGGCATGGCCTGACAAGCAGCTACGCGCCAAGCCTAGATAACTATATTTTGAGTTAAATTATATTGCTCAATTTTTGTGTCATTGACTATTTATTTTTTTCTTCACTCTTTGCGGAACCAATAAAAATTAATGGAACTCGAAGCACGATTCTTTGTAGAACCAATAAAAATCGATGGATCTCAAAGCAAGACTCTTTGCAGAACCAATAAAAATTGATGGATCTCGAAGCAAATCTAGTGGATATAGATAAAAAAGCACAAAATATTACTTGACATATAAAGTTGTATAGATAACCTTTCATATCAAATCCTAATCACCGCCACCACCACCTTCCCTCATCCTCAACTTCCCCATGCATCCACTCTCACTTCCTTCAGCAAAACCTATCATAGACTATGCATCTTACTTTCTCTTCGGTAGCTCTAACTTCCCTAACCTGCAATAATTTGCCACCGGATCCACCGCCACCTCTTGACCACTCTTCCTTGTCGCTCCCACCGACCTCCACCAACCACCTTTGACTCGTAGTCTGACATATAAGGTTGTATAAATAACCTTTCATATCAAATCCTAATCACCGCCACCACCACCTTCCCTCATCCCCAGCTTCCCCACGCATCCACGCTCACTTCTTCCAGCAAGACATGTCATACCTATGCATCTTACTTTCTCTCCAGCAGCTCTAACTTCCCTAACTTGCAAAAATTTGCCACCGGATCCACCACCACCTCTTGACCACTCTTCCTTGTTGCTCCCACCGACCTCCACCAATCACCTTTGACTCGTAGTAGGTGATGTCACTAACATCATTGTCAATCCTCCACCGCTAAACCTCCTTCTAAGCCTAGAGCGCACATGAGCCCTAGCCCTAACCTCGATGGCTCGTATTACAAAATATATATAATAGAAAATCACAAAGCCAATAATCATCAAATATATAATTATATAACCATCAAATATATAATTACATAAGGCCTCAAACAAATGATATTTGAAATTCCATATGCTTCCATCTAACCCATTTATCAAACATATATGACTACATGCAAATCCGAAAATTACATATAAAATTTAGTAGACTAGCACGAAACAAAAAATCATCAATGAACAAATTAAGTTGAAATGTGATATGCACATCGGTTAAGTTGAAATGTGTGACTTCAATTTTAGGACATTGGTTAGAATATGACGTGGAGGCTGGTTGGAACAGTGTAGGCTCAAATGAAGGCCATCAGTCTAGCTAGATCCGTCCATGGCATCCGAGTCATCTGATTGTCAAATACCCCTTGTTTTGCTAGAAATGCTACGACACTGATATGATCTATGACAATGATCAGCTGGTTAATTGGTCAAGAACTCAAGATCGATGTGTCTGAATCTCCCTCTATACCCAACTAGGCATGCACCTACCAATACGTGACACGCCAGCTAGCTAATTCTCCTACTCTTCTAGAAACAAGGCAGTACACACAATTAGTAACAATGGTTTAATTTACCTGTCAGCTGTCAAATCTTTCTTGAGGATGCAGTACACTCGACCCTGCTTGCTTCGATGTGAAGGAGGCCCTGAGACTTTGCTGGAGTACTTTGTTATGGATGCTGCCAAGCCAAGTCCATCAAGGAAGACAATGAGCAGAGGAGGACCGGACACTTCGGACAATGGACCGGATACTCTGAACACTGGAGCGAAGAGTGATCTAGCTGAAGCAAGTGGAGATGGGCTAGCATGGGTCCAGGTGAGAAAGAGGAGCAAGAAGCCCAACCAGCGATTCTTGGGCCCAAAGTGGGTGCATTGAGGCCCATGTGGCTTCTAAGGCGAGAGCGGTGTGCGTATATAGAGGAGTTCCTCTTCTTGCAGAAGGGGATGAACGGGAATAGGATGGCTGATAGCGAGCATGCTTGCGCGTAGGAGTGAGTGGCTGGAACTTCATCGGCGTTGTTACCGTGACATATATACACACAAATATACTCTATATCTTGGGTTCGTGACAATTTTGGTATCAGAATCCTCTCGGCTTTGAGCGGTAAAATCCTAGGGGAAGGTTGCGATTGCTCCAGTGATCGCTGTAAATCCGTTACCCAGTTCGCTCAGCTTGGAGAAGGGCCACAATCCGCACATCCTTGAGCCACCTATTACCACCCTGGATCCTCTAGATTACCTGAAGTGCCCTCAGTATTAGACGAGGGAGCAGAGGAAATCATCAGAGATGGAGAAGGAGTTGAGTGAGATTACGAAGGTGTTGTTGGTGATTCAGTGCACCCTCGACCGCAGCACTACCGCAGTGGAAGCTCTCAACACTTAGAGGCCGTAGATCGACTCAAGGGTGAATGATTTGCAAGTCTCCGTCGAGGATTTGAAGAACAAGGTAGATCAGTATGAGGATCTGATGAAAGATAACACTCCACCAAGGGTTGAGCCGTTGGTCACCACCCATCAGGTGGCTACCTCAGGGGAGGCGACGCTCAGGCCAGATGGCTGCCATTCTGATCATGGCTACCAGGATGTGGGTCGAGGGGTTGTCACCACCCTGAACCCACCCCGGTCTTAGGTGCGAGAGGTTTCCACAACTCTCCTATACCCTTTGGTGCTCTTGATTATGCTAGATACACTGAATTGACGAGTGCTAGCAGCTTAGGGTCTCTACTTCCCAAACAGGAGTTTCCTTGATTTGATGGTTTTAGTCCTAAGATTTGGATTAGAAAGTGTGAAACATATTTTGAACTATATGATGTTCCTGAGTTAGTGTGGGTCAAATTTGCTATCATACATTTTGAGGGATCAGCTGCATTTTGGCTCCAATAAGTAGAGTCACAGATTTCTAAGATGAACTGGAAGGAGTTCTGTCATGATATAGGAGCTAGATTTGAACGTTAGCAGCATAATCAACTTATTCGTCAATTTTTCCATATTAAACAACTTAATTCAGTTATGGAATACATAGAAAAATTTGATGAACTAGTTCACCAAATGCTTGCTCATGACCCTAGCTTTAGCTTTGTAGTCATCACCAAAATATTCATTGATGGGCTCAAAAAGGATATTAGAGCTGTTGTTTTGATTCAGAGGCCACAAGACTTGGATACTGCTAGCTCCCTTGCTATTTTGCAGGCGGAAGTGACATTGGGGGTTTACAGGAAAGAAATCAAGAGAAATGATGGTAATTCCTTCCTAAGAAATCTCAATAGAAATGCTATTCCATAAGTGCAAGGCTTTCTCAACAAAACCAGATGGATGAGAAAAGGACAGTTGAAGCCCACAGAAGCAGAAATGAGGAGGGTAAATTGGTAGATCTCAAGACCTATAGAAGACCTAAGGGATTATGCTTCAAGTGTGGGCCAAAATGGGGGCCTCAGCACACTTGTTCTCCCATAATTCCCTTGATGTTGTTGAACAGCTGTGGCAAATGATTTCTGACACTAACGAGACCATCTCATTTGCTCAACTTGCTTGGTTAACTGAGGTAGTGCATGGTTATAAAAAGGATAGTAAAGCCACACAATTGCCCATCATAAGGACATTTTAAATTGCTCAATGGACTTATCAGGTATAAAGATAGGGCTTGGGTGGGTGATAATAGTTCTGTATAGAGGGAAATTATGCATGCCTTACATGATAGTGCTATGGGAGGACATTCTTGTTTTCTAGCTACCTACGAAAGAATCAAATCACTTTTTGCTTGGACTGGAATGAGAAGGATGATAAAGGAATTTGTGAGCCAATCTACAATATGTCAACAAGCTAAATATGAAAGAGTGGCCTATCCTGGACTCTTACAGCCTCTGCCGGTTCCAGATGGAGCTTGGCAAGTTGTTTCCTTGGACTTCATTGAAGGTCTTCCTTCCTCATCTCATTTCAACTGTATATTGGTTGTGGTGGATAAATTCTCTAAATACTCCTATTTTATTGCTTTATCACACCATTTACTTCACTCATTGCTGATCCATAAGAACTGAATGGTCCTTTTCTATTGGAGATCTAGTTTATTTAAAGCTTCAACCATCTGTGCAGTCCTCCCTTGCTAACAGATCATGCAACAAGCTATCCTTTCGGTACTTTGGTCCATACCAGGTCGAAGCTAAAGTTGGTGAAGTTGCATACCGTCTGAACCTACTCAGTTCTAGTAATGTGCATCCTATTTTCCATATCTCTCAACTCAAGAAGGCTGTAGGACCTTTTATCAAGACATGTACAACCATCCCTGCAGTCTCTAATCCTTATCAGGTTCTTGAATTTGTTCTTGCTCATCGTTCCCATAAGCTTGGCTCTCGTGTGATCTCATAGATTTTGGTCTGCTCGACTGGATGGCCGGATTCCATGCCTACCTGGGAGGATGAACATCTTCTTTGCAATGAGTTTCCCACAGCACCGGCTTGGGGTCAAGCTGGTTTTCAAGGGCGGGGGATTGTCACGGATGCTGCCAAGCCAAGTCTGCCAAGGAAGACGATGCGCAAAGGAGGACCGGACACTCCGAACAATGAACCAGATACTTCGGACGCTGGAGCAAAGATTGATCCAGCTGAAGCAAGTGGAGATGGGCTGGCATGGGTCCAGGTGACTAAGAGGAGCAAGAAGCCCAACCAGCGATTCTTGGGTTTGGAGTGGGTGCGTTGAGGCCCATGTTGCTTGTAAGGTGGGAGCAGTGTGCGTATATAGAGGAGTTCCTCTTCTTGCAGAAGGGGATGAACGAGAACAGGATGGCTGACGATGAGTGTGCTCGTGCGTAGGAGTGAGTGGCTGGAACTTCGCGTTGTTACTGTGACATATATATACTCTATATGTTGGGTTCGTGACATACTTGGGAGCTTGGAAGAAATATCAGGTGCATCTCTCCTTGTTTAATCTAGTGCTCGTGGAGCTTGGAAGAGGTCTAGGAGCACTGAAATTTCAGTTTTGTATGGGCCTTCACAACTGCTCAACATCTTGAAGAACATAGTGTATTTGGTATCATCCTGTCATATTATAGCAAATTATGATGTACTACAGAAACAAAGCATCAGATGATAGGACGAAGCTAAAGACGGCACTCAAAGTAACAGATCCCAATTTTGTCGCACACCTTATGGATCAGCAATGCTTTTCTTTCCTAACACAGTTCCCATAGGATTGAACGCTAAAACCAGCGTGGTCCACCTCAAAAACAAGTTTTGTTCAAGATAAACTCTCGCTTGGTAATGAGTAATGAATGTCAATACACACAACTAACATGCACAGTAAAGCAAATACAACTTGTTACACAACAAAAGCAGCTCATAGGCTTATAGCTACAACAAAGCGCGCTTTCGAAAGAATATACTGCTACTTGGTGTTTTTTGACAGCAATGTTCTTGTTGTTTGGTGCTCCACCAAGATACATCTCCCACAAAGTTCATCCTTAGCTTCCCCGAGTTCCAGTGGTGGCCGGTGTTAAGAACCACAACATGGAACCTGTGAAGGTTATTCTTCACAAAAGCAGGTGGACGATCAAGGTGCATAGCATAATTTGTTCTTGGATCTGATGGATTCAGAGGCTCCAGATCGCAAAATGTTGATGACCAATGGTATAAAATGGTTGTATTAGTGCTCGGGAATCGATAGGCCCAGCCATCTGGTCTTTTTGATCCTGGTGCTAACATAAAGCCATATTCCGCACCGACATCTTCCACATCCAACCTCTGCTTTCCACCAGTGACCATGCACATCATTGATTGAAACATTTGCTTCCCTAAAGAATCACCCACATAAGCAATGGTTTTATCCTACATTCTGAAATGTCCAAATTAGTATTTACCTATTGACTCAAAGATATATTATCAGGTCAAAGAATGCAGTTTATGCTATCTCCAAATTCATCTTGGACTGGCTATGGCCATGTACCTCCTCAAGAACTGAGAGGCCTCAAACTCTTGCATCTCACAAGCTTCAGGCTGCCATCTAAAATTTTCATATGCAAAATATGTGCGCTACATTTATCTACAGGCCCAACTCTCTGAAAGCCACTGTTCACAGCCAAAACTAGAGTATAGTGGTCTGCGGTTGTCAGAAACCCAATTTCCATTTCTGTAGTTATATTTTGTAAGAAAGATGAAGAAAAACAAACATAAGAGAGAAGTATAGACCCTAACGTATGTACAAGAAAATGGAACAGAAAACAATCTTCTAGGGATAATGTACACAAACAATAGGTGAAGCATATCAATGGAGAAAACAAGTATATTTTCATGCTCACGGAAGAATTAAATTCACGGTTCCTCCTGCAGTCATATAAGATGAGAAATTACCTTTCTTCTCAGAAGGAGGCACTTTGTTTTCATCTGCAACATCAACAGAATAACCTATCATAGACAATGGTGGTGGCACATCAGGAACTTGTTTTTCTACTTTAACTACTGATTGAGGCACTGGGTCCAAACTTGGAAAGTCTTCATCATCTGAGGATGTTTGCTGATCTACAAACTTTGAGTTAGCTACAAAAGTTTGAAAGAAAATGAGAAAAGAGATAGATGTGGTACAAAAGAAATTTAAGAGAAAATATTTCTGTGTTCAAGATGATCTGGATGAGTCAAAACCAATGAATCAGGTTGGAGAATTTCCGAACTGTTGGATGTGCTTTTCTCCCATTTCCAAAGAAGAAACATCATGAAGAAAGCAAAAATGAGAAGTTTAAGCTGATTGCACCGCAGTCCATTTATACTTCCAAACATCATCCTTTATTGATGTTCTGTAATGACAAATTTCTCTTCAAAGTCGACGTGTGTTTAGGAACCATCCATATATAAAGTTAGAGAAATAAGAAATGTTGACAGAAAACCTGTTTCATGTCAGAAATCAGGTAAATTTAAGAATAATGCTATCATACCTAGTAAACATGCAACATTTTGCAGAAGAAATGTAAGCCGCGAGCTATATGAAAAATCAAGGTTACGCATTTCCATTTGACAATCTACTAATCTATCGTCTGCCAACAATAAAATGGGATCAAGTCTGGTCCTGCCAATTACCAAGTATAGAAATCATTTTCTGAACCTTTTCTACAAATTTTACAAGGAAAGTTATTTTGTGTGACCTTTATTCGTTGGATGGCCCTTTGCACCATAGGCATGCTCGCAAAAGCGCTTTGCAAGTAACCAATTCGCTTTCAATTTGAGGAACTAACACCCAAAAATTCAACCAAAAGCACATACTGCACGACAAGGTATTCCATAACAAAGAAATAAAGTTGATCCAATTTCTCCAAGATAACCCACATAATGCATGCAGATAACTAAGCATGTTAATTGGTTGAGAACATCTATCATATTTTTGGAAATTCCCTATGCCTCAAGTTCTGGATAGGCCGTGTATGTTTCATAGTACATGGGAATACATGCAGTCAACCGATGCTTGTTGAAATTGTGGGCAAAAGGGCAAGAAATAGTTGAGGATCGAACTCTATCTCAAAAGAGAAATCGAAGATCAAATGTCACACCCAGTTTCAAAAGAACAAACCAGATATATTCCACATACATGCCAAGATCAAGTTTTCATACATGTGGTGACATCATAGTGAAATTATTACTGTGCTATTACATAACGATAAGGTTCAATACAAAAGGATCCGTAGGTTTTAAAGAAAAACACTAAGATAAACCAACGGTAGCGGGTCTTCCATCAATCCTCATGCATTGTCCGGGGGAGCATCAGCCGAGAACATCGTCTCTGGGTTGAAGTCTTCCTCCTCTTAGAACCCAGCTCCATTGTCCAGGAGATCCTCGAAGTCTTCACCCTCTGAGTAGCAACAAGTGATTGGGAAAAAGCAAGTGTGAGTACATAGAGTACTTAATAAGTGTGGGAAGGTAGGACATGAGGGATTAAGTGAAAAAAGACTTAACTCAGGTTTACTACTTCTATGCCATCCTATCCTAGGACTCAAAAAGACTTAGCAGTCCTATTTTCTATGTGTGATACCAAGACTTTACAAGATATAGCTTATCGGATTCCATTAAACTACTAAACTCACCAGATATTCCATATTCGGCTACCAACTCAGCGGGTTACCACCACCCGACTACTAGAACCAACCATCCAAGATCCCCCTCTAATCATGAAGAAGTCCAAGATCCCCCTCTAATCATGAAGAAGTCCAAGATCCCCCTCTAATCGTGAAGAAGTCTAAGCCCGCTCTTGACCGTGAGCACGACTGATATATCGGTTTTACACTCTGTAAAGATTGCACTGTTTACCCACGAGTCATGATTCCCTTGTTGTTTCACACTTTCGAGGTGTAGAGATGGGGTCTCACTACAAGGCCTTTACAAAGTGCCTCTAAATCTGTATACACCTGCTAAGGTTTCACCGCTAATAGGGATTCCATCCACAATAGAGAACCCATCTTGTGCCACTCAACAACCAACTGGTGTGTACAGAATAAGAAGGACATCTAATTATTTGGCAAGGCCGTACCCATATAAGCCTCGTGGTCGTCCTGTTGTGCCGGATTACATATCCATGAACCGGTCCTTAGGATCTAAAGCAGGTACTCACACATCACCCAATGCGCACATAACAATCATACCAACTAAACCAACCTGCCTAGATCCTTATGATCCATCTTGCTACAGAAGTTTACCCAAACTAGTTCATGTTGTATAAACCATTTAACAGATTAACATTTAAACCACCCGATGCGACAGCATGACTAAACATTTCTACCTTTGACACTCAAACTACAACACAAGCAACAAGGATAATCATGGAAGAATCTAGTAAACCCTAGTAATGGGATTCGTATTAACAAGTATGTAACTAAAAGTAAAAGACACACTTTCCTACAATAGGGTTAATGTGATCAAGGATACTTGCCTTCAACAGTAGGTTGCTCAAACTCTTCAAAAGTCTGGTCCTGTAGGTTCACAGTCTTCTCGTCTCCTATTCAATTAGCGAACACCAGAAACAACTAAGTACAAACATCTAAGAACAGTACACCAAACAGTAGCAAAGCATTATAAAAAGCCTACTAACAGAAAGTACTCATTACTACGATCGTGTAAGAGCAAGAATCGCCTAAAACTCGTATGAAAAAATTATAAAGGTTTGAAGTTACATGCATCTTTCTATAAAAAGAACAAGGGATTTTTGGTAAAAATAGAAAGGTTCTAGGGACTTATTTGTAAAAGTTTAGGGACCTATATGTAAATATTTAAAACTTTAGGGGCAAAATGTAAAATAACAATACTGATAGGGTCCTTTTTATGAAAACAGAAAAGCCTAGGGGTTATATTGTAATAAAAGCTAATTTTAGAGAATAAAATGATTTGTTTTTGCACTGAAAATCATAAGTACTGACATTAGCATGCTAACTTGGCTACACGGGCTGATGTGACCGTGCCACGTGGGACAAAGGCGCACGCATGGCATGCACATGTGGCAGCGCTGACTAGGATACATCTATTTAAATCTACACCACCTATCTCAAATCCGACGATCATGATCTAACCGGGCAAAGGGGTACGCGGCTTCTAATCTCGGCCATTCATCTATGATCGGACGGCTGAGGGCGATTGGAGAGGGTTTGGCGGCCAGCGGCGATAGGAAAATTGTGGTGTTGTCATGGGCATGGCTAGAGCATCACTGATGGCACACTATATAGCACTATGAGCTACCAAACGCTATGAGAACGGTGCAATCGAAAGAGATAACGGCGGTGATTCTCACCAAGGGCTTCATAGCGGCCAGAGATGGCTCGACGGTGGTCGACGATGAAGAAAAGCGGCAGCAGAGGTCAGAGCTCCATGGGAACTTGGCTACGACATCGAAAAGAGGAATCCGAGGGGTGGGGAGGCTTGCTGGAGGTCCTACAGTGCCAAAGAGCCAATCAGTGGGCCTCGGGGTGCAACTGAGAAGTGCGACGACGATGAGATGATGGTAATGCTATCTGGAGGTCGACGGGAGATAGCTTGTGGTGGCGGAATGATGGAGAAGGCTTCCTGTGCTCCTGCGATGCCGGCGGCATCCTCAAACACGATAGGGAGGGCTCGGGCACGGCGGACGGAGCGCGGTGGTGCTCCGCACGTTTGGGCGATGCTGTGAGGGAGAATGGGAAGGCAGCGAGGTACCGCGGAGGCCATTTTATAGCATGAGGAGGGAGCGGGGGGCATTGTAGAGTCGTGGGGCACGGAGGTGGAACGCGGGCTTAGTTTTGGCTGGCGGTTGCGAGAGCAAGCATTGGTGCGAGCGCGGGAGGTTGGGGAAGAGGGCTGACAGGTTGGTGTGGCGCGTCAGAGAGAAAGTGGGAGGAGCGGGCTGACTAGGCTGCGTGGGGAGCTAGGCTGGGTTGGCTAGAAAATGGGCGTCACAAACCTACCACCCTTAGGATGAATCTCGTCCTTGAGATTTGGAAAGGTCGGTGAAGAGACGGGGAAACTCCGACTTTAAATCTTCTCTTTCCCATGTGGCTTCTGATTTTGAGTGATGCTTCCATTGCACTTTGTACATGCGAATCCTCTTGTTTTGGGTGACACGTTCCGTTGTCTCGAGAATCTTGACAGGGTATTCTGAATAAGATAGGTCTCCTGTACATTCAGCTCCTCCATGGGCAGCTGCTCTTCCGAAACTCTAAGATATTTCTGTAACTATGAGACATGAAACACATCGTGCACCTTAGAGAGCTGGGGTGGTAATTCCACATGATAAGCCACTTCTCCTCTTCTTTCTAGCACCTTAAATGGGCATATATGTCAAGGTGCTAGCTTTCCCTCTACCTTGAATTTGTGAAGACCTCTAATCGGTGATACCATGAGATGCACGAAGTCTCCAATTTCAAAAGCCAAATCTCGACGTCTATGGTAAGCATAACTCTTATGCTTGCGTTGTCTTCATATTGTTCCAAATCCCTTGCACTTGTCTCTCTGCTTCCCTCAGGACTTCTAGGCCAAACACTTGTCTTTCTCCGGTCTGATTCTAGAATTCTGGGGTTCTACACTTTCTTCCATATAATGCTTCGAAAGGGGACATCTTTAAACTTGCTTGGTAACTATTGTTGTACAAGAATTCCGCATTGGGGAGATTCTTATCCCAACTCTTGCTGTTCTTTAAAGCACATTCCCTCAACATGTCTTCTAGGGTGTGATTGGTTTTCTCTTTCTGACTGTTAGTTTGCAGGTGATAAGTTGAGCTAAAGTTCAACCTGGTGTCCATAGACTCATGCAGATGTTGCCAAAAACGTGATGTGAACTGGGTACCTCGATCAGATACTATCCTCTTGGGTACACCATGAAGATACACAATTCTGGACATACGCAATTCTGCGAGCTTTAGTCCCTAATACGTCTCCTTAACTGGGATGAGGTGAGCTACTTTCGTTAACCGATCCACTACAACCCATATGGAATCATACCCGGACTGTGTTCAAGGTAGTCCAACTATAAAGTTCATACCGATTTCTTCCCATTTCCACGTAGGTCCTTCAATGGTTGAAGAAACCCTGCTAGTCTCTGGTGTTTGACCTTAACTCGTTGACACGTATCACATAAGGCAACATATTCTGCTACCTCTGATTTCATTCTGCACCACCAATAATGATCCTTAAGATCCTAGCATATCTTGGTGCTTCCTGGGTGAATAGAGTAGGTTGAGTCATGAGCTTCTCTTAAGATTGACTTCTGAATAGACTTAACATCTAGAACACATATTCTTTTCTTATACCACACCACTCCTTGCTCATCTTCTGTGAATTCTGGAGCCTTGTCCTTCTTAATGAGTTGTTTGATCTCTAGACTCTTCTCATCTTCATGTTGACCCTTGCATATATCCTACTCCAAGGTATAATCCACTTCCATTACAACTGCTTCTATGCTGGCTACAATGCTCAAATTAAGCTTCTCAAACTCTTTACATAGTCCAGGTTGTCTTCCTTGTACAAACATCAAACTGACGTAGGCCTTTCTGCTCAGAGCATCTGCCACTACAATTTCTTTTCCCAGGTGGTAGTTGATTCCCAAATTATAATCCTTGATGAGATCTAGCCATCTACGCTACCTGAGATTGAGATCGGGTTGAGTGAAGATATACTTCAGACTTTTGTGGTCGGAGAAGGTCTCGCATCTCTGCCTATCAGGTAATGCCTCCAAATCTTGAGTGCATGAACCATGTCAACTAGTTCCAAGTCATGGGTAGGGTAGTTCTCCTCATGCTTCCTTAATTGCCTTTGAAGCATAGGCTATTATGTGGCCTTCTTGCATTAACACACATCCCAAACCTTAGCATGAGGAATCACAATACACTGAGAATGACTTCTGTGTGTCGGGCATGATTAGCACTAGGGCGGTGGCTAATCTCTTTTCAATTCATTAAAGCTGGTCTCATGAGTGGGGGTCTACTTAAACTCCTTTTCTTTCTCTACCAGTTAAATCATTGGCTTGGCAACCTTGAAAAAACCTTCTATAGAAGCGACAATAATATCTTGCTAGACCCAAGAAACTCCAGATCTCTAAAACCAACTGTGATGGCATCCAATTTAGAACTTCCTTCACTTTGTTGGGTCAACAGATACTCCTCCTGCCAAGATGATATGACCTAGGAAATAGACTTCTTTTAACCAAAACTCACACTTGCTTAACTTGGCATACAATTGATTCTCCCTGGCCTTCTGTAGAACCATTCTCAAATGCTCCTCGGGCTCTTCCTCATCCTTCGAGAAAACCAATATGAAATTGATGAATACTACCTCAAACTTGTCCAGATAATCCATAAAGACCTTATTCATGAGGTACATGAAGTATGCTGGGGCGTTGGTCAATCCAAAGGACATCACTGTAAACTCATACAAACTATAATGGGTGATGAAAGCGGTCTTGGGAATGTCCGATACTCGAATCTTCAGCTGATGGTACCCTGACCAAAGATCAATCTTGAAAAAGACACATGCTCCTTTTAGTTGATCAAACAGATCTTCAATGCAAGGCAAGGGGTACTTGTTCTTAATGGTCACCTTATTTAGTGCACGATAATCGATGCACATTCTTTAAATCCCATCTTGCTTTAGCACAAAGATAACTGGGGCTCCCCAGGGTGAGGTGCTGGGACGAATAAACTCATCTAATAGCTCTTGGATTTGCTCCTTAAGCAAAGCCAACTGATTGGCATCCATTTTGTACAGTCTCTTATATATGGGAGTAGTGCCAGATACTAATTCAACAACGAACTCAATGTCTCGGTGTGGTGGCATACCTGGAAACTCTTCGGGAAGACATTCGGGAACTCGTTGCCTACTATGACTTCCTCCACTACCTTGGCTTAGTTGAGCTTGATATTCTCTGCTGATTCTACTGTGGCTTTGAACTCCACCTTGGTGCCACATGTATGTGTCAACTGAACTATCTTGGTGGCACGTCCTATCACTCCATTGAACTTAGCCAACCAATCCATTTCAAGAACAATATCTATCCCTTTAGATTCCAAGATAATAAGATTTGCGGGAAACTCTACCCCTTTAGTGGCAAGGCTTATTTTAGGGCATACATGCCTCGATTCCATTTCTTCGCCTGGAGAACTGACTATCAACCGATTTTTCATTATGGCTATCGACATATTATGCTTTTCTACGAATTTAGTTGCAATAAAGGAATGCGTTGCTCCAGAATCAAATAAAACTGTAGCAGGGTGAGAGTTAGCGGTGAACATACCAAGTACCTCATCTAGGGCATGCTGGGCATCATCCGTTGCAACGTGGTTGACTCGGGCACTCATGAAGTTTTGACAAGCCTGCTGCTATGGTTGACCTCCGGGGCGATTTTGCTATTGATTCTTGTTCTGATCCTATTGTTTCTTGGACACTTATTGGCAAGGTGTCTGAAATTCCCACAGCTGAAACATGGGCAAGTGTTACTAGATCCCTGGCTAGTGTGACTCTGCTGCTGCTGGTTCTAGTTTGTGGGACGTGAGGCCTGGTAGTTGGGGCGCTGCTGCTATTGTGGGGGCTGCTGCCTTGGCTGACTGAAGGATCTCGAAGTCTTGTTGGGTGCCCTCTATTGCTGGTTCTGGCTTGTCTGATGGTACACCTGTCTTGTCGGTGGTGGGTTGAAGCGGGGATGGGTGTTGCTGCCTGAAGACCGACCATGTATCATTCGCTTGTGTTCCTCTCCTAAGTTCTACTTCTCCTTCTCCTAAATGAAGGCTCTGTCAACAAGCTTTTGGAAACTCAGGTACTCATTGGCTAAAAGGGAATACTGGAGTCTAGTGTTCAAACCTTCCACAAAATAGTCTTGTTTATTGTCACACCCGGTTTTAACGGGCAAAACCAAGTGCGACTTATGTGTGCCCAGGAAGTTTAACACACATAAGGATGTCATAAGTGAAGTAACAAAAGCAATACTTTAACTTACAATCGTCAAACTCTTACACATGGTCTTCACCTAAACAACTCTACTAACCAATCTATAACTATTAAACGACGGCAACGGAACGAAAGCATCGGCGATCAAGCACTCCACATGCACCGACTGGAAGATACACTCCTAGAACACCAGGTCGTCATCTTGAAAGTCTTGAAAATCTCCCACTGAGCAGCATGTGTTTTGTGGGAGATAGCAAAGGTGAGCACATGGAGTACTCAGCAAGTGTGGAAAAAATAATGACATGCAAGCTTATATCAAGGGTAGGCTGACACAAGGTATTATTTGTGTAAATGCAAGTAAAGAAAACATATTTGGACTCAAAAGTATTAAACAGTTATTAAGTGAATGTCACCCATACAATCCATCATCTAGCATACAAGGTTTCCCACTCTGCATACCACCACCGTCTAGTACTCCCTGTACTAAGACCAAAACCACAACATCTAGTACTCCCTGTACCAGAACCAAAACCAATCCACTATCTAATCATGTGAGGATCCAAGTCTCTCATATCCGTGAGCACGGCTGTTATAACAGTTTTACACTCTGTAGAGGTTGTACAACTTTCCCACGAGTTGTGATTTCATCACCTGCAAGCAGATGACTAAAGTCTCCATGTTGCAGTGCTGGCCAAGCACTATACACACGCCAGTGGTGTGTTGCCAGGAGATCACTACGAAGCCTTTACAAAGAATCCTCCCAGTATGTGTCACCAACACTCCAGGTTTCACCACTAGGTACTACCACCTAGAAGCCCCCTCTTGTGCCATGTGGTTTCTGAGAACTACCTTCTCTCATCCACGCCTCCCTTCTGGCCCACACAACACTGGAAGAACCCTAATTAATCAGCTAAGTCTTCCCATATCAGTCTCGTGTTTGTATGAAGCTTCTCGGGTTGTCGCTCCACGAACCAGTCCTTAATTAGGTTACTTGAGCAAATACTAAACCAACGTCATAACCATGACAACCATCAGAACTACGTTGCTCAAGGCCTAAGGTTCCATGTTGCTAGACCATTAACCAGTTAACCACTATTGTTGCATATGTTCAGTAGTCAAGATCATGACACTTCTCAGTATCCCAAAAGCATGGCTAAGCACTCTACCCACAAAAGACACCTAACCATAAACCATCTAAGTTCCAAGGGATGACAAGGGAAAATCTAGGGAAAAACCCTAGCATAGATGACTACCCATCATATTGACAGACAATACATGCAGTTTTGTAAAATAAAACATTTAAAAATGTAGGTTCAATATGATCAAGGACACTTACCTTCTCCTTTTTGCTGCTCAGTGTATTCTTGCTCCTGGTCTTGATATTCTTCAAATTGATCCGGGGCGTTGACGACTAATCGCACAATAACCGGCAAAGCACAAACAAAACATACTAAGAACAGAGCACAAACCAGATAAATAACAAGACAAAACCTATCTAGAAAGATAGAGCTCGGAGAAACGAATCTATCGGCGCAAGAATCGCTTAAATCGGAGCTACGACGGAAAAGATATGCTAAAAACAAGATTAGGGTTTATTTTGATTAAGAAAAAGACTTAATTGTAATTATGGAAAAGTATAGGGACCTTTTTGTAAAAACAAAGGGACCTATTTGTAATTATGAAAAAGTTTAGGGACTAAACTGTAAAAAGATAGGGCTTTTAGGTAATTACAGAAAAGTTCAAGGGTCTTTCTACAAAATTACCATTTAAAGGAATTATCTAGAATTTTTGGAATTATCTTTGTACTGGAAAAGATGAATTGCTAACTGGATAGATGACTGGGCATATTGGCTGATGTGGCGCACATGTGGCACTGATGTGGCAAGGTGACGTAGCTAAGGTGCTGACTGTGTTTAAAGAGGCGACACGTGGAAACCTGCTACTGGCTACTGAAGAGGTATATGTGCGATCTAATCTCAGCCGTTCAGACTAGATCAGACGGCTCAGGATGGATCGGGCGGCCGGAGGGGAGGAACACGGCTGAGCCGAGGGGTTCACGGCGGCGATCTCGCCGGAGATCGGCGTAGACCTCGTCGCCGGTGTCGGTCCTCGACGGCGAGCGGCGTAATACGGTGTGGCGGCCATAGGGAGCTCGTTTTAGGGCTTACCGGGGTTGGAACGGCACGGGAACTGGCCGGCGTCGACGAAGGCGTCGGGGAAACTCGGGGTATCGTCGGGGTGTGATCTCCGGCGGCGGAAAGGCGACAACGAGCGGTGGGGAAGACTCTACGCAAGCACGCGGTCACAACGTCGCTCTCAGAAGCGGCGGAGAGGCGGCGGCAACGGCGAACGACGAGCTCGGCCGAGAGCAATGGCGGGCGGCGGCGCAGCTCGACGATTCGGCGAAAAAGGGTACGGGAGGCAACGGCTTTTGGCGAGATGGGACGGAGGGCGTCGGGCGCTATTTATAGGCGGAGATCCAAGGAGTCCGGGGCGTGAACGACAAGGA
Organism: Phragmites australis; assembly: GCF_958298935.1. Taxonomy (NCBI): domain Eukaryota; kingdom Viridiplantae; phylum Streptophyta; class Magnoliopsida; order Poales; family Poaceae; genus Phragmites; species Phragmites australis. The sequence goes on along the minus strand of NC_084936.1, from coordinate 23,463,424 downwards.
AAAAGGCGGCGGTGCTGCGGTCTCGTGCTTGGTTGGGACTCCGTTCGGAGGTAGGAGATGGTCCTGACCCGCGGGACCCACATGGCAGTTACTCGGGCGAAGGCGGCACGGCAGAAGGCGTCTTCAGCGGCGGGCGCGGGTGCAAGCGGCTGGCTGGGCCGGCTCGGGCGTGGCCCAGGCGGGAAGGGAAAGAGGGAAGCAGGCCAGCGCGGGAAGATGGGCCAGAGAGAGAGAAGGGAGAGGGGATTGGGCCAGGGCAAGCGGGCCGAGGCAGGCTGGTTGGACTGGGCCGAAGGGGGTGTGAGGGAAAGAAGGGAGGCCTGGGAGGGGGAGTTCTAATCTTTTCTTTTCTTTTTATTTCTTTATTCCAATTCTATTTTCTATTTTTTTCTAAACATTGCTAAATCTATTCTCAAGCAAACAAATTCAAATAAGTCAACCAAAAACTTAAATGCCTAACTCCAGCATGAATGCATTCAAACAATTAATACTCCTAACTCAAATTTGAATTTGAATTTAGAAATTAGGTTTTATCCTATGCTATTTGTTTAAACTCAAATTAAATCTAGGAAATTTTTTGAGAATTGCAAAATTTGAAAATCAGGGTGTGACATTTATTCTCATCAGTGTCGACATCTCCGGGAGCATAGCGGGATAGTTGCTTGAATTTGGTAAGGTATTCATGCACTGACATGGGACCCTACTTTAAGCTAAGAAACTCCTTCCGTTTCAGTTTCACTTCCACTGCTGGTACGTGGTGTTTGCGAAGCTATCCTTGAATTCCCTCCAGTTGATCTCTTGGAGTCATCATGGGTTGCGGTGTAAGCTACGCACCAATCTGAAGCTAGTCCCACAATCTAGTGAGAAGCAAAGAGGAATCTTTCCCTGCCTGTGCACTAAGAAATCTGCAGGTTACTCTCAATCATCTTGAGCCAATCGTCGACGTCCATTGGCTCGACTACCTGTGCAAATATTGGTGGCTTGTTGCTTAGAAAGTCCTTAAGCTTATTCTGTGACTACATTGGCGGCAGTGGTGGCGGGGCGGTAACTGATAGGCTGGGGGTGCCTGTTGAAGTCTAGCCATAACCTGCGCCAATCCTTGTAGAATTTGAGTCTACGCAGTCATCATCTGCATTGGGTCCATAGGGTTCCGGTTGGTTCGCCTGTTCCACAAGGCTCTTTATTTAGGAATTTGATTTTTTCTAAGACTATATTGATATGGATCATTATTTTTTCTATTATAACCCCAACTTCAATTATTATTAATTTTATTTTATTTGGGAACTTTATTTATATATTTTTATTTCCAAACCATATGGAAATTGAATTGCTAATTTTTCATAAGTTTTAATTTCCAATTAAGCTATTTATTAATCGTATTTTATATGAATTCTTTGGTTTAATCTAGACCATTAGATGTTCATAACAATTAGTAGTTTAGATTATTTTTCTTTTTTCAATAACGTGGTAATTTTGTGACCTTAAGAGCGAATATAGTGACTCCTTTTAACACTTAAATAATAATATAAAGATCAGTCATCTAACTGAGCCACCCTGTGCTACAACTTCTCCGTCAGGGAATATCATCGTCACTCTTGTACAGGCACCAGGGAATTAGTGGAAAAGTCATGTTGGCCAGGGTGGTGTACAGGCACCAGGCTAGAAACAAATTTTAGAACCAAGTAGTTTATTTTGACCACCTAAAACAAACTAAGATCAGTAATATTGGTTCAAAATTATGCATGTGTGCACCACCCTCAATTTCTTTCTAGCTTCGCCCTGCATAGAATAGAGAGACGCCAGCGCCATGCGTACGTGCAGGTCGGTGCAGCTGCCATGGATCTGCAGTTAGTTCATCCGCTTGTTGCTACCATATTATGCGTATGTGCAGCCTCTAGGGGTGGGAATGGATCGGATTGAATAGTTTATTTTTTATATTGCTATCTATATTTTAATACGAATACAAATTGGATAGTTCGAATTCAAATATGTATTTGAATATCTACTTGATAAGCTTGTATGCATATATCCTACATATTTAACGAGAAGAATTTTTATTCTGATGTGCAAAAAATTCATTCACATTTAGAATTACTTACCAAAATTTTAGAAATTTCGTTCGAAATTCATATCAAAATTGAAATATTTGGTCAAATTTAACTGAAATTTGTTCCAATTTGATTGGGCCGGAATATATAAATTTCGTTCGATTCTAAAATTTTTGAAACATGAGCAAAATGTGGTTCGCTGGTTGATGAATACAGATACTATCCATTTCCACATCCGAATTCAAAGCAATTCGGATATCCACATTTGAATCTGAAACTTGTAACGCTACTACAAAACTTGTGAACAGTGTCGGTTTCAAAACCTAATCAGTGTCGGTTTTGGACTTGACACTGATTACTCGGCACTGATAGTTCGTGACTACCAGTGCCGGGTATAAAATCAACACTGAAAGTTATTATCAGTGCCGGTTTGTGGATCGAACCGACACTAATACTATCAACCGGCATTGATAGGTATTTCCCGCCATTTTCAAAATGTGGTGGTTGCCGCCAATTCCATGGTATTTTTAAATTTTGGGGGTTGCTGGCAATAGTATACGATATATTTATGGGCACGCATATACAAATTTAATTTACGAGACATCGAGTTTTATCGCAGCATATATACACAAGTGCATATAAATTTTATTTCTAAAATATCAAATCTTGTCACAGTATATATACACCGCATACATGTGAGATTTCATTACAACAATGAAAAAGAGTTGAAGGGTTCTTCCTAATCGAAGATTCTGAACTCTGCTTTTTTCTGTTGGATGAAGGTAACGAGAGAGATGAGACAAATTCATGGAACTCGTCGGTTGAACTAATGACTTGGTCATTGATGAACCCGACAAGTTGTTCTTGAAGTGCGTTAATTTTAATGGCCACGAGTCGATCTCTGGACAGCGCGAGGAGCTGCAACTTCAACAGTTGAAGAAATCAATCATTGTGAACACGTGTCGGACTTGAAAATTAGTCATCAAGATATATGTCGCATACCTCAGCATCGACCACCTGGTACGACACGTCTCCGTTGAATCCGTGCATGAATTTCATTACATAAAAATCACATAAATTATTGCTCGGACCCTGCTTCCTACAAGGAAAGTCATGTCGGATAATCCATTCTTTCATTAATGGCCGATGTCTAACACTCTTCTTGATGTATCATAGGTACACTCTGTATGTGTGTGATTATTACCGTAAGTAGACTTAGATTCAATCAAATCAAATATTACAAGAGCAATAAAGAAATGGTCAGGTTTTACCTTTATAGCAAGTCAATGACGGTTAGGTAGGTTTCTTTTAGATTATTTTGTGAGTCGAAAAGAACGATCTTACTGATGTCTGGCTGGATGACAAGGAGGATCTAATGATAACTGCACATAGATCACCATAGGTTAGTTAGTCATAATTTCTAACTATGTATTGCTCAAAAAGAGTAAAATATTCATGGAGAGAAACACATATCCAAAGTGGTAGAGCAAAAGTATGTATTTCTTCAATTGTAGCTCCAAAATACACTTCAATGCATAGTCCTTGGTTCCTTTTGGATCAGATTGTATCATTGTCGGGTTTACATGATATGGGTCGATGAATCCTACATGCTCGATACCCTCCGTCCTACATCTTTGTACCTCTATTATGCATAAGAAATAGGTTAAGATATTAAATCTAATGGTACATTAATGCATACTGTGAATTATACGTATACGACACTTACAGAGTCCAACAACTCAAGATAGACACATTAAGGATATCTTGCTGATACAATTGATATGTTTCCTCGAATAATATATAAATAGAGTCGTCCCCGTAGAGGAAATTTCGATCCTTATATCTGGGCTCGAATATTTCTCTACCATCCCGTGACTCCTTTATGTACCATGCATGGAATTTCTGAAGTTGATATGTCAATTTGTCCCACATGTTTGGTGCGACCAAGAGTTAGCCCAACTTAAATTGCCATCTCTCGGCTGCTTTTGGTGCCAAGGACTCATCTAGAAATTGCTCTTTTGTCATTTTAGCATCTTCAAGAAATCTTTTTAAATTCTATTCTTATTGTATCTGTTCGATAGAAGATCTCTTCAATAGTGACTATCAGTGCCGGTTCTTAACTCCTCAGTGGTTGTTCGCCCGCGGGTGTTTAAGGACCGGACTGATACGTCAACAATACCGGTTATTGTTGAACCGACACTGATAGACCGGCACATATATGATATTGTGTAGTAGTGTAAATGGTTTCGGATACATCCATTTTAATATCTATTTTAAAAACAAACATGAATACAAATATCTATACTCGTATTTTAACATACTAGTTACATACCCGTACGTTGTAACGGGAGAAAAAAAATTACAAAATAAAATAGTTAACGGGTGAAACACATGCATTGCAATAAAACAACAATCAAATTGACAATGAGCATGATGAAGGTCTCCATCTCGCGCTGCCATACAAATAGCAAAAGGATATATTCAATCATCTGTAAAAAGTAGTAGCAAAATCAAGAAAGTTAGCTTAGTAGCAATGCAAAAGTGCAAATTTAGCGAAATAGATCGTTATAGTCTACTCCGATTTCTACTATCTGGTATTGATAGTCTAACGAGCAACCATAAGTGTTTTATAAAATAAACAGTTGTTAAATTCGCAACATATGCATAACTACGCAGCTTCAAGTCACATGATACTGTAAGGGGACAAGAATATTCACCAACAAACCAAAATAGCAACAAATACCTGAATGACAAACCCAACATCTAACAGGAGACTAAAATCCACAATCAAGATCACAGTTAAGGTGATTTTCTTAATACGTAGTCAAATTTAGCGTACAGAGAACATTAAGAAACTCCATGTCGAATTAGCATTGCTTGTTCTCTTACCTGTCCTTGCACAACCAGATGATGAAGCCAAATTCGTCTGAACTACTTGAGCACGCTCATTAGGGTCACTTTTTAGAGATGGACGTTCAGCAGATGGTTGTCTGTGCTTTTTGCAGTACAAGAGTAGCCGAATGCATGGATCCTCATCCTCATCAAGTAACATGAGGTGGATTTTGTCATCATCTTCAAGCTAAAAATAATAAAACAGAAGCACAAAATGAAAATACATGTTAATTAGAGGCATAAAAATTGGTTCCCAGGAAGGAAATATGGCACAACATAAAGATCCGTAGTGTACCTCAACGCAAAGATTAGCAGCACATGCACAAAGAGGGTGGTACGCAACACACAGGTAGGATGAGAACACTGTTGCAAGAAAAAAAAGTCATAATAATGTTTTGATACATAGAGGTGAACTTGCATAGATTAACGTAGCGTTTGGTTTGGATAATTGTAACGTGACTTGTTTGGTTATGGATGCAAAAAATGACAATGACATCTAAAAAAAGAAAGAAGAATTGGAACCTGTAAGAGTTTAGTGGAACTGTGGGTGGTCGGATTGGTGTTACATGAAATCCAAAGTTTAGAAGATGCCTACAGTTTCAAAAAAGGAAAATATGAGAAATAGGAAGCAACGACACCATCAATAAAGGAAACTGAGAAGAAACTGGTAGGAAGAAGAAAGTGCTACTTTTTCACTTACAACTACGATGGAAATGATGGGGCTAGTTATGTCGAGTTTGGTCAAAGAAGCAAAATACTGCACATGCTCCTAGATCACTGATCTCCGCCATTTCTCCTTCCGCGAGACAAAGAGGGCAACCGAAATCAGTAGTTCAAATTTTGAAAACCCCGATGTTATCATTTCTCAATAATCTAATGCAGCACCCTCCCGCTGCATATTTCTAGGATAGCAGAGTACTATTTTTTCTATTTAAATTCTCATTCTCACATAGTACACACTAATGTGAAAGTAATAAAACAAGATGCTAGAACGTGACAGAAAATATTGGATGCCCAATTCAACATATTGAAGGACACAGTGACGAAGGCATATGGTATTCATTTTTAGAAGAACTGTGACACATGTGATAAGTCATGAAAATTACCATACACAGAAGCAACTACTGGCATTGGCAAAGCAGTTGAAAATATGAATGAGCGACCCCGCGATTGAATTAGCCTCTTCCGTCTAGTGCTGCTCAACAGATTGTAAACTATTAGTTATAAATCTAGAAATAAAGTGTTGACTATTGGCATTCTTGTGTTCAGTGGAATGAGTTATCTCATGTTCTCCAGCCTTAGTTGCTCAGCAAACCTGTTCCTCTCAAGCACCCAAATATTCAAACAGACATGATTGAATAGATTCAATAAATATCAGTTGGTTCCATTGAGATTGACTTCACAAAAGGTACTGTATAAAATGAGTTTGTAAGAGGCTTACATATTGATCGAATTTAACACGTTCAACTGCGCGTACATCGCTATGGAGAACAAGGTCGATCGGCTCAGTTCTTTCTTTGACGGGTGGCTTCAACAAGCACTGAAACGGAGAAACGGAGTCAAAACAATTATCATTTAATTGAAATAAAAGTGAAAACAAATTTCCCTTCGCAATCCCAAAGAAAATTTAGGTAAGAGAAACTCTGCAATCATTTCAATAAAATTCCAGTAATGTGTCAATTTTGACTCTTGCCATGAAAAGAATTAGAAGATTGATAGGTGGCAATTTCCTAATCTGCTATCCTCACATCATCACATGGCATATGCGATATTCATAGGTAACTTTTGAAGAAAATGGTAACACAAGTCACCACGGGCAAAAAATAGGACAGATTAGGTTGGACAAACCCCAGGCTCACCAGTAGTCCATGGTAGTCCTTGCGCAATATGTATCCTCTTGTTCTCTTCCTCCATAAGCATTTCCTGCACCTTTTGGATAAACTGTTGTTCCTTGGCCCTTCCTCTTTGCTGTCATGGATGACATTGTGATCGAATTTCACATATTGGCTCATTTATTTAAAAGGAAAGCATCTCAAATTTGGCATAAGTGAATCAAAATTCTGCCCCTTGGGGTTGTACGTCATGGCGTTCTGGAACGTCAGACGCGCATCCCCAGCGAATTCTCGTGGTGACTTGTAGTGCCGGGCGGCTAGCTTGGACTTGACAGTGTCGAGGTCCATGGGCTTGGTGATGATGGTGTGGTAGTCGTGCAGACCGAGACCGATAGTGTCGACCGGCTTGTTGAACACCCAGCTGTGCTTGGGCTTCATCAACCTACTGGGCAGCATGGCGCAGTTCTTAAACACGGGCGCGTAGAGCTTGTTCCGCCGCCAAGACGGGCGGGTGAGCTGCTGCCCCTTTCTTCGATTTGTGCTTGGATGCGGGCGGGAGCGAGGTGGAGGGGTCGGTCGAGAGCGCGTAGGAAGGGGCGGGGGCCTGGAGTGAGTTGAGGCGCTTGGAGGTGGCGCGCACCTGAGCGAGCTCGGGGGAGAGGCGGCGGCGGAGCTCCCGCCGGGACGCGGGCATCGAGGGCAGCAAGAAGGTGACGGTGGGAAGGAGCGGGTCATTGTGCGCGTCTAAGGAGGGGACGCTAGGTGCCTTGGAGCTGGTATTGGGGCAGCTCGGCGGTGGCCACCAGCCGCACCTCCGTCTCCGCAGCGGCGCCCCCTACCCTCTCCCTCGCGAACTCCATCAGCGGCCGCAGCGACTCCCCCGCGCACGCCACCTCGGCGGCGAAGGATGGGAGCCCCGAGGAGACACGCATCACGGGCCCCGTGGCGAAGATGTGGGTCCGGGTGCCGGTGCTGCCGCCGTCTATGATGACGGAGAAGCGCGTGACAGAGGTTTGGGGGACGGCGATAGAGGGGTCGCGACGGGCGGACGAGCGGGCGGACGAAGATCTGAGCGGAGGCAGGAAAAACTGACGATATACGGATTATTCATTTTTTAAGTAGGATACAAATATCAAATATCTACTATCCATTTTCCCGCCCTAGCAGCATGTTTCTGTCCGCAGTCATGCTGCATGCTTATGAAGTACAAAACGCAGAAGAAGTTGATGTTTTTTTTATCTCCAAACAGAAAGAAGTCTACGATCACTGCGACTACACGGTGGGTGATCTCAGCCTGGTTTCACCTAATCCTCCGAGTCAGCTCACCTCTCAGGCTTTCAGCAGCGAACTAGCGTTTCACATAAAACCACGGCCACTTATGCTCCAAGGAAACCGCGGCTCATGCAAAAGCAAGCAGCGTAAGGGATTAAACAAAAACCACAATGGTTTTCTTTGACCATTTGGTCTGGCTATTCTGGCTAGTTGATACGTGGACTTCTGTTTCGTGCTACTTGGTCCAGGCAAACTATATTTTTTAAGAATGTAGCCGGTGACCAAATTAAAATACCATAATGTTAGGTAATAGGTAAGCTATGTTAGCATAAAATATTTTTTTTACTACCGTATTTAACTAAGGAATCATACGAGTGGGGGATCATAGATTATTACCACTAGACGCGCAGTGCAACAGAAGAAGTGTTGGAGTAGACCGATCCAACATAGTATACGTCAAACTCCTCGAGTAGCTTCTCGATCAGATCCGCGACTAGCCCTACTCCGGTGGTCATGCTCCTCGACCAGCTTTGAACAGGTAGTCGTGTTTCACGACCAGTTCCTCGACTACCCCTGACCACGTGCACCATATCCTCGAGCATCTCTGACCACAGGCACTGCGTCCTCAACCAGCTTCGTGATCACGTAGAGGAAATAGTCGATCATGTGGACCAGCTCATCGACCACGAACAAAAAGCCTCTACCACATCCTAGATCACGATGAGAAAGTAATTGAAACTGTCCTTGTATTCTTGTTGTTGATCAGCACCGCAACAATCGTAGCAGTGCCTCCACGGTATCCATAAATATAGGGATGGAACGTCGTACGCTGGTGTGCTAGCACCGCGCACCCAACCAAGATTTGCAGGGAGTTCGGGAAGAGGTGGTGGCCAGGGTTTTGGTAGCAAGAATCAATTCTTGTGTCCACAGCTTCTATCTCCTCTTATATAGAGTATACTAATGGGTCTTTAATCATATTAAAATCTATCATGACTTTATAATGAACGTTCAATCATATTAAATCTCATTCGCAGATTCAATCTATATACGCGATCTCCTTTAGGGCATATCACCATCACATAAATCTGTAATTCTACTAAAAACACTGGAACATAGACTGCATTCCTTCAGAATTCCAAATGCCTGATGTTTCTAGCTTAGTTTATTGTTCATGTGAAGCGATAACGTGAGAATTAACCTGCCAAAATCAATGAAATCACCCAAAACTGAGTTTGAAAAGCTTCTCTCTTTTATTTCAGGAAAATTCTACTTCTTTTTCCGGGAAGAACATTTTTCTTACTAACTTTGTTGGTAGAACTTTGCTAAAAAGTTTTGTAATACCTTTTTTCCGGAGAAGAGTTTACTATCTCATCCCTCGCATAAGCATGATGTTAGTATACATGGCTGTTGCAACAAGCAACTACAGGTCTTGATTGTCAAAATATGCAAAGTTGCCGATCATATAAGATGATAAGAAATTATGCCATCGTATGGTTCATGCATACACTCCCATGTCCTTGTAACTTCTAACGAATCTCCTTGTTGTCAACTCGTGATATCACTACGTGAGCTTGTTAAGTAATTTTGCTGGAGACTTGAGCGACAAGGAAAGAGATGGCTAATCTGGGTCAAAATGACGCGTACCGCATGATCTCCCTGAAAACTTCTCGTAGATCTTGATGGACGCAGAGCTATACTCGTCCATTACATGTCATCGTTGTCATAATAATTAAGAAACCTTTAGCAGCACTGAAATTACAAAGATCACAGACCTAGGAAAATATAATTTTTGAGATTTGGATCGGAGCTTGATTGCATCATCAGCTCTCAACTCTCGTTCCTTTGCTTGACAAGGTAAGACTTACTAGCATGATGCATGCGTTCCTTCAAAAAGGAAAACGAAATCATGATGCGTGTAATCTCCTATTTCTCTCAGATTTCATCTTTTAATCATAGTATATTACCATAATCTGTGACAAACACATGATGTATCTCTATAGGTGATTATGCAAGTATTAAATTAATTAATATTGTAAATGTAAGTGTCACTATGTGTACTATTAACAGCGACTATACATGCTTTGAAAACGATGTAAATCTGCCTGCCTTTATTGCAGAAGTATATATCCTGGATTTGATTTCGGCGTCACCGTCAAATGCTATTCCAATTACCAGCCAGCCATATATCAAATGTCTGAGTTACTAATAGGCCGAAGCTTATAGTGGAGAACTCCTACCATTTCTTGTGTTGTTCTCCTACGAACTGTGCAGTGTTTCAGTTTCAGTCCTTACCACTCCCTTTCAAATTGATGAATTCCCTTACGCAGCCGCAGGATTTGGAACAGCCTAACCACGAATTTCGAACCTCTGATCCATTTTTCGCGGTCCGATATTTTTCTTCAGTGAATTCCACGGTCGAGATCCCAAGATATTTTTGCAACTCGATGTGATGCGCGACGATAATGACGCTGGTTAGCCTCTAATACGCAAAAGGAACAAGCTAGTCCCAATAATGGAAAGAAGTATAGCTAGCATGACTCCTTGGCTTCCTGCCAAAGTGAAATTATTGTACTCTTACTACTGTTCAGATTGGTTTTGATCGTCTTCAAGGTATCAAGAACATTGCCCTCAAGAAAAAGAACATATACGTGTCGCGAGAATGCCAAAACGATCAAGAAGGTCGACGATGATGCGTGCATGGAAAATGTCAACAACATCAAGTCTGAACTGTTGCTGCAAGGACAATGGAAAGCTGCCTAAAAAAATCTGAGTTCTGTGTTCCAAGAGTATTCATCACTCAGAGCAAGATAAGTCGTGTTGAAATGAATTTGCGACCTCGTGCAAATTGCAGTTGTGCCTTTGGAAATGATTCAAACATGACTTCAGATTGCAGTCACTAGTTTTCAGAGTTCAGAAGCAAAGGTGTGGGAACTGACAAATGGGAAGTCTACAGCATACCTCAACTAATCGTGGAATGATCTTTGCTATTAAACATTGCATGACATCATGGGATTAGTTAATCTTATATCTCCAAATGTATAGTATACTTCTTACAGGGATTAAAAATTTTGCCAAAATTTTAGCAAAATTTCATGAATTTCGGGAATTTTGGAGGAGAACAAAATATCTAATTCCGGAATTTTCTTTCACTAGCATGTGAGACCCACATAGCAGAAGACAGAAAATGATTAAAATTTCATGAATTTCAGTCTTTTCGCCAATAAACAAAAAAGTGTAAAACAAAATTGAAATCCCTCCTTACCTTGCAAAATTGTTCACCCAACTAATCCTACACAGATTCAAACATAAAAGAAAATGAAGAATAAAGATAATATGAAGAAAGATTCCTAAAGCCAATTTGCTTTCATGTTCTAGCTCTTCTCATTCCCTGGTCAACGTACAGGTCAGACAACAAAATCCTTGGTATTTTTTTGTTAGTTTACATTACTTTCTCGATAAAACCACCCATTCACTTAAAAACAAAGAAGCAACCTATTTGGAACACATAGAATGAAAAGCGCAGGACCAGGGGGGGGGGGGGGGGAATACAAATTACTAGATGTTACGTTTAGTGTAACCCTAGAAGAACTGAAAACATGGGAATAGATGTTTGGATGCTCAATGGGAATTCTAAAGGAAAAATATTTCATGAATGGAGGGGTGAGGGGAGAGAGAAAGGTTGAAATGGCCTCAGATTTTTAAAGAAATGTAAGATATGTCTAAGGCAGCCTTTGTTAAAATCAAGGAAAAGAAAGCGGAGGAAAAGATATTGCCTCCAACAGGCTGTTTTCTAGCATCATTCCGGCAATCCAAGAGCCACCATTTGACATTTTTGCACAGTACACCAGGCAACCAGCCCTGTGAAACTCCTCGTTTGGTTGCCTTGTCTGATTGGCTCTCCAGGTTGCTGGCGTTACTTTCAGGTTTGGTGATTGCCGCACGAATCTCCAAGGCCATGAAACCCAAAGTTTCCAAGATGGCAACGTCGTGTACAGTGGTTGGATGACTGGACCGCTTGGATTTTTTTTTTAAACTGGAACATAGAGTTTCCATTAACCAAGGTGCACAACAAGATCACGACCGGTTGGAAATTTCAAATAAGGCATCAATGTTTGCCGGCCTCTTTTTATCACAGGGATTTTCATGACGTTAATAAGAGATAGATTAATTCCCGTGAGAGAGAGACCTACAAACCCCGCCGTGTTAACCTCACATAGTCACATGCAATATTCAATTTGATAACTGTAGAGACTTGCCTCGGGTTGAATTTTTCAAACCCCTCGGCGCCTCTTGCTCCGCAAGGAGAGAAGCGAATCTCCTCGCCGTAAAGCCCACCCACAGCCAGCGTGGCAGCCTCCCCTCCCTCCCTCTTTCCTCCTACTACGTGAAGAATAGATATGTATGACGGATCATACCCGTCATAGGGTTTCGTACCTGTTATAGTGAAAATGACCTCATTAAGTTACGATTGTGATTTTGGTGATTAAAGATAACATAGTCAATGAGACTAACATATTTGTCAAGAATATATGATTATTACTGTCAGTTTTTACCAGATTGACTATTACTACTGGTTTTTTTAAGAACCGGTGATGATACTTTATCATTACTAGTTATTTTTGAACCACACTGACAGAGAGGCACAAATGATCTTTTTTGTAGTAGTTGGGGGAGGCAAGTCAACGGTCCCGACAAAGCTAGGTTAGCGCAGTGGGGGCGGTAGGTGCAGATCCAGTAGTGAGTTCACCACCGAAGATGAGAGTATGAGAGTGGAGCGGGGGAGAAAGCTAGCTTTGACAACACGCAGTGGTCGGGCGGAAGCGAGAGAAAGAAGACACGCTTGGAAGAAGAACGACGTCCATCGGATCTTGCTCGTACGATGAAATTGTTGGTGATATGCCCTAAAGAAAAATTATAGAAATGATTATATCACGTCTATATTTATTTACTTTTAAATAATATATTATTCGGTTTCTTAAATAATTATAATTTATATTAATTAGAAAGTATGTGAAGCTCAATGTTTTATTATGATGTTATTCTGAAAGATCTCGTCTCAAATCATTGTGTGAGACAATAATGATTCATAGATCATATATATGGAGATATCAAATCAATAATATAGACAGATGTTAGAGAACATGATATTAGATAGACCCACCTTGAAATACTATTGAGATTATTATATGATGTGTTATTAGTTGTTATTTCAAATGGTGTAGTTATAGGATCTTTAGACCTAAGATTGTCATTGATTCTCAAAATGTGTAATAGCGCACTTCGACGCTGTCAAACGCTACTCCGTGACTGGGTAGTCACAAAGGTAGTTTTCAGACTTGGCATGAAACATATTGTGAGGTGTAAGCGATCAAGATGAAATTTGCTCCTCCTATATAATGAGAGAGATATCTCTGGGCCTCTCATTGTAGTTGGATTAGAAAGTGCATGGCCATGCCAATGTAGTTAAAGAGTTAATCACGAGTTGAGTAATCCGCTACAAAATTGAGTGAATGGTCAAGCTATCACAAGGATAGCACATGTCTCGTCTTGAGCTTCACAAGTATTGTGTGGCAAAGGGATTTGTGTATGTGTATATTAATATTCAGCTGATGTGACCTTTATGTATACTCGGGAGTCAATATGCTATGTTAGGAACCGCTGTTGATTTTGGTTCGAAAAGGGTTTCCAGTGAACCTGACGGACCATACACTTAATGAGGTAGAACAGGACACACGGATTTTATCCGTAAGAGGGTTTAAATGGATTGTGATCCGTGACGAACTAGATTCCAAATGGGATTCCAGCATGCGAGCCTATGGTAGAATCTATATAAGGGAAGGCGTGGAGAGGGGCGTGCACGGTTGAGCCACTCCAAAACCCTAGCCACGCTCTTTTCACCAAACCTTTCGAAACCCAAGTTGTATATGCGGTGTTAGCACACTGACGTTCGATGTTCTAGCCCAGGATGTGTGGATACCATAGAGACGCTCCTACTATTACTGTGCTAATCGACTCAACATCGCTCCCGACAAGGCGATCACGACTAGTTGGAACGCTCCCGACTAGGTAGTCAGAACGCTTCTGTCAAGGAAGATGAATCCGGAGTTCGATCTCGACTAGGAGGTCGATCGCCAACGACAACCCTGCTAAATTCGATTGCTTACTCTATATCGACACATATGATGTTGGATCGATCTGCTCCAACTCTCCTTCCGCTGCACTACACGTCAAGTGGTAACGATCCATTATACTATATTCATAAGGTTTTCTAATTAAATATGGTAAAAAAAATTATTTTGCGCTAGCGTAACCTATTTGTTCCAGATAGAAAATCATTTGATTGAGATCAACGCCGTTTTCAGATATGTGGAATATATCATCACCCTTATTAAACACTTGCATCGTATGCTTGCTAGAGGAGACGGAGAAGACTGGAGCTCGACGATAAATTAACTATTAGCATGGGACGACTCGTGACCAGCGACCGCTGCGCGACAGGGGAACGGTCGTGGTCATCGGAGCGCAGCTAGCCAGCCGGGGCCGGCCACCTTCCCCGCCGTCGCGGCACGTTTTCTCGCGGTGGGGTTGCTTTCCTAGCGCTCTCCTCGAGCCGAGCGGCCCTAGTGTGTGCGCGCGGTCCGGGTGACCCCATCCACGATTGCCCATTAGGTTGCAATGCTTGCAGGACCCGAGAAAATGCATATGCCCGGCTGGCCGGCCGGCTGCTAGCCGCCTCGGGTTATGCACTTTGAGTTCCATTCCCTGTCGCTTTGTTTATGCTTTCCAGAGCAGAATTTTCATGCGAAGAATAACTTCACTCATGGAGATGCGTGTCAATAGCTAATCCTAAACCCTGGATTGTTTTTTTGAGAGGAAACTCTAGATTTACTACAACTAACAGCGACTGCAGGCAAGCCTAATCCAAAGGACGGAATCAGGGACCCCACTTGTAATTTGCTAGTGTACATTATGTTTAGTTCGAGGGACATCTTTGATTGGATATGACCATTCAGTTTTCAAAAGTGTTTAGTTCAAGGGCACATATAAATGAGGTGGCACATTAATATTCTCCTGAGTCTGGATAAGCCTATGCGTGAAAGAATAATGAACGGAGCCATTAATGTTTTAGATGAGTTTTTTATTTAGAATAAATATTTTTTTATTAGTACGTTTTAAATAATATTATCTTCTAAACTTTTTATCTGATTTGTAATATGACACTATCATTATATTTATTACAATTAAATCAATAAAATAAGATCTCCTATGATTATATAGATTTCAAAATTTATGTGTTACAAACAAAATCGCAGTGGTGGCAAGTCCGTGTGGTAGGATCGATCTAGTGCCAATCTCCTTTTAGCGAATGCCAAATTTCCTAGCTAATGGAAGGGACATATTTCAGTGGTTGCTACCGTGCCGAGTTTGCAGACAGTCAAAGATGCCAAAATCTTCAACTTCCTGCCGTTTATCATCCATTCCGAAGAATATTTTTGGAAGGGGAATGGCTTCTCAACTCTCAGGTCCTTAACGACTTTTCAAAAGAAAATAAAATGCCAACTGACAAGCGATACGTTGCTGCTTCCGTTCATCAAAAAGAAAAAAAGAAAAGAAAGGAAAAGTGGCACTTACGAAAAACTTGGAAAAGAAAACCTGATTCTTCAAGGAGGATAGAGAGTTTGAACTGTTCGTCACAATAGAATTTTCTTTGTCCCGAAAGCAATCACAATGGAATTTTTCAACACTGATTGATTCGTCATCCCAAGACAGAGAAACAGAACAAAAGGTTCTCTCGTCACCGTTGTTTTCTTTCCCCGTAAGAACAAGCTCTGCTTCTTCGTCTTCTTTTCGTGGTGTTTTTTTCCCTCCAGCAGAAGCAACCGGAATCCAGTTGTTAGAAGTACTAGTGGTCTAGATGTATACTAGTAATCTAACCTTCCGGTGCAAGAACAGGATGGATGGTACGGATTGGGGTTGGAATAATCTAAGCCCCATAACATTCTTTATCGGCAATCGTGTGAGCTGTGCCCCTATAGGCTATCATCACAGGCAGATACTACTATACAAGTCTACCAAGAAAAACAATTTCAGAACCTCACCGATAAACACGAGAGCTTGGCTGATGAAATCCTTAGAAAACAGCTAATCTCGAGGCATCCGTTTTGCTTAAATTTTTAGACGAGATCCACGAACCATCATGATTGAAGTGCCAGTGCAACAGAAGACAAGATGTTTGGCATGCCGTTATCCTGTAAGTTCCAGATTAACAAAAAAAAAGGGGACCAATCTAACCTGAGCTTATACTAAAGAGAATCAGATTAGTAATTTGTTGATACTTAATAGTAAAATTAAATGTTTTTTTAACAAATTTTAAGATTAGAAGAGACATAGTCCCTTTTAGTCCCCACTCACCTCCGCCACAGTTTGCATGGTGGTTCAGACTTCTCAGGGCGTGCAATGGAAGACCATCTGCCTGCCTGTCCACGCAACATTATTTATCTTTTTCCTCTTCTCCCATGTGGCATTCATAGAACGGGGATCATGCTGCAAGTCTACAAGGCGCTGGAATGGATCACCGGAACGTTGTATTGGTTGGAAGGTCTGCAGGAATCTGATCCCATTTTCTGCTCTACCGGCTTCAGGTAGGATCCTGCTAATTCGCGCGCAAGCAGCTCAACTCACGTCCCCTTTTGACAGCCCTTTTGTTTTTAGAAACTTTTTTCCCACCGTGTCTTTTACTTTCAGAATTTTTTCAAAAAAAAACTTTATGTTAAAACTTTTAAGAGAAATTTTAGCTCAAACTTTTAAGAAAAAATTAACATAAAATTTTAAAAAAGTTAATGAGAAAAATTTGTATCGGAACAGTAGTGAATTCATGTAAGCCATCTGGCTCGGATGCATGACTCAACTGTCGTGGGCCGAACGTCGTGCACGAGCGCACGCGCTCTAAACATGATGCGAATTTCTTATTCCGCACGTGTGCGCTCTGAGCGCACAACCTTCCCCTTATATGTGCGTGGGGTCGACGTAAAGGCAACTTTATTCAAACCTTTTCTTTGATAATTTTTTCTAAATTTTCTGAGAAGAAATGTTTTTCTCAAAACTTTTGAGTCAAACTTTTCTCACTAATTTTTTTTTCAAAACTTTTTAAGCCAAACTTCTGAGAAAAAAAATTCCTAAAAAGAAAAGAGAGGAGCTTTCGGAACAGGGGCGATGTTGTTATAAGAATTCTCAGTTTTACTCGTATAAATTATCGAGTAGCAAAGCTGAGGAAAACTGTGATGCATGCGGTCACCGAGTTCCCGTCCATCAACAATACAGGGGAAAACTAACTCCGCACAGAATTTTGACATACGGTTATCTCATTCATTTATCCCTCACATCTTATATATATTCATCCATTCGTTCTATTACTCACTTTATAATTTTTTTATCTATCTTTTTAATACGAATCTTAATACAAATAAATCGTCCTAATGATCCTGCGTCAGTAAGGGTATGTGGAATTGTCCCTACGGACAACGCAAGCACGGTCTAAACCAGGGTCCCCAACGTCGGCATAGGCGAGACGAGGCGTCGTGCGCGGCTGGAGATTTCACCGTGCCCCGGGTCCAAAAGCAGGGGAGGAGCGGAGGAGGAAGGTCGAGAACTCAACCCGAGTGCCCAACCACTCCGGTCCCGTCCCCCGGGTGCCGCGGTTTTGCGCTGCGCCCCGCGACTGGGTCAAGGCAAGGCAAAGGCACAGAGGCACAGGCGCCATTCCGTTAGGACGCCGCACGGTTGGACGAGCAGCTCCAGCGGCCCGCGCTGTATATATATACCGCGGACCACCCGCACATGCTTCCCCCAACCATCTCTCTCCCCCTCGATCTCTTCTTCTCTCCAAAGCCCAAGCGCCCAACGATCTCTGCGCGGGCGCAAGCAAGCAATTAGGACAATTGCCTCCAAGCCGTCGTTGTCTGATCGGTTCTTGTTTTCTTGGAGTCGGGCGTACGTGATGGCCGCGCAGCCGTGGAGGTCTCTGCTCTGCTGCGTGGGCGGCGGGGGCGCGGAGGAGGACGGGCCGTCGCCGAGCGCGCCGCGGCAGAGGAGGACGAGGAGGGACAGGGAGAGGCAGCTGCTGCCGTCGTCGGCGTCGCGGGTGTCGCTGTCGAGCCTGAGCTCGTCGGGGACGCTCACGCCGGAGGACCTCTCGGTCACGCTGTCCGGGTCCAACCTTCACGCCTTCACCTACGCCGAGCTGAGGAAGGTCACCGGCGGCTTCTCTCGCGCTAACTACCTCGGCTGCGGCGGGTTCGGCCCCGTGTACAAGGGCCTCATCGACGCCGCTCTGCGGCCCGGTTTGGACGCGCAGGCGGTGGCCGTCAAGTACCTCGACCTCGACTGCAGCACGCAGGGCCATAGAGAGTGGCTGGTAAGACCGGTCACCCGGACCCATACCGCCATTGCTTGATTCGAGCTCAGTGTATTAATGAACTTGCCCTTCTGATTTTGCAGGCCGAGGTGTTCTTCCTTGGGCAGCTGAGGCACAATAATCTGGTGAAGCTGATCGGCTACTGCTACGAGGACGAGCACCGGATGCTGGTGTACGAGTACATGAGCAACGGGAGCCTGGAGAAGCACCTCTTCAAGAGTGAGCACAAAACTACGAACCCTTCATTAATTTCGTGCGTCTCCATCGTTAATCTGGTGTTTACTTTTTGTTCTGTCAGACCAGCGAAGTTAATTAAATAAATTTTAAGAGCAGTTAGCCAAATAATTGTCGCTTACGTTTCTGTTGGGGAGAAAAAAATCTTGGGGATACTTGAGGAAGCTGACCCGAAGCGTCTTGCCAACTACGTGCAGGTCTCGAAGGCTCCATGCCATGGATGACGAGGATCAAGATCGCCGTCGGCGCGGCGAAGGGCCTCGCTTTCCTCCACGATGCCGACACGCCCGTGATCTACCGCGACTTCAAGGCCTCCAACATCTTGCTGGACTCGGTGAGCGATCCATCCTCTCAAAATTGCCACGTCTCCTTTTCGTCGCGCTTTTAGTGAAGTGCAGTTTAGCGGTAGTTTCGGACGGTAGGATGGAGAAGCAATGGTCATTTCTGACGCATGGCTGCTTCTGACGGCAGCCCTTGCGTTGTGGTAGAAAAGGAAGGTGACGACACCAGCCGTGTGGTTGAACATTCAACCCTTTGTTATAGAAAAATTAAAGTGTTTGTGCGTTGCAGCACAAATACAAAATATTATACGTGGTAATATAAATCAAAAACTTAAAGTATAAAAAAGTGGATGTGCCATGAAATCCTAATTTCTTCATTTATTTTTGTTAATGAAACGGATCCTATACCCGTAGCCGGTAATTGAAGTGATGAGGTTAGATGACGAGAGTGGAGGATACAAATGGATAAATTATTCGGATTTTATGAATTTATATTATATAAGAGGATAACGGGGAAAAGGTTATTTGGGAATCAAGTCGTGTTTTATATTATAGAGATTACGGAAAAAAAGGAAGCTGACAAAATTAGGAACCTCTCGTTACAGAATTACGAAGAAGTGTTACTCAAGTACAAATCCACATGATTAGTAAATTATCTATCAGTGCAAACAACGAATTAATCTACCAAGTCAATGTATACAATTATAGACGACACCAAAAGCACGATGCTTGTTAACGAGATTCAGCCGAAAGCTATATTTTCATAATATGACTACAGACGCTACTCCCCGTCTAGCAGCATTGGTCGCTTCCATTGATAGTTAATTTCCTAACACATATAACAAAAATTAAAAAAAGGAAGGTGAACAAAATCAGGAAAATTTCCCCCTTTCGTTACGGAATTACGAAGACTTGTTGCTCAAGTACAAGTCCACATCTTGATTTTCGACTCTGAGTTGTTGGCGGGGTTCGTTAGGAAGTCAGGTCTCTCGTAATTGCAACTTGGAAGGTTCTTGGATGCCAAGTCCGATCAATTTGCAACTCAAATCTGATCCTTTGGATAGTGAGAGCAACGTTGTCTCGCAACAAGTATCTCACTGTAATCGTCACACACGATCTTTGCCCTGACTCAAATTTGATCCTTTGGATTGCAGGACTGCAACGCCAAGCTGTCCGACTTTGGGCTCGCAAAGGATGGGCCTCAGGGCGACGCGACCCACGTCACGACGCGCGTCATGGGGACAAACGGGTATGCGGCGCCGGAGTACATCATGACGGGGCACCTTACCGCCAAGAGCGACGTCTACAGCTTCGGGGTGGTGCTCCTGGAGCTCCTGTCCAGCCGTCGAGCCGTTGATCGAGCACGACGACCTAGGGAGCAGAGCCTGGTGGACTGGGCCAGACCCTTCCTCAAGAAGACCGACAAGCTCTACCGGGTCATGGACCCGGCCATGGAGTGCCAATACTCTTGCCAAGGGGCGGAGCGGGCGGCTATGGTGGCGTACAAGTGCCTGGGCCAGAACCCCAAGTCCAGGCCCACCATGAGGGAGGTGGTCCAAGCCCTGGAGCCCATACTGGACATGTACGACTACCTCCAGGTGGGCCCATTTGTGTTCACTCTCATAGTGGAAGACGACGACAAGAACAAGGAGAGCAAAGGCAAGCTGGTCGATGGCCACAAAGTTGACATGAGGATTGAGACGACCGTGAAGGAGAAGCACCAGAGCCACCAGGACCGGCACCGGCAGAAGTTCCCGAACTCGGCGGTCCACGCTAACGTGGCACTGCACCGGGACGGCGACGTCAGCGGGCAGCACATCGGCTCGTTGCGGCGGCACCAAAGGACCCTGAGCTACCTCAGGGAGAGGGCGGCGTAGGTCTGATGGTCAGTCAGAGGGGCAGATGTTAGCATTAGAAAGAAGCAGCAGATGGGAACTAAGATCTGTACATAATTAAGATAGATTGTAGAGGGCTATATGAGCCTGTACACGAGCCACACAACACCATACCGCATTGGTTTGGTTACAAGATTTTTGGTTCATTTTTCCGTTTTTGATAGTGATACTTGGTGTAATTGCCTACAGTGTCATGCTGTACATTGTCCAATGCCATCTGAATTTTGAAACGTCATTGTCTCATTGAGTCGATGAACATGATGAACATCTTTGTATTTCTTAGGAATCAAGCCTACTCAGTTGATTGAAAGTATGTATATATGTTTAGGCCATCTAAGTTCGAATCCTCATGACGTGAATTTGAATGTATATTTTTAAAAAATTGGTTAAATGCATTCTGTTCTATTATCTTAAAAAATATTTGTATTTCTCCTAGGAGATTGACTCCAAATCTTGCAACCATATGGTGATTATCTTGTCAATGATCTCATTGATAACCTCGACAGTGATATTGCTTGTTGGAAGGGGCATTGAAGAATTTTTGTTTTACCGAGTGTTGAGCGGTGCGATCTCAATGGATGGACAAGATGTAACACTACAATATTTTTGGTGAACAGTAAATACGAACAATGTTTGCCTGTACAGTACTGTAGCTTCTCTAACAAAGCAATGTGCGCCTTTGACTTGACAGGGATGAATTCAGCGATCCGGATCGCTCAGAATGATGTCAATCTTTGGTGTAGGTAAGCTTGTCACCGTCTTTGTCTACAGAGTTTTTTTAACGGTTCTTGAAAATATGCTAGGAAATACCACTAATTATTATAAGTTGTAATAAGTACTAAAATATAGGACTTCATAAGTTGTAATTTTGGTATCTTTCCAAGGATCATGAAAAACCTCAAGCGAATATGTTTGGCAGACACACATGCTAAAATAGTGTTATCTGGCCACCTATGTTTAACTTTTTTTTTACCAAATCAGATAACCTGAATCCGAGTCAGATTCTAACACCCGTGTTAGATTTTGAATTGTATTTCACATGTCCAAATTTTCTTTGCCAAATCGGACATCCAAATCCGAGTTAAATTCCGGCACCTGCGTCTGCTTTAGATTCTGAGTTATATTTCACCTTGTATTTGAAAAAGCACTGCTAATTGTTGTCATGTTTAACTACTGAATCATTTGAAAAACCAATACAAACAGAATATGTCTTCCATTACAAAGACAATGCCACTTCCTGAGTTTGCATCAAGAATGTTAGACGACTCACCCCTGCAAATCGACTCAAGTCCTTTCTATTATTTAGATCTCACTTACGATGCTGTCGATTCGCAGATTCAGATCCTAATGACGGCCTCCTCGAGGTAAGACGGTTCCACTGTCAGCGCACTCTTGCTGTGTGATCTCACCCCGCTAGAGAGAGCGCGGCGCGAGAGGGTAAGTTTGGTATTTTTAAAATTCCCGCGCCCGAGCCTTTTGAGGAGTTAGATTTTCATGATTGACCCCATTGCAGGGCCTCCCTGAGGTCGACGTTTTGCACCTAATCATTTATGAGGTTCTAGAAGCCTCCGATCTGGCCACCTCAAGGAGGGGAATTCACTGTGACCACCATCCCGGCGCCCAACAGAGCACGGCCAAGCCTCCTCCTAATCCATCTGGTCATGCCTCCAAACCGTCTGGTCGTGGAGATGGCTAGCCTACCCAGGGCCGAACGCCGACCATAGGTAGAGGTTCTGCAAGCATTGGTGGTCAGCATAGAAGCGACAAGGCTTGCCCTAAGTCAGCCGGGGGCAACCAAACTACTCGTGGTCCATTGGTGACCCCAGGCGGAGTTCTTGCGAGTGGCGTCGGCCTGTAGGGGAGCGACCAGTCTCATCCTGTGCCAGCCGGGGGTGACCAGATTGCATGCCAAGCCTCCACAAGGGGACAAGAGACCAGTGGAGGATTCGGCTTCCGCAGAGGCACCCAAGCGCGCCCGTGGGACACCGACCGCTCTCAGCTTGATGGCGGACATGACCTTCTCCTAGCCCGGTCAACTCAGTAGCTTCGCGAGGTGGAAAGTTGTGCTTACCCCTGACCATGCGGTAAGCCTTCCTGCTTGGCATAGGTATTTTGAGTCCTTTATTGATTCCAGAATTTGTTGTTGCTGCAGGTCTTCTACACTGGTCGTGACCCCTCCCCCAGCACCTCGACTGGATATTCCAGCTCTCGAGTCATAGTGGCCCCGATGCCAAAAGTACCGACCGTGGCCACCCGCATCTGCAGAGACTTTTGTAGGGCCCGCTCCTTCCTCTGACCTGTTTTCCTTGGTCGCCAACCTCCCTGCTTCTATCAGCAAGCTGATTGCTAAGAAGGAGGCAGCGGACCGCAGATGCGCCAATCTGGAGAAGCTAGTGGTCGAAGAAAAAGAGGTGAGGCGCTCGCTTCAGTGGGAGAATGCCGCGTTTCAGCTGGAGAAGGGCATACTTCAAGAGGAGAAAGTCGCGCTTGTCGCTCGTCATTCCAAGCTAATAGAGGATGTGCGGACGATGCGCGGTTTTCTATGGGATGGCTTCATAGCAATGTAGGGGCCTCTGAGGAGCGTCAGGCTAGAAGCCAACAAGCTGAAGGAGGAGTCCTCGTAGGGCTGGGCCTACGCCATCCATGTCTTGGAAGAGAATTTCACCCATCTCCCAGGCATCCTAGCGGCGCGGGTAGTGGAGGATGTGGTGAAGGTGGTGAAAGATGTAGTGGGGTACGTGCTCCAATGCTACTGCAGCTGTGACCTCAACTTCAACTTTGAGGTCATCCAGGAGGGGGTCGTGGCCTCTAGTCCCACAGCCGAGGCAAACCTACAGGTGGAGACTACCGGTAAGTCTGCATAGCGGTGGCGGCTCAGGTTTTGTCGAAGATAGCGATCGAGCGCGTGGACACTAACATTGACATTGGGTTTCGGTGGCATTTTAGCAAAATGAGGGATACATGGTGTAAAACGCAGAAAGGCTAACTCAAAGGCATGCTCGGTTTGGAAGGGGTCATCCAAGGTAGCAGCAAAATAGAAACTACTGTTAATAGGTTTGGTGGTGACTAGGAACAGATGCAACAACAAAGACGCTCGTGTTCCTATAGATTGGCTATGAGTTTTGAGGAACCATCTAAATAGAGATGTTCATATTTCCCAGAAACACAATGCTATAGCATGGGTTTGAGCAGATCATCCTTGAGAGAAAGAACGATCAGTAGAGATGAGACAGGTGACCGCTTTGACATGCTGCGGTGGGCAACCACGTTCCGGTCGTGTCACTCCTCAAATGGTGAACGAATCCTAGGGTAAAGTAGAAGACTATACGAGACACGTCGTGACACTGATGGCACATCCATGCAGCTTCTGGATTGAAAATCTAGTGCGTGTAAATCCCAGGAAAGTCGATGCTCTAATAGCCGATCTGGAACGCGAATGCAAATCTAGTGCGTGTGCAAAACGAATCCAGACTGGGGCAGCGGGCATGATGATCACATTCCCAGGAGCATCGATGCTCTAATAGCCGATCTGGTTGGAGAGGGTGCAGGACATGTCCTGGAGCACGAGCTCGACAAAGGGTATGGTGATTAGACCTATGGTTAGCCGGGAACGTCGATGCCAATCGGCGATAGACCATGACTACATAGATCTGGCTTTGGCCAGGGCTAGGGCTCGACTAGGGACTTAGTATGATAGTCAAACAATAGTAAGAGAGAAGAAGAAATGGTCCTTACCTTGCTTCGATGGTCAAGGAAGGAGGATTCGTGGAGATGATGATGTAGCGCATCACGGGCGGCGGCGGCTCTGGCAAACAACGGCGCACGGACAGGACAGCAACAGCGTCTAGGTCTTGTGGCATGGAATTGGGGTAGGAGAGGATGTGCAACTCCTATATATAGGGCTAGCGGTGGCTGGTTGAGGTGGAGTCCAAGCCGGACATGACTCGGGTTCGAGTTCGAGTCAGTTAGGATTTTGTTTTTTCGCAGCTCTCTATTCCGAGGATAATATCTCCAGTGTCTGGATTCCACATTGGACATTTCTGTACTCTAAATTATAGTACTCGAAAAGATCTACAACTTTGGTATTCATTGAAACTTCTGAAAATGTCATCTTGATTTTCAAAAATGCACCAAAAGATAAACTGTTTCAACTCAGACTTATCTGCGCAACACTGATTTAAGGGGAAATGACTCCTAGCTCTATTATCCAAAAGGGGACTTCCATAGATTCAAATCGAAGCTCTCGAAGATACCTACAATTTTGGTATTGTCAAGATTTCCTTTGAGGCCGTCTTGAATGCTGAAACCGCGTGGGAAGAAGAGTATATCCAGGACTCCACGAATATCTACATATTTCGTAGATTTTTTTTGTTGGGCTTTCTAGAAGACTTAGCTAAGAGTTTGGACTTGAGCAAGATTGATCCCAAAGACACTTTAGGTATATCTAGGGTTTAGAAAAGAAATTTTTGCTGAGAAATTTGAATTGAACTAGATAAGGATTAGATATGATTAATGAATGAATAGATGATGAATTCAAGAATTTTGAATTCCAACCATTAAGATTCTTAACTTATTCACTATTGAGTTTTAAAAAACCTTTTTGAAACCCTTTTCACTCGGAACACCAAAGAGAAAGAAAGAGAAAAAGAACTTTAATGCATTTACGTGGCTTCTAACAAAACTCAGCTTGCAATGCACATAAAATAATAATCTATATTGATTGATTGATTAAGAAAATAGGTTTTAAATCTATTCTACTCGTGAACCTATTTAATAATCTTGGAAAATTTTAAAAAATTATAAATTTTGAAAAACAAGGTGTTACAACCTTCCAGTACGAAAATTCTCGACCATTGAAGAACGGAATTTCCCCACTTCTCTCCACTGTCACATAAGGATCACAAAGCTAATTAAGGTCAACAAGTGATCAAACCGGCTCTGATATCAATTATAGGATCAAGATAGGCGACTAGAGGGGGGGGGGGGGTGAATAGGCGCCTTACAATTCAAGCTCAACCTGGAAGTTCTAATTCAAAGA
The DNA here is from genome assembly GCF_958298935.1 of Phragmites australis. Classification (NCBI taxonomy): domain Eukaryota; kingdom Viridiplantae; phylum Streptophyta; class Magnoliopsida; order Poales; family Poaceae; genus Phragmites; species Phragmites australis. Next base: position 23,437,518 of record NC_084936.1, on the reverse strand, counting down.
CCATAATTCAAAATCTAGCAAAAGGTGGGTTTCATGGTAGGAGTCGGACCCTAGGTTCCATAGCAAACCAATTCATGACTCGACCCTACACAAAAATTGGATTTTTAGGAGAAACACCAAAAACTCAAGGAGATGATCACTGGATGAAGAAAACCTCCAAGTTGATGGATTAGAGGCAAAGTAATTCAATACCCAGTTGTGTACTTTTGTACATGAATTTTATGCCCCTAGCAACTAGAAGATTAACTCCAACGAGGTGAAAAAATTCAGCTCAAGCACGAAAATGAAAATCGCAACCGAGATCGAAAACTTGAAAAAAAAAATAAGGGAACCAATAGAGAGAAACTAGAAGGATGGGAATTCAAGCATATGCAAAAAGATAAACATCATTACTCAAAGAGATTAGCCTTATTTTAGCTAAATTAAAAAGATTTTGCTTTCAAAATTCACACCTATTACATAGGCTAAGCATTCATCCTTCATCTTTTTTAAATCCCTAGCACTAGGCTCTCAAATGGGTAGTACAAGGGGCTCAAGTGGCTGGATCCAACCCCCTCATAGCCCTACTCATCTATTTATAGGTCTAGAAAACTTGACCCCTAAGTTTCCTAGTTTGTTGCCAAAATACCCATCTCTTGTAGTACACTCCTATCTACCACCGAGAATATTTTGGTCCATTTCTTGCTCCGTTCATCGAAAGGTCGCGATGCCTTCATGATATAGCTTCTTCTTGATGCAAGCTTCGCGATGGTGCCACATACTACTCCAGTCCTCCTACGGTTTTGAGGCCTAACTGTGAAACATTCTACACGCTTCTCAAAGCATGACTCGTCATTTGCTTACACCTTAAGCAAGCGCTCTGATATCGATACGTGTACTCTGTCTTACGATCCTGACGGCCGACAAGTCTCTTCTGCTCCTGATCCCTCGGGCCGCCTTGTTAGTTGCACCGACATCCCTTTTGCTTGACTTTTTCAACATGTCATCTTCATCCTCCGTTTCATGCTTTGCTTGACCTCCATGTGTACAACTAAGATCACCCTTGACTCTGCCTGGCATCCTTGATCTTTCGGGACCAAGTACCTACTTAGCCCTGATCACCCGCTGTTGATCGTTAAGTTGCATCCATCACCTGCATACCATGAGACAAGCAAATACATTTATCCAACTCCAACTCAAGTTAGTCCATAATCAAAATGCTCAAACCAAGCTCAAGCAAATCGACAACCTTGTCAATCACTCATCACATATAAATCAAAGCATATTTCAACTTAGTTTCTCCCCCGACACGCTAGAGACCTGGCTAGGCACATCAAGGCACAGACCGCTTGGCAAGCCAACACCCACCAAGGCACGCCAAGGCCTAGCTCAGCACACTAGGCATGGCTCGGAACTATTGGTGCATGGTGTCGGCCCGGCTGGGCACAGTCGGCACACGGGGCACGGATGTTAACGGTTTGGTAAAATTCACCATTTTTTACCTATAAATTTCTAGTCGTTTTGTAAACGTTTGGGCTCCAAAATTTTTTGAAAAAATTGTAAAATTCACCATTTTTCATCTATAGATAGAGCATTATAATGCCCTCCCATTCCACACCAGCAACAACATTTGTTCTCTTGTTTACTCTTCTCATTCTTATTTCAAAGTTCTTGAGAATTTTCTATAATTTGGCAAATTTAGTTTGAATTGTTGCCAAAAACCGCACAATTTCAACACTATTATCCTGCCGTCTTGAAGAAATCTTGGTTATTTTTTGCATCAATGTTCTTTCTTATTTCTTCCATTCTTTGTTTTATTATTTGATTATTTCTCTTTTCTAATTCCAAATATTTGAATTTTTTAGTGCTATTCAACATTGATCATGGATGTCGATGATCATGATGATACGTCCATCAATCATGATTTTTTTCTCCAAGGACTCTCAGGGGACTATGGCCCCTTTGATAGCAGTGCTACATGTAAAGAAGGACTCGACGGTGAACTTCCCACTGGTTCACAAGCAGCAGCACCTCTATCGTCAGGCTCTACAAGTGCACACACATCAGCAAGCACCAGCTCTAAAGGATCAAGAGCTGGCACTTTCGAAGTTTGGCAAGACTTCGAAAGGATCTACAGAGAGGAAGATGGGCTAAGTGTCAGGTATTCCAAGTGTTATATTTGCAAAATTAATTATCTGCAAAGTCTTCAGGTGGAATGGAAAACTTGAAGTGGCACACCGCAACTTGCAAGCAAAAGAGTAGAGCAGCCATGAAGCAGATGATGCTGCAGTATAACCCTAATGGCTCTGTTCGTCAGTGGGAGTATGACTCCTCCAGTGCTCAAAAAGAGTTATGCCGCTTCATTGCAAGAGCGTATCTACCACTCAACATCGGTGAGTCTACTGCATTTGAATATTACATTAAGCAAGCTCATAATCCTAGGTTCACGCGTGTTTCTAGATAGACAACTACTAGGGATATGGTAAAATACTACAATACGTGTTGTAGTAAGATTATAGAAATTTTGGAAACATGTAATTTTCAGATGCTTTGACCTTGGACATATGGGCATGTTGGGCTAAATAGGGTTATCTTAATATGGTTGTTCATTTTGTTGATAATAATTGGGAACTAGAAAAGAAAACTATAGATTTCTGGTTGATTACCAACTTCCATACCGGTGAAAATGCTGCTGAAAAAATATCTCAAGTAGTTAAATACTTTGGTCTCACAAATAAGAAAAAAAAACTCTATGACTTTAGGTAATGTCTGGGCAAACTCTAGAGCAATGGATATTCTTACTCCATTGTTTAGTACATATGCTAAATCTTTCTTATTACATCAATGTTATGCTTGTCATATTATCAGTCTTATAGTAAAATTCGGTTTAAAGAGATTGGCGCAATTCCTAGATGATTTTCATACTATAATATCTTTTGTGAACTCTTCTAACTAATGAATTACATCATATAAGCAGTACATTATCATGATGGGTGTGCGTCCACATAAGTTTACGGTGGACATACCAGTAAAATGGAACTCTACTTTCTTGATGCTAAAAAATATTGTATCATTTAAGAGCACATTTTGTGTATTTATTCATACACACTATCATCAGCATGGGGTCAAACTTTACTCACGGGAGCACATTGGTATGTTGCCGAAAGAATATTAGACTTTCTAGATTTTTTTATGATTCAACTGTGAGTTTATTAGGAGTTTAGTATCCAACATCTTATTTAGTAGTGCATAATATTGTTGAAATTGCTACTAATTTAAATAGGTAGGACAATGATAATCTCCTAAGAGATTGTGTAGATGCTATGAAATCTAAATTTTTAAAATATTAGAAAGAAAGTCCTTTGTTGTATGCATTTGCCTTCATTTTAGACCCTAGAGCTAATATCACAAGTTTATGTAGAGTTCTCATAATTCTAGGTGATGCTCTTGGCCATGATATTTATTTACTATACTAATGTTCGTTCTAAGTTATTCGATGTTTATAGTAAATATGAAATAAAGTATGCTGGAGTTCATCTGCAACGACCTCCACTAGTACCCACAACAAGTAACAAGATAAGAACATTGGAAAAATATTTTGTGGAGGTTCTTCGTCACGATCATCTACGAACGCCAAATTCTAACATCGGGAGGGGAGTTAACATCCTTCATTGACAGCGATGTTATCAGCCATGAACAAGAAAATTTCAACATATTGCAACAGTGGTATGAGCACAAGACGAATTATCCAGTTCTTTCACTGTTAGCATGAGTTTTATTAATGGTTCTTGTATCTAAAATTTCTTTAGAGGCTGCCTTCAGTCTTATTGGAAGGATAATCGAAGAGAGAAGAACAAGTCTCACAAGTGAGATGGAGAAAATACTCACTATAGTAAAAGACTGGGAATAAGCTAAAGCCCGAATGCAATACACTACAAGAGTACTGAGCTTGAAGCTTCATCCAAAAATTTGTATCTAGATGTTGATGAGAGTATGTAATTTCCAATTTTCTGAGCTAGGTTGTACTCTTTTTTGTTCTTCTAGAAAGGTTTTTAATGAGGCAGACTATTAATAAGGCTTATTTTTAGAATTAAATGTATGTCTGTATTATTTCTATTTTTATTCTTTGCGACTTTTTCAAAAATGACCCACCACCCACCCACTTGGCCTATAAATAGCCGCCACTAGAACCATCTACAAAACCACTCACAGGTCACGACCTCTAATTCCCTATCTTGCTATCTCTCTTTTGCTACTTTCTACTTTGCTAGCCACTTCAGCAAATTAAATCCATATTTTCATTCATGGCTCAAGATGTTGAGGACTCGCGTGCGTGGTCATCAATATGGCAACATTTTGAAAAGATCTATAGATGAGAAAAAGACGAAAAATAGGTAAGATTTGCTAAGTGTAATATATGCATAATTGAATAATGTGCAAGGTCTACAAGTAGAATGGGGCACTTAGGAGACATATTACATGTTGCAGAAAAAAAATCTAGAGTTCCTAACGAAACCATGTAATTTTTGGAGCATGTTATAGGTTGCACTCTTTTTTTCCCCCTTCTAGTAGAAAGATTTTTAATGAGGCAACCAATCAATAAAGCTAACTTTTATTTATTTTCCATATTTTCTTGAATTTTTTATCTATTATTTTTGAATTTTTATATTTTGAGAGGATTTTTTCACAGTCGGGCCGCCGTGTCACTGTGCTGCAAACATGCCTAGGCTGGCTCGGCCAAGCACGGGCGGTCATGGGCTGTGTCATGGGCCGCGCCTCAGGCATGCAGGCGGGCATAGCACATACCGTTATCTTAACAAGGCCTGACAGGCTGTGCCTTAACCAGGCCATGCCTAGCTGGGCCGGTCCGTTAGATCCATTTGGATAGGTCTGGCACCGCCTATATACATGTCAAACATGGCCCCAGTGTACGCGTCGAACATGAACAAACTCTCCGCTCCTGGGAACCAACGCCGAGCCCCCTAAACACCTATGTCTTGACACTGTATAGGTGACCACAACTCCTGTATGATCACGCAAATAATGCCATGATCGAACGACCGCACCTATGCCACCACCAACCTCTGAAGTCTACTATCGGTGTATCAGGAACCGGGGGTCCCCGAATCCCGAGGCCAGGCCAGCCATCCGCCACATGGCGCCATCCCGCGGAGTCTCTCCCGCAAGGTGAGAAAGATCGAGTCCCGGGAGAGGGCGCTCGGGGCCACAGTCGGTGGCCCCCGAGTACCCCAGTTCCCCGATGATCCACGAAATCTAAGTACCGGAAAGAAAAATGCTCCGGAGGGTGTACGGTGACCCCCAAGCACCCTAGTCCCCCGACGACCAGGAGAGCTAAGTACCGGGAGAAACGTGCCTGGGGACACCGGCGGTGGCCCTTGGGCACCCAAGTATCCCGAGGACCCACCGAAGAAAGTTCCGGGAGAGAGTGCTCGGGGCTGCGTGCAGCAGCCCCCGAGCACTCAGTTCCCCGAGGATCCGTACAAGTGTGCCCGGGAGAGAGTGCTCGGGGAGGTGAACAGTACTCCCGAGCACTCGGTTCCCCGAGGACAAGAAAGGACATTCTCGAGAGAGAGTGCTTAGGGAGGTGAACAGTACCCCCCGAGAACTCGGTACCCCGACGACTTAGAAAGCCCCCTGGCAGAGGCCCCCGAGGGGCCCACCGATGAGGTGTCAGCCAGTCAAAGACCCGAGCCCATATTTAAGGAGCGTGCGTGGCCTGTCACCTCCAACTGCTCCCGCCGCGCTCAGTGTCAGTTCCTGCCACGTTCTGGCAGAGAGACGTGGGGTTATTAAGTGCACGGGTCCCGTCCAGTGCCATCCGGCCCATCTCAGGATAACGTCGTAAGGGCCGAGGCGTTCCGTCTGCCGCGCTGCTGTGGCAGAGGAACAAGACAGAGCAGGCACGCCAGGCCGCTCTGCGACTGTCCGGTGGGCCCTCTCCACGGCGTCCGTTGCCAGGGCATTTATGGTGACGGATGACCAGGCGTGTGCCGTATTTTCCACCCTCGGTCACTTCGCCCAGAGGAAATGATGACGCCCTTTCCATTTATGGTGTCTCGGAACTCGTGCCCCCCTCCCGTTCGGGGCACGTTGCTGCCGGCAGGTATTTAAAGCAGCCGGCAGCACAGAAGGAAACATCCTTGAAGGTATGGAAAAAAGAGAGGACACACAAACACAGACAAGAACACAGCACAAGAGAAACACGGCTGAGAAGTGAGCAGCACGAGACAGGCCGAAGAACAAGGAGCCCCAGGCTCTGAGATAGACCAACATTCTTGTAACCCGCAACATCCTTGAGGGACTTCCTCAGGGCATTTATAGTATCCATACAGGAGTAGGGTGTTACGCCCCCCGTACGACCCGAATCTGTCTAAATTCCGGTGCATTTACTTCTTTTTGCACTAGGTCATACCACCACCGCCGGCCATCGCATTCATTCCCATTTATTTCTCAGGCGAACATACTCAGGATCATCCCCCCGGCCGAATCTTTAAAAAGGGGTCTCTCGGGATCCCTGCGACTAGAGTTAATCCTCCGACATCTACCATAGCTTTCGCCATCGCCGTCATTGCTACACCTTGAGCCAACAATAGTCGCTCAGTCTTGTTTGACCGTCTGTCAATTAGATCATGGGTCGAAGTCGCCGCACCTGTTCGTGTCATCTTCCAGCCGCCATCAATCTGCACGCCTAGATGGATCCCCGTTGATGTAGCTCATCGGACGGTTTGATCCGCCGCGCTCGATGTGTCTGAATCCATTGATCCAGTCATTGATTGCCACCATGCCCCGCATTGCGCCATGTCCTTCCATGGACCATGCGTGCTTCACGCAATGTGGAACACCTGCTCGTGTCTTTCCTAGATCTTTCTCTATGGCTCTGGTACTACTTTTAGGGTTTTAGTGGAAGCATCATTAGGATTGACAAGCCAAGCGCAAAATCAATACATAGAACATAATGTCTTTTTAACGAGTTTCGACCGTCTTATCTACATTCTCGGGGGCATGACTACGGAAGTTCGTCCCAAACTGTTTCCGTCGATCTGCGGTTACAACGGTAGTATCTTGTATTTAAAAGCCTATAAATAGGAGTCTAATTATAACTCTATTACTAATCCTACCTGATTACAAATCAAGTCTATACGTAACCAAACATGTATACATATTCGACATGTATCCCGATATATGTGGTGAGCCGTACTACGGAGCAGTGGCCAATTATGCTCAACCAGAGAATGCACCCTATCCTAGTGGTCAAGGCTTGAAATAGCACCTGACACGCGGCGCGGTGGTGGCAATGTCGGAGGGCGAAAGGGCGGTGGAGCAGTGGCAATGTTGGGAAGACCTGCCTGATGTTGAAGGTGTCAGCAGCAGCGAGCAGCAAAAATGGGTTGTGTGCGACTATCGTCTCAAATGAATCCTGCACTAGCTGCAAATGCAGGCTGAATCTGTAATTCCAGCGCCGAGCCTGCGCACGAGGCGAATTCGTGGGAGATTGAGAACACAGATTGACACGTTGAGCTCGGAGTTGTCTGTGTAAGGCAATGGCAGCGCGAGGTCAAGAACGATTTGCAGTTTAGCTGAAGCTGAAGGAAAGATGAATACCAAAAATACACGCCTCCAAGCTAGTAAAGTTTGTGCACCGGGGAGACATCGAAGCCGTCCTGTTCTGTGGAAGCCTGGAAAGGTAATTCAACCTTTTATTTTCCAGCAGTTTTACCTAAGCCGTGAACTCTTTCTAGTGAGTCTTGTCACAGGAGTATATTTGGACATATCTGGCACTATCATCCTAAGGGTGAGGTCCTCAAAACGATGGCAAATTCAGGCGAAAACGAGGATGAGCCTGGCGCAAATCATCCTAAGAATCTGTTTGCCGGAGTTTCGGCTTCAAGAAATTTTAAAGCTGAAAATCTTTGGCTACAAAAATTCGTGAATCTGAACCTGGGTACATTGATCATGTTTGTGTTAGCCATATTATTTTCATTTTAAATTGTAAATAAAGTTTTGAATTACTTTATTTTATCATATAAAATTAAGATTACGAGGTGGAGCTCTGCTAAACAAAATATAAGACAAAAATGGAATATATTAAGGCCATACTGCAGGGTGCTACCGGTCAAGACCTTTGGTGATCCAGACCATCCATCCAAGCACGGGATGCAACACAGCCGAGCTGCACAACGTCGCCGAGAACTCCATGTGCACGACCAGGAGGGTCACGCCGAGAATGCCTGTGACGACCACGAAGTTGGCAAGCTGGTAGGACCTCTGCTCCACGTCCTCGGCGACGCACGGGCCGTCGCAGAGGCAGCGCTGCAGGTAGGACTGAGAGGCGAGGCCGTTGAGGACGCGACGAAGATCGCCGACAGAGGCAGCGTCGAAGAGGACGCCGACCGGCTGCTCGCCGGGGGCGCCCGGGCGGAGGAAGTTGAGCGCCATGAATCGATCAGGCGAAGGTAAAAAGCGGGTGGAGGAAAATGGATGTTGGATGGAGTTAAGGGTGGACGACAGAGAATGCTTGGATTGTTGGTTGTGCTTGCGACGTGGCGGGTGAGGAGCCCTTTTGTAATGCGATCAGGAAATAATCCTTGAGATCCGCTCTCCTGTATTTACGAATTTTAATCTAATTTATAGCATGACATATGATAAAAATTAGTACAAAATTTACAGTATACATGGGTGAGAAAATAAGAAAGAAAATAAATTATCATGTATCACACTACAAATTTATAGGATCCAGAATAGTGACTAGATGGGGGTAATAAGCGCTGTTAGTGACTAAGTTACCAAATATAGGGGTGGGACTTCGGTCCTTTAAGGGGAAAACCTAAGGTTTCCTAAAGTGACGCGCTTATGAAAAACTATGCGATATCATTAATATTTATCGTCACTTCAGTTACAGTGCCGATCTATTTATAGTCCATACTCAACCACTCTAAACTATATTTTACAATGTTGCCCTCCTAACTACCATATTTCTGGCATATTTGAGGGTACTTTGGCACAATCCTAAGCACATTAGTATACAACTTTACCCTCCTCCCCTACACGGGCTCCGATGGACACCGTACTTTCGACTGAGCTCCCGAAGGTCCATTGCGGATGGAACCTTCGGCGCGCCTTCGATTGGCTTCATCATAGCATCACGGGCGGGACTTCGGTCTTCGTCCGAAGGCCTGCCAGAGGCTTCTCCTATCATGATACTTGGCGTCGGGAGTTGGCCTTCGGTTTAATCCCAAAGGCATGAGTCAGCTTGCTCGAAGGGTCTATTTGTCCTACATTTCCTGATAATGTTCACCAGAGGTCTTCGACTTACCGTCCGAAGGGGGCGTGTGATACTATTCCCCAAAAGCAGCCCCTCACGGGTAAGGTTCACCTTCGATGGGCCGAACCTGTGAATCTAATGGTACGATTGAATGTTGTACCCTTTGGCTAATCGAAGACTTCTGGTGACTCGTTTTACCCTTTAGCAGTTAGCCCCCTTTTGTTATTCAAATGTTTTTATTTTACTTGGTTGACGATTTTGCTCCAAAGCAACGCTAATGTTCAAAAACGCCAAGTACCTTCGGAAAATTGCTCTGCTTAGTGTGTGACTCGTTAGTTTTTTCTTTAGGCTCAAAAATGGATAGGTAGAGCCAAAGAATGTGAACTATACAAGTTCACAATACCTTTTGATGAAATGAAGGAAAGGGCTCCGGTGTACAGAGAGGGCCTCAATTAGAACATGAAAACGTGACTCAATTGGTCTTAGTTAGTCTTCGGGACGGAGTGGAAGAAGGGCGGAGACTCTCGAACGAGGAAAATGATCCCTTTGTACTTAACCATCTGTTAAGGCAATGGTTCAATTTTCCAACGTGCATCGATTCAACTTCCGTTAGCTTTGTTTTTTACCGCTATATATATACTCTATTCGGTACCTCACTTTTTACCACGCGAACTCATTGAAGTAATTGCTCTCGTACGAAGACTCCCATATCTCATACCAAAGTCTTGAGAGATCTAATTGCTCCTAGAGGGAAAACAAGCCGCCCAAAGACATACTGGATTGGGCAATCTAAGGTTGATAAAGAAGTCCTAGTTGGACAAATTAAAGAAGGCATGATTAGTGATGTTTCAAAGGTCAGACTTTCGAAGGACAAGGAAACTCCAACGCCCGAAGACGATGAGGCCATTGTTTTCATGGACTACTTCCAGGCAGGGATTTGCCTCCCCTGCGACGAGATGGTCCCCAAGGTTCTGAAATTGTTCGAAGTCTACCTCCACCAGCTGATGTTGAACGCCATCATTGGGCTTAGTCTATTTGCCTAGGCGACATGTTCAGAAGGAGCAAAGGCCTCGGCCAGGGCTTTCGCTGCCGCCCACAAACTCCACCACCAGTTGGAGCTGGTTTTCATGTCGAGTGTGCAAAGAGAGGCTTACTACAGCTACATGAACTTCACCTACCGTGTCGGGCTGGCAACACCTGTCATGGCATACAAAAATAAATAGCCGAAGGACTGAACACAATGGTGGTTCTACCATAAGGTAGACCAATAGGAGTACCTTGTGTCAAAGTGCGAAGAGGTTAAGGGGAAGCGAGGCCTAGATGTACTACTGAACGACTCCTAGAGGGCAGCATTAGAAGCCTTCACCAGGTGTGCGAAGCACCTGAGCATGCGTGACCTCATAGAAGAGTTCATGACGTCTGAGGTGTGGCCCCTTACCAAGGTTGGTCCATTCCAAGATTCGGTGATAAAGGGCCAGAGGGACTATGCCGTCCCTAGCTTGATTTTAGAGGTTTCTCAGGTATGTTCATTATCCTGTTCATAATTGTACTTCGACTTTCTGTCTTTTCCTTACTTTATGTGCTTCAGGACAGACTTGACAGTGGGCGAAATGGAGACCAAAGATATGCTTCTACTGGGGAAATTCACCCATGGCAAGGCTCAACTTTGCGCTGACCATGCTCTTTGTCACTGGCTCAACCAGATTTTTGATTTACGAGGCCTTGTTTACAAAGACATGCCAACGGTGTCTTTGTTGTCATCGGGTCAAGGCGAAGATGACCTACCCCCGAACACCGAGACTGGTGAAGCCCCTACTGCTTGAAGTCAGAAACAGAGGAAGATTGAAAACCCTTCACCGCGAGGGGGAAGAAGAAAGAAAGCTCCAACCCTAAAGAAGAGACTTCGTCAAGTGACCTTCGACAACTTGAGCAATGAAGAGATCCTCGAAGGCTCAACGGCCATTCACGTTGTGCCTCTTCGACAGGCATCTCTGAAGGGTACACAAGAATTTTTTGCCACTTCGCCAAAGTCTGGCGTTTCTGCGCAAGTGGACCTCGCCATGCTCATATTTAGCGACAAGGACGAGCTTTCAGATCCACACATCATTGCTGAACCAACGGAGGAGGGAGTTGAGAAACTCGAAGGAACAAAAGACGCCGAATGAACCATAGTTGAATCATCCTGCAGCTCTTCATTTTCCAACTCTTCCTGTGAGGACAGTTTCTCTGAAGGCCACAAAGACACATACACCAAAGAGGAGAATGCTTCGCCACTTTGCCCCACCATGGCGACAAGGGACTCATGTGCCATAGTGGCTTACTCGATACTAAGTGGCGCAGAAGCCTGCTTATGAACTTATCGATGCCTCCGATGTGGCGATCATGAAGGTATTTTGTATTGTCATTCGGCTTTTCTTCGCATACCTGTTCTCTTGTTGCAGTGCTGTTGTAGGCTATGCTTCTTTCGCACGCTCAGCATAAACATGCGGAGCACGCAGAAGCTCACGCAAAAATGCAGAGGGACAGAGGGCTCTGTATCAAGCACGGGCGGAGAAAGCCAAAGCCCAGAAGAGGGATTATGCGCGGAAGACGAACGAGGCTATTTTACACTTGCAACAGCTCAAGAAAGAAGTGTGCGTCCTTCGCTCGGGTAAACAAAATGCAGAAGAAGAGGTAATTTCACTCTGCAAGAACCTAATGGCGTTCGAAGGTAATGTGTCTGAGCTTCAAGCCTTTTACAACACTGAAAAAGCTATTGTGCAATGGCTGTGTGAAGAATTAGATTAGGCGAAGCAGCTGTCTAACGATGCCTTTATATTACTAGAGTCTCTGTAGCCGAAGGCCGTTGCAGCTAGCGAAGCTATTAGAAGGACTTTTGATAAATTCAGTGCTTCGATCGTGCCTCCAATGCTTAATGATGTCGGGCTAGGTGGCCTTCTCAGATGGATTACTGATACCAGCATTAGCCTTCTGCCTGCGGCTTAGTTATATGGTAACTTCTATGCCATGATCTCGGCTAGAAGTGTAGTCCAATCTATTGAGATTACCGACTATGACCATCACACAACGCTTCAAAAGCCAACGTTTTGCTATCCTCTGGATATGTCAACTGCAGCTGTGACAAAAGCGACGAAGGGCACTGCACGATCATTCACAACCAATTACTGGTGTAAAATGGTCGCAAATTGGCCCTCTGAGAAGCAAAAATGAACCGTCAATGAGTACGCTTCTCAGCTATGCTCTCAAGATTTTTGTGACCTGCCCGCATATTTATGGGTTTTTCGTTCTACAGGCAAAGGCGAAGGATGGTCCCTCTCCTGCTAGAGCCTTTGCCCTACTAGCCTCACAGCTGCCGCTTCATGAAACATCAGGGACACCACCAAGGTGGCCGAAGATCGAGAGCAGGTCTGAGTGCGCGAAGTGTTGTTTTGGGTCGAATGTTTGATTGTCTTCTATAATATATATGCTTTTACTTCTTGTTTACATTTTTTACTAACTTTGCTACTTGCGCAGGTCCTCCCTTCAGACACTGCGCAGGTAGCCGAAGATATTCTTCCCATCACTATGATGTGGGATGGTTTTTTTATGATGTCCTGGTCTTGTTCGGATTCCTTCCATCATTGCCACCAAGCCATCAATTTTGACAAGTACTGGAGAGCAAAGTCTATGGCCTATGATGTGATGAATGCTAACTCTAAAGCATTTTGGAAGTCGTTTAGCCCTTCAATTTTAGGGATTCGTAGGGCTGAGCAGGAAACCCACAGGATTGCGTGTGGAGACCTCGCACCACCGCATCTGCTCGTTGAACCGAAGCTTGAGCCGGAAGACGACAATTATGGACTCTTGCCCGTTCATTTTTTTAGTTTTGCTACCGCCGGAGGCCTTATTCTTCACAAGTAATGCGACATGTCGAAGATAGAAATGCTTCACCTACGCTCTCATCTAGCTTCTCTTTGTCTAGCTATATTGGATCCCCACTGGATCCAACATAGCCTTTCCATGCCAGACAGGGCATCGCCTTTCAATTTGGTTTTAGCCGATGTTGATGAATTTGTGGAGTAAAGTTGAGCTTGTAATGATTATTATCTTCGGCCATTTCAAATGGAACGTATCGATTGGGTCGCTGCTCTATGTTGTACGGGCCTTTGGCTTAATATTTTTGTCGTAGGGACCTTCGGTAGCAGCATGCACAAAACGTCGATCGAAAAAACATTGTCCCCCCAACCTTCAAGCCGTAGGGACCTTTCACAACAGTGTGTGCGAAGTGTCGATCAAAAAAATGTCGTCCCCCCCCCCGACCTTCAAGCCCTAGGGACCTTTTACAACAGCGTGGAAAAGCGTTAATCAAAAAAATGTTACCCACCGACCTTCAAGCCATAGGGACCTTTGGCAACAGCGTGTGTGAAGCGTCTTTTGGTGATGACTATACTTTCGAGAGGTGTGCCACCTTCTGAGGTCGAATGACACTTCAGTTTGTGTTTTCGAAGATCTCTTTTGCCTTCGGTACAGGGGTAGACACTCTTAGCCCCCGTCTTCTAGTCGAGAGGTATGCCGCCTTCTTTGAGGTCAGGTGACACTTCAATTTTTGTTTCTGAATGTCTTTTTTGCCTTCAGTGTGGAGGTTGGCATTTTTAGCACCCGAATTCTAGTAGAGAGGTGTGCTGCCTTCTTTGAGGTCGGGCAGCACTTTGACCTTTGTTTTCGAATGTCTCTTTTGACTTCAATGTGGGGGCAGGCACTTTTAGCCCCCGTCTTCTAGTCAAGAGGTGCACCACCTTCTTTGAGATTGGGTGACACTTCAGTTTTGCTTCCGAAGGTCTTTTTTACCTTCAGTGTGGGGGCAGACACTCTTAGCCCCTAACTTCTAATCGAGAGGTGTGCCACCTTCTTTGAGGTTGGATAGCACTTCGGCCTTTGTTTCCGAAGGTCTCTTTTGCCTTCGTTGCGGAGGCAAGTACTCTTAGCCCCCGACTTCTAGTTGAGAGGTGTGCCGCCTTCTTTGAGGTCGGGCAGCACTTCGACTTTTTTGAGCATTAAATAGATATGCATAGGCGTCATTGAATAACAATTATTTTGCCATAAGAGTGAAGATGTCGATGAAGTATTTATATTGTTTTGGGTTTGTACCCGTCCTAAGTCGAAAGGTAGGATGTCTTCCTTTTAGACATTTGCTACCTCAACTTTCATGGCGAGTTCCCAGCTCGCTTCCATGTCGTTTGGTGTGCACCCTTCTATCAAAGGGCTGCACCACTTTGATGATGAATTTATGCAATAAATTCTACAGAAGTACATGCTTTTTTGGGGGTAATTTCATGTATTATAGAGGGTTTACAAAGGTTGCTGTCTCATTAAAAACCTCACACCCTGATGAAGAGCTCCCCCTGTGAGGAAAAGAGTACAGTACCTGTGCATTGTTTTGATTGAAATGCGGAATTTAAAATTACATAAATATAAAGCTATTGCGTGTACTTCACCCATCAATACGAAGACACCTTTTTAATCTTCACTACACATAAAACTTGCGAAGGTTGTCAGCATTCCAAGTGTGCAGAAGCTCTTCCCCTTTGACAGTAGCCAGGTGATAAGACCTAGGCCTCAAAGAAATCTTTACCAAGAAAGGTCCATCCCACCTACTCTGCAATTTTCCCACAGCTGAAGTATTGGTGACCCTTCACAATACTAGGTCTCCAGGAATGAACCCCTTCGGGTATACTTTCATGTCTCTCCATCTCTTTGTTTCTTCCTAATATTTTGTCAAGTTTCCGATGGCCTACTTTCTAATCTCCTCCAATGCATCCTTTGATATCAATTCTTCACTTTGGGATGATTCAGCTATGACTCGAAATGATTTATTTTTAAGTTCCATCAAAGTCGCCTCTTCGCCAAAGAGCAAACGGAAAGGCGTGAATCCTATTGATCTTGTTATCGTTGTCCTTACTGACCACAAAACCGTCGGCAACTCTTCAATCCATTTTCCTTTTGGCAGACCTTGCAAACGTCTTGTAACACCATTTACGATGATGCCATTCACCCTCTCCACAGCTCCATTTGACTGTGGGTGATATACTAACACGAAGTGGACTTTAATTCCAAGGTCTTCATAGAATTCCCTGAACCCTTTTGCTGTCAAATTGCATGCCATTATCAACTGTTACTTTGTGAGGGATGCTAAGTGGCAGATGATGTTTTGCCACAAGAATTTTTGGAAATTTTTTGATGTTATGTTCACCAGCGGCATTGCTTCCACCCATTTGGAGAAGTATTCGACTGCAATGACAGCATAGCGCAAATTTCCTAGGGCAGCTGGTAACTGTTCAATAATGTCAATTCCCCAGCACATTAAGGGCCAGACGGGGGTATGAGTTGCGTCTTTGTCGAAGGCCTGTTCGAACCCTTCACCGAGTATTGGCACTTCACGCAACTTCAGACTATGGACTCCACATCAGAGATTGCGTTCGGCTAAAAGACCCCTGCCTGAATGTTTTCCCAATGAGTGTTCAAGTGCCGATATGCGAGCCACACAGTCCTTCATGTATTTCTTTCAGCAAGTTTTGCCCCTCTGCTTGGGATATGCACCAGAGCATCGGTGTACAAACTCTCATTTTGTACAAGTCGGCTCCCACAGTTTTATAGTTTCTAGCTCTCTACGCCATACGCTTTGCCTCTACATTATCTATGGGCTCGTAGTATCTCCGAAGGTATGCCATTATAGGAGTGCACCAATCTTCGCTCTCAATGACAGTGACAGAATGTGTTGCCTGCAAAGGGGCCTCGATAGCTGGCACCTTCAACTTCTGATAAAAAACATCCGGTGGAATTGGCAGATGTTGTGCCACGGCCATTGCGAGGCCATTGGCCTCAAAGGTGTCATTTCTTGATATTCTTTTGACTGTAAATCCCAAGAAATACTTTTCCATGCTTCGCACTGCTGCCATATACTTACCAGTTCTGGCTCCTTTGCCTAAAATGTCTTGTCAATTTTGCTCGCGACCACCATAGAGTCTGTCTTGACTAGGACCCTTCGTGCGCCCAATGACTGGGCCTTACGAAGCCCAAGGAGAACTACTTCATACTCTACCACATTGTTTGTCGAGTGAAACTCGAGCCTGGCAGTGTATCGCAACTTTAATCCCAAGGGCGAAGATACTACTGCCGCCACACCAGCACCCAAAACCCCCCAGGCTCCATCACAATACACGATCCATACTAGGTCTGACAGGATTTCCTCTTGAGCTTTGGCCTACGATGTCCAATCAGCCAAAAACTTTGCTAGCGTCTGAGATTTTATCACCGTCCTTGTGACGAAGGCCAACATGAATGGCGCAACCTCTGCTGCCCATTTTCCAATTCTTCATATAGCTTCACGATTTTCAAACATGTCGTAAAGGGGTATGGAGGTGGGCACTGTTATCTTGTGATCTATGAAATAATGGCGAAGCTTTCATGATGCCATCACCAACACGTAAGCCATCTTCTCAATCTCACCCCTTCGGCCCTGCCAAAGCCTCCGACACATAGTATACCAAAAATTGTTGCATTTTGTCATTTACTTGCCTCTCTTGCACAGGTACAACACTTACAACTGAAGGAGATGTCGCTATGTACAGCAACAACTTAGCCTTGGGATATAGGCTCAAAAGGGTCGTCAACTCCGTCAGATACTTCTTTAACTCATCGAAGGCATTGTGCTGCTCCTCACCCCATTTGAAAGGGTCAGAGCCTTTAAGTGTTTTGAAAAAAGGAAGGCTTCGCTCGGCGGATCTGGCGATGAACCGATTTAGAGCTACCAATCTTCCTGCTAGGCATTGCACTTGTTTCTTTCTCTGGAGAGGTCTCATGTCAAGTATCGCTTGAATTTTCTAAGGATATACTTCGATGCCCCTTTTTGAGACTAAGAAGCCCAGCAACCTCCCAGATCATACACCAAATGCACATTTTTCTGGGTTTAGCTTTAAACCTGCACTTCACAGACTTTCAAAAGTTTCTCAAAGATCATCAAGGTGTTTGTCCTCTCTGTTGCTTTTTACCACTATATTATCAACATATGCAGAGACATTTCACCCCAGCTGTGATTTTAGCACTATCTGGACCAACCTACCGAAGGTGGCACCAGCGTTCCGAAGGCCAAAGGACATCCTTATGAAACAATATATACCAGAGGAGGTTCTAAAACCTTTTTTTCCTCGTTCTCCTTCGCCATTCAAACCTGATGGTAACCCGAATATGCATTCAGAAAGCTCAACATCTCACATCCAGCCACGGATTCCACCAATTGATCAATGCGTGCCAAAGGAAAATCATCCTTTGGACAAGCTCTGTTAATGTCTGTGAAATCTACACACATTCTCCATTTGCCATTACTTTTCTTAACTAGCACCGGGTTGGCTAGCCACTTTAAATGCAACACTTTTCGTACTACCCCAGTGTCAAGCAGCTTCTGCACCTCAACCTTCGTTGCATCTTCTCTCTCTTTTGAACCCTTCCGAAGCTTTTGCTTCTTTGGCTTCGTATTTGGGTCAACATTTAGAGTATGCTAAATGATTTCTTTATTGACTCCTTGCAAATCCTTCAGAGACCAAGTGAAGACACCTTTGTTGTTGTGAAGGAACCATATCAACCTTTGCTCAGCTTCCTCTGTGACCTCTGCCCCAATGACAACTGCTTTGTCCAGCCTATCTTGGCATAGAAGCACCTTCTTGATCTGGCCTTCGGGCCTAGCATTCATCACCCCCTATGTCTGGGGCTATTCTTTGCATTCTTCAGGATTCATCGAAGGTTTTGCTACTACATGAACATTTTGTCTACTTGGAGTATTTCTCACTTCAATTCTACGGGCCACTTGTTGATCTTCGAACACCGTTATGACACCCCCATGACTGGGCATTTTCATGCACAAATACCCATGGTGTGGTATTGCTTCGAATCTATTCAGGATTCCCTGTCTGAAAATTACATTGTAAGGATAAATTATGTCAATCACATCGAAGATAATATCCTCCGTCTGAAAGTTTGACCCTTCGCCAAACGAAACTGGGATCTCTATTTTTCCCAAAGCATTAATTTCTTTGCCCTCAAAGCCTAGCAATGGATACCTAGCCTATCAAAGTTCATTTCATTGCATTCCCATCCTATCAAAAGCATCGACGAATATGATGTCTGTCACACTTCCACCATCTATGAAGATTCTGTGCACTTCATTTCCTGAAATGTTTGCAGTGATGACAAAGACGTCCATATGCGGGTAATCTAGGACCCTCATGTCCTCCTATGAGAAGGTAATGGGTACATGAGACCACTTCAAATGGACATAAGTAGGTCCTATACCCACATGGTTAACCCTTTGCACATATTCTTTTCGTTGTCTCTTTGACTTAGTTTCCTGATGGGATCCTCCAGTGATTGCCAACACAACATCAAATCCACAGTTTACTGTGTTCACTGATTTGCTAGCTTCTAGAGGGGCTTTGATTGCTGGTCTTGGTGGAGGAGGTGGGATTTGTGCTTGGAAAGTTATTAGCTGACCAAAGGTCTAGTCCGACAGAGCCGAAGGCGCGAGAGTATACTGTGTCATTGTAGCCATTGGTCGCCACTGATTAGCAAATGTTGTGGGGTTTGGGCCATGGGTCTGATTGAATTCTCATGCGTCACCTTACCTTAAATGTACAGCATGATGCACAACTTTTACATAATCAAAATGTTGTTTCCCTAAGCTTTCTTTCATGACTATGACCTGCGGGCACTGCTTAGTCCTATGACCAGCACCTTCGCCATGCAACTCACATTATAGTGTGGCCGGGTCCCGCAGAGCCTGTCCTCCTTGACCCCCTCGGCCTCCGTGGTTTGTACCACTTAAGCCACCTTGAGTACCCTCGCCTTGTGTTTCGATGAACTCTAGCACGACATCGTCCAGTCCATAATCTATCTGGTTGATTTCTTTTTGCTTTATGCATTCAAATGCTTTGGGTTTTTTCATATTCTTCAGCATGTACCTCAACTGGCCAGCGTTTGCGTCCCTGCTCAATGAATTTGGCTTTGATGTTTTAGACGCTGTCATCTCACTTTTTCTTCGAATGTGATCCATCTCAGACCTTGCATACTCTTCTATCTTATCGAGGAACTCCTGTACACTCTCTGGCCTCTTGTGTGTAAGTTTTCTTGCCAAAAGTCCTCCTCTGATGCCCTGGATAGCGGCATCAATGATTGTATCTTCGCTCAAGCCCTTCTCCTGGCAGCGAACATGCACAAAGTGATGCACATGGCTCTAGAGTGTCTCTATTGGCTGTTGCTTAACTGCGAAGAGGTCGCCGGCGGTAACCTTCTCTGCTCGATTGCTTTGGAAATTACTATAAAGGGCACTACGCAACTGCTCACATGAGTAAATTAATCCTAGAGGAAAAGCGAAGTACCATGACCTCACTATGCCCTTGACAAATGCATTTGCTAGTGTTGTGTAGTCTCCTCTAGTGGATTCAACTACTGCCTCGAAAGTCATAACGAATTCCTTTGGAGTTGACTCTCCATCAAACATTACCACCTGGAGGCTAGGGCTGGTTCTGCAAGTCAACGGAGAGTGGTAATTCTGGGTCACCTGCGCATGACCTAAGGCGAAGATCCTGTGCTGGACATGTTTCAAATGCTAATGGAGGGGTCATCATGTGACGGGGCTGTTCATCTGTCCGTTGCAACATGTTAATCTCTTCTCACATTTTCTCCAGGGTTCTAGCTTCGTCGGCTCGTCAGCGGTACTCCGTGGCCTTCTGACTTGTTGCCAAGCTATCCAACATGTGCTTTCTCTGTCCAATTTTCCTCTCCAATTCTTCGGCTTCTAGCCTGGCTGATCTTTCCTCTTCGGTTTCTTCTTCTTCTTTATACCCTCCCAGGTTACCAAGGTCGTCAGACTCTTTAACAAGATGTGCTTTCCCTCTTTCTTCTATGGAAGCTTCGAAGCGAGCGCAAAGGTTAGCTTTCACTCTTTGTATTGCTGCAGTTGCATCTTCCTGGAGAATATGTTTGTGACGAGCTTTGCCTTCGCCTGGGGCCACCACATTGACAGCATCTTGTCCTAGCTAGACACCGTCAGCTCCATCAGTCGAAGTGTTAACTGGCTCCACGCCGAAGGGAGTGCTTTAGTCGAAGCCCCCACTGGAATCAGTCGCTCTGGCAACATTGCTGATGTACTGAGTGGCTTCGGCTTCTTTTTGGGTGGAATGTCTTCGCTATGTTCGATCCCCACGGGCGGCGCCAACTATTGGTGACTAAGTTACCAAACACTAGGGTGGGGCTTTGGCCCTTTAGGGGGAAAGCCGAAGGTTTCCTAAAGTGACGCGCTTATGGAAAACTATGCGATATCATTAATATGCACCGTCACGTCAGTTACAGTGGCGGTATTCGCAGGCTGGACTTCAGTCTTCGTCCGATGGTCCGCTAGAGCTTGCTTGCTATTGGAGAAAAATCCAGAGTTCACTTACCCTAAAAAATGAAGAAAGGGCAAATGAGCAAATGGAGAGGAAAGAAGGGATTTTGTTTGGATAGCTAGAGAGAGCTCATATAGACCTCCTTCTTGACCAAAATTGAGCTTGAGTGGTGAGGGAATCAATGCGGGAGAAGGGATAAAGTGGTTGTTGCCATAGAAGATTTTGTGAGGGAGAGAGTACTAAAATAGCTCTGTTAGCTCGAGGTAGAAGAAGGTGGGGAAGAGGAGGATATCACTGTCGGCTCATATAATCCGCCAATAGTGATGTAAAGATATCACTGCTAGTTAGTAGATTAAGCTAGCAGTGATGAGGTGTGGGTGCATCACTGCTAGCTCAATCTATCTGCCGGCAGTGATGACCCTTATCACTACCGATTCATAAGCCATGATGGTTGATTCTTCCCGCGCGGCTAATGAACCGATAGTGATGCCCCACACTACCGGCCCATGAAGAACCGACAGTGATGGGCCAGTATATAAGCCCAGTTCTGTAGTAGTGTATGGTGCAAAAAAATGGAGTCGCCACTTATTCTTCAGGCATCAGCATGCCACCTACATAAGACAAGAATAGTAGGTGTATGGCTCAATACTGGGGGTTAGATAAAAAATTCTTGGCAATCCAGTAATGGGTCATCCGCCCTAAAGTAGTAAAAAAAGGTGTATGCAAATCAACACTCTCACACTAGGGGCTAAGTACTACAATGAGGAAAACATATTTTTCCAAAGTGTTGTGACTCAAAGCTCCTAACATGTGAACCAAAACCATATGAATCATGGTAAGATCCATGTCGGGCACCACCTCTAGGAGAAAACTGAAGAGCATCGAAAACTCATGAGTAAGAGCAAGAAAAAGGCTCGTGTACACCAAAAGAGGGGCGGCACATATCCCAGGTACTCCACTCCCACTCACGCTGCTCATCTCTCCTACGGAGAAAGCAAAACCCAACTAGATGACCCTCTCTTTGGCAATAGGTGCAATGGTAGCTATCTCAGGAACTTGACTGCCGGTCACTCTAGACTCCCTCACAGGAGCTCTCATCTTAGGGTGGCAACTTGAGTGTGTAGAGTCTAAAGTTCGGCAAGTTCAGTCATAATAACCAAATAACTATCACACTCCTCATCTTTTGCCCTGACCTAAGTAAAACAACCTCAGTCGACATAGACTCATACCTAGGTCTAAGTTCCTTTAACTCACGAACCACGTTCTTAAGTAACATATCCAGGTTAACAAGAGCATCATTCAAGGTATCAATATGAGTAGAAAGCTGGTCGTAGGAAGGTAATACCTCAGAGAGATCAAGTTCGGGGTCACTATCGTTGTCATCCACTATAAAGCAAAGGCCAGTGAAGTCATTTTCCTTCTTATTGTTCTTCACGAGTTGCTCCCCCTCCTTCGAGCTCTCATCCTTGCTTGAGGAAGTGTCGATGTCGCTGAGAGCCGTCACAAAAGCCAGGGACGCCGCCTTGGTTGCCTTCTTAACCATCTTGTCATGATTCTGGAAGAAGGGCTTCTTGTACTTCTTGTGCTTGTCATGGTCGTGGTTGCGGTCTTCCTTCTTCTTGAGCTTGAGGAAGTCCACCTTGAATTGAGAGGTGTCACCACACTCAAAAAAAGCACGAGAACCACCTCTCCACTGATCTTGTCAGTTGTTGTAGAAGCAAATGAACTTCTTAACGATCAAGGCAAGATCTTCCTCATCAAGCACATCCATCTGTGCCTTTGTAATAGAGACAAGGAAGACAAAGCAAATCCACCAGTTGAGGGGTTAGCATAAGAAAGATCAACTCTAGTCTGACTACAATTGCTAGGTCCTGAAACCAACATCATGTCCTGAGATAGGGGATTTCCTAAATCTATTCTAGCTGTCTTGGCTATTTCTATGGATTTTATCTTGCTGAAAAGTTTATCACAAGTCGATGTGTCATAACTGGATGACTCTTCAATGCTAGAGATTTTTACTTCCCATATACTACGGTCAAGAGCATATAGAAGCTTGATAGCCCTCTCATGGTCAGAATAAGGTAAAACTCTAGTGGATCTAAGGTTGCTAACAATTGTATCAAATCTTACAAACATAGAATCCAAAGACTCCAGGTTCTTGCACAAAATTCTGATATTCTTGATTGTATATTCTCTGACGTCTAGCCTCGATTTGGTTAGTGTCCTCATGAAAGACACTAAGAGTGGACCAAATCTCCCTAGCTATACGGAGGTGCTGAACCCAATCAAACTCATTCTGATTCAGGCTAGAGAACAATGTATTTCTAGTCTTGTTGTTGGATTCATATTGTTCAATTTGGATCTGAGAAGTTCGAGCAGCAAAGATCTCATAGTTGGACTCTATAATATCCCATATAGCACTTTCTTAGCTTAAGAGATAAGCCTCCATGCACACCTTCCAATAAGCATAGTCACGACCCTCAAAGATCAAAATCTTCCCATGTCTCTCTATTGTCACCTACGGATCACAAAGCCAGTTAAGGTCAACTAGTGATCTAACATGGCTCTGATACCAATTGTAGGATCGAGAATGGTGACTAGAGGGGGGTGAATAGGTGCCTCAACCAATTTCTTCTGAAATGGATGGTTTTTTCCTATTTTCTCACCCAACGCACCTCAAAATCAAGAGCGAAAGCAACACAAAGGAGAGAAACAAGTCACAATGAAAATCTCCAAGAAAAACATGGCTGTCATGGATAGAAATAAACCCTAGGTTACATAGAACATCATTCCAAGAGTCATAGCCATAAAATCACAACTTGAAATGGGAAGCACTTACATCTAGGCACCGAGTGAAGAAATTCTTTAAGTTGATAAACTACAAGCAAGAGAATTCAAGACTAGTTTTGAATGTGAATTTTATGCCTCTAGCATCAAGAAGAACAACTTCAACAAGGTAAAAAATTTAGATTTCAAATAAAAACAAAAAATACAACAAAAACCGAGAAACTTGCAACTAAGCAAGCGAGCCAATAAAAGATAACTAGAAGGAGATGAATATAAGCATAAGAGGAAACATAAACTTCATTTCTTGCAGTGGAACATCCTATTTTCGGTGGATTCCAAAGTGTTTTGCATAAAAAAGTCACATCTAATATATAGTCTAAGCACTCCTCTCGCCCTCTCCTAAAACCCTAGCACACAACTCTCAAATAGATGGCTCAAAAAGCTCATGCAGCCCTCTTCATCTATAGCCTAGGTGACTTCACCCTTAAGTTTTCTAAATTGTTTCTAAAATACCCCTCTTCCAATACACTCCTACCTACCACTGATGACATTTTTGTCTATCTTTTTTCTCATCCATCGGATGGCCATGATGCATTTATGACTTAGCTTCGTCTCGACACTAGCTTCGTGATGATACCACGTGCACTCCTTCCCACAGTTTTGAGATCAAACCGTGAAACCATATTGCACCCTTCTCAAAGCGTAACTCTTAGCTACTTGCTTACACCTTAAGCAAGTGATCCGATGTCGACATATGTACTTCGTCTTGCAAACTTAACCACCGACAACTCTCCTGCTTCTGATCCCTATGACCGCCTTGTCACTTGCACTGGCATCCCTTTCGCTTGACTTTGTCAACATGTTGTCTTCATTCGCCTTCTCATGATTTGTTTTATCTCTGCATATACAACTAGGATCACCCTTGATTCCACACGGTCTCCTTGATTGTTCGACGCCAAGCACCCTACTTGGCCCCGATCATCCCACCATCGACCGTTAAGTTACATCTAGCACATGCACATTACAAGACAAGCATAAACATGTCTCCAACTTCATCCCATATTAGTTAAAAAGCATAATTCTTAGTTTAAAGAACAGCCCAGAAAAATTGTGAATGCTCATTCTGAGCATCGGACCGTTCGATACTTGTAATTCTAACACCACTAAAAATTTCCTAAAAAATCCTTCAGCAAAGCATCCGGTGTACACTCCTCCATCGCTAGACCATCCTATGAATACAACTGCATCAGTCACCCCATTTGGCAACCTCTCTGAAAAAATTACTCCGGTGAACTCTCCAGCGAGCACATCTTCAATCGTTGGACCATCCAGCGTGTACATATTCACAAGACAAGCTTTATACCATCTCCAGAAAATTTAGTCTGGCGTGCACTGCTGACCATTACCGAACCATCTGGTGTTGCAATGGATTTTCTCTTCTGAGTCAAAATCCTCATGCGTGAAATCTTCCTGAGTGTCGAACTATCTAGCTTGTACAAATTTTCCAATGCTAGATTATCCGACGAGTGCAAATTTTCCTAGCTTAGACACAAAAATGCTAACTCTATTTTTCTCTATAACTTTGGTTAGTCATGACCATAATTGCAACACTACTACAAAACGCTACATATGTAGCGCCCCTTCAGTGCTGGTTCAACAGTAATTGTTACTGAAGATGTATCAGTGCTGGTTCTTAAACTCCTACGTGCAAACAACAGCTAATGAGATAAGAACTGGGACTGATAGTGACTATCGGAGTCGGTTCTTGGCTTTAGCCACGAACAGGCACTGACAGTGACCGTATCAGTGCCGATTCTAGATATGAATCGGCACTAATATATCAGTGCCGGTTCTAGATTATCAGTGCCGGTTCTAGTTACGAACCACCACTGATGATTGCTACTGTCACAATTTATCCTAAAAAATTCATAAACTTTTCACACGAAGTCAGATGGGGAAAACTTTATATGAAAATTATAGCTCTCGATGAGTTCTACAACTTTGTAGTTGAAAACTTTTTAATTTGAGATCATTTAAATGCCCAAATAATTATAATAATGTTGCAGCAGTGGTCGATGACAACTCACATTTAAAAATTCATAACTTTTTCATACAAAGTCGGATGAGGAAAACCTTTATATGAAATTCTAGCTCTCGACGAGATCTACAACTTTGTAGTTGATTATTTTTTTATTTGAGATCATTTAGATATCTAAATATCTATTCAAACATTTAGTCAAAAGATGCCAAAATGATTTATTTAACTACTATACTCACGAACGTACGATAGCTGAGATGGTTAGAGCGATTATGCGTGCACATAGGCTATGAGGTCTTGAGTTTGAGTCTTAGTTGCCGTATGCGAGCGAATATCATGTGACTTTGCGAATATTAGACGCGGTCAAGTGGGCAGCCTCTAATCGGGTGCAGGGTCGCGAAAAAAAAATTGAAACTTTTTTCGATCCAAAAACGTTGAATCGAGATCAGTACCATACCCGGCACTGATAGTACCGAGTAATCAGTATCGGTTCAAAACTCGTCACTGATGACAATTTTGAACCGGCACTAACGAGGTCAGTGGCAATTTTGAACAGGCACTTATAAGACGTTTTAGTGTAGTGCAATAAAATCATTAAACCATATCAACATTGTCAATCACCTATGACATATAAACTAAAAGATATTTAACTTAGTTTTTCATAATTGAACTAGTCAAATACATGAGAGGCCAGGTCTGTTCGTTAGGTAGCTACAAGTCGTCACCATGACAGCAGATCAGATCAGGTCCTGCTCGCAGCGTGGAGTTCGATGGATTTTGCCCGCGTGGACGTAGGAAGCCGAATGTGCCGGTCACGTACCTTACGGGGCGCCAAAACGCGGCTAAGTTTCCGCTTCTGTGGCTACTCGTATATCAAAGCCAGCCACTGGGACTAGTTTTATTTGTAAGTCAAGTACTAAGTCATCGCTTTTCCCTCGCTTAGCCGCTTACGGAGTCTATGTACCCTTCTCTAAAAAAGAAAGGATGTAGAAAGGGCCGCGTCGTGCAAACGATTTGACAAAGGATGTAGAAAAGGACAAGTTCATTTCACTCTGAAATATATTCAGAGTCCACTTAAACCTTCTAAACTTTGCTTTGGTTTACTAAATCCTTTGTCTTCCTAAAACCATATCATTCTTCACCTTTCCTTGCAAATGAATCCCGATTTTTCCATAAGTGGACACATGGCTGAGCGGTTTTGTTGTCTGGGACGATCACTTGAGCATCCCATCTCTCTCGAGGTCACGAGGCTGATGCTTCTCTTAGAAATTCTAGGAGATGAACCGTTTTGGGGAGCTAAACGGTCTACCCTCTATTCCTCTGCTTAGTCCGTGGTGCTGCTCACACAAAAAATTGAGGCCAGAGGGTAGGGACCTATTTATAGACTCCACTTTCAGATGTTACAAATTCCGTCTGTATTCCGGAATACCGTGAGACTCCTGAACCATGTCACCAACCACGATCAGGCATGTCAGTTTATTGAGTCTAAAATATATACAGTCCCTAGCACACATGTGTGAGTCATGTGCCATGATCAGATTGTTTATTCGAGATTAATTCCAATCCGATCATGTGGGCTAACAGTCTGTAGAGCTGATCCTACCAGACAAACCCAGCTATTCCGTTATGCTGTACCCGGGTTAAATATGTACGTACATAAATAAAATTTCAGTAGAGTCAATCTCGATAAATTCCTCTACTGTTCCAGTATAAACGTTCTCGGCACCTCGAGTACATGATTTCCTCGAGTGACAAAAATTCCACATCAACAACCATTTTCCATCACACCAATAATATGTATTCCATATTGAGTATAAATAACAATAATATAAATAGACTGATTAATGTTGAAAGACATAATTCCAACATCTCCCACTTGTCTGAAACATTATTAAGAAATAAACTGAAGACCCATGTCTGCAACATGCTTAGAAAATAATTCTTGACTAAGTGGCTTAGTCAGTGGATCTGTCACCATATTAGTACTTGGCAAATAAACTAAACGAACAGTCTTGAGTCTATTTATAACATCACGAATATAGTGATACCTTCCCTCAATATGTTTGCATTTACTATGAAATTTAGGATCTTTGGAGACCATGATCGCCGCCTGATTATCACAAAATATAGTGACAGGTTGTGATGCACTTTCCACGACCTTAAGTGGTGAAAGAAATTCCCTTAGCCATACGCCTTCTTTTGCTGCTTCAGACGCAGCAATATATTCAGCTTCCATGGTGGAAAGAGCATTGGAACTTTGTTTTCTACTACACCATGAAATAGCACCACCTGCCAGAGTAAATAAATATCCAGACGTAGACTTCCGGTCATCCAAATCACCTTCCCAATCAGCATCAGTGTAACCCTGCAGCGGAAGGTTATGACCGTTAAAACACAAATAATAATCAAGAGTTCCTCTGACATAACGTAATACATGTTTAATTTCATTCCAATGCTTTTCCCCAGGATCCTTTTGATATCTACTAAGAAGTCCAACTGCATAGCTAAGGTCAGGTCGTGTGAACAACATAGCATACATAAGACACCCTAATGCCGAAGCATAAGGAATACCACTCATTCTATTTCTTTCCTCAGGAGTTTTTGGACATAATTTCCTACTGAGTTTAGTTCCCTTTAACAAAGGTACACTAACAGGTTTGCAATTTTCCATAGAGAATCGTTTTAGAACATTTTGAAGATACGACTTTTGGGATAAACCAAGAAGCCGTTTATTCCGATCTCTATGTATTTCCACTCCCAATACATATGAAGCTTCACCCATATCTTTCATATCAAATTTAGAAGATAACCAAGCTTTAACTTCCATCAATGTAATTTTATCATTAGAAGCAATAAGAATATCATCAACATATAAAGATAGTAGCACAAACTTTTGACTAATAACTTTAGAATATATGCAATGATCACCTTCCGTCATTGAAAACCCAAATGACGTTATAGCATTATCAAAAAGAATATACCATTGACGTGAAGCTTGTTTAAGACCATAAATTGATCTATTTAATTTGCAAACCTTATTTTCATTTCCTTTTTCTCCAAAACCTTCCGGCTGTAACATATATATTTCCTCCTCCAAATGACCATTAAGGAAAGCAGTTTTAACATCCAATTGGTGGAGCTCAAGATCATAATAAGCCGTTAATGCACTAATAATACGAATAGAAGTAAACTTTGCAACAGGAGAAAAAGTTTCCACAAAGTCAACACCTTCCCTTTGTGTAAATCCTTTAGCCACAAGCCTAGCCTTATATTTTTCCACTTGACCTGTTGCATTAAGTTTTCTTTTAAAAATCCATTTACATCCTATGGGCTTGCGGTTGTTTGGTAAAGTAACAAGTTCCCAAACATTATTTTTCCTCATTGAGTTTAATTCTTCTTGCATTGCTTCCACCCATAGTTTAGATTGAGGACAAGTAGTGGCCTCTTTGTATGTCTTTGGATCTTCCTCTAAATCTGAAATTTTAGAGTGTACTTCCCCCAAAAATACATAATAATCATTAAGATACGACGGTGCATGTGTATTCCTCCCACTTTTCCTAAGAATGTTAGTGTTGGGAGTTTGATTTGTATTTTCTTCTGGGGTTATGATTTCCTCATCATGTGAGTTAGTTCCAGATGCATCCATCTGTATCTGTTGTGGAGTTGCCAATAATTCCACCATTGCCTGTTTAACACGACGTGGTGTGTCTTGATCAAGAAAAATTGCATCTCTACTTTCCACCACTTTATTATTTTCAGTATCATAAAATCGATATCCTTTAGAATTTGTAGAATACCCAATAAAAATTCCTGGTGTGCTTTTAGGTTCCAACTTTGTACGAAGTTGATTTGGAACTCTGATTTGAGCATTGCAACCCCAAACAGCTAAATGTTGGAGTGAAGGTTTTCTTCCAGTCCACAACTCATAAGGAGTGACTGTGACAGCTTTAGATGGTGAATGATTCAATAAATAAACAGCAGTATATAAAGCTTCACCCCAAAATGATAATGGAAGATCAGAATATGACATCATAGACCTAACCATATCCATAAGAGTTCTATTCCTCCGCTCGGCTACACCGTTTTGTTGTGGAGTGTATAGCATTGTATAGTGATGAATAATTCCATGTTTCTTACAAAAAATCATTTAAGATTCCTGAAGTGTATTCTCCCCCACGATCAGTTCTTAAAACCTTAATAGTTTTATTCAACTGATTTTCCACTTCAGTCTTAAATTGTTTGAACATATCAAAACCTTCCGACTTGTGTTTAATAAGATAAATATAACCATATCTAGAGTAATCATCAATGAATGATATAAAATAAACCTTTTGACCGCCTATGGTGGGAGTAAACATTTCACCACAAATATCAGAATGAACAATAGCAAGAGGTTCACTAGCTCTTTCCGCCCTTGGAAAAGGCGCACGGGTCATTTTACCCATTATGCATGCTTCACAAGTACCAAAATCCTCCCACTTAAAGTTAAGAATTCCAGAATTAATAAGCCTCTTAATTCTGTTTTTAGATATGTGACCAAGTCGTAAATGCCATAAATAAGATTCCGAGCATGTGTTACCAGTATCATTGTTTCTCAAAATAGAGTTATCTTCACCAACTAAGCAATCAATATTATCATCAAATAGATCATCAAGAAAATATAGTCCATCATGACGAATTCCAGTATGTATTAACTTGCCATTGAGCAAAATTTTAACTTTTCCTTTTCCAAATAGTAAGTCATAGCCAATTGACTCCAATTGAGAAACAGATATTAAATTCCTTCTCATGCTTGGGGAATATAAAGTGTCCTCTAACAACAATTTTCCTCCACCAGGGAGTTCAAGGACATATGTTCCAATTCCAAGTATATCAGCTTTAGCATTTGTGCCTAGATAAATATATCTATTTCCCCTTGGAATTGTTTGCATGGAAGTAAAAGATTTATGATCTCTAGCAATATGTGCTGTAGAACCAGAATCTATAACCCAACTATTTGGAAAAGTAGTAGTAAATAAAGATTCAGTGCATACAGAAATATAATGTATACCTCCAGCTGAAAGGCCATCCTCCTTCTTTTGGTCATTATTAGACTTCTTCTTCTTCGTGCATTCAGCTCTATAATGCCCATATTGACCACAATTGTGACAGGTGAAGTTCTTCTTGTTGTTGTCATTCGTCTGAGATGAGTAATTATTTCCATGATCATCACGACCACGTTTTCTGTTAAGCTTGTTTCTCAAATCACCTTTAGCCTTCCCTTTCTGCCAATTCTTCTTATTATTGTTTCCATACCTTTCCTCTCCAAGATGCAACTCTGAATGATTTGAGTTTCTTTCTTTCCCTTGAGAGAGTTTTCTATCTTCCTCTAAAACCAAATGATGTCTCAGAGTGCGCATATTCAATGATTTCTCAGAATGACAGAAAGATATCTTAAACTGCTCCCATGAATTAGGTAAAGAGTTTAAGACAACCATAACCTGCACTTCCTCTTGAAAAGGATAACCAGCGCTCTTCAATTCCTCAGCCAGAATAGTGAGTTTGTTGATATGCTCATTAACAGAAGCACCATCATTCATCTTCGTAGAGAGAAAACGATTAACAAGACTGAGCACTTTTATGAGAGATACACCACCAAAATCCTTTTCCAGATTGCTCATAATAATTTTGGCAATCCGTTCTCCCTCATATTCAGCAGCTAGAGCATCAGACATTGAACCCAAAATAAATATGCGAGCCCTTTTATTATCCTTGGTCCAATTTTCATGTTCAATTGCATAATTGGTTTTCTCATCAGCAGTAGCATTATCAGCTGGCTTTTCCGGTTCAGATTCATCAATAACATAATCTATGTTCTCAGCAGATAGCAAGAACATAATCTTTCTTTTCCAAACCGTGTAATTAGATCCATCTAATTTGCATGATCTAAGTAACTCAGAAAATACACTGCTGGAAGCCATTAAAAAAAATTCGTTACCCTGCAGACGTGTAGAACTTTCCGTCTCGGAGAACGGCGACAATTCCGGGTTTCCTTCTCAGATATGAAAAATAATTCCTGCTGCGTTTGATGGAGGATAAAAAATTTGGCAGTAGTGATTTCCTTCCTTTGATTCACGTGTGAAAACTTGGGGCACAGAGCAAGCCACCAGATCACGTGAATTGAATTGACCAGAAACTCTTCCTCCTCCTCGATCCGCGTGACTGCTTGCATCCACGTCAAGCACTTGAGCAGACGACCAATGATTCCTCTTCCTCGATCCTGACACAACGCGGAGGGATCTGCAAACAGACACAACGCGGAGGGATCTGCAAACAGACACAACGCGGCAGTGTGTCACAGCTAGGGCCCAGATCGGCTAGCGCGCGACATGGGAGGAGTTCGCAGCGGAATATTGTGGCGGCGGCGGCAGAGTGTTGCGTGGGATTAGCATGTGTCGCCCGGCTCTGATGCCAATCTTAGAAATTCTAGGAGATGAACCGTTTTGGGGAGCTAAACGGTCTACCCTCTATTCCTCTGCTTAGTCCGTGGTGCTGCTCACACAAAAAATTGAGGCTAGAGGGTAGGGACCTATTTATAGACTCCACTTCCAGACGTTACAAATTCCGTCTGTATTCCGGAATACCGTGAGACTCCTGAACCATGTCACCAACCACGATCAGACATGTCAGTTTATTGAGTCTAAAATATATACAGTCCCTAGCACACATGTGTGAGTCATGTGCCATGATCAGATTGTTTATTCGAGATTAATTCCAATCCGATCATGTGGGCTAACAGTCTGTAGAGCCGATCCTACCAGACAAACCCAGCTATTCCGTTATGCTGTACCCGGGTTAAATATGTACGTACATAAACAAAATTTCAGTAGAGTCAATCTCGATAAATTCCTCTACTGTTCCAGTATAAACGTTCTCAGCACCTCGAGTACATGATTTCCTCGAGTGACAAAAATTCCACATCAACAACCATTTTCCATCACACCAATAATATGTATTCCATATTGAGTATAAATAACAATAATATAAATAGACTGATTAATGTTGAAAGACATAATTCCAACAGCTTCAACCATGGCATCACGTGCTGGTCGGATTGCTCGTCGGAGGTGGCTTTCCTAGAGATCGACAGCGAAAAGGACCTCATGCTCATTAGCGGCCTCGTGGTGTTCCTATTGTACTGTCTACATGTCAAGGAACAATTCCTTCTATGCCGTTGAAAACTACCCATATCCTTGATATGCCACTGAAAACTGGCATTTTATTTAAGTGCCACCATTGTTAAACTTTATTCTCCTAGATGCCACTGCCGTCACTTCATTGGTTTTGATCGTGGCTCAAACATTGAAATCTCCATCCTGCCCTCCTTGTTCTTCTTCGATGGCTCTCCTTCGACTACCACCTCGAGCATGGCCACGGAACAAGTTCGAACCCACCATCGATTCTTCTTCCTCCGGTGAGCCATCGGCCAATTCCTCTCTCCCACATCCTCCTCACTCCATGGCGCACCTCATTGACCATTTCTAGGCATATCCTCGCTCTAGTACCTCTCTTCCTGAGCTGAGACCGCAAAGAGCTCCACCAAGATGTGCTGGTGCTCGGTGGCCCCTCTCTGCTTCCTTCTATGCCTCGTCGCCTGCTCGACCGAGTGCTGCCATGGAGTAGCAGAAGCTCTCTACCGTGTCATGCCTAACTGTCCTTCCTCCCCCATTGCCACCCTCAAGCTGTGAGGAGCCACTCCAGAAGCTTGCCCACCACCTCCCCGAGTCAAAGCCCGATTGGAGCTCTCACGCATGCGCCTCCTTCCCCTTCCTCGCCAATCACCACTACGTGCTCATCGTACTCCACGACAAACTCTTAGCGGTGTGATCGTCGGCCTCCATGTCGGTCTAACCGCCAGCCCTTAAAGGTTGTATGCACTTAGGTTACCTTGTCTAGGGTTTCAAACTTCAGAACGGTAATCATTCGATGGTCTTTTGCAAATGTTTTCGAAACACGGCTCTCCATTAATCATCAAGCATATATCATATACACACTTTTCCATCCTTTGGTTATTTTTTCAATGCAGCCTTGATTCGTTTAGAGAGCTTTACGTCGACGGTCCCAGTGAGTGAAGGCACCACCGAGTGTGAGTGCTATGCATACAGTATCAAGCAACTATCAGAGCAACAAGGTAAGCATCTAAGCATACTCAACCTACTACTTTGGATCTCGTATTGCATAACTTGATAAATTATACCTTATGTATGTTTGCATGAGTAATGAGTCTATTGTCGGGTTTTGGTGGATAGAACCTATGTTGATGAATTGCATTACATGTACCTTGAGTTGCTGATTATCTATATCCTTGTAGCCTTGATAACATTATTGATGTCTAACTTAAGAGTTATTCAAAATGCTTAGCAATGCATAAGCCCTCGGTAGAAGTCGAGCGATGGTGCAACCATTGTTCGCGAGCTAAGGGCCTACTTGTTGTTTACAAATATAATGACAATGATGTGGGTTGTATGAGATGTGAGAATGAGGCAAGATGTGGGCGATATTAGGGGTATCTTCTGCATCGAAGGAGTTCCTCGGTGTAGTTCAGGAGAGGAACCCAGATGCCATAGACCACTTACATCATTCAAGCACTGTCCGTTGTTGCAGTTGGCTTTAGCACTTTCCGTACTAACCATATATTGATCTAATGGTAAGATAAGTTGAATACCTTTGTAGTTGTGATTATTTGGACTTGCACATCGACGGTGTTGTGGTTGCTTTGGGAGTTAACCTATGTGAGCTCCGCACCGAGCGATGCCTGATTCAAATGGTTAGGGCTAATTGGGAAAGGTCGGCACGAGTACCCCCTTAGGTGGGCATATGTGAACACTCAAGTCATATGGTCCTCGAGTCGTGTGGATAAAGTTGTACCCCATGTAGGGTGTATGAACAATTTGAATTGTTGCACTTTCGGTCATGAGCATGTTTCCAACCATTTGCAGCAGTCGTAGAGTTGCAAATGTGGGATGTGTGGTATGGTTGGATGCGATGGGTTTGAGATATTTCACTTTACAGTTATGTTCATAAGATGGTTTTATTTACGTTTATATGTAAGTCAATGGTTACAGAGTAGAAATGTATATGTGGTTAAGTTTATGTGCTCACATATAGGTGTTAAGGTTGCTTACGCATACGAATTTACTTAACCTTGTAGCCTACTCTTTGCTAATGGCTCAATGCATAATATTTGGAGTAAGTTATTATATGTACCCATTATGGATTAAGTCTTGCGAGTACCTTTGTACTCACGCTACTCATTCAGATTCTACCGGTGAGGAGGAGCTTGTATTTGGCTACTTCACACCTACCGATGTAGGTGGGGGAAATGAGTAGCGCAAACTACTCGTGGAGTGAGGCTTTTGGTTGGAGCCTATGGGAATATGGTTTCACCTAGTTTTTGTTGGTTCATACATGTTAAACTTCCGTTGTGTAATTTCTAGTTTTGGTTAGGATATGAACTGTTCTTTATCCTTCTAACTTTTTTGTTGTAAATTGTGTAAATTGTTAAATATTTAAGAATTTGTAATATAATTTAGTTATTGACTCTTTCTTAAGCTTTGTTGTGATATTATATGTTGGAAATGCATATGTTCTGATCTTAGACACAAAACACGTGCCGTGACTACCGGGATGGTATTATGGTTAATCATCGTGGTCATGATTAAGAAAATGAGTGTCCTAATGATTAATTAGAATACTATTTGGTCGATTCCTCACACCCAAGCCGACCCCACGAGGAGCTCTGTTGTGGTCCAGTGAAGCACGCCGCCCCTTCCCTTCCCCTCCCTCCCTCTGCAACGCGCTGCCGCCCGCCATGCTCGCCACCATGCATGCTGCCGCTAACGCCTCAAATGGAACCGCCACAATGCGCTGAAACTTGTGGTACCCCTTCCTGACCGAGACTCACCACCGTTCATAGTCGGTGACCAGTCAAAGTCTAGTCAAACCGCCATTCCCTAGTCAGGATCGAAGCAGTAGCAACATCTAGATTGAGCACGTTTGCAAGAGGAGGTTCTCATCATCAAGAGAGGCCAGCGGGATCTGTGGCTGCGAGTGCAAGAGCGAGAGTGACAACCCACCACCACATCCATCGCCTTGCAACAGCTGCTGCTGCACCTTAACTGACGCGTCCACCTGGCGACTCCCTCTGGTCCTACTGGAATTCAGCATGCACAGGCATATGCAAACCACAAACCAAGCACATGTGTTAGGAAGCGGCGAGAGGGGCAGAATCGAATGGGGAGATCAAGTGGGCAGGGGATTCACCGGGGAAGGAGGAGGGTGAAGATAGGGCTGCCGAGGTCGCACCTCATGGGTGAGCCGGTGGTGGAGGAGGGCACCAACGAGAGAGGCTCCCCTCCAGGTCGTTTCTCCTGTGCGCAAGGAGATATGCCGCCCACCCACAGCTTGCTCCTCATCGTCCTCACCACTCCGCTGAAGAAGAGATAGAGAATAGATGAAGAAGTTGCTGATATGTGGGCCATAAGGGCAATATAATTTTTTCACATGTCCATCACGGCTTGACTGGGGGAAAATGTCCAAAGTGGCATTTTTAGACATAAAGTTTGAGAACAATGGCAATTGAGGAATAAGTCAGTTTCTAATGGCATTTCTGGGACTAGACAACTTTTCAATAGCATATAAAAAATTCTCCCAAATGTCAAACAGATTACGGCACAACGATTCATTGCATTGCCGTGGGTATACATACATGTTACAAGAGTTGTACAAGAGATCATTATCTATACAAATTGATCTCATGTGACATTAAAAACTTAGTGTAAAATCCTGGAATCAATCAATCGAGTCACGAATCTCCTGAGAGGCGCTGAGTGTCCCGAACACGCTGGAGATGATGCCTGCTCGTGTGTCAAGAGGTTCTTGGAGAACGGATGCAGAACCTACCCCGTCATCGGCGAGAGGCTCCACAGTGCGTGGGGTCATCGAGCAGCTGTGCTCAGCAAGGGTGGGTCGCTCCACAAGCCGACCAGCAAGCACTACTGCCCTATGGACAAGACAGCCATGCCGTTTGGCACGGCCGTTGCCAGCAGCGTGCTGCTTGCCATGGCGTTCCTCATCGCAAAGCTATCTAGGGTCACCACGTTTTTATCCTGATTCGGCGGGACAGGACCGATATTCCCTCTGCCTGGAACATCTGGCCACATCGGATGCCCAAGTGGCCGTCCAATCAGCGAAACCTGACCCCTATGACCACATATGCGAAACCAAAATTCATTAGCAAGCAAAGCGGTATACCAAATTGCCCATGCTCAGTACCAATTTAAGAATCGACACTGACGACGGTTTTGAACTGTCAGTGATAGAGCTTCTGCAGTAGCCAGAAGTTAGGAGGTTAAGGAAATAAAACCAAAGATTATGAGGTTAAATGGACTACGGGTAGACATGTCCAAATAAGCTTGTTGGGCTGAGCTGGCACGGACCCAACTAGACACAGTCCCATAGACCTGATAAGGTTAATGGGTCGTGTCGTGCTGGCCCGTGTGCCGCGTCCTCGGCGCATGGCACGGACGTTAGCCACCATGTTGTGTCGGACTGGTTCGGGTACAATTTCGACACGGGCGGCCCAATGGCTTGGTGAGGCCTGATCAACAACGGCGGAGCACGACAAGATCGGCCCAGCAGCACTTCAAAAATAAAAAAAATAGCTAAAAATCAAAAAATAAAAGAAAATATAGAAAATATATAAAAATAAGCTTTATTCATTGGTTATCTCATTAAAAACCTTTCTACTAGAAAAAAGAGTACAACTTATGCTCCGAAAATTATATGTTTTCATTAGAAACTCTAGATTTTTTCTTACAGCATGTAATATGTTTCCTCAAATACCTGGTTACTTGTAGACCTCACAAATAATTCATTGCTGCATATATTTCACTTAACAAATATTACCAGTTCCCCGTTTATTTGTCTAAATATCTTTTTTCAAATTATTGCCATACTGATGACCATGCATGTGAGTTCTCGACGTCTGACCCATAAATGGAAATGTGAAATTGATTTATTGAAGTGGGAAAGTGGCTAATAGGATCAGTAGGAGTTTGGGATGGTGACTATTTATAGACCAAGACGAGAGGTAGGTGGCGGATCGCTTTTGAAACAAATAAAAAAATCATAAATAAACTAGAAATAATTGAGACACATAATTAATACTAAAAATAAGCTTTTTTAATATGTTGTCTCATTAAAAACCATTCTAACAAAGGAAAAAAGAGTATAACTTAGCTTAGAAAATTAGAAATTATATGTTCTCATCAACATCTAGATACAAATTTTTGAATGAATCTTAAAGCTCAGTGTTCTCTGCAATGTGTTGCATTCGCGCTTCAACTTGTTCCCAGTCTTTTATTATGGTGTGTATTTCCACCATCTCACTTGTACGACTTGTTCTTCTCTCTTCGATTACCCTTTCAATAAGACTAAAGGTAAACTCCAAAGAAACTTTAGATATGAGGATCGTTAACAAATCTCATACTAACAGTGAAAGCACTGGATAATTTGTCTTATGCTCATACCACCATTGCAATATGTTCAAATTTTCTTGTTCATAGCTGATAACGTCGCTATCGATGAAGGTTGTTAACTCCCCTCCGGATGCTGGAATTCCAGTGCTCGTAGATGATTGTGACGAAGAGTTTGAACTTCTTAATGAAGAACCTCCATCAAATATTTTTCCCCCATATTGTCGTCTTCTTATTTGTTGTAGTGCTAATAAAGGTCGTTCCAAGCAAACTTTGACATACTTTATTTCATATTTACTATAAACATCGAATAGCTTAGAATAAATATTACTATAATAAGTAGAATAATTGTGGCCAAGAGCATCACATAGAATTGTGAGAACTCTACAGAAAGATATAATTTTAGCTCTAGGATTTAAAATAATGGCAAATGCATACAACAAAGAAATTTCTTTTCAATATTTTAAAATTTTGGATTTCATAGGAACTACATAATCTTTTAGAAGATTATTATTTTCATAGCTGTTTAAATGAGTAGCAATTTCAATAATATTATGCACTACTAAAGAAGATGTTGGATAATAAACTCTTGATAAACTCACAGTTGAATCATAAAAAAAATCAAGAAACTCTTGTATCCTTTTAGCAGCATACCAATGTATTTCTGTGAGTAAAGTTTGACCCCGTGTTCATAATAGTGTGTATGAATAAACACACCAAATGTGTTCTTATATGGTATAATATTTTTGAGCATCAAGGAAGTAGAGTTCCATCTTACCAACATGTCTAGGGCAAACTTACGTGGACGTGCACTTAATGCAATACAATACTATTTATATGCTGCAATTCGTTGATTAGAGGAGTTCATGAAATTTATTACAGTTCGAACATCATCTAGGTATTGCTCCAACATCTTTAAACCGGATTTTACTATAGAATCGATAATATGGTAAGCGAAATGTTGATGTAATAAGAAAGATTGAGCATATATACTAAACAATGGAGTAAGAATATCCGTTGCTCTAAAGTTTGCACCAGCATTATCTAAAGTTATATAAAATATTTTATTTGTGAGCCCAAAGTCTTCAACTACTTGAGATATTTTTTTCAGCAATATTTTCACCAGTATGCGTATTGTCAATCAATCAGAAACCTATTATTCTCTTTTCTAGTTCCCAATTATTATTAACAAAATGAGCAACCATACTAAGATAATCCTTTTTAGCCCTACCTACCCATATGTCCTAGGTCAAAGCAATTGAAAATATACATGTTTCTAACATTTCTTTAAGTTTGTTAGCACGTATTGTAGGATTTTACCATATCCTAGTAGTTGTTTGTCTAGAAATATACGTGAACCTAGGATTATGAACTTGCTTAATGTAATTTTTAAATGCAGCAGACTCTCCGATATTGAGTGGTAGATCTGCTCTTGCAATGAAGGACCATAACTCTTTTTTAGTTTTGGCAGAGTCATACTCTCAGTGATGAACAGAGCCGTTAGGGTTGTACTATAACAGCATATGCTTCATGGTTGCTCCACTCTTTCACTTTCAAGTTCTGACGTGCCTCATCAAGTGTCTCGTTCCACCTGGGAATTTTGCAAATAATTCATGTTTGCAAATATAACACCTAGCATATCTGACACTTACCCCGTCTTCCTCTCTGTAGATTCTTTCGAAGTCTTGTCAAACTTCGTAAGTAGCAGCTTTTGATCTTTTAGCGCCGATGCTTACTGACGTGTGTGCACTTATAGAGCCTGACGATGTTGGTGATGTTGCATGTGAACTAGTTGAAGGTTCACCATCGGGTCTTTCTTCACTTGCAACACCACTATCATAGTGGTTGT
Source organism: Phragmites australis (assembly GCF_958298935.1). NCBI lineage: Eukaryota > Viridiplantae > Streptophyta > Magnoliopsida > Poales > Poaceae > Phragmites > Phragmites australis. The sequence continues at coordinate 23,397,653 of NC_084936.1, read as the reverse complement.
AGTCCCCTGAGAGTATGTGAAGGAAAAAAATCATGATCGATGGATGTATTATCATGATCATGACCACCAACGTATATGATCAATGTCGAATGATATTTTAAAAAAATCAAATATTTGAAGTTAGAAATAATCAAATAATAAAACAAAGAAGGGAAGAAGAAGAAACAAGAAAGAACGACGATGCAAAAAAACACTAAAATTTCTTCTAAGACAGTAGGATGATGGTGTTGAATTTCTTAGATTTTTCGTAACAATTCAAACTAATTTTGCCATATCGCAAATTCTCAAGGACTTTGAGACAAGAATAAGAGGAGTAAACAAGAGAGCAAATATTATTACTGGTGTGGAATAAAAATGCAGGGTGGTCCTCAATTTATAGGTGGAAATGATGATTTTTGCAAAAAAATCAAATGGTAACTAAACGTCTAAAAAATTAAAAAATAATAGGTTAAACGGACCGAACGTACCTCATTCAACCCGTTAGTCCAAGCATGCCCCTATATACCCAGCCATGTCGTGCATATGTCGGCCTGTCTATGCTGGGCCATGCTGCACGTTCAGCCCAGGCACGACATAGCATCACGCTTAGTGTTGTTCCTGAACCATGCCTACAATAATAGGTCTCGAACCGGCCTAATATGTATAACACATTTGGACAGCTTTTAACTCCATGCATACTTAGAGGGAGTGAAATGGACTTTCCTTTTTTAAGAAAGGATTGTGTTGTACAAACCAAAATGTTAAATCATTTGAGAAAATGGCCTGTTTAGCGGACAGAAAATGACGTATTGGTACGTGCACGTCAAGGAAACTCGGTTTTAGAAAGAGCCTTTCCACATGAAGAAGGAAGAATCCTTCCTGCGGCTGGTCGCGTGCCTCGAAACGGTTAGCCGTCTCGCACGTACACCAACCTGGCTGGGCCGCGCCGCGCCGCAAGCCCTCAATGCCTCTGACAGGGCATCGTCGCCGGCGCTCGTCTCGTGTGCCACCGCTCGACACGTCTTGAGCGCGTGGCCCTTGGCCGGGCGGCGTGGCGGGCCGCGAGCCTCGTTTAGCCGCTGCCTGATCAGGTCGCTTCCTTGCAGCCGCCGTGCAACCGGAACCGGATCAAGTGGAGGGACGGCAGAGGCGCACAGTAAATGTGAGAGACGCTACAGTTATCTAACGTCTCAAAGTATCGAATTTTTAACTGTTCATCAACCTGCTGTATCGATTCTACCGTTCATTAAAATACTGTAGCACTAAGATCTCATCTATCCGTTTACGATCGGACGGCTCAAAACTGCCCAACTGCCCTCAATCCCGTGCCACCGGAGGCATCGTTACGTGCGCGAATCTGCCATGCATGCACCACCGCACTACTTGAAAAAAAAGATTATAGATGACGACCAGTAACCGTCGTTAGTGACGAGTTTTGTATCTATCACTTCAATATATTACTGATGAGTCATCAGTCATCAATAAAATCATAGGTGATGGATTACAATTTATCTCGTTACTAATGGAATTATAGATAGGTTGTAATTATAATCCATCTCCTATAACTCAACATAAATGATGCGTTGTAATAGTGACCCATCATTTATGATTGATAAATATTTTTCGTATTTTTTTAAAAAAAAGCAAAAAAATAAAAAAAAACTTCACCCGACACACCCCACACAGGAACCCATTGCATATGTCCCACAAGCCACATTATTTTTTAAATTGTTTTCAATCTTTGTGTTTTGTAGAAATCAAACTCGTGACCTCACGCGCACTCTGTTACCACCTCACCTATCATGTGGTTGTGATGGAAATCGAATATTTTATCTTTTTAATCTTCGTTGTCGAAGGTTATAGTTATGACCCGTCACTGATGATTGTTTTTGTCGAATTGTTGACTACTAAATTGTATTTAATATTGAACTGTTTGATACTAAATTCAGTGAATTATTGATTTATATATTTTTTTTTCATCCAAAGTTATATAAATATTTATGAATTTCTGAATATCTCATGCTAGAGGTCGCAATTTGATAGGTGATCCAGAGTGCCTTCTATAAAATGAACATAATTTTTGCATACCAACATTGATTTCTATAAAAAAGTTACATTTATTTCTCTCTTAGCTCGTCGGGTTCAGAGAACTTTTCAAACCCAAAAACGAGCCGGAAGATTGAGTTTCCGCCCTCTGAAGTTTTTTACCGTTTTCGGAATATGTATTTATGTCCATAGCCGTCACACCTTATATCAAACTTGAGCAGAAATATACAATGTTTTCTATTCTAATGTTGATGAGGTGAGAAAAAATAAGAATAAAATAAAATAAAAATAAAAAAATATATATATAGCATAATGCTTATTATTCCTATTCATGTCAGAAGCCCTGTTCAAGTTGGTCATTAATTACGGATCACAATTTAATCCGTTACAAATGACTAATTTAAGATGATCTATTACTAATGAGTTAGTCATTAATGATAAATTATATCTTAATTCGTTACTAATGGCTAGTTAGGATGATCCGTCACCGATAACCCGTCATAGATAACGATAATAACTCTAATCCATCTTTATAACTATTCCTGATGAATTGTAATTAGTGATAGATCATACTATAATTTGTCACTGTAGATAATTTATGTCCGTCACGAATTTCATGTCTATTTTATCTGATTTCTAAGTAACGCCGGTTTCCCCATTTGTTGGACCCCATTTCCACGCCGCGGTGCGTGTGAGGTGTGCTAACCCAACAGCAAGCGCTGCACTGCTGCTCGGCTCCGCTCCCGCTCCCTGCTCCGTAGCATGGTCACTGCTCTCGACCAAGCTAGATATGCTAGAAGCTTTTGAATTTTTTTAAACTTCGCACAGCTCTAGATTAGGTTAGGTTATACATCCATGTAAAATTTAAAGTGCGGCCTTGATCATATTTGTGTGAGAAAAAAATAGAAAGTTGTCGGCTGAAATAGGCGTGAACAATATATTTTGTCCTCTTGTATCAATGCACCTGAAATTAATCATTTTTTATCTCACACATGTAATCAAATTTTTGCCTAAAATTTTACATGGATATACAACATAACCTCACCTGTAGTTATGAATTTTTTAAGAATTTTAAAAAACGTGTATGTATGATCATTTGATAGGAGATGTCGAAGAATTGTACATGGCTGCTAAATATTTGTAATGAATTTTATAAAACTTGTATGTATGATCATTTGATAGGAGATGTCGATGAATTATACATGACTGCAAAATATTTGTAATGTAAGTATAGAGATACCTACATGATCGTAGAAGAATATCGTAAAGAGGACACGATATTTATACAAGTTTGGGCTTCGGGAGGATAATAGCCCTTTGCCCTGTCATGTCTTAATTAATTTTAGGATCGGTGTACAACATGGGGTGCATATAGGTGGATTTCTTCATGTTCCTACTGCTAAAGCCCTAGTTGGATGACGGTTGCTTTTGTTGTGGATTTTTGTTGTGTGTTGATGGTTCTACCAGATTAGGCTTGTTCTGGGGTTTCACGACTTTGTCGATCTGAAGACACAAATTGCTCTAGTGTTACCAGGTTTGTACTTCTATATATTGGTGTGTCTTAGATGTATCCCTCCCCTCTTTTTATAGTAAGGGTAAAAAGGGTGTATCCTATCCAGACTCCTACGAGTACAATCCTTTCTAAATGCTCATCTCACGAATATTTAGAAGACTCCTTTTCAATAGGGGATAGCTTCCCTATTCGATACGATTATCTTTCTTATATTTTATCTCTATATCTTTCTTCATGATTGTTACATATCATATCGAATTGAGTAATATATATAGAGGGAACCTATGCCATGAGCTAGTACTGGCATGATGAAATGAAGAGGGAAGATTGGCATGAGAGGTACTGAGGTCGCGATAAGGTGATGATGTAGAGGTTCGTGTGGTCAGCGGCGATCCGCACGGCTAGATGGAGGCAATCTGACTCCTTGTCAGCGGGGAAGATTGACAATGCGGATACGCTGGCGAGATGTCAGGCTGATCTTTCGTGTGCGGTCAAGGAGTGGGTGGTCGACTTCCAGCCTCCAGTGGTTACGAGTGCTACTAGGATTTGGCCGGCAGTTGATTCTGCTGTTGGCACCAACATTGTGCTGTTGATAGCATCCGAGGCTGTGATTACAGGGACATAGGTGATGTTGGACGCGACGCAGACAGCCACGACACATCGAAGTCCCACGGTTCATGGATGAAAAGGGCCGCTCCTGAGGCCACACACGTTGCCAGTGCTATCTCTTGCTGACATGGTTGATAAAGCATTTAGCATTCACTGCCATATGATTTCGAAAGATGGCTACCGGTGGCCGGCGCTCGTAAGGATGGTGGAGGTTGACTATCCGGTTTCGCCGTGTTTTCAAAATTCGAAAGATAGACGTATCGACTAGGCCGAACCAATGACGTAAAAGGCCCATCTTGCTGGGCATTATGAAACCCGGGTCTGGTAACGCTTCGCTGTCGGCTTTGGCGTCAAAACCCTTGTTATAGCTAGGAAGGCACGATCTCTGGAGGCAGGAGATCTTTCGCTGAGGTTGTGATGGCGTCTCGTGGTGGCAATGGGGTTTCCAGAGGCTTCAACAATGGAAATGGAACCAAAGGAAAAAAAATGATGATGGTAGGCGGTTGAATCATGGTGGCGGTAGCGGCAATCAACATGCTGGCGGAGGCCGCTTCCAGGAAGGCGGGGCTTTCCAAGCAGGCGAGTCTGGATATGATGGTGGTAGAGGCTTTGGTGGCCAGCACAATCACCCACTGCGTGTATACAACCACCATGGCCATCGATCTAGGGGGCGGGGTGGGCGAGAGGATGATTGACAAGATAGGGATAGACGCCCTTTTTAGGCCAAGGGAAGGGGACGAGAGAGTTGCGATGACAGCCGGGGTGAGGGTAGGGACCATGGGGATGATCGCGGATTTGGCAGGGACCGAAGCAACGGTCACAATAATGGTAGGGACCGTTGCGATGGTCGTGGGGATGGCGATGGCAGAAACTGTGATGGCGATAGCAGCCGCGCTTCACGCGGCAGCAACAAAGATCAGAAGGGTAAAGGAGCTATGTTTCTCGTATGGAGACCAACAATGAGAAAGGCAAAGGATCTGGTCTGGATGATTCTTCTAAGGCCAGATATAACATCGAGCAGGGCAACAAGGGCAGGAAGAAGAAGCTCATGATCTGCTATGAGATATGTGAAGAGGAATATTTTACCCCAACTTATCCTTTGTTGCATGGGCCAAAACCAGCAGCAACTTTCTATGGTTTTGCTAGGGATGCCTTAGGTTTCTTCCAAATTTCGTACAAAGGCGCCGCAAAGAAACCTAAAAGGGAGTCAGCTACGGCTTTGACTCGCATTATGGAAAGGGTTGTACCTACTGCTTTGGTCCAGGCGGAGTTGGAGCCGCTAATCCCTGTAAAGTGGCAATGGCAGATTCAGGAGCATGATAAAAATATTAAGTGGTGTTTTTTCCATGCAAAGTAGAACTCCAACTGATGATTGCAATCAATAGAATCAAGACAGACAAAGATGAAGGCATAATGGCTTTTGAGGAATGGGACCAAAATATTCAGTGTACTGAGTATTTGCATAAGGTTTGGGTCATGGTGTATGGGGTACTATTTAAAATTCGGTCGTTCTTACTTTTGTGGGCTGTTGGCACCATTTTAGGTGGCACGTAAAATGTTGATATGGTGACTACTAGAAATACTAGAGTGGTACGTCTCCTAGTTGCAGTAAATGATTCTAAACATATTCTAGAAGCTACATACATTGTGGTGGACGATGCCATCTATGAGATATTTTTCAAGGTGGAATCGATTATTGATGGTAGTGGTGGGTCTGTTGATCTAGACTTAAATCATGGAGATGATGACTTGGAAGATCCAAACGGCAATGACAATTACAAGGATTCCAATAGAGATCCAAAGCAACCGAAAACCAATGAACAGGGAGACTCTTCAGAGTCACAGGAGAATACTCACAAGGAAGATGCTATGCATGAGGATGATCAAATTCTACAACGGATGGACGCCATGCAAAAAGTTGATGGTGCATGTACTACGGTGTTGATCACACCGGCCGCTGTTTCATCTGTCCCTGTAACAGAGGGGTATATGGCTTCTCTTGTCGAAGAGGCTATATCAAAAGCAGTTGAGACAATCTTTGTTCAAGTGGCTGCCTAGGTGATTGAAGAAGACGACGTGCCGAAGGACACTGATGTTGGGTTTGTGGAGGCTAGTGTGTGCTCTGACTCGGTTGAGGAAGGTATCAATTCTTATGTGCAGGTAGCGCCTATGGACTCCGCTAGTGTGGTTGTGGATCAGGCGGCAGTACTCTCTTCTCCAAGCTCTACTGAACTGGGTGATGTTGATCCAGAGGTGCTGGGCATGGGACACTCAGGATGTTTGGCGGACATCGGCGACAGTTTCAGCCCACGGGCTGACCTTCAGTCGATGGATGTGCTGTCAGTATTGGAAGCCCCGGTGACGGCCGGGGTGCTGGAGATGGTGTGCCTTCTTTACCCGTCGACCCTTGCTTGCTTAAGGGCGCTACGGGGCCAGCCATTGCCGACATGTCTGCACCACCGGCGGGGTTACGGGTCACTGCGCCAACTCCATTTTCTGGTGATACACTGTTCATCGGGGCGTTGGACACGCGTGTTTACCCTCCTACGTTGGGAGCTCTGGTGCAATCAATGTGGGACTGGCTGGGCAGATTCTGGACGCCGTGCCCGGGTCGCCACATGAGCTTGCTGCTGGCCTGCTGCTCAAGATGCGAGGCCTTCTTATGCTGAATGCCAAAAACGTGGTACTGAATGCTCTTTCGTGGGCGACGCTACGTCGGGCGGGGCGCTGGCCGAGCGTCTCAGCCCGCTTGCGGTTGGTGGCAATGGAGTTGTCATTGAGGGGCTGGCTGTGCAGCCGCTTAAGAACTCCTTGCCTGCGATGCTTGGACCTGCTGCTGTTCATGATGACAACTCTTACATGACAATGTTTTCTTATGCCGAAGCTCTGCATAAGGCAGTGAGCCATGCGTGTTCTGGCTCTCAAAAGGAAGTAATGGAGAACAACAAAGATGGTTGCTCAGACCACACAGACTCAGAAATTCACCTAAGTCAATCACCCAAGAGGGAGCCTGTAATGGGGGTTCAGGTGCCGGCAAAAGTAAAAAATGCCTTGCACTGTCTTCCATTCTTTTGCTAGAAACAAGTTGCATTATCTATGCAAAGCAAATGGCATTAAGGCCAATATGTCCAATCATGTAATGGCTGCTGCATTCCAGTCTCTAGATGTTGTTAAGAGACTGGATGAGCACATTGGAGTGCAAACAAGGAATTATATGTTCACTGTTCCGGAGGGGAGGAATGGTGTCCAGAGATTCAGTAGGCGAGTGTTGGCTCAAGTTGATGAGGATTCTCTGCCAGAAGCAATACGCTGACAATAAGGAAGAATCTTGATGAAGACACTCTTCATAGCCACATATTAGTTCAGATTTTAGAGATTATTATAAAAGGAAGATCAAATAGAAGAGATCAGACTGGCTTACCATAATTTGGAGGTAACAGCTAGAGAGCTCTTAGTCAAGAATAACTTGCGGTTTAGTTATAGATTATATACTAAATAATATTATGTAACATCCGTATAATAGCTATCTCTTTGTTTCCCTTTCGGTAATAGACTGAGATGATGTAATAATACAACGAGAGTTGTATGCATCACGAATGCAAAAGACGAGATCGTTATTCTTTTTCTAAAAAACTTCATAGATATATTGTATTTATAGAATACATAATAATAATAATAATAATATATTCTCGTCAGAATATAGACCTCATGATTATCGAATGAACATGGAACATCTTTCACACTATATAACATTAACCTTTACAACGTTAACGAAAGCGGAAAAGGGTGAGAAGGACTAGAGCATAACAACTCGATCATCATGCACGACGCGCAGCGGTCTGATACTCGATCCGGTGCTGCTGCTGCTGCCGTAGCACAACTTAATTTCTGGAAACTGAATGCTATCTGACCTAGTCAAACTTATTTGCTGCTCCCTGAGCCGAGCCGAGAAAACTCAGCCGATACCGGCCATCATCAGTCATCACACGAGCTGTTTCGCCTTCAAGATCTTGATGAAAATACAGACATCGTGCGCGAACGCGGTGGTCGCGATAGTCTCCGTTACGCTGGTTAGGTGATCGATGACCACCTGGACGAACGGCGGCACGAACGCGGGCGGGTGCAGCGCCACCGCGACGCCCCCCAAGACCATGCCGAGGAACAGCGCGGCGGAGTTGAGCCACAGCGCCCGCCCCTCCATTGTCACGCCCGGGCACTGCTGCTGCTGCTGATAATGGCAGCCGGAGCACTCCATGGACACCAGCAGCGTGAGCCCGGCGAAGGACACCGAGACGGCGAACTTCGCGGCGCGGGCGGCCGGCCCGGCCACGTTGTCGGCCAGGACGGCGCGAGCGGTCGGCGGGAGCGCGAAGGGGAGGTACCTCCCGAGGAGGAGGATGAGGGAGAAAGTGACGAAGAACGGCACGTCCATTGCGTCTGCTTGGCCTGCTTGTTTTGTCAATACGATGCCCACTGGAATCGTGTGGTTCCTGAAGCTCGTAACGTGCGCTCATATATAACAGCTTTGTAGACTCGTAGTTATAAAATGGCGACCGCGTAAGGTAGAAGACGAGTGGTGACTTCGACAGGGTCGTCGCCTCGTTGTGGATGCCGCGGCGCGCTGGGAACATTGGCGTCCGCGCGCGACGCGGGCAAAGCTAGCGTGGAGCTCGACATGTATTATGGACTAGAACCGGGTTTGTTTCATTTGTTTTCTTCTTCTTCTGAAACTCCACGAATCAAATTCGCAGGGTCGCATTTACTTGGTCGACACCTGTTGTTCTGTTCTGATGATTATTCTGCGGTTCGCTAAATGGTGTGTTGATACGGTCTTGCATTGGGTCGTTGACCTCATAGCTGTCACTTCACTAGTTACTAGAAAGACTTGAAGTGAAAGTGAAATATGTGCAGTAGGTAGAAGACGACGAGAATACCTCGACTTGGTTATTGTCGCCGTGGAGGACGACGGACAGGGAACACTGGAGAGCTCGCTCGCAGGCGCCGCGTGCTAAGCGCGTCGCACGTCGTACGGTAAGGTTTGTATTACATCGACCCCTATGTCCTTACCATCTTCAACGTTTCCTTTTAAGGTTCAGAATTTTTTCATGATGGAATTTTTTTCTTTTTATCTTCAACATTTCCTTTTAAGGTTCAGAATTTTTTTTATGATGGGATTTTTTTTTTAGTGTTTTAACGGTTTCTCTTTATGGTTTTCGTCACGAAAAGATTCTCAAAGTCATTCTTTTCAGGACGGGATTCTCTCTTCTTTCCCTTCGCGATTTCCCTCGAAGAGAAACTGTTGGAAATGAGAGAAAATAAAAAAAATAAAAATAGAAAAAGAAATCGAAAAAGAAACAAAATAAAGAAAATATGATTAAAGATGGCCTTATAGCTTTTGAAACTCGACGAAAACTATGGGGTCGCATTTCATTTACGTGGCCAACACACCAGGTTTCTTCTGTTTCGATGATTATGCTGCATATACGGAACTTATATAAAAGCAAGCCCAGGCACGATCCGTTGGGTGGTGTATTGATCGCGCCTTGGATTGTTGACATCGCAGTTGACTATATTTTATAGATACCGTTGGCGCACCTCCACCGATGGATGAAGACTAATCCGCTGAGGGATCGTCTTCCACCTCGCGTCAGTTTCTTTAGTTGCTCCAAACGTTTTTTTTCTCTCACACCTCTAGAGTTCAGGTGCCTGAATTCTCCCGATTGCACCTGAAAATTCTTGTGATTTTTCAATCGATGTGAACAGGTGTGAATTCCAGAGAAGAAAAATGTGCGAGGGCGAGGTTACGGGAGGGGGTTTGGATTCAAGGTGGGGGTGACTGTGATGGTGGGTTCATCGGGTGTTCAGCTTAGAAGATGCCTGAGGAGATGATCGGACCGACGGTGGGTTGCAGTGTAGTGGTTTGGCGAGACGGTGGTGGCGCAACTTGAGCTACGAGAGGCAGGTGGGTAGCGGTAGGGTTGGCAGCGGGGGCAGTGTAAATGGAGCAGTTAGCACAGCGACGGGCAATAAGCTCGGATCCGACGACGGGCAGTGGGTACAGATCCGGCAGCGGGAAAGCCGCTGGAGACGGCAGGAGGCAAGCAAGGTAGGGGAGCATTGCATTGTTTTCGTGTGGAGAAGAAAAACAGAGTAGGGAGCGGGAGGAAAAAGATGAGGTGAGATCCGTCTCATCGCGGATTAATGGTTGATGTTGATCGACTAAAGAAGACGTCGATTTCAGTTGCCTGAAATTTATCAACTCCCTTTTTCTCTGGCGTCTCCAGCTACTGAATCTGTTGCGGACACCCGCCACCAGTTGAACACTCGATCTTGCCGCCTCCGCTACCAAACTCGCTCACAACTCAACTTCCTTGCCCATGGATCCAGCGGAGCCACTATCGTCTCGTCATATCGCCATATTGCCACCCATTGCTGGTCCAGCTGTCTCCCTAGCTGTGCGTCCCTTTCAGCCCGCTGGACACCACCTGTATCGTGGAACATTCAGTCACCTGACATCTAGGAAAACTAATGTTTTATTGTTTTGAAGTCCACCTTGTGTCTGTTTCTGTAGCTGCTCCGAACATTTTTTTTCTCTCACACCTCCTAGAGTTCAGGTGCCTGAATTCTTGTGATTTTTCAATTGACGGTGTGAACATGTGTGAACTCCATAGAAAAAAAAATATGCAAGGGCAAGATTAAGGGAGGGGGTTTGGGTTTGGTGTGGGTTCATTGGGTGTAGGCTTAGAGAATGTTTGGAGAGGTGGCCGGTCCGGCGGTGGGTGGCGGTGTGGTGGTACGGCGAGGCGGCGGTTTCACCACCGGAGTCACGAGGGGCAGGCGAACGATGGGCGGGGTTGACAATAGGGGTAAATGAAAATATAGCAGTTAGCGCAGCGATGGGCAGTGGACGTAGATCCAATAGTGAGGGAGCCGCTGGAGACGGGAGGTAGCAGGTGAAGTGACGGAGCACTACATTGTTTTTGCGTGGACAGAGTAGGGAGCTGGAGGAAGAAGATAGGCTGACATCCGTCCAATCACAAATCAATGGCTAATGTTCATTAACCGAAAAAAATGCTGATTTCAGTTGCCTGAAATTTATCAACTCCCTTTTTCTCTCCATACTTTTAGGTAGTGTTGACCGCCCCACCTTGGCTCGCTCGTCTCTAGCGGTTCCAACTACTGAAACTGCAGCCACTTCCCGCCACCAATATACGCGCATGTGCAGCTAGACGGAGAGGGACTGGCGTTTGGATGCCTGCACCGGTGGGAAACGTTGCACCCGCCCGTGCAAATGCATCCGCCCAACCAGGCCAGCGGGAAACGCCGGATTCAGCCGTTTCTCCCGGGGCTGGCTGACGGGATGCAGCGGATTAGCACTAATGACGAATAATTAGCAAATATTAGCTCACATTAGTACATTTTAAATTATATTAAGGTTTAATATAATAAATTAATTACTATAGAGTGTATTTATGTAAAATAAACATCATGTTTAACACTTGTTTTTTTATTTCAATCTCATGCAACATATACTCATGCGATTAACTAAACACAATCTCTTCTCAGCTAAGCTGAACATATACAGTCAACTAAACAAACGCTATGCATCTTCCTAGCCTGTCTCAACTCAGCCTGCATGAGATATACTTAGCTAGGCTGAGCGTGTTCGAGCAACCAAAAAAGAACCTACCACGCCACCTCCGCCGCGAAAGCCGCTCACCACCCAACTTCCTTGCCATGGATCCGACGGAGCCACTACCGTCTTGCTGTACTGCCATGTCACCGTCCATTGCTGGTTGAACCGCCTCCCCAGCCGGGCATCCCTTTTAGCCCGGGGGATACCTGCTGGATCCTGGAACATTCAGTCGCCTGACATCTTAAAAAACTGATGTTCTATTGTGTTGAAGTCCATCATTGTCTTGATCGTGGTAGTTAAGATTTGAGGCGACAGTGAAACATTGGACACCGGATGACCGGAATATTTCTTAAGATGCAACTTTTGGCCAAAAGTTTATTTTGCGATGTAGCATTATGAACATATTTTTCTTACACAGATCACGTTATTTCGCACTAGGTAATAAAAAATGTATTGGTAAAACTTCAAATGATTTACCTACATTGCGCGGTGACTCTTTCTTTCCTACTGGATGAGAGAACTCTGCAAGAGATTTTAAGTTTCGTTGTTAACGGAATTGACGCTGTATATAATTTCATCTTAACGTTCAGCGCCCAAGTTAATTCTTTACAGTAAAAACCAAACACTACGAAGTTTCACTCAAATCAAAGGCCTAATAATTCAGCCAAGAGTAACAATAACCACACTAGCTACTAGACTATTACATATATTAAAGAGCTAAGAATTGGGGCAATTATAAAGATAAATTACTGTAGCTACTATTTATACGAGTCTCCCATATATATATATATATATATATATATATATATATATATATATATATATATATATATATATATATATATATATATATATATATATCCACATATATACGTATATATATATTTTGCGAAATTGTAGAAAAATAGCGAAAGGAATAATAGTTATATTGATAAATTGATTGAAATAATAAAATGCATAGAAAAATATCTAAAACTTTAAAAAAATATGAAACAAAATTAATTAGGTTCGTATTACTGTCATCTACATGTTAAAATTATATGTATGTATGAAAGTACTACTGTTTTCCCTATAATTAAATGAATATGTTAAATATTGATAAATTTATAAATAAATATTGAGATGTCCAAAAATAATGAATATATTTTTTATTGTTCTTTTGTCATGCTCTGTGCTAAAAAAATAGATGCGGCATAGGTACGTCAATCCGCCTAATAATAATCTAGTTTAGCATAAGCATCCACCGGCACAGCAGGGGTTGCCGCACGGCGGGCACCGGCACCCTCCTTTGCACCTCGGGCAGGAGCACACGCAGCCGCAGGAGCACTCGGGGCACGACGGCGCCGGGGCACCGAGGCATGACCCGTGGCAGCACACTCCCCTGCCGGTGCAGCGGCAGGAAGGCTCCCCGTCGCAGCACGACGACTGGCACTTGCAGAAGGAAGGCCGGCAGCTCAAGCACTGGTTGAGGGCGCCGAGGCAGCCAGCTGGGCATCCCGCACAGGAGCAACCGGGGCAGCTGCAGCACCGGGGGCACGAGCACGGGCAATCGGCGTAGCTGCAGTCGCTGGAACAGCAGCTGCTGCACTGCGGTCGGCAGTGGCCGCAGTGTGGCTTGCAGCTGCAGCTGGGAAGGCTGCAGTTGCAGCGACCGGGGCTGCAGCACGAAGGGGTCTTTGGGCAGCTGTAGCTCGGTGTACAGCACTGCGTGTCGCGGCAGGGGCAGCAAGAACAGCTGAAGCAGCTTGGCACCTTGGGTTTTGGCAAGCAGCGGCACCAGCAGCACAAGCATGAAAAGCGGGTGCACAATTTTGATCTGCAGAAAATGCGTTTCCTGATTATCGTGAAATTCACTTTGCAAGAGAAGTTGTAAGAAAAAGTGCTATTTGTCAACAGTCCAACAATACTTAGAGAGGGCAACATAGGCTGGAAAAATGCCACAAGCCCACTATAACAGATGTGAGGTGTCAGATATTTAGCCTCACTTTTCCTACTGTAGATAGTATGTTGTATAAAGGGGTGACATGTCTGACAAATTATTTTGTCGGTGTGTCAAGGTTTTACTAATTAGGTGAAGTTGATCAAATGGGTTTTGAGACGAAAATTCAGTTCGATAACGACAGTGGTGTAGATTACATAAGAAGTATGCAAGTCTGTCAGCAATCCAATGAAAATATAACCATGCAAAAGGCCAACAAATGTGCAGCGAAGTTTGTCATGACAAATACCTATTGCATAAAAAATATGATGTTTCTGATTTACATGTTTGAGCTAAATATAGCACCAAACTTGTTTAGCAATCTAGAACTGTATTAATTACAACGAATTGAACTCTACCCTGATTAGTTTATGGTATTACTTTGTATTGATGATATGTTTATATCTTCACCATATCTTCTCAGCATAGTTTCATTTCAAATGTTGTTCAAACTGAAACGGGCATTTTTAAACTTGAATGTCCATGCCCATCAATCCGAAGAATGTTAGGGAAGAGTAAGGTACCTGATCCACCAATAGAGACTGCAAGAACCGTGTTTCCTTTTGTTTCTGTAAGTAGAAGAGCCGGCAAAAACTGATAAGCAGCATCAGAGACTCGATTGACATGCAAACATAAGTTCAGAAACCATACATTGGTATCAATGGGTCCGTTTTTGCACTGACAAACTCGTTGACACTGTCAGATATTGTATATGAAAACATTAGCAACTTGTAAGCAACACAGGCAATGAATGATACACATAGGCATACTACTGTGTAATCATTGATAACATTTATCCTGCAACCCCAAAGACGAACCAAAAAGGAATCTAAGCAATATTTGAACAGTACAAATGTGAAGCATTGGACACCATGACAAAAACATAATTATTGCGAAGCAAAAACCTTTTTCAAGAAAATCACAGTATACCTGTTTCAGTTCACGTGAGGCAGTTTTCTTTCAATAAAAAGGTGGGTCAAGGAATATCTGGCGATAACAAATACTTATTTTGTTTCTCTGCTAGGTCTTCATCACTATAATTGACTCTTTTAAAATCAGGAAAGAAAAAGAACAAGAGTAACAACTGAAATGAAATAATAGAAACTGAGGTTAACTATTTTCTGTTAAAAAAAGAAGGCACTGAGCCTGAAAATAGAATGAACAAGAAGAAGCCTACAGGCTACTTGCCCATCTGAGCCAAACAATCACTGCAAGTTATAAGATAAGATTCCAGACGGAAGGCTAATGAGAAAAGCGGAAAGGGAAAGAGAGCATTACTCTTTGCAACACCTCGAGACCAGCTGATTCCGTTCGAGTCCCTGTATCTCTTGCTGTAAATGGCGAGTGAGTAGTCTCAGTCAGTCAGGCCGAGACACATGGTTCGTACAGTGCTGCTCCATGTGCCATTAACGGAAGCAGTAAAGAACACAAGCAAAAATCCAAAATTAGACAATATATATAAGCGTATTACCGAAATAGATAATATATAGTCGTATTTACGAATTTAGCATCCGTATTCGGTACACCATGTACCGCAAAAGACATTTTCGGCACACCGTATGCCGAATACAGCACTGTTGCCTGTATTCGGCACACCGTGTGCAGAATACGGGCAACAGAGTCGTATTCGGTACACGGTGTGCCGAAAATATCTTTTTTGGTACACTGTCGTGTCTGCTTTTACTTTGACCATCACATCACGTCGCGTTTACTTTATTCTTTCGGCTTTATTCCTGCTTGCTTTCGATCGATTCCCTGCTTTGTTCTTTCATTTTCATTCTTTCTATGCTACTGTACTTGCATGATAACTCGCTTGCAAATATACATGCTAGCTCGCTTGCATGCTGCCTATAAAATGACATTGCCAGCATGCATATTTGCAAGTGAGTCATCATGCAAGTGCAGCAATAAAAGTGAAAAAACAAAGCAAGGAACCGACCGAAAGCAAGTAGTAATAAAGCCGAAAGAATAAAGGAGACGCGACATGATGTAACGACCAAAGCAAAAACAGACGCGACGGTAGTAATAAAGCCGAAAGAATAAAGGAGACGCGACATGACGTAACGACCAAAGCAAAAGCAGACGCGACGGTGTATCGAAAAAGATACTTTCGGCACACGGTGTGTCGAATACAGGTGATTTTCGGTATACGGTGTACCGATGCCCGTATTCGGCACACGGTGTGTCGAAAATATCTTTTTTGATATATAGTGTACCGAAAATCTGTACTGAATACATATACTAAATTCATAAATACGACTACATGTTATCTATTTCAGTAAATATGCTCATATATGTCGTCTAATTTTGGATTTTTGCCAGTAATGCGCAGCGGCAGTCTCTGCCTATAGATTGCCATGGAGATGCAAATGTCAGGCGATGTCATGCAGCAGAGATCTGAGAGCCTTTTTTATCATTACTTGCAGATATCATACCCCGAGTTTCAGCAAGATGCAGAGCGACTACAGACATTACTAGAAAGAATCTACACTTGTAACCAAATGCGTGGTACGCATTTTGCCTAATTATGCAGGAAAAACTTCTGTTTTTTAGGGGCAGCAAAAAGCATTCAGTGGAAGGGCAATAGGCAATGGCCCATGGCGGCCATTTTTCTTACAGTATTTTCTTGGAAAGAGACCAAGGCTGCCATGACAAAGGGTACGTACGGCATGGCACGTCCGAGCAGGGGAGCCTACCGCGCCTCGGGCCTCGCGACGAACTCCCACTGTCCCGAACTCGAAACGAGTGAAATCCCCGCATCAATTTTTTCCTGAGATTTCTTCCTCCCTATGCGCCACTGCCTCGCTCTTCCCAATCCCACATGGAACGAGCGAACGAACACGCACGCACGCACGCACGCACGCTTTTTCTTTAAAAGAATCAAGAAAGATTCATGGGTGTTGAAGTACATGGCGGCTCACCTCGAGGAAGCCGACCTCCCGGTTGAGGATCTGCACCTCCAGCTGCAGCCGCCGGCGGCCGCACAGGTCCGGGTACCTCGGCGGCGACCTGGGCATCGGCGCCTCCCCCATCGCGCGCCAACTTCTCAACCGCCAAAGTAAACCTACAAGGCAAGGCTATAGCCTAGCTATCTAGCTGCCGGCGCGAGTTAGCGCGGGGCCAGGGGAGAGTGTGTGTGTGAGAGAGAGAGATCACACCGTGAGGTTGGGAAGGGTGGCGAGCGGCGAGGGCGACCGACGGCTGTTTATAAACCGGGTCTGGGCGAGCGAGCGCCGAGCGCTGCCTTCCTAGCCGGGGCGGGAGGGGGACAGGTGGGGGCGGCGGGGAGCGTCTACACGAGGCGCAGCAGCCAGCCCTGCCCTGCCGCGCGCGCTAACGTAAGCTGACCTCGAGGTCCGCCGCAGAGCAGCGCGGCCCGCGCGCACGTACCATCCAGCAGTGGCCTACGCGGCTCGGCGGGGGGGGGGGGGGGGGGGGGTGGACAATGATAGCGGGGCAGCTTGGCGACGCGAGGCAGGAGCAAGCGAGTGCGCGGTGCCGATCAAGCGCGGTCGGCGCAGCGATTCGGCGGGGTAGGCTCGGGTTCGCGCGCTCGGCTGGGGACTGGATGCGCACGTCGTGTGCGACAGTGCAGTGGTACGAGACAATGTCTTTGTGTCATCATCGCTTATCAGAATCACAGGCGCGCGGGCCCCGCTGGGTTGGGTGTACTGGAAATGTGCGATGCGGATGGATCCCTGATCGTTTGAGACGGTGGTAATCCATTTACAAATATATTTAGTTATAAGTATAAAGATATTATACGTGAAAATCGATTATTATAGATGCTTCGTTTAAAGATCTATAAGTGATAATTAGTTTTCAAATTGACGATTTTAGCCTGCAAAAATAAACAAAATTCGTGACTAGGCACCTGACCAAATTTTCCGTAAGTGTGCGGATAGTGGCACTTAAACTCGGGATCTCTCGGCTCGCACGATACATCCTTATCATCCAACCGGTGATAGTAATAGTATATGTAATCATTTTATCTCTTTTGTCTGAAATTTTAAATGATTATTTTGACATCTAAATAACTTTAAATAAAAAAGTTTTTACGACAAAGTTGTAGATCTAATCAAGGGCTACAATTTTCATATAAAATTTGTTTGCTTCCAACTTTATATTAATTTTTTTGAATTTTTGCAATATATTACCAGAGCCGGTTCATATAAGGAACCAGCTCTAGAAATCATCTCTATTAACAGAGGCGGTTCACGTAAGAAACAACATCTGAAAATGTCTTTTACACAGACGGCTTCTTATGTGACACGCCTATGGTAATGAATTGCAAAAATTCATAATTTTTTTATACGAAGTCGGATAGTGATAAACTTTATATAAAAATTATAGCTCTCGATGAGATCTACAACTTTGTAGTTAAAAATATTTTTATTTAAAATAACTTATATATTTAAATAATAATTTGAATAAGAATTAAGTTATGACTACATTAAAAATTAGAGGATGAAATGTCAACCCTCAATAGTTTGAGTCATATTCAAATGGCTCATCTATAGAAATATCAACCTTCCAAGGTTGAAGACCCATTTAAATATAGCTCAAATTATTGATAGGGGTTGACATTTCACCATCTGATTCTTATGCCAGTCATAGCTTGATTTCTTTTAAAATAATTATTTGGAAATGTAAATTATTTCAAATGAAAAGTTTCCTACTACAAAGTTGAGATCTTGTCGAGAGCTATAATTTTTATATAAAATTTATCCCCATCCAGCTCCATATAAACAAGTTATCAATTTTTGTAACTCATCAAGAACCGCATCTGAAAATTATCTTAATTATCAAAGACAGTTCACATAAAAAACTACCTCTGGAAATGCCCTTTTACATAGGCGGCTTCTTATGTGGCCCACCTACGGTAATCATCTCATTTCTAAAGGCAGTTCACATAAGAAACCACCTCTGAAAATAACATTTTATACAGACAGTTCACATAAGTAACCACATATGGTAATCATCTTATTTGTACAGGTGGCTGCCATAAGCATCCACTGTAGAAATTTGTTTCCATAGACGGCCCAAAACAGTAGGAACCTACTCAGGCAGTTTGTCATTTGAGTCACTTGTGGAAAGGCACACGGAGTGTCTTAAAAAATAGTGTTTTAAGTAGTGCAGCTCTTTCAATTTGGTATGGGAGATGTCTAGGACCATTTGGTTTCTCTTAGAAAACATTTTTATGATAAACTAGAATCGCTTTTAAAATTGTTTAGCTAGTCGACTGTATTTTAATTCTAAAATAGAGGATGGTGATCAAATTTACACTCTATTGGTATGTGCTCATTTTTAAAAAAAATAAAGTATCAAATCATAATGCAATAATAACATCCATTAATCAAGTCGCAGTAGATTAAAAACACCATCCAAAATTTAATGCATGAGTTGAGCTATGTGGTGGAGATTTTTTGTTGGTGATATGCTCTAGAGGTAATTATAGGATTATTGTATCACGTCTATGTTTATATAATTTTGAATAATATATTATTCAGTTCCTTGGATAATTATTATTTAAATTGATTAGCAAGTATATGACTTGTTTGTGAAGCTCTTTATTTTATTATGATGTTACTCAAAATGATCTCTAGTCTTATATTATTATGTGGGATAATAATGATTCACAGACTAGCACATGTATTAATTGATTATCATATTTCATAGATCATAGATATAGAGATATCAAATAAATAGTGTGGACACATGTTGTAGAACATGATGTTGGATAGACCCACCTCGAGATATTGTTGGGATCGTTATATGATGTGCCATCAGTTGTAATATCAAATGGTGTACCTGTAGGATTCTTAGACATGAGATCGTCATTGGTTTTCGAATTTTTAATAGCACACTTAGAGGCTTTCAAATGCTACTCCATGACTAGATAGTTATAAAGGTAGCTTTTAGGTTTGCCATAAAATATGTTGTGACGTGTGAGCGATTAAGATGAAATTTGCCCCTCTTATATAACGGGAGAGATATCTCTATGACCCTCAACATGGTTGGATTAGAAAATGCATGATCATACCAATATGATTAAAGAGTTTGTCAAGGGATGATCCCTGACAATGAATCTGGGTGTACCTATAGCATCTAAACCTCTAGGTTAGTAGTAAGTGTTTCTGTGATTAATGGTAATTGTATCATCGTGACTAATAAGTTTGTTTTGAAGGATATCAAAAAATTTAGTTCACAATGATGATTGAGTATTATTAGTCCCTAAAGTGTTCCTATGTACGATCAAAGAACATTAGCATCAAGATTAAGGATCTTCTAATTCTAAGTGTCACAAGGAGATGAAAGACACTTAGATTAGTATAGGTTCTATCTCTTAGTCATTTGACCGTACTATAAAGAGGGTCTAAGGGTAGTTGTTTGATCTAGGTGAGACTAGACATGATTAATACACATTATGAAATTCTAGAACTAGGTAGCTTAGAGAAGCCCATGTATGAGTTATGAGAAGTTAAAATTCAAGAATGGTTGAATTGGATAAGTTCAGAAAAAATTTGCATACGCCGGATGGTTCGGCGATTAGCTGATTGAATACGCCGGAGTGTTTTGACTTAGAAGGGCAATTTCAAATCAACACATCAGATGGTTTGACGTTAAGGATAAAGACGTCGGAGCATTTTCAGGAGATGTGAAATTTCTGAAGAAGATGAAGTACAACACGCCAAGTGGTCCGACGTAATATCAATGGCTTTGCTGGAGTAATTTTTGCAGAGAAGGTTTCATCGTCTGGTTTTCGTGGTTATACCCGACGGATGGTCTAGCGTGTGAACAAGAGGCTTCGCCAGACGATTTCAAAGCAGCAATGGCTATTTGTCGGTGATATAGGATCCGGAGGTTCCCGAGTCCCGAGGCCAGGACAGCGCAGTGCCACATGGCGCCTTCCCTCGGGGACCACCTCCCCGAGGGCCCGAGGGAAGCCAGGTCCGGGAGGGGGTGCTCGGGGCAAAAAACAGTTGGCCCCCGAGTACCTAGAGTGCCTCGAGGATCCGAGAAGAGCCAGGTCCGGGAGTGGGCGCTCGGGGCTAAGTACAGTTGGTCCCCGAGTACCCAGAGTTCCCCGAGGACTCGAGAAGAGCCAGGTCTGAAAGTGGGCGCTCGGGGCCAAGAACAGTTGGCCCCCCGAGTACCCAGAGTGCCCCGAGGACCCGAGGAGAGCCAGGTCCGGGAGTGGGCACTCGGAGCCAAGTACAGTTGGCCCCCGAGTACCCAGAGTGCCCCGAGGACCCAAGAAGGGCCAGGTCCGGGAGTAGGCGCCCGGGGCCAAGAGCAGTTGGCCCCCGAGTACCCAGAGTGCCCCGAGGACCCGAGAAGAACCAGGTCTAGGAGTGGGCGCCAGGGGCCAAGAGTAGTTGGTCCCCGAGCACCTAGAGAGCCCCGAGCACCCAGCAAGCCCCATGTCGGTGGACCCCGCAGGGACTCCACGATGAGGTGTCGGTCGGTGGGAGGCCCGATACTGCATTGAATGGGGGGGGGCGTGGACGGTCACATCGAACCACTCTCCCCCACGCCTGTCGTACTCAATACGCCAGTCTCTGCCACCACTTGGTAGGAAGGCGTGGGCACAATTAATGCGGCGGGTCCCATCGCATGTCCCCTAGCGGGGCCCATAAAGAAAGACGGCTTGAAGATATCTTCGATGGACTTGAGGCTTATCGCCTATCGCCCTGTTGCATCAGACCGTGTCAGACCTACTCTGACCAGACGGGCATGATAGGGTACTCAAAGGCTAGCCGGTGGGCGCCCTTGCGCCTGCTAAAGTTGGGACGTGAAGACCGATGGGACCGTCCGAGGGATGTATTTTCAACCCTCTGTAACATTAACTGTAGACCCATGATGGTTGCTTTCCATTTATTATTTACGGGAACTTGTGCTTTCGTTCTGGGCACTCCCTGGAGGGCCTCCCCCCCCGGTAGATAAAAGGGGGGAACACTTTGTAAGAGAAGAGAGATCCGAAGGATAGACATCCAAAGAGAGATCTGAAGAGAGAGACATCTAGAGAGAGATAGGAAAAAGAAAAGGAGAAGAGCATTGATAGCATACAGAACACACAGGAGTAGGGTATTACGTCTCCGTACGGCCTGAACCTGTCTAAATTCTTGGTGCATTCATTTCTACTAGCTGACGATCCATCCCGCCTAAGTCTCACTTACATGAACCCCACGTACGAGGTAGTTTCAGGACCAGCCTCTGACCGAATCTCAAAGGAGGTCCTTCAGGATCCCTGCTCGCGGTGTTCATCCACCGACAACATTGTTCACCATATTTGGCACCTCAATGCCGAATACAGGAAGTCTTCGGCACCTGAGGTGCTAAATACGATAAATAATACCGTATTTGGTACCTTAGATATCGAATACAGGAGTTTTCGGTACCTCAGGTACCGAAATCTATTTTTTGATATTTAAAGTATCGAATACAGATACTAAATTTACAAATACACTAATATATTATGTATTTTAATAATTTATTGCCTACTTTAGGTTTTTCTCGTCCTTAAACTTCATGTAAAGAAAAAGAACTATACTAAAAGGAGTAGTACAGAACTGAGCCTTCAGGACAGGGACCTGGTCTTTTTAAAGTGCCATCTTTTCAGCCCCTCGAAAAAGGAGGTGCTTTCTTTTCGTAGCAAAGTACCACTACACCACATCTACGTATAGGTATAGTAAAGTACAGCCTCCTCATACACTCTTGCAGCCCCGGCCGTGCGAACGAAGCTCTAGAATTTGTAGGCACAGCATCAAACAAACATTGTTGTTTATCTTTATCCGGCACCCACCAACAGGAGGACATCATCTAACGTAAATACATACCTAATATCACCACTGATACGCGGGCAACCACCAACTGAAGCTTCTTCAAAACTGCTCTGAGATCTTAGATAGGAGTAGTAGAATTTGTTCGGATAGCAACTATATTTGTTATACCTAAGTTATGCCAGTTTCGTTAGATAATGTTTAATTGTTGTTACCATTATAATTTGCTTAACTTTTTAGACTCATATCTCATTATCATAGATACAACATTTTACTAAAGTTTGTTAATTTAATTAGTCAATTTTCTTATCATAAAAATATGACAAGACTAGTACTTAAAAAGCGACACGTGACAAGGCGTTTGAGCTGCATGCGCGCCCGCAGCTTCACCCGGCCTTGTGCCACCAGCACCCCGCGCTCTGCTTTCAATCTGCAGCGGCGGCAAGATTGGGCGGGCGGCCCCGCCTGAGCCTGACTGTGACTGCCTCTTACTTCCGACCTGAAGCGGCAGCACGGTCGCGCAAAAAAGCGGGGAGCGGCAGCATGGCCACGTGAGGGCTCTGCCGCCTGCCCGCGGGTGTGGGCCGGCGGCATGAACGCTGCTCTGCGGCGGCAGAGGGCGTGGGGGCGGGCTGGGTGTCTCACCCATCACACAGCACACATGGACGGGTGACGACCCATTGGAGATCCTCTTGGGAACGGGCGGCGTGGTTCTTCTCCCGGATCGGAGAAATGCAACTCCGAGGCGTTCAGGACCCGCGCTGCAGCCTAGCGTTGCGTCGCAGCTTAGCTGGTGAGGGAAATGCAACTCTGTCTGCAGTTGCGCATGCAGGATACCTGGATCGTCTCTGTCTAATATTCATTTATTTGTTTATTTTCTTATTTATTTTATGATTTTTTTACATATTTTTTAATATGAATTTTAACGTAAATAAATAGTATTGATAAATTATATGTCCTCATACGGCTAGTGGAATTTTCATATTCTAAATGGTGACCACAATTAGTCGTGACAGCTTTAGTTGCGTTCAACTGTGTGTTTCTCTGGTTCTCCTGTCAGGCTGGTAGTTGAGATCATATATATATATATATATATATTAGTCTGTACTCTTAAAAGTATATACTATTTACTATGATATATTATATAAATAAACTGGATATACTACTTTATCACTATAAGTATACTTATATACTCATTCTAAGATACTTCAATGTGAATTACATGAAAAAATTAAAAAGAAGTTCATCAATTTTAATAGATTTTGATAATATCTTCATATTTGTATATAAAATATAATATACTAAAAAAATATGTACAAACCACTAAAAAAGTATACATACCATTTGGATGATCTTATATACTCACATACTCTATGTACATACCATTTATCATATAAGATACTCACTATGTTATGAGATATATATGTGAGAGTATATACTCCCGAGAGTATCAAATATGCTTCATATATATATATATATATATATTTCAAAATTTGCATAATTATATGGCCATTCCAAAAAATTGCAACAACACCTTATGGGCCTGGTCGGACAGAAGATTAAAAAATGCGATGAGGCCATGTGTCCCCCAGTGATCGGGCGATAGCAAGGTGTCACCCAATGAGTGGGCAACACCTTGCTATGGCCTCTTTTTATTTGCAGCAGAACAAGCGAGTGCTGTGATATTTATGTTTTAGATTTGTCCAATACCATTAGATGTTTATGCGATATTTTGGATACCCGGATTTTATGGAAACGGAAAGGTGAACATGGTGCTTTTAATAGGAACTGCAACATACATGGACGGTACATAATCATTCTAACTTAAATAAGTACTACGTCTAAACCTAATATGCCTAAGGGAATGTGAACAACATGATTAAAAATGTGGCCTATTGAGTGGTATGTGGGAACTTTTCCTTCCTCATCACTTCTGTTCCTGCCTCACACGCCCGACATGCCCTCTCACGCTTCCTCTCTCTCTCTGCCTCACGGGCCTCCACTATCATGCAGTTAAGCTCCTCCCACGTATTTTGCTGCTCCTTCTGAATGTGCTTGCACGTAGCCTCCATCCTCTTGTTGACTTTCATCTCATGAAAGCTTCTCCATTAGGCACAGTGTTGAGTGTGAAGGAAGAACACATCCACTTGTGACTGCTCAGTATCCAGCCACTGTAAGAAGTCACATAGTGGTGGCGAAGACTGCAACTGAGACAAAAATATTAAGTGCTAATTCTTAGTAGTATTTGGAATAGTTTGGACAAAATTGTTACCTGACAGCGGGAGTCAACATTTATGCTTCCCTCGGTGGATCGTACTCATAGTTGTGGCATATGAAGAATCTCATTTCGCAGGTGTCAGAGAACTCGGATGACTTTATCACCCTATAAAGTTCTCTACAGCAACATATAGGCACTTCGACCCTATCAGTTGTAGTATCTGGTAAGTATTTTTTGGGAAAGGATTGGATGCTATTTTCGTCAGAGTTGTGGAAGTTGAGTCTATTGGTTTGGTTGTACATGTGGCCAGGAGGTCATCTATTTATATTGCGGATTCGTGCTGGTGCATAGACTAAATCCAAAGAAATTGGTCTTAGAAATGAGTTGATTTTGCAGTAAGGTGTGGTCATATCAACTTAAAAATCGACTAATGAAAAGGCTACTTCCGAAAAGGCTTCTTCTGAAAAGCCTACTTTTAAAAATGCTACTTCTAAAAAGGCAACTTCTATGAAGCTTACTTCTGAAAAAGTTGCATCTAAAAAAGCTACTTTTGAAAAGGCTACTAATGAGAAGACTAATTCTGAAAAGGCTACGTTGAATAGGCTAGGTCTAAAAAAGGAGTACGCGTTTTATTATCATGGTTGGATGTGTGCGGGTAAAACAAATTTGAAGGTAATATTACACCATAGTAAAAGGACGTATGCTGCTACAACGCATCTATAAAAGGCTCATGTATCTAGAAACTGAAGCCACATCAATCAATGGAGGGTAAGGGAGGGAGGAGGCGAGGATGAAGGGGGGGGGGGGGCTAGCAGCGATGAGATGGGAGGGTTTGTTTGGTTCAACTGAGAACGACAAGCCTCTCTATAACTTTCCTTTGCATGATAGGAGTGACTTTTGCCCTCCAAGTCACATAAGGATTTACGAGCACTTAAATGAGTCATGGTCCAAGTGCTCCCATAGATACAATTGCGTCATTCAGATGTACAATGGGAGCTTTTATGGGGGCATCGATTCTTCCGATGTCCTCTTGGTAGGGTGAGAATTATTTCACCATCACCGTCCGTAACCTTATTTGAAAACATTATACATTGTGACCTTCACATTTTTGCATACATTTGACGACGATCTCCACAACTGCCAGTACATGAGATGGCTCGATCCTCCTGTTCTGCAGCATTTCCAAGATTACATCCACCACTTGCAAGGCTCAATATTCAACTTGCAGAGGGTGGTGGAGAATATTCCAAGTTCTCCTGTAATACACCTGAAGGACCCTTATGTATGCATCAATCTATGGTGCACTTGCCCATGCCACAATAGGAATGGTCCTCCTCCTCCTCGTGCTCCTCCTCTTTCAGCACAATTCGGTGTTGAAGATTATTGGGCCTCAAGAGCGTCCTCGTAGTTCACTCTAAGTCAATATGATTAGAATCACTGTCAGGACGGCATTGTAATTTGTGTCTCATCCTATCGATCTTCGCCCTTTTAAATTCCCTAAGCCATGTTTAGTATGTTTGTTATGTCATTGTACATTATGTTGATGTGTTTATTATGATTGTTATGGAATGCTCGTGCTATGACTTGATGCTTCGAATAGAATCACAAAAAAAAAACACGGGACATGAAACATAGTATGACACTAACAACAACATAGTAGTATGAAGAAAGTAGCATTACACTAATATTAACATAGTACCATAACACCGACAATAACAAAACATAACATAGCGTGTAGGTTATTATGACACTAACAATAACATAGTAGCATGAAGAAAATAGCATTACACTGACATTAACACAGTACCATAACACCGACAATAATATAACATAACATAGCATATAGGTTATATCCCCTCTTGGGGACAACCCCTAGTCACATTCGCCCTCAGAACCCTGCGCCTCTGCGCTCTCACCTAGTGAGCTGAGTATGTCAGCGGGTCCAGTGGAATGATCGTCGCCCTAGGCGGTTCAACGGGCGGTGGAGTGGCGTAGTTGTCCCGGGAGAGTTGTGTCCAGGTAGCAGGTGAACGGAATATACTGTAAGCAAGAGAAGTTGTATGCGGCACCGACAGTATGAGTAAACTAGTTAGCATAGATATCAAAGCAGTTCTGGGTATGCTCAAATACTTCTAAAATTCTAGATGTCATCAGTGAGTAATTTAATATTATATATAAATTTTGTATAATATTAGTTTAATTGCACATAGGATATTAGGGTGCGAGGGGCTCAATCCCTCCAACCTTCTGATGCTCCATGAAGAGGAAGGAGAAAAATAATGAGAGGAAGAAGAAGAGTAGGTCCAGGGAGAAAGAATGAGATAAGCTCACTAGCAATCCATCCTGTATCCGCCGCTGGTTAGTGTAGATATCAAAACAATTCCGTGTAGCACTTGGATGTTGGCGTGAACTGGGATGCGGACATGGTGGGCTTCGAAGTGACGCACCAATGGAGGCCCAGCACAAGGAGGGAGAGGAGCCTGTGACACACGCATGCTGCATTCCAGCCGGTCGCTCCACCATCTCTACCCCTCCAAATATTGAACACCATTGAACTTCTACAAGGAACGTATTACTCTATCCTGTAGAAGTTTTGCACCATTGTACCCCTAAGACGGTTCAATCTAATCATGCAAAACACTTAAGATCTTAAGACCTCCTAGTATGCTGATGAACTATTATCAATTTTATTTTTTGAAAAGAAACTGGTAAGAGAACTGCCTGTTATATTAATTAGAAGAACATCCAATGGGAAACAAACAAAGGTTTTGAAAATAGATTATGGAATATTAAAACACACAGGGGCTAGGATCCTAACAAATCCCAAGAGTAGGCCTACTCTCGCGCTACTGGGTGCCCTAGGTGCCGCACACTTGTGAAAGCCCAAAGAGAGCTTCATCCTTGATGACTTGGATGAGGTGGGCCGTGGTCTGCTCTCAATGGTAAAAAAACATGTCAATTTTGTTCCTTCCAAATCTCCCAAGAAACTAACATGATGAGCGATCTGGCTCCTTTGCGCGGAGAGTGGCAGATATTAGCTATGGTTGTCCAGCACTCATGGACGAGTCTGAATGCGGCCAATTGGCCAGGTCAATGCCTAGTTGAGCAAGCCAAACAGCCATTTGGCCCCCAAATGAGTTGGGTGTATCTGCAGTTAGTGAGGAGATGATGACAAGTCTCAAGGAACCACCGATAGAGCGCATAGATGGTGCTAGAGGGCCATCCCTTCTTCTAAATCCTATCTGCAATCCATAGCCTATTCTGATTAGTCATCCACGCAAATAATTTGCATTTGGGTGGCACCCAGGCCTGCCAGAAGATGACGACATAGTTCGTGTCCGTGGAACCCCAGAATTACATCTTATGGGCCGAAGACGTGGAGAGTACACCTTCTACGCACTCATCTTCCAGACGCTGTCATTGGGAGAGTGAGGTCGTAAGGACACATTCTATGCAGCATGCCATAGGAGAACAACCTGATAAATGTATTGGTGGGATGTCATCTGACGGAAGTCAATGTCACGGAGCCAGAAGTTATCTCCCCAGGCTTCACGTAGGTTCCTTTGCTTTGCCCTGCACACCTTGAAGATGAGGGAGGGAGGGGGCAAAGTCGATAGGCCTATGACCACCAGCCCAGGAAGAATGCCAAACGGAGATGAACTTACCATCCCCAATCGAAATCTCAGTAGTCGTCGCAAAACGCAACCTGTTAGAATTATCACGGGGAATCTAGGACCCAACCATAGCTTGGCAGATTTCCATTCGTGCCACAGCCATCGTTGCCAAAGTGCTCTGCCAAATGCATGGAGGTGAAGGACGCCTAGACCATCCTTGCTTTTTTTGCCTACAGTCTCAATCCCAGTTGACTTTGCAGCTTCCCCCAGTGAGTCGCTGACAGCCAGACCAGAGCAACCGTCGCCTAGCCAAATCGATTTCCTTTAGCGTTCCTTTGG
Organism: Phragmites australis; assembly: GCF_958298935.1. NCBI lineage: Eukaryota > Viridiplantae > Streptophyta > Magnoliopsida > Poales > Poaceae > Phragmites > Phragmites australis. Next base: position 23,368,938 of record NC_084936.1, on the reverse strand, counting down.
GGCCCCTAATAGCCATAAGGAAGTAGACTGGCTATGAGGAGAGGACCGATTTGACAAAGGTCAAAGGGCCACCAGAAGTGGTGAGCTTTCCTTGCCAGGTGGCCATTTTGCCAGTAGTTCTGTCCACCAGTGGTTGGAGATCAGATCATTTGAGGCACTTTGTGGAGAGGGGGAGGCCGAGGTATGCGATGGGGAAGTCAACACGGACAATAGAGAGGTCAGCTAGGACCTCATCCATGTTTATCCTGGATCATCTGATCTTGGTGACTAACGTTTTGGTGAAGTTGGTCTTGAGGTTGGTTGCTTCCCTAAAGGATTAAGAATCGGAGCGAGTGCTGAGACGTCCATTTCCATTAGAGACACAAAAGCCGCCGTGTTATTAGCTTACATAGAAATACGCAGTTCTGGACACTAACCTCTCAACGGTGTCAACTCCCCCCTTTCAGTGGCCCTTGCTAGTATGCACTGCAACGGGTCGATGGATAAGACAAACACCAGAGGAGATAACAAATCCCCCTGACAAAGCCCACATCCATGCTTCGTTGGAGGGCTAGGCACACCGTTGAGTAAGACTCTAGAAGATGAAGTGACTAGGAGCATGGAGATCCAAGCACACCATTGTCGTGGGAAACCGAGATGTGAAAGAAGGGCCAATAGGTATTCCCAACGGATAGAGTTGAAGGCCTTTGCGATGTCAAGCTTGAAAAGAAGGACTGACATCTATGAGCTGTAAAGCCGTTTCACTATGTTTTGGATGGCCACGTAGTTGTCATGGATCGATCTTCCTTTTATGAATGCACTTTGGCATCTGAACACAATGGAGTTCACGTGGCCACAAGGCGAAGCGCCAAAAGCTTGGAAATGATCTTTGCCACCGAATGGATGAGGTTGATAGGTCTAAAGTCTATAATCTTCTCGACCCCTCCTCTCTTAGAAAGGAGGATAATGTTTGCAGAGTTCAAGAGGTATAGCTCGCTGCTAGTGCCACGATAGAGGAAAGCTCGTATTGCCAGTAGCATGCCATTTTTGATGATGTGCCAGCATTTGCAAAAGAAAAGGCTGGTGAACCCATCCGGGCCAAGGGCCTTGTCTAGCAGAACGAGGCATATAGCTTTGAATATGTCCTCATCTGAGAAAGGTCGGATCAGGGAGCTTTGGTTGTGGCTCGCGATAGCGAGGGGGTCGAGATTTAGTTCCGAAGTTTGCGGTTGCGACCTTGCCATGATCTTCGTAAAATGTTGTTGAATGACCTCTGCCTTTTCCTTATGAGTGATAGCCCAATTGAAGTCATTTTGGAGCTGCAAAATCCTATTTTTTGTCCTTCTGCCATTTATTTTGAGGTGGAAGAATCTTTTGTTTGCATCACCCACTTTGAGGTTGGTTATTCTGGAAGCTTGCCTCTTTTGAGATCTTTCGATTAGCCAAGGATGCGCTTTTTCAGGTTTTCGCGTAGATGGCGCTCTCCAGCCGATAAAACTCAGCTTTTTTGGGCAATGTCAAGATGAAGAATGACATCTAGGGCCATAATTAGTTGCAGCTTGTAGCTAGAGAAAAGTGCACGGCTCCATTTCTTGAGCGCAGAAGCCGTGTTGTGCAATTTGAAGTTGAGCACATGGAGAGGGTTTTGGTGACCCGAGCTCCACTGCCAAGTCGACACCACCATCTCCATAAAGGCCGGGGTCTTGACCCAGAAATTTTGAAACTTGAATGACTTGGGAGGCCTTGGGCAGCTCTGACTAGCAAGGAGCAAAGGACAATGATCCAAATGCGAGGAGGAAAGAGCCTGAGAATGGCCGCCGAACATGGTGTCCTAATCATTATTGTAGAACGCACAGTCCAGCCGAACCACAATAGGGTTGCGCCTGCCATTACTCCAGGTGAACTTCCTATTCCAGAGATGGGTGTCTCACAACTCGCAAGAGTTGATTGTATTCCAAAAAAGGTGCATGAGCCTTCAGTTAAGATTGGAATTGTTTTTTTCCTTGGCATTGTAGAAAAAGTTGAAGTCACCTACAAGGAGCCAATGGAGCCCAAGCACAGGCTTGAGGGTCTCAATCTCACGTAGAAAAGCCCGTTTATCCCGGGAGCGTGTTGGGCCGTACAAAGTTTTTATGAAGAAAGTGGACAGGCAGTCGTACAATACCCTCGCCGAAATGTGAAAATCGTCCACGGTTATGTCATCAACGACAACCAAATCCTCATTCCAGAGGAGGAGGATGCCACTTTTTGGTCGCCGCCCCAAAGAAGCTCGTTTGAAAGCCAGGCCATTCATTTTTGCTCCACTTGACCGTGTCCGGTGACACATCCAGGAGCTTTGTTTCCTGCAAGCATGCTAGATCACACGAAGTACATGAGAGCAGCGCTTGGACAACAGTTTGCCTGGCCACTGATCCGAGGCTGCGCACATTCTAGGAGAGCAAGGAGAAATTTAATCGCGTCATCGAGCACGATGGACGACTCTAGGATTTACGAGACCGGTAGGACAGCGGACTGTGAGCGAGAGGCAAGTCGAGACCTTCATCCTAGAATGTAGGGCACAGAGCACCGGCCGAAGTTGCTGGCCATTGAAGTTAACGCCGAGAAGGTCTGCAGGTAGCATCAGCGTACAATTAGCATAACATAGCACCCATAGCCAGAATTGCTGGCCATGAGGGTCGGTTCCTAGAAGGTAGCGGGTTGGTAGTGTGAGTCGCAACATTGGAGAACTAGAATACGCAAAAGGTGCTGCAACAAGGTTAACTAGATCGCACCATGCATGGCAACGAGGTCCTATAGAGCCTCGCTCGCCTCTTGGCCCATCACTTCTGCCAGAGCTTCATCCCTGCGGGCAGCGTCCTCATCACCGAAATTGAACAGCTCGGCCAACGTAGCAAGGACTGAGTGGAGCAAGGGGCCTTTGAATGAGGCCATGTACTCCTGGATGGCTGCTTTAAGCGGTTGTTCATCCTGTAGCAGGACCAGCTTGTGGCAGAGATTGTTCTGTGCCCTCTTCATGGTGCTCATGCCCCTAGGCGAGCGCTTCGCCGTAGCTATGAAGGATCGATGTCGCGCCGTTTCCTAGGACACCTTGCACACTGTGCCGTCTGCATGGATGAAGGTGACGGAGTGTCCAGCAGAGGAGGTGGAGGAGCCGAGAAAATGGGAGCACTGATCGTGGTAGGCTCGGACGGCCGTGGCAGCCCGACAGCCTTTTACGCAGCATTGGTCGGTGCACAGCCCATTTCTCTTGAAGGCGCTTCTTGGGGCCTTGGCACAAGATCATGCATGAGGCGCTCAAAGGCTTAGCCTAAGGGGATGAGGAAGGCCACGCCATCTAGAGACTGTCCCAGCTTCAAGCGGCTGTCGCCAACAGCCTGTGGTGCAGCGACAAGGCCTTGCAACCCTGTGCAAGCTCACTAATGGCTTGGTCAGAGAGCACCTCGGCCATGTGATGGGAAGCTGGTGCCTCCGTGGAGACAAAGGTGGTAACACCGGCGATGAGACGGTTTGTCCTGGCTACCAAGTCTTCAATCTTGTCCAGCTGGCGGGTGTTGTAATCCTGCAAGGGAGAGACCACAAGTGCACAATGTCAAGAGCTTCACACATAGTCGAGTGCATAGACACATCGCCAGGAAGGACCGGGTGGTAGGCCGCGGCGAGGAAGGAGAAGGTGGTTTTGGCATCGTGCAGGTTGCGTTCTTGAGAGCCGCACGAGAAGAGGCTGAAGCTTGGCTGAGGTGGCGTTTCTGACGTTTCTCACACCACTGCATGTTTTATTACAAATCCTAGGAGGAGCAGAGGAAGTCTAATTCTACAAGCTTCAAAGAGCAACCACTGTCTGTGATGTTTCGCACTTTCGTCGCACATTTCAAGACTGTGCCAGACCCAGACGCATCATGTATGCCGCCCAAAGTTTCTACTCCTACTTAGTAGATCAAAGAAGGTAATTTGAACCAAGCGTGTCAGATTACCCCAGGCCCCAATATTCCGCACCGTTAATCATGATACGGAGACAATTCGAGCTCATTTCGTCGTCGTCATACACAAAATTAAGACATACTGAAAGCCCTGTTCACCTGGAATTCGCAGTTTGCAGAACATATTCTGCTGAACCGTACAAAATCAGTAAAACAGCAGCTAATCACAGAGTGCTCCACTATCTCAAGCTAAGGCCAGCACATGCATAGGTTGAAGACACAAGAAATCCCATCTCAATTCGGTCCGATCGCACACTACCCAGTGCAACTAGTCCCAACCCGGCGAGAAAGTAAACGGCCACCACGGTGGAAGAACTCGACGAGAAAGAGGGGAAGAGAATCGAACGCAGTAGGGCGATGGAGGCATCGGGCGTACGTACAGTGGGGCGGGAGCTGGGAGGTGGTGAGCGTGACGGAGCCGTCGCGGAAGGTCTCGGCGTAGTAGCCGCCCTCCGGGTGCGGCTTCAGATCCAGCAGCGCTGCCACCTCTATCGCCGTCATCTCGCCCGAGGCCATCCCCCCCCCCCCCCTCGTCGCGGCGTGCTCCTTCCTCTCCGAAGGTGGAGTATAGAAATTCTATAATACCTTTTAAAAAAAAACATCTCTACAAGATTTTAATATATATCGTCTTTATCTAATCCAACGATCTGATATAAACCATTCTATAGAATTTTCTTCCCAAAATAAGAAGCCTCGAATCCCTACGAGAAAGAACCAAACCAATCCGATCTTCGGACGAAGGAAATTCTATATGACCTAGTCTCATAAAAAAACTCTCTTATTTATAGAGATATTTTATAAAAAAAAAAAACCTATAAAATTTCCTTCACTTATTTTGGGTGGGCGGATTCGGCTCGTTGAATTCTAGTTTCAAATAGCGCAACAGCTTCCGCTTGTTTGCGTGGGGGCTCGAGAGTGGTTGATGATTGTGAGCATTTTCTTGGGCCGGTCAAACTCAAATGGGCCTGAATTTATCCGGTTGTCAACCAGGGAGTTTTTTTTATTTTTATATTTTCTAACTTAAAAAATTAAATAAATAGCTCTCAGATGAAAAAATTTACAGGAATAGACGTCTACCGCCCTCTCAAAGGGTTGCAACCCTTTCAGAGAGTGGTAAGGATGCCACGGTGGCAAGCACAGGCCTTACCGTCCTCTCAATTTCTCTTTACATCTACTCTGTTCAAAATAGTAGTCTTCTGTTCCTCAAAAAATCTTAATTTTTTTTACATGTTCCATAATTCATGTGCAACCCATTTTAATTGGATTCACTTAAAAATCATGTGTATAATTTAAACTAAAATTCTAAAAAAGGGTACTTTTATAACTTCTAGAAATTGTTAGGGGCATCAAATAAATTCTCCAAAATATAGACAAATTCACTAATATTCTTATTATATGATGGACTAATTTCTAAAATTATTTTTAGTCCTAGGTTATATGGTGAAAAAGTGAGTTCCTTTGTAATGCTCTATTTATATGTATTTTTTATAATTCATGTAATATTCTTCTTTTAACTCTATTTGAATTCAAACATATCAAAACCTAGGACTGAAAATAATTTTATAAATTAGTCCATCATATAAGAAGAATATTAGTAAATTTTTCTAGATTTTTGAGAATTTATTTGACGCCCTAACAATTTCTAAAAGTTATAAAAGTACCTTTTTTTTTAGAGAATTTTAGTTTAAATTATAACATGATTTTTAAGTGAATCTAATTAAAATGGGTTGCACATGAATTATGGAACATGTATAAAAACTTTTAAGATTTTTAGAGCAACAGAAAACTACTATTTTGAACATAGAAGATGGAAAGAGAAAATTAAGCGTTGAGTACTGTTCACAGAGGGAACAGTACTAACCGCTGCGAGGGCTAACCGCATTTTGAGAGGGCGGTAAGGTCTGTGCTTACCGTCGTGGTATCTTTACCGCTCTCTGAAAGGGTTGCAGCCATTTGAAAGGACGGTAGACGTTTATTTTTTGTAAATTTTTTCATCCGGGAGCTATTTATTTAATTTTTTAAGTTAGAAAATGTAAAAAAAAACTCTCAACCAGGCATACGCCAAAAGAAAAAAAATTCTAGGATGCTCTAGCTTTCGCATGATAGACGTGGAGCCATACGTCGGTATCAGTAGATTTATTCTAGTTCAATTAATTAATTAATTAGTCATTTTGATTAGTTGAACTAGAATGTGATCTAGAGACCGCTTCACATCCATCTCTGGCTTTCTTGATTTTTCCCCTTCCATCTTTAGCTTTTTTTTAAATTTATTTTCTAAAAAATTGGACATCAGCCCAAAATAAAGTCCCTCTAAGAATAGACCTCAACCCCAACCTGGAAAAAAATTCAACCCAGAATATCTGATATATCCGGGTTACTAGATCTACCGATGGACCTGATAGAAAAAATTACTATATTTACTAGTATTTTGTTTGAATTTTATTTAAATTTTATTCAAATTTTATTTAAATTTTTTCTATATATCCGTATCTGATAAATCATATTTACTGGTGACCTCTAATAAATTTTATTTACCAGTAGAAAAAAATCCTGCTCCAACCACACTGGCGCTTCTATCTGCCATGTATTATCGGGCGAAGTTAAATTACGCCACAAATGTAAAAAAACCGGCATTCCAGACAGAGACTTAACGTAATTTTGTGTACTTTATATACCAGTACCGCTGTAACAAAGAGCAATGTATTCCTTTAATATGCATGTAATCACAGCACAGAACTCATTCGCATGGACACCGGTTCGAATCAGCTGTTCGATCCAATTGTGGCGACTTGACAACGAGTAGCTCCCCTCTTCCTGCCTCTTTTTTTCTCTCCCGGAGAATGAACAGAGCGAAGGATATGATGACATGAATGCACGTACGCACGTCATTCTTGCTTAATTCTGCTTTTGAAGGGTCAATGGGGTTAGAAAAGAGCTGCGAAAATCCCAAACAAAAAAAAAACACACCGGCGTTTTCTCTTATTCACAGGGGCATCGTCGATTAATGCAGAAACGATCATTGGGCAGAGTAAGCAAGCAACAACCACGGTGTTACCTGGTTAATATTCTTTATAAAAAGCATATTCCTGCGAATCATTCGATACTTAAAGCTTAATTGAGTTGGCTCCAACGAACCAGAGTATACTGTCAAGAACGACGAGGAGAAAACAAGAATAATGTTGAACCAGAGTATACTGTCAAGAATGATGTTGAACCTGGCGCCGACGAACGCGGGCAGGGTGATGTCCTCGTCGTCGAACATGATGCTGGGATGGTCAGAGGCAACGTTCCACTTGACGGCGCCGATGGGGAGATTTAAGTTTTTGGAAGGCTGACGGACAGTTCATTTGGAGGGTGAATATATTATGGTGTAGGACGGATATGCTGATGGCGACAGACCAGTCATACCGCGGGTAGCAGAAATGATGAGACTGGCAACAACGATATAGGAGCGTGAGGACCGGTGGTGGTTATTTTCTGTGGAGTGGTAACACATGGCGTGAGCTCAGGATGCAGAATGGCATCAGAGAGGGCTTGCGTATTTTCAAATCAGCAAGGGCGCGGATCGATTTGATTTGTACATACGGGTTTCTGAAGTGTGGATCGATGGGTATGAAGAAGTTTCAAGGGCTGAATTGAAAGGAAGTAGAGATTGTAGAGATCTTTACTTGTAACTGGAGTAATCTGGTTGGTCTGAGACTGCAGGAGGCTACAGTGTAAGATGTCAGAGTATCGTAACCTAAACAGTCAGGTGAAAGAGCAATGCTATAGTGGCAATTTCTATGTGTGATTCGGAAAGCAACAGTGAAGTTCTCAGTATCAAGAAGCAGTAAATTGAGAGCGTGGATGTCGGATTCAGTTAGTTTTTCCATGTGACGCCCAACGTGGAGCGGTTTTCTTCATGAAGTATGATGATTTTAGTTGAATCTACTTATATGACGACGCGGGCTACCGTGTTGTTGAAGTAAGGTACTATCAAAATCAAGATCTATAATAAAGTTGTGTGCTTCGGGGAGTCAGACATGTGTCAAAGCTAAAGAGAAATCTGATTTCGCTTAAGGAGACTATGTTGATAGAAGAGAAATGTGCTCAGTTGCAGGTGGAGTTATAGAGTCTAAAATTGTAAGGATAACAGTGTCTCTAGAAGACGGTGAGCCTGAGTAAAACTCATCGGGTAGCTCTCGTTGAGCGGCAAAGGTGACAACTCAAATCCGATATACAAGAAGGTTTACGCATGACGGCTTCAAAGTGGCAAATTATTCGCCAAGGCAGAGTTTATTGGATATGTGTCAAATAATTGTATGAAGTTGGTTACATATAGAACTTGTAGTTGTATTAGCGGTGTATGATGGAATCCTAATAAGACACTAGTAAAATTCTAGTATGATTACTATAACCAAACTTCCTCATAAATATGAGAGAAGGACCGCTATTTGTAACTATGATGACATAGCGACAGGTTCACAGGGGTAACAAGACTACGAAAACCCCAAGAAGCAGCCGGTATTGCTAGTTAAGAAGGGACGCCCGTAGTCATGCTCCAAGAACGTAAGCTTCGGCTGAACCTCGTTAACAAATATCGTGCATCTGGTATCATCTGTGATCGTATGTATCATCTTGATAGATCCATTCGATCTGATGCTTTCGCTTATAGCTAGTTTCATAACAAGTAAAAACAGCCGAACAAGAGCGTCTCACCTGCTCTGCTGGAGAGCAGTCCGTCTATTCGCCTTTACCGTGGCCTTAAGTTGCATACTGAAGCAGCATCAGTGTCAGATGAACTCAGTAACAGAAAAATGTTTCGCCTAGGGAGAGCATATGCACACTTGGAGCTGAAATAGCAATTGGCATTTAGTTAGCTCTGGTTCGTGGGAAGAAGTACCTGAATTCGCGTGGGCGAAATGGAACTGGAAATCATCCCAAATTTGCAGTGGCACCGCATCAAAAGCTATTATTGCCTGTACAGCGCCTTGTAGTGTTCAGATGCAAAAGTTACAGCATACCGATGAAAGATTAAGAAAACAATATCACATCGTTTCAAAAAAGAATCATACTCACCAAGTCGTATCTAATAGCAAATCAAACCGCTGCCGTTGTGGAAAAGTCAGTACCATACAAGCTGTACTTAAGTGAGCAATGTTGGCGATACATTACTTTTGTGCAGTCACTGTACTTTGTCAATGGCATGTAATAATATTTATAGAAGAGACATGTAATACTCGTTTCTTAAAGAAATAAAAAGTTCAAACCTTCCCACAAGGAAGATCTAATTATAAATAACAAACCCTTGATTGTATCATTGCAAGGCAAAAAGGAAAAGAGAGACATAATTCAAATACCAAGCAATAGTAACTCTACAAAACTACAGGATAACACGGAACAAACCTGTCCCAGCAATATAGATATCAGGTGCAAACCACCCATTCAGTGCACGGGGAAAACTTCTACATATGTTTTGTGGAAGGTTTCATATGATCCCAACGCAAGGGTGGTTTCCACATGATATTTAGCCATATAGCATAGCCACAACAGGAGGGTTAATAATGTAGGTATTGAAATGTTCACAAGTCAGTTATAGCACTGCAGTTGTCTCACTTTGCTAGTAATAGTATGCTGTAAAAAGTTTATATACATACAAAAGAGCCAAAGAATACCTGTAGCCTATATATATAATGGCAATTTTTTCAGTTTACACTAGAATATTCTCCTTAGAAGAATTACATCAAGAACACTATAGCTCAAAAAAGCAATCAGCTGTCTCAGCACAAAATGGCCCTGTACACGCGTGGAACATAACATTTGTCTTTGAATTTAATGGTATCTATGCCATTACATCATAGGTTGCTGGATCATGTTAAGCCATAACACATACAGCATCACATAGACACATCATTTTCAGTTATAGGTATTGATACACCATCAATATTATGCATTCTTCAAGAGAAAATGGGTAAACACAATGAAAGTGGGCATCCCGATGGAGGGGTGGTGTCGAAATTTTTTTACATCTGACTAGTAAGTAAATGGAGAATGCGGTAGGTTAATTTCTCATACCTGATAAGAAAGTAAAACAACGAAGATAATAAGAAACCATAGCATATGTCACAACAGAGAGTTGTTATTCTGACTCCTTTGTTTGCAAGGATTTATTCTCACATTATTCATTTCTTTAGCTTAATCTCCCTTTTTTCTCTCTCAGATGAGCACAAGTTTGCCACCTGTGATCCATCTTGTAGGAAAATAAAAGTGAGACAAACCAAATCATTGTGGCATAAACCTCTCTTTTCGATGCTCATGTTTTTCTATCATTAACTATTCAAGGACCATTTACAGATCGGGTAAAAAGATGCCTTTCATAGGGCAGCATGCATAAGTGGGGTGTACAGGGGAAAATGATTACATCCTTTTTTGGCGAATGATTACATCCTTGAAATACTCCTACCATGGCAATAATAGAATTCCATGCATTTTCTAATTCACTGATAGGATAATGAAATAGTAAAGAAGAGATAAATATACGGATGTATCCATGATGCTGCTTTGTTAGTTTCCTATTGGTTCTCACACCAGGACAAGTTGATTTTCGAAGTTGTAACAGCGTGATATTATCATATTACAAAATCATGTGGTACATGAGAGTAACAAATCTTTTTACATCTAATCCAAGAAGAACAGACCCCTCGGAAATTTTGTAACAATGAAAAGGACAACATAAGCTAGCGCAAGACATGAGATGAAATGCCATGGGTACCAACTATCCAACAGTCTGAAAGAATATCCTATATGGACATGCTACTTCAAAAATTTATATAGTAATAGTGTAACAAATGAACAAGTTCGCTTACAGGGGAAGAACCACGGAGGCGATTGACAACTTCAACAAGATCCCAAAATGAACTTGTTTTTTGCCATTTTTGTTGAAGATCAACCAACTATACTCTCGAGTATCAGAACAGTGAAATTAGAGCCCCAAATGCCAGCACCGGCTTCTGTGTGAAGAATAAAAGAACAAATAGCAACAGCAGTCCAGTTGAGTGCTTGACGATAAGTCTTTCATCCATGTGATCTCCTCCTGTTATGTGGGGAAGGAGGAACCCCCTCAAAGAAATCACCTACAGCTATCTCAAGGTCCTCAACTGAGTACTTTATGTACAGCTCTGGATGCTTCCCATTCTCTATATGATGTCGAAACCTGCCAAGGAATGATCGGTATGCTGGGAGCAGCTTCTCTGCTATTGAGATCCTTAGCTCCTCCCTCAGTTGGTTGTCTGGCACACACCACCCAGACTGCACCCTATGCGCCTCCTCAAACGTAGCATTGAAGGACTTGAACCGCTCCCGCAGTGCCGACTTGGATATCCCTGATGAAAAGCCACCACTTACATGGAGCCCCTCATCTCGCAAACAATTCAATATTTTTAACCATGAGGTTCGCTGATAGTTTGTGGCCGCCATTGTGAACTTGCCAGTAAGCCGTTTCAAGTAATCATCACCAATCATGCTCCAGAGGTCTGGCGAATCTTTCACCTTGTGCACAATATAGTGTACATTGTTCATCATGAACAAATGCGAGAGAGCTGGATCCTTGTAGAGTGACGCCTTGCCCTCAAGGTTGTGTTCAAGAATAACAATGATCCAGACAATGTGAGAGGCAAGTGGCAACTGGTTCTCAAGCTCAGGGAGCTCGAGGTCGGCCAAGGACGGAGCGAGCTCATTGCCCTCAGCAGCAAGACGCGCACTAGCTGATGGCCGCGACACGATCAGCTCGGAGAGCGTGGCCTTGTAGTCGCAAATGAGGCTGCTATAGTTCATCACGTACCGAGTGAGCGGGTGGATGGTGCCGCCGGGCACCGCGGTCTTGGGCGGGTCACGGAGCACCGCGTTCTCGAACTCCGAGAGTATCCCTCGCACGGCGTCGGCGAGGCGCGACCGGATCTCGACGGCCTGCACGTATATCGACTCCGCGGCCTTAGAGGCGGCGAAGATGTCGGAGACGTCGGGGAGGAGGTCGGAGAGCGCGTCGTGGAGGTCAATGATCTTGAAGAGCTTCTCGGGGGAGCGGCGGCCGATGCTGATGGCCTCCGCAAAGCCGAACAGCTGCAGCGCGGCGCCCTTCACTGCCTCGGCGAAGGGGGTGTCGTGCGTGGCGGGGGTGGCAGCGGCGGAGATGGTGTTGCTGGAGATGGGGAGGTCGTGGAAGATGTGGAAGCAGAGGCGGCGCTCGCTAGCGAAGACGCCGCGGACGGCGGCGCGGGCGGCGCGGATCCAGCGGCGGATCTTGGCCTCGAGCGCATCCCACTCTAGGCGCTGGACGTCGCCGATGCTGAGCCGCTCGACGCCGAGCCGGCGCAGGGAGGCGTCGACGGCCGGCTTGCGGACGGAGGCGTACACCTGCGCGCACTCGCGGCCGTACCCGGCGGCGGCCATGCGGGACGCGATGGCACGGAGGTCGGCGACGGCGTCGTCCGGGAGGAGGTCGATCTCGCGGATACTTCGGAGCGAGCGGTAGGCGCTGCTCCGCCGGCCGATGGAGGAGGACACCGAGTCATCCTCGTCGGCGGCCGGGAGGTCGGCGGAGGAGGCCGAGTTGGAGCGATCATTGTTGATGGAGAGCGAGCCGAGGTTGGCGAGCGCCTCGATCTCGAGGTCGAGGGCGCGGGACGACAGCACGTGGCGGAACTCGTCCTCGAGCCGCGCCATCGCGACCTGCACGGCGCCGGACCCCGCGGCGGAGGAGCCTGACGACGATGAGAGGCGGCGCGGGCTCCCGACGGCCGTGGGCGACGGCGGCGCGAGGCGGCGGAGGTCGTCGACGGCGCGGAGGAACCGGTCCGCCTCGGCCCGATCCCCGCCGCCGTCGAACAGCATATGCTCGTCTGCGCCGCCACCGGCCGAGGACGAGTCCCACCGCATCACCACCCGCTCCGCCGCCTCCAGCTCCGCAGCTGATCCGTCCATGGCGACTGGATGGGTTGACTCCTCACCTCCTCCTCTTCGATCCGAAGCTGGCCTGGCTGCCGCGGCGGCGCGAATCCAGGGAGCCGCACGTGTGGGCGCGCGCGCGTGGATGTGCGCGATGGCGAACGGGGCGGAGGCGAGGGGAAGTGATATACTAGTGGAGGCGACTGCGAGGCGAGGCGAGGCGAGTCGAGTGAGCTGGCTCCGCTCTGTTTTGCTGCCCCCGATCGCACAAGACAGGCAAGCCTCCGCTTTGTTTATGCGGCCGTGTGTTGTGAAGTCTTTTTTGTTTGGACTCGCGAGGACTACGGAGAGAGAGCCACAAGTTACCGCACTTTCTGTGAGGCGCCCCAAATCGTCTCTTAGCCTACGGTGATTTCGGAGAGGTTAGCGGCGTGGGTTTTAGAGATCATCGGTGTGTTTCTTAGGATTAAAATTAAAAAGATACCTAGAAAAACAAACAATAGAGGAGTGGACAGAGCAACTAGGCGACGTAGATGTCACCAGTCACATGTGACGGAGGACGGTGCTAACAGCAGAGAGGCAAGGATGCGATGATAGGAGTATCACCAAAGACGGTTGGAAGTGGGCGGTAGACGGAAGTGAGCAGAGAGCGGCTGGAGCGGATAATATCGGATATGTCAGAGGTTGAAGAAAAGAAGACAATCAGAAGACTAACGTTCATCGACTAAGATAGATTCTAGAATTAGGCACCGGAGCATAGCATCATTCTAAAATCAGGTGCCAAAGAATAGCATCATCGTTATTTTACTCTTCAGAAGAAGCTAGACCCACGTGTCAACTGAAGAAGAAGAATAATAAGATGTTAGACGCACCTGTCAATAAAAGAAGAGAAGGGGACGAAAACAATTCCTTTTTCCGAAAAATAACGAAAAGATTATTAGAGGGAGAAATGTTGGAGGTTAGCTCTAGCCTACGAGCCTGGCTAAGAGGTTACTACCATACCAACACGCCTATAACCTAGAGGGTGTAACAGTTTGGTGAAAATAGGGGCGCAAAACAACTATCTCACTCCGTCGCCTCGCCCAGAGAGCAGAGCACAGCAACGGCAGCTCCTGCTCGCCTACCTGCCGGTTGACTCACCCGAGGGTGCGATACGGAAATGGTGATAGCACGGTGGTGCGTCCATGCACATGTTGGCCAGCCTGAAGGCACTCCCTGGTGATGGCGGCGCGCGTCCCGTGGTCTACACCTACGGCTACTCGCCAAGGCGAGCACTGGCTAGGGAGGTGAGCTAGCAAGCTGACTCAACCGGTCGACCAGGGAGGGGTGACGTTAAGGTGTCATCTTATTTTCTCTTTCAAAAACTTTAATAAAAAAGAATAAATTCAAAAACATCAGTATACTAGACCATACTTGATCAGCGAGCACTCTCGTGTTGATAATGTGTTATAATATTCACATTACCACGTACTAATAAAACAAAAATTTAAAGAAACAGTACACAAAGACATAAGATATAGTCTGATATCACTTCACTTATAATTAGATGTACAACTTGAAAACCCCTTACCTCTTTACGTAGAGAGAGTGATTTTTTTTACTGAATGAGTTAAGTGTTCCATATGTAGCACATTACATGTGCCTGTATTATAACGTTACCACCATTTTATTACATGTTTTCCGGCAGACTGCCACGTCAGCGACGCCTTTGCGAGGCAAGGTCGGACATGTTTTCTGGATCTCACACGTCATACCAGTCGCTAGCCAATCAGCCATGGATTCGAGAAATGCCGGGTGCGATGAACTGACGGGGTTTTGCCGCCCTAGGCAGGTTAGGTGTATAGTTTATTACTCGGGTGCATGGCTCCGCCGACCTGGACGGGGCAGAGGCGGCACCGCAGCAGGCTGCAAGCCGATGCGATCCTGAAAGCACTAGTACTCTTCTACTCGTGCACAGAAAACCTAGGCAAGGAGATACTCCCTTTGTTAATTGTTAATTACGAGGGGATTATGTATAGTTAATTGTTAGCTTACAGCGGTAACGGAGTGGCGGTGCTGTCTAAGTGTGTACTATTGATGACTGATCTTATCTGAGGGGTTGTTTAGTTTATCTGCAGAGCATGTGAGCTGACAACTCATCGAGCTTCGGAATAAAGCAGGTCTTGGAGTGGCAAATTCCAAATCCTTTTTGGCTACCTGTCGTCGTAAGAATCGGTCATTATCAACTGAACAAGTATTTCACACATCTAAAATTAATTTAAGTATCGAAGAAAGTAAAAAAATAGTATAAAAAGGATATTACATACATAAAATTAACAGCATGATTACGTAGTTTTAAGAGAGATGAGAATAAAGAGTACACAGACTGGAGAGTGCGGAAGATTGTATCAGATTTGTCCTTTCATAGCAGCACTGTGATAGCCATTTGTGATGGCCAGAAACTATCATTTTATGGCTATAAAAAACCAAAAGACATCTTGGTGGGGAGCAGATTTTTTTTGTCTTTCCATTTCCCATATCCTCCTCTCTCTCTCTCACGAGTTGCTGCTCTGATCTGTTATGTTGTCGAGTCTCATTGACCCTTTCAATTGACCTGCACTAAGAAGAAAGAAGAGTGGGATATCCGAAACCGATGCCTCATAGAGTCTTGAACGGAGCAGCAATCAAGTTTTTTTGCAATGTCTTCACGCGACTGCTCGGTGTGTTTTTCGTCGACCACGTTTTCGTTCTGGTACGCATTATTGATGTCTACTTCGGCTACTTCCTCGACGATGACTACTCCCTCGATGTTGAGCTGCTTCCATGACACCAACTAGATAGCCCTTGCGGAAGCATATGTTCATCAACCGAATAAGTAAGTTGTCGTGCAACTTTTAATTATGAGAAATATCTATTTCAATCCGAAGTACAAGGTAAAGATAGACCTACTAATTGTAGTGTTTACCTCTACATTTTTATGTAGATTTTTTCTCATAATAAAATCTAGACTTAATGTTTGTAGCATATTTCCAACACAGGGATGAGGTCCTACCAAAATTATGGGCCAATGTGCTAGCATGTACTGTAAAGGAACTGCCCACGGCCTAAATCCGTATATCTTGGAGTGAGTTATGACCTACGGAGGTACAAGGCATGCTACTGTTCCCCTCCAAAAATGAAAGAAAAAGGTGTGGTCTTCGGTGAGCTCATCAACGTCTTGCTCTGTACCTATAATTTGCACTAGCCATTGTTCAAAAACTAGCCACTCCCACTGTCGGTCTAACGCTAGCGCTTTTTAAAATACTGGCACTAGCTATAGCTAGGTAAAACTTTTTTTGGCGAAAAATCAACAGTAAATCCAGTTTTTACTTCTACCGTAGACACCAGTAGGAAAATATACCATATTTATCGGTATTTTGTTTGAATTTTATTTGGATCTGTTTGAATTTTATTTGAATCTCGTCTGGTATATCCGATATTTCTGATAAATCGTATTTACCAGTGATCTCGGATAAATTCGATTTACTAAACCTTGGCTACAGCCATGCACAAGGGCATAAGTAAGGCGCCTCCTCTAAACATTGTTTTCTTCTTTCCCAATGAGTGATTCTCCAAGCTTTTGCGTGAAGAAAGAAAGAAAGAAGACAGTGCTTTCTTCTTCTTCCCCTAATCAGTGATTCTCGAGCATCCACGTCCGGCAATGACGACAACATGTGGCCTCCTAATTGTCCCGAAACAAAACGCCTGCGAGATTGTTCGTCGTTCAAACATGTCGAAGACACGACGCTAACGCCTGCCCTTTTGTTGCCGGGCAAAAGGCATCTTTCGAACATCGTCAGGTCGTTTGTTGCGTGGTGTGAACAAAGACAAGAGCAGGTACGTACACTGTGCGTGCTAATGCTCTATGCTGTAGCTGTACCACGCGAGCTCAAACATTTCAAAATTCTTTCTTTCATTTTCTTGAGGGCACACATGACTTCGTTCTTTTCAGGGCAGAGACATACCAGTTCGCCAAATTAATCCTTCAGCTGACAGCTCCTGGCGCCTACAAGTGCTTTTTTTTTTCCAGCTATCTGAATTAAGCAGCATCTATTATCCTAGTTTTCTGTTCTCATTATCCTTGGTATTTATGCTCGTGTAGGAGCTTTCAGAGTTACACGCATGATGCTTTAGAGAATTAGAGCTTGTTGTACAGGGCCAATTAATAATTCCTTAGAATTTATGTTTATGGAGGAGCCTTCACATTAAGAGTTATGTGTCATCCTGTAAAACTTTCTTTTTTGTAAAATCAGAGAATGTAAAATATTTTCATGCGCTACCATCGAACCCTTAAAAAATAGACGCATTTTCAGAATATGTGCCCAAGGATTTTGGGGGAGATTTTTGTGAATAATTTGACAAGTGGTTGCCCAAGGCGTGGATGGCGACGGCGGCACAATCCCCAATTGCGATTTACATTCATGCTATTTAGGGTGAGAAATGCAACGATATTCACGGCATACCACACCAAAAGTTGCAAATCTCTAGACCGCACGGGCAACCGTTTTAAACAACCTTGTGATATCAACTTGTAGTACTTATAATACAACTCAGTTTGTTATATTTCGTTTCATTTGCATTACTAAAATGCAAGATAAGTTGTCATCCAAGTTGCATATCGGTTTAGGTAGCGCATGGGCCAGGTATATATCTGGAGAGGATATGCAAGAGTCATGGTTTGACTTTTGCGAACGTTTATGTTTTAATACAGAGCATACAGCACACATGCCGTTTGTTAAACAGGACATCAGAATCTTCTTCCAGAAGAGAGCTGTACTCTGTTTAAATATAATGCCACTATTTCCTTGATAAAAGAAACATTCAGAGAGTGCTCAAGCAGATTACGGTAGAATGCGCTGGCTTCTTCGTCAGTGAACAATCAAATTTGAAGGATCATTCCAATTTCTAGAGTTTGGATTAGGCTTTTTTTGCTACCATAGGATGAATTCATTCACACAATAATGGGGAAAAGGGGGACAACAATCTTTTGTTTGATTGTGACATTAAGTATCAAGGGCACTGCTGAATATTCAGAGAAGAGGGGCTACATGACATCTCTTGATCTTGTAAACATCTTAAAGACACGTGGTCAGTACTATCCAGCAAGTTACTACCGCACTTAATTTCTTGTTACCCGCCTGTTGATTTTATCACACAAAACAAACTTTCACAATAATTAGCTGGCAGGCTGGACATAAACCTGACAGTTGCAAAAAAAAAAAAAGAAAAGAAAAGAAGAGACGATTCTCCTTGGGAATGCTTGACTGGAAGCACCTTCCTTTTTTTTGGTTTCTTAAAATTTTTAGTTGTAGGCATCTTAAGGCTGATTGCCGGTATCTATCCTCGGATTTTGCAAGTGCTCAAGTCTGAAATTCATACTCCCTCTGTTCAAGAATACAAGACGCATTTTATTGTAATCCGGTCTTTAAAATTAGATTTTGACCGTTATTTTTCTCACAAAATATATTATTTATAGCTACAAAACCAATAGTGTGGAAGTAGTTTGAAATATGAATCTAGTTATATAGTCTCTATATACTAAGCATTCTTATAATTTGACTAATTATGATCAAAATATACAAAGTTTGACATTTTCAAAATAAAATACATCCTGTATTTTTTTGAACGGAGGAAGTATCTCCCAAGGGCTCAAGTCTATCGTACTGAAAGATTTGTTCTTGAAAAGAATTAAAGTAGGTACCCAAATGCAGGTTCTTTATGAGCAACAGTAAACATAACAACTCCTGAAAAGATTCAGGAAATAATGCTATCTTGGAAGATCTCAGTATGATATATTCCGGAGATGGACTTTATGGTTCTGAAAATGGTTGTGATCCTGTGCTGCTGATTATAGGTGTGTATGATGGATTGATAAAGTAACAAAGTTGATGTACTTAAAGTAATCATATAGTTCTCCATCAGGACTACTTACCCAATTTTTTCGATGAGCATAGTCATCGAAAGTCATGTGGAAGAAACGAAAGATACGACAAGAAAAAAAAACAGAACAAAATCCTGCTTAAAATTGATGGCTTTATTTGTAGACTCATTATTCCATTGCTTGCTAAAAGATGGGGATCTTGCTTTCTGTCCAATCACTCTTTAGAATACATGTTTTGCTTTTCTCCATGGAACTGCTTCTGAACTGAACTTTCAGATAGCATTTTGCTCCTTGCATGAACATAAAAGCAACAAAAATGCGAGAGGAGAAACCTGCGCAGCCAAGCAAATCTCCTTGTGATTCTAAAGAAGCCTCTCTCTAATCAAGATCTCTGCCAGGATTTCAGATAGCAGAATGTTTCTTCAGTTTTGTCAGGCTTGTTCAGGTTGCGCTAGTTCTGAACGAAGCGTTATGTGGTATTAAAAGTGAAGCACTGATCTGCGTTGATTTCAAATCCAACGGTCGATCGTGAGGCGGGAAGCTCAGGCCGGAAGCTACTATTTTTGTCAGTTATTTTTGTTACTTTTACTACTATAATTTGAACACAGCAAAAACTTCTATAATGGATTGTTAAAAACGGAGTGGTTGGAAGGAAGGGGAATCACACAATCATTCCCTAACTACCTCTAGATAGTTCTAGTTCCTAGGGTTCTTCTGTTCTTGGCTCCGCCATTGGCAATCCTGTTTATTCTTTGCATTTTCTTTAGTTCTTTGTCAAAATTACTTCCTGGACAGAATCCTGCATCGTGGATTCTTGTCAAGGGTATCAGAGCCCTGTTCTTCCTCAGAATTAGACTAGCCTTGTGATTGGCACAGGTTGGAGTGACCACTTGGCGGTTCGCTCTGTGAAATCCTGACGTCACAAGCAAGGATCTGGTCTAGAGGCGACGGTGAGAAGCCGGATTCAGACTTGGGTTGTGTGGCGAGTTCACGTGTAAAATCTCTCGGTTGATCTTCGGTTTCAGGTGGCGTAGGGCTCTCTGAGGTTGTGAGCGAGGTTTCTAACCGAGCTGTCCTCGGGAGTCAGTTGATGGTCAAGACCCATCCTCAGAAGATTCAGATTGAGATGGGTTCTCAGGAAGAAGAGGCTATGAAGTAGGAGCTGCTTCAAATCAAAGGGGATATCACCGAACTCAAGATAATGAAGGGAGAGATGCAATTGTTGAGGGGAAATGACTGAAATCAAGCAAATGTTGATGTCTCTCGGATCTAGGATTGCAGCAAGTGCTTGTTCAATTCATCTGAATTCCATGCCTGTTAATCATATGACTGTTGCTGATGATACTCACACTCAGGCTATTCCAAGCCCTGCTATTCCTACATATGCAATCCATCAGAATTTCAGTAATGGTGCAAAGGTTGGGGATATTGGTATAGGTGTAGATCATGCAGGAATGAAGAATAGATTTGTTATGGCAACCAGTAGTTTCCAACCCATATATTCCTATTCCGCTAATCCTACCGTCTTAAGTAATCCTGGATGTATGGGTAGATATACTGGTCAGAGAAATGATGGCAACCTGCATAATTTTGATCCTTATGGAATAGGCAATGGAGTTCCTGCTGTGAATATATGGCAGTAGTGGGGAAGGGAGAAACAATATTTAGGCACTGCCTAACCATCCTGATCAAAGCCTACACTTGTGTGCTGAGAAAAGCATCCAACCATATGCTGAAGCGGTCATCAGAGGTCCCAAGCTAGAATTGTAGCTATTTAATGGGGAGCAACCTATGAGTTGGCTTAGACACTATGAGAAGTTCTTTGAGGTTACTGGCACACCATATCTCCAGTGGGTGAATTTGGCAACAACCCATTTCGTAGGAAAGGCAAAAATCTGGTTCAGTGGACTTGGGGTCCCTTGGCATCAGCTTAATTGGACTCATGAGATAGATTTGCTGAAATGGGTACTCATGAGGCAGTATCAAAGTTTCAGAACCTACAACAAATTGGTTCTATGAATGGTTATATTGACAAATTTGAAGAATGCATGACTTACTTAAAAAGGGATCATCCATATTTGCTAGAAGCCTTCCTCTTGAACTGCTATATTAGGGGTCTCAAGATACAAATGAAGCACCAGGTTACCTGTTATTAGCCAAGGAGTTTGTTGAAAGCCTTTTGGTATTCTAAGCATCTGGAACAAAGTATGATTGTAAAGAAGCCCTATCCTATGAGTCCACCTTGTAAGTAATGGAAGAATGGCTAACAAAACAGTAGTGCCAAGAGAAAGAGCAAATAATCATGCTATCAGGGACAAGAACAATCGTTGGTTTTGTCAATAGCCCTGGACTCCACAACATAATTGCAGAATGAGAAGGAAATTGATGGCTTTAGCTTTAGATGAGGATGTAGAGGAATGCATGAGAGAAAAGCTGATGGCAATAGCAATGAATGGAGATAGTGATGATAGAAAAGAAAACGTTGGTGAAAATAACCCCGAAGGTGTATATGCTACTGCTCCTAGCAGCCCAAAAACCTAAAGTCATGCTAAAAAACCAGAACAACTGATGCTAGTTTCACTAAATGCTATGAATGGGACTTATGAAAAGACATGCAGACTATTTACACTGAGACATTTGAAAACTTGAGAAAGATCATGACTACATGTCCAGTACTTGCTTTACCTGACTTTACTCAACCATTTGTGCTTGAAACTGATGAAAGTAGAACAGGTTTAGGTGCTGTTTTGATGCAGTCAGGCAAGCCTATTGCATATTTTAGCAAGACTCTCAGCAAAAGAGCCATAGCTTAGTCTGTATATGAAAAGGAGGCAATGGCCATTATAGAAGCATTTAGAAAATGGAGGCATTATCTCTTGGGAAATCCTATTATTATCAAGACAGATCAGGAGAGCTTGAAATACATATCCACACAGAAACTGACTGAGAGCATCCAACACAAGCTTTTAAAACTATTGGAGTATGATTATAGAGTTGAGTATAGAAAAGGAAAATAAACCTTGGCAGTAGATGTTTTGTCCAGGAAGGCAGAAGAAGCACCAGAACAAACACGTCTAGCTATTACCTCAGTTCAACCAGATTGGATATAGGATGTCATAGAGAGTTATAATGGTGACTCTTACTACCAGCAAGTGATGGAAAGGCTTAATGGAAATCCTGATCCTCTAGGAAGGTATTCTTATATAGCTGGGCTATTGAGGTACAAGGGGAGGATATATGTTGGACAAGGAAAGGAAATTAGGCAGAATATACTCAGCTCATTTCACTCTTCAGCCATTGGAGGTCATTTTGTTAGGAGAGTCACTTACCACAGAATCAAGAAAATCTTTTATTTGCCAATACTGAAGAAGGAAGTAGATCAAAGGTTGAAGAGTGTCCTATTTGTCAGGTAACCAAATATGAGAACATACACATTCCTGGTCTTCTTAATCCTTTAGAAGTTCCTGAAATGGCCTGGACACATCTTAGCATGTACTTTATTGAGAGATTGCCAAAAGTTAAAGGGAAGGATGTGATTTTGGTAGTTATTGTTAGACTAATTAAATATGCTCATTTTATGGCATTATCACATCATTTCACTGTACAACAAGTGGTTCAAATATTTATGGACCAAGTATTCAAATTGCATGGATTACCATTGGTAATAATCACTGACAAAGACATGATCTCCACCATCAGTTTATTCAAAGAGATTTTCAAGGTTGTTGGTGTAAATCTCAGGTTTAGCATAGCTTATCATCCACAAACGGATGGACAAACTGAGAGAGTGAATCAGTGTTTGGAGCAATATTTAAGGAGCACGATATTCTTAGATCCAACAGGTGGCTTAAGTGGCTAACAATGGCAGAGTGATGGTATAATACCACATATTATACATATCTTAAAACTACTCTATTCCAAGCATCGTATGGATATTCCCCACCACAAATTGGTGAGCTATCAATACCATGTAATATATCAGAAGAAGCAAAAATTACGGTGGAAGAAAAGGAGAAAATGCTTAAGGAGTTGAAGATGACCTTGCAAAGACACAAGAAAGGATCAAGCATTTTGCAAATAGAAAGAGAACTGAGAGAGAATTT
This sequence comes from Phragmites australis, assembly GCF_958298935.1. Taxonomy (NCBI): domain Eukaryota; kingdom Viridiplantae; phylum Streptophyta; class Magnoliopsida; order Poales; family Poaceae; genus Phragmites; species Phragmites australis. Next base: position 23,346,058 of record NC_084936.1, on the reverse strand, counting down.
GAAGGAAACATGGTGTATTTGAGAATGCAGCCATACCGAATGCATGCTTTTGGTCTGAAAGGATACCTTAAGCTGAGGTCCAAATACTATGGACCTTTTAGGATCACTCAAAGGATAGGAAAGTTGGCCTATAAGCTACTGTTACCTAAAGGGGTGAATATCCACCCTGTATTCCATGTCAATAAGTTATAAAAAAGCATTTGGGACCAAATTTGGTGCCTTTGTCTGAATTACCATTGATCACTGCAGATGGAAAGATTAAAACCGAGCCACTGAAGGTGCTGGAAAGGAGGATTATACCAAGAAAAAATGAAGCTGTGGTGCAATGGGAGGATACCAAGTTTATTCAGAAGAAATTCCCTAGATTTAATCCTTGAGGACAAGGCTAAACTCATAAGGGGGGAATTGTCAGGATTTCAGATAGCAGAATGTTTCTTCAGTTTCGTTAGGCTTGTTCAAGTGGCGCTAGTTCTGAACGAAGCGTTATGTGGCATTAAGTGAAGCACTGATCTGCGTTGATTTCAAATCCAACGGTTGATCGTGAGGCGAGAAGCTCAGGCCCGGAAGCTACTGTTTCCGTCAGTTATTTTCGTTACTTTAACCGCTGTAATTTGAACATAGCAAAAACTTCTGTAGTGGATTGTTAAAAACGGAGTGGTTGAAAGGAAGGGGAATCACACAATCATTCCCTAACTACCTCTAGATAGTTCTAGTTCCTAGGGTTCTTCTGTACTTGGTTCCACCATTGGTGATCCTACTTATTCTTCGCATTTTCTTCAGGTCTTCGTCAAAATTACTTCCTGGACGGAATCCTGCACGTGGATTCCTGTCAATCTCCTCTGTCCCGGCCGGCGGCCAGCAGCATCCTGGCGTCGTCACTCCGTCTGCGCTTTGCCCCTATAAGGCTTGAGGATCTGGAACGAGCATAGCAGGCTCGCGTCGACGTTCATCAGCGCGCCGGCGTTGTTGAACTCGCCGCAGTAGTTGGGCGCCGAGAATATGGTCACCAGCTCCCGGTCGGCGAAGAACTCGTACCCGTCCTCCACAACCTGTTTCTTGCTGTGGCAATTTGGCATTGAGATGGCAAGAATTGGAGTTATAGCGACGCGACAGGGAGAATCGGGTATCGGTAAAGCCTTGCCTGGTGCGCGCGGCAGATCAGGTCGAGGTCGTGCTTGTTCAAGAACTCAGTGACCTTGTCAGCGCCGAAGGTGAAGGAGACGCCACGGTCGTTGTCGCCCCAGCCGGAGCTGTCGCGGTCGGGATCGGACTAGAGGAGGTCGCAGAGGAGGCCCTGGTCGGGGACGTCGACGGGGCGCTGGATCTCCCTGATCCGATCGAGGCTGTCGAGGTCCGGGGAGAGTCCGCCGTGCATGCAGAGGATCTTGTCGTCGATGACGGCGGCGACGGGGAGGCAGTTGAAGCAGTCGGTGAAGATCCTCCAGAGGCGGACGCTGAAGCGGCGCTTGCACTCGTCGTAGAAGCCGTATATGCGGTTGATGGAGGCGCACTCGTGGTTGCCACGCAGCAGGAAGAAGTTGTCCGGATACCGGATCTTGTACGCCAGCAGCAGGCAGATGGTCTCCATGCTCTGCTTGCCCCGGTCCACGTAGTCGCCCAGGAACAGGTAGTTGGCGGTCGGCGGTAGCCCGCCGTACTCGAACAGCCGCATCAGGTCCGAGAACTGCCCGTGGATGTCACCTGACCCAATCATCCAACCGCGATCAATTGAGGAAACCGGTCAAGGAATGAACAGGCGATGGATGTCGTCCTCACCGCAGACGTTGATGGGGGCCTCGAGCTCGAGGAGATTGGGTTGGGAGAGGAAGATCTCCTTGGCGGTGACGCAGAGGTGCCGGATCTCGGCCTCGCTCAGCTGCACCTTCTTCCCCGTCACCTTGTGCTTCTTCCCGTCCAGCAACCGCCGTATCAGCTCCTCCACCGCGCTCCCGTCCATCACGTATCTATCACTTTTACTCACCTTTCCTTCGTCCTCTAGGACAGACAGAGACAGGCAGCCTTGCCTTCTTCCCCGCGGCGGACACAGAGGGGGCCGACGCCGACGGACGAGTGGAGGGCAGGGGAGGGGACGGGGAAGAGGAGAGAAACCAGCGTGCCGTGTTGTTTCCCTCGCTTTGCGTTGTATGCCGCGCAGACGCTTGGCTCGCGACGACTTGCCAAAATGGGACGGGTGGCGACGTGGCAGCGGCTCGCCGGGAGCAGGGCGGCAGGGGAGGAAGGAAGCGATCAAACTGTGCACATGCGGCGCGGAGGGAGGTCAGGTGGGTCGCCGCCGCCCGCCAGGACGGGATCGGGACAGGCCGGCACGCGCCAATGTGAAGCTCTGTGGGCCGAGCCGTTGTTGTGGACTTGTGGTCGGATCAGTTGAGGAGTTTTTTTAATATATTTTCTAACTTCAAATATTAAATAAATAGACTTATGATAAAAAAATTTAAAAAATAGTCGTCTTCTCGTAGGGCGGCTAGGCCTTACCGTCTTTGAGAGGGCAGCAAACGGTCTGACTTTATCATCGTGGAAGCGTAGCTCCTTGCCACGCTCTTTAATAAACGACTATTTTTTAAATCTTTTTATTAAGAGTCTATTTATTTAATATTTTAAGTTAGAAAATATAAAAATAAAAAAACTCTCAGTTGAGCACGCTTCTACGTTAACATGGCCCAATGTCGTTGGGAACACTGATGCATCTAGTGGGCCGAGCCAATTACGCAGGCATGTCAAGTTGAACACTGATGCATCATGTCAAGTTGAACTTGCATCCTTTCGAAGCTGAGCCGAGGTACGCTCAGCCCGCGCAAGGTAGGGTTATCTGCCCGGCCCAAAGCTCAGAGTTTGAAAGCTCGATTTTTTTTATATTTCAAAAATAAAAAATTACAAAACTAGGCTTGTGTCGCATGTTGGAAAGGTAAAACATCACACTTTCAATAGACGATATCTTTAAAAAAATAAAGATGTCACTCGTTGCAAAGACGACATCTTGCTGTCACTTTCCAACGGGTGAAAATAGCCTATATTTTATATATATATTTTTAAACATACGTCTAGTTTTGCAAATTTTTTATTTTCAACATATAAAAATAAAAAACGTCTCCAAAGCTCGATACACAATAATGCTCCCCCTTCATCTTAAAAAAACCCAGAGTGCCATGTGGTTTTTAATAAAGGAAATTGGCATATATCAAACCATTCATTATTACGAATTTCGTCCATAGGCTGTTTGAAAATGCCAAAAAATAGCAAAAGTTTATTAAACAAACCGTAATGGGAAAGATTACTTCAAGCACAAAAGCAGTTAGTAAACGTCCACCCATTCTTAGCAAAAACTCAATGACTATAGTTTTCAAGATGTGACATGCCCAGTTCATCCTCTTTCTCTAGTCGTCTCCTTTTGCAACAAAAACTATAACCGAATCTAGTGGGTTCCCATAAAAATAACCTGTATATAAAAATGTAGTTTATTTTATCAAAAACAACATCATTCCTAGTAGCCATATTGCCTAACATAATACATTTGCCCCAACCAAAACTTGAGGTTTTCATCATTGGATCAATATTTGGCAACTAGCCTCCAAACAAGTGTGCAACACTGCTGTGGTTCTAATCCAACAGCAATCTAAACTGATCTCCAAATAAACTTAGCAAATCGGCAATAAAAAACAGATGTTAGATAGTCTCATTGTTATGAAAAAATAACATTGTTCATGTAACACCCTGTGTTTTTTTTCATGTTTGAAAATTCACTAAAAATCGAACTTTTTCGAATTTACAACAAGTTCAAAACAAATATATAATTTAATACGGGCAAAGTACCCCCAAATGCATCTCAAAATTCAAAGTTAAAACTTTGAAAACATGCACAAAAGTTCACCAATTTGCATTTTGGATTTTATATTTTATTGGAATTTTTTATTCCTTGTCAAATTTGAATTTCCATTTGAACTCCTCCCTTAATTCTGAAATTCCCAGGAAGTTCCAAAACCCTAAACCAAATTGGGTTGAAACCCATTTATCAATCCTTCCTTCTCTGAGTTTCGGCCCAGCTTAGCCCAGTCGCATTCCCCTCTCTTTTCTTTTTTCCTTTACTAGTTAAATGTCCATGTGTTGCAACAGGAACCAAGAATTTTAACCAGATAATATATGGCAATGAGCTGACTCACAAAGGCGTCCAATGGGTACTGCATGTGACTAGCCAATGAAATAGTTGAATCAATAATGTTGCAACGATTTGAAAATTTTCACGAGAAAAAATAACATCACACATCCTTGTAACTTGCTCACACATACTTAGATAAAAATAAATACAAATCTTAGCAACATCACTAGAAAATTTTCACGAGATAAAATAACATCATACATCCTTGTAACTTGTCCATACATACTTAAATAAAAAATATTTGCAACATCACTTGACATTGATCAAGGGCGTGTTTGGTTCGGCTGCTCCACTCATACAGGACGCGCGCGTGCAGCCAGACGGAGAGAGACTGACGTTTGGATGGCTGCACCGGTGGGAAAAGCTGCACCCGCTGGTGCAAATGCATCCGCCCAGCCAGGCTGGCGGGAAACGCTGGATTCGGCCGTTTCTCCCGGGCCTGGCCGGCGGGATGCAGCAGATTAGCACTAATGACGAATAATTAGTGAATATTAGCTCATATTAATATTTTTTAAATTAGATTAAAGTTTAATATGATAAATTAATTATTATAGAGTGTATTTATGTTAAATAAACATCATATTAATACTTGTTTTTTATTTCAATCAAATGTAACATATACTCGTGCGGGCAACCAAACACAATCTCTTCTCAGCTAAACTGAACATATGCAGCCAACCAAACAGACCCTACTGCATCTCCTCAGCCTGTCTCAACTCAGCCTGCATGAGCCATACGAGCCAAGCTGAGGACGTTCGGGCAACCAAACACACCCCAAGTTCATGTGGACACTAAGAGAAAGTATGACATGTTCCATGACAAAGAATGACATTTTCATGTGGGCACCAATATCAGTGCGCAGTGTCAACATCTTGGTGATGAGATTCATTTGGTGAGGAGACAATTGCAAAAGGTGTCCATAGCAATAGGTGGCCTCATAACCAGTTCCAACGCTGAATGACTAAAATGCTAGGCAATCACTGCAACTAGTAATCTTATTGCAGCATCTTTATTTCAAAATGCAATCAATAACTATATCAATCTTTACATCGCATGACCCATGGTAGAATGACATCAATCCTGATTGATCAAAAACCGTTACCATGCTCCAACAAACAATCTTCAGGATGTCTGATATAGCTCTAAATAACGTCCTCAAAAGCTTCCGGTAGTTCAAACCTTAACAAAGCAAACCAGCACAGACAAGTAAGGGTCAAGACTCAAGAGTTAGGACAAGAACTTAATGAGGGTCGTTAACCAGCACAGACTGAGATTGGGTAAAATTCCAACCCGAAGTAGTGTGCAGCATGAAAAGATGACTCAAGGAATATGTCTATGCGTATAAGAGCTCATGCCGAGCAACAAAATCTGAACAGGTAAACTTATAATTTCAGTGTAAATTTCTCAAAAGAAATGAATATCTTATGCATAGGGCTTGAGGTGGTAGCTATATCACCAAGTCCGTTGCACGGTTGCTTTAATATTAATCAAACAAATCTGAAGCCAACATTGCTACAATAGAGGGTAAGTCTTACGTAGCAGACATGCTAAATTAGTTAAGGGGTGGGTAGGCGCGTGGTGCTCCCCCAAGTGTGCCCTTGATGGGTACGCTGGTGTCGTCTGACCTCTCACATTGTGGTCACTAGCCGAGATGGACACGAAATCCGATATCTATGCAGAACGGAGAAAGCAAAGTCAGGCATTGACACCAAGCACACAACAAGAGCAGACTTGATGAGAATATATGGACATAGTAATTTGTATTCCCTGACTTGTGAAGGAGTATAACAATGTTGAAGGAATATTCATGTAGTATAATCATTTACACAGTGAGGAAATTAACTAAAATCATGGTAAAGGCCCTGAACAATTCCAGTTATTTAGGATCCAAAGAGTACATAGAACAAGATTGACGATTAGAGGGAAGTGAATAGACGTCTCAACAAAATTTCTTGCAAAATTGATGATCTTCTTCTATTTGGATCTCCAACGCACCTCAAAACTCAAGCGAAATCAAAAATAGAGAGAAATTTTAACAAAAAAAAATCAACGCAACATGACTTTACGGATGGTATATGAACTATAGATTTCATTTAAAATCAATCCATGTGTCTTAGCACTTAAAAGATCACAACTAGCAAATAAATAAGAGAAGATGAATACCGAGTAACGAAACTCTCTAAGTTGATTATTTAGAGGTAAGGGAATTCAAGACCCCATCATATAAGCGTGTGCATACGAATTTTATGCCTCTAATAACAAGAAGAATGATCTCACAAGGTGCTGAAATTCCAGCCCAAAAATCCAAAATGAACATCAAAATCGAAAACCGAAAAACATTGAAACTTGCAAAGGAACCAATAGAGGAAAACTAGAAGAAGGGGAATTCAAGCATATGCAAGAACATAAACTTCATTACTCAAAGAGGTTAGTCCTATTTTAAACGGATTACAAAGATTTATCTTTCAAAACTCTAACCTATTACAGAGGTTAAGTATTCATCCTTCTCTCCTATCCTTCTCTCATCTAAAATCCTAGCTCTAAGTTATCAAATAGGTGGCATAAGGGGGCTCAAGTGGCTGGTTCAAACTCTTTTATAGCTCTACTCCTCTATTTATAGGTATAGAAAATTTGATCCTAAGTTTTCTAACTTTTTTCTAAAATACCCGTCTTTTATAGTACGCTCCTACCTACCACCGATGGTATTTTGGTTCATTTTCTTCTTCATTCATCGGACGGCCGCGACACCTTCACAACTTAGCTTCGTCTTGACGTAAGCTTTACGATGGTGCCACATACTACTCCTGTCCTCTCACGGTTTTGAGGCCAAACCACGAAACCGTCTGCACGCTTCTTAAAGCGTGACTCGCTACCTTGCTTACACATTAAGTAAGTGCTTTAATGTCGACACGTGTACTACGTCATATGATCCTGACCATCGGTAAGTCTCTCCTGCTCTCGATCCCTCGGACCGCCTTGTCACTGGCACCAACATCCCCTTCGCTTGACTTTGTTAACACGTCGTCTTCATCTATCTTCCATGCTTTACTTAACCTCCACGTATTCAGCTAGAATCACCCTTGACTCTGTCCGACCCCCTTGATTGTCCGGAACCAAGCACTCCGCTTGGCCTCGATAATCCTACCGTCGACTGCTAAGTTGCATCCATCACTGCACATCATGAGATAAGCAAATGCATATCTCCAACTCCAATTCCAGTTAGTCCATAATCAATATGCTCAAATAAAATCCCAAATCAATTCAAATCATATCACAGCTCATGCAAAATCGAAGATCATCAAGCCAAATAAATATTAATATCAATCACTCATTATAAGTAAAGCAAGACATATTTCAACTTGGTTTCTCAATCTCCCCCTTATGAGTGTATTGACAACCCTCAAAGCACGAAAATTTTGGTTTTGAAGAAATTAAGAAAAGCTCATCCAAGTGACAAAAACTCGAGAAAGAGCAAAATATACCATTTGACATAAGAAGGTTGCAAAAGCCTCAAGGGAGACAAAGACAAATAAAAAACCTCAAAAGAACAAGAAAAACTCAAAAACCCAAGAACACATGCTCCTCCTTGATGATTGCATATATTTCATTTTTTCTTTTATTTATAGATAAATGCAATTTTCTCCCCCTTTATTGAATATTTGTGCATAATATCTTTGGATATATTTTCTCCCCCTTTGGTAATACAAACATCAAGGATACATGACTATGCAAAAGATATACAAATGAAATACAAGCCTACAAAGCTTCACATATAGATCACAAAGCACTTGCAAGGACTAGAGATATCAAAGCACTAGGAGGAGTAAACAATATAACTCAAAGACGCACAAAGTCTCGAAATGAGTTCATGTCATAAGCACCGGGAGTGAAACAAGTTTTGATCATATTGTTCAATTGTCCAAAAGATTTCACCATAAAGCATCCACAGTTTCATGATCGGTGCAAAGATTAGAGAAACTAGTATTATGTCAAGTTCAAACTCGGCAACCAAGTTTAACTCGACGGGCTATACAAACACGCACATATCAATCAAAGCCTTAGTTTGACAACATAAAAAATAACATTCTTAGCACATTAAAAAGCACAAATTAACTTTCTCATTTGATCATTTAACTATCCTCAAGTGAGTTTTAAGCAACCATGGATTCACTACTTTGGCAAACCACATGAAGCCTTAAGCCACTATATTGGATTCAATTTTAGCTCAAAACTTGATCATTCATTTTATTAACTCAACATAGGATTCAAAGATATGCAATTTTTCCCAAAGCCAAAACAAGTTTTGCCTTTGCGACATAAAACAACACATGCTCTCCCAAGGGTTAATCATGGGCTAAACATTTACATAGACAAAGGTCAAATACCCCCAATCTGTTGAACTGAACAAAGTGGCTTACCACAAGCTTTTCACAGAACTAGTCCTAATTTAAGCACTGATCAAGGTAAAGCAAACACTTAAGGGTGACAAGAGATTATGTTCACATTTCAAGTTCATTTTTACCAAAGACAAACTTGCTCAACAGATTTTATGACATGTTTCAATAAGAGGCTAAGCTTGCACAAATTGTTATACATCCACTACACTTATCATAAATTCACAACTAATACAAGAAAGTGAAAAGAACATATAAGTGAAGCTTTCTAACATGATTATCTTACAAAAATGCTATATAATGCAAATACAACAAAAGTAAGGTAAAGTATGTACAAAGGTAACTCCTCCTCACACAATGTCATAGGGATGGCACACACCAAACTCTCCCCTCAGAAAGGCAAACCTTGTTACATCTAGAGGATTGGTAAAGATGTCGGCTAGCTGGTGTTGGGTATCCATGTAGTTCAACTCAATGTCTCATTTCTCATTATGGTCTCTTAGGAAGTGGAATCTCACATCTATATATTTGGTTATAGAGTATTGAACTAGGTTATTGGCTAAGCTTATGGCACTAATGTTATCACACAAAAGTGGCACACTCCTAAAATATAACCCAAAATCCCTCAAGGTAGTAACCATCCACCAAATCTGTGAGCAACGGTTAGCAGCAGCTACATATTCAGCTTCAGCAGTAGACTGTGCAACGCTAGACTGCTTGCGAGAAGACCAACACACAAGAGAAGTGCCCAAAAAATAACAAGTACTAGAGGTACTCTTCCTGTCAATTCTACAACCAGCAAAATCCGCATATGAAAAGCCACGAAGAGAAGGTGAAGAGGATGCAAAAAATCAAAGGCCATACTCGAGAGTGTGCTTGAGATACCTCAGAATGCATTTCACCACTTGGCGGTGAGTCATCCTCGGTGAATCCTGGAAACAAGCACACAAGTAGACGACGAAGTGGATGTCGGGTCTTGTCGCCGTCAGGTACAGGAGGGAGGCGATCATGCTCCTATACTCCCACTGGTCCACCTCCTCACCATCTTCATCCAGATCAAGCACGACCGAGGTAGCCATCGGTGTCGCGAATGGCTTTATATCGCTCATGTCAAACTTCTTTAGCAAATCCTTGGTGTACTTCATTTGGTGGACGAATATAACTTGCTTGCATTGCTTGATTTGCAGCCCAAGGAAGAAGTTGAGCTCACCCATCATCAATATCTCGAACTTCCTGCTCATAGTTTCTACAAACTTGGCAACAAGTTCATGAGAAGGGCCACAGAAAATGATATCATCCACGTAAAGTAAATTTGAACAAGTAAGAAATCATTACCATACTTGAGAGTGAATAAAGTTTAATCAGTTGACCCCATCACATACCCATGCCCTATCAAGAAAGACCTAAGCTTATAATACCAAGTCCTAGGTGCCTGCTTAAACCCATACAAAGCTTCGTGAAGCTTGTATACTCTATGAGGGTATTTAGGATGCTCAAAGCCTAGGGGTTGCTTGACATAGACCTCTTCCTCTATGAAACTATTTAGGAAAGCACTCTTGACATCCATTTGATACAACTTGAAACCTCAGGATGCCGCAAATGCAAGGAGGATTCTAATAGTTTCTAGCCTAGTTATTGGTGTAAAAGTCTCCCCAAAGTCTATCCTCTCTATCTGAGTAAAACCCTGAGCTGCTAGTCTAGGCTTGTTTCTTACTACAGACCCATCCTCCCCCTGTTTTTTTAAAAACCCATTTAGTGTCTATGGTGTGAACATTTGGGGGTGACTCTACTAGAACCCAAACTTGGTTTCTCTCAAAGTTTTCAAGCTCTTCATGCATGGCATTGACCCAACTCGAATCAGATAAAGCATGTCCAACGTCATGGGGCTCAAAAGAAGCAACAAATGCAGAATCAGTGAAATGAGCATGAGAAACAGATTTGGACCTCGTTACCCTCTTACCAAGGTCGCCGATCATCAGTTGTGGGGGATGTCGCCGCTGAATGTGTTGAGGGGCTTCGCGCTGTGAGATGAACTCCCCCTCAAGCACTGCTAGTGTAGGCTCGAAAGCAGCTGAAGTGGAAGTAAAGGCTGCAAGACCCTCTGCCGGTGTCGAGGAGGTAGGAACCAGCTTGGGAACGAGTGTAGTAGTAGGAAGTAGTGGATCATCCTCGTCATCCCCAAAAGCTGGAATGTCGCTATCTACAAAAATGTTTTCGCTCATCTCCTGATCACCTGCACACTCAAAGACAGGGCTAGCACAAGGGGTTGATTCATCAAAGGTCACATCACAGGACTCCATGATGGTGTTAGTGTCAAGATTAAAGACCCTATAAGAATGACCATGAAGAGAATATCCTAAGAGAATGCCATAGAAAGAACGCGACTCAAACTTGTTAAGATTACCATGCTTTAGGATGAAGCATCGACCCCCAAAAACTCTCAAATACGAAACCTTCGGCTTCCTCCCAAAACGCAACTCATAAGAAGTCAAATTCAAGATCGAGCACAAGAAAATTCGATTGGAGATGTAGCATGCCGTGCTAATAGCCTCACCCTAAAACTTCCTAGGAGTCCTATGCTCATCGAGCATCATTCTAGCCATATCCACTAAAGTGTGATTCTTTCTCTCAACCACGCCATTCTGCTGAGAAACGCATGTGGTAGAAAATTGATGCTCAATATCATGCTCAAGACAAGAAGCATCAAAGAGATAGTTCTTGAACTCGATGCCATCATCACTACGAATTGCTTTCAATGCACCAGCGAGTTCTTTGAACAATCTCAAAGCCAAGCTCTGAAAGTGTAAAAACACTTCATCCTTGCTCACAAGAAAGAAAACCCAAGAGTAGCGAGAGAAATCATCAACAATAACAAGTACATAGCACTTTCCACCCACCGAACGAACCCGGGAAGGACCAACAGTGTCCATATAGAGAAGTTCTCCTGGTCGTTCAGTCATCACCAGATTGACTGGTGGGTGAGAGGTTGCAACTATCTTGCCATACCGACAAGGAGCAAAAACGAGGTTCTTCTCAAAATTGAGCTTGGGCAATCCTTGAATCAAGCCTAAGGCACTGAAATGAGTAAGCAAGTCAAAACTCATATGCTCTAGTCTCCTACGCCACATCCAAAGCTTAGAAGAAGGTTGAGCAATCAAACAACAAGAAGAACCAAGGGACTCAGAAAAATCAGCTTCAAAAACTCTCCCAACTCTGGAAATCTAGCAAATCAAAGCGTCTGAAGAATCAAGAACTCGAGAAGTATAGCGTTTGAAATGCACTTCCAAGTCCTCATTATGCGTCTTTAATGCTCGAGATCTTCACTTCCAATATGCTACGATCCAGAGCATAAAGAAGCTTGATCACTCTCTCATGATCAAAATATGGCAAAACACCAGTTGATCAAAGATTGCTAACTATTCCATCAAAGCGAGCAAATATGGCATCCAAAGACTCTCCAGGACCTTGCACAAATATTTTATATTGTTAATTGTATGTGCTTTGGCGTCTGACCTTAATCTGATTAGTGCCTTCATGAAAGACATTCAAAGTAGTCCAGATCTCCCGAGCAGTATGGAGGTGTTGAACCCTGTCAAACTCATTCCAACTCAGGCTTATGAACAAAATATTTCTGGTCCTATTGTTGGCCTCATACTGTTTGATTTGAACTTGAGTCGTGCGAGCAGCATTGATCTCATAGTTGGAATCAACTACCTCCAAAAATGCACTTCCTTACCTTAAGAGATAAGCCTCCATGCGCACCTTCCAGTATGAAAAATCACGGCTATCAAACAACGTAATCTATCCACTTCTCTCTATGTTCCCTATGGATCACAAAGCCGGTTAAGGTCAACAAGTGATCAAACCAGCTCTGATACCAATTGTAGGAACGAGATTAGCGACTAGATGGGAGTGAATAGGCGCCCTAACAAATTTTGTGCGAAATTGATGGCCTTCTCCTATTTGGATCACCTAATGCACCTCAAAACTCAAGCAGAAGTAAAAATAGAGAGAAGTTTTAACAAGAGAAAATCAAGGCAACATGACTCCACAAATGGTATATGAACCATAGGTTCTATTTAAAATCAATCCATATGCCTTAGCACTCGAAAGATCACAACTAGCAAAGAAACAAGAAAAGATAAATACCGAGCAATTAAACTATTCAAGTTGATTGTCTAGAGGCAAGGGAATTCAAGACCCCATCTCATAAGCGTGTATATGCGAATTTTATGTCTCTAGCAACAAGAAAAATGACCTCACAAGGTACTAGCCCAAAAATCTAAAACGAAAATCAAAATCAGAAACCGAAAAACTTGCAAACTTGCAAGGGAACCAATAGAGAGAAATGAGAAGGAGGGAAATTCAAAGCATATGCAAGAACATAAACTTCGTTACTCAAAGAGGTCAGTCATATTTTAGGCAGATTACAAATATTTATCTCTCAAAACTTTCACCTATTACAAAGGTTAAGCACTCATCATTCTCTCCTCTAAAATCCTAGCTCTAAGCTCTCAAATGGGTGGTATAAGGGGCTCAAGTAGCTGGTTCAAACTCTCTCATAACCCTACCCCTCTATTTATAGGCCTAGGAAATTGGACCCTAAGTTTTCTAGCTTTTTCCCAAAGTATCTCTCTCTTGTAGTACACTTCTACCTACAACCGAGGGTATTTTCGTCTATTTTCTTCTCTATTCATTGGACGGCCGCGGCGCCTTTATGACTTGGCTTCGCCTCGATGCAAGCTTTGTGATGGTGCCACGTACTCCTCTAGTCTTCCCTCTCCATTTTCCTCCGCTCGACGGAGTTCCCTTGGCCACTAGAGTCCCCTATTCGGTCAACTCTAGCCGCCCAACGTCGTTCTGAGCCCCGCTGGAGCTTCTAGTCCATGGTGGACCCGTGGATCGAGGGTCTCCCTTCGGTTCACAAAGAGCGTGGGCTCGTTTCACAAGGTTTTTCAATAACAAAATATTTCAATTTGTTTTATGACATCATCATGCACAATAGAAATTATTTTCAGAATTAAAATAAATCTAGAATTTCTCCATTAATAAGTAAATTTGCAGAAAACCCCCTAAAACTTCAAATGCTTGTAACTTTTTGCTCGTTGCTCCGTTTTAGCCGATTTTTGCGCTCAAATTCTGTAGTGATGTGTAAAATCTTTTTGTAGGGTTTTTTTTACCGAGTTTATTACTGTTTAGTGTACTATTATTAATTTTTTTTGTGTTCTCATGTAGACAAATCGGTTAAAGAGCAGTTCAAAAATCTCTAGGAAGAAGACTTTGAAGGAACCATGCATCCCCTTAATGAAGGAAATTGTCTTCACCATGTTGTGAGCCTAGTTTTTAATGAAAGTTAGTTTAACAGAACATGCATGTAATGGGGTAGTTTAGCAAATAGCAACATGTGTAGTTGTCGTCTATAGATGTTTTTTTTAATAACTTGAATATACTGCTTAGCCATGCTTTTAGATGAACATGTAGTATGTAGGTGATGAATCATGAGCTATGGAATTAAAAGTCGAAATAAGAAGTATGACATAATAATTGATGTTATTAAGGGAATTAGCAACAAGAAATATAGGGTTTGGGCAAGAAGGGGATGTTGGCATGAGCCTGTGGATGTGTTCCAGGCAGTTTTTGGTTTGTTGGCTAAGGTGTGATGCTTTCCCCGGTTAATTGGCGCTCTTACCTAGACCATAGTAAGGACTGGTTCGTGGAGTGACTATCCATGACAATAGTACAACTACGAGACCTATATGGTATGGCTTGGCTAAATAACTAGATGTTCTCTCAGTGGTGTATGAGCCAAATAGATGTATAGCGAAGGAAGGGGTACTTTCCAATTCTACCTGGCACAAGAGAGGCTTCTGGGGTGGAGGAGTACTCCACTTATGTATGGCGCCAAAACCTCAGTGGGCAAATGCATTCTGGGAGTCTCTATGGAAAAGCCTCGTAGTGATTTCTCAGCGCACACCTCAGAAGTGTGTAAGGTACCGACGTGTACTGGTAAAAGAGTTAGTCACGACTCGTGGGTAAAGTGTACAAACTCTACAGAGTATTAAACTGAATATTCAGCCGTGCTCAGAGTTACGAGCAGCATGGACCCTCACATAATTAGTTGGGTGGATGTTTACCGTGGCAAATAAATTGTTGAATTCTTGGAGGTTAATGGAGATCATTTACACTTCTTTCCTTTTGAAAAAAAACTGCTTTCTATAACCTTAGTCTAAAATTAGCTTTTGTGCAAATTAAACCCTAGAGGATAGGAAATCTTGGTTTAAGTCTCCATGTCATACTTTCCCCACTTGCTGAGTATTGGAAATACTAATGCTTGCTTTTTGGAAGGTGAAGCTTTCGAGGAATATCCCGAGGATGGTGCATAGTTCTAGGTTTGTGGAGCTTCCAGTTGAATGCATTTGGAGTGGGCACTGCGTTGTGTTTCTTTTCCGCTGCTATCTAATTTTCTTTAGACCCATGTGGTTATTTTGTAATAAATAATGTTGTAATGATGAACACCATGTTCGTTTTCCACTAGTGACGTCATTGTATGTATTTGTAAACTGATCCTCGCATACATATAGTATACATTCAGTTTAGTCTTAAAACTGGGTGTGACAGAAGTGGTATTAGAGCCGTGTTGACCATAGGATGCAAGATTAGTTAAAATTGTCATGTATTAACAATTTAATTTATAAAACCTATAATTTTAAAAATTTGGTTTACCCTTGTGCTTTATTTTTTATTGTTTTATTTTGATAAAAAAATGTCTTACTAATACTCTTCTATTTTCAACATATAGATGGTACGCATGAAGATAACCCCACGCAAGCGTGTTCTAGTCCCTGCTCAGGAGGTTCCCGCTGGTGTATGGTGGGTGCTCCAGCCCCCTGCTAAGTTTCTCTCTGACGGACAGCACACCGGCTACTTCTCCTGCACGTTGTGGTACCTACTCTAGGGATTGGGCTTCCACGATACCCCAATCTACAAGGAGGTTAGGATTCCCCTTTGTGACCGTGACTACTCCCTGATAGTGAAGCTCACTATGTCCGAGAAGGCTACTGACAACGGTGTTCACCGAGTTCACTCCACCATCGCCCCCAGAGCTACCTTCGAGGCTATGATCGAGGACGCACCCACTAGGCTCTGGCTGTTATCTGCAGGGAGAACAGACAGGTCCTCTACCTCACCCAGTTTAGCAAGTTTCTGCAGCGTCCAACTAGTAGCTTGGAGGTCATCTTTGCTCTTGTCAACAATGAGCCAGATGACTGTCTGAGAGAGCAGGTCCACCTCACTGCCGCCCTATACACTAAACTTGATAGAGCCCTTGACGAGCTTGAAGATATGCACGTACATCATGTAGAGAAGGAGCAGTGCATCCGCAAGCTTCAATTACTGCTAGAGGACCTCGACCGGGTTCCTGAGAAGGCTTCCGAGAGACCCATGGCCGCACCACCCTGTTCCCCTCCTTGCAGGAGGCTTCGTCTGGAGGCTGCAGTAGGTCCTGTAGGTCCAATAGGCAAGGAGTAATATCGAGTTAGGAGGATGTCCCCCGCAGAATAAATTGCTTAGACCCGTTTGTTTCAGTTATCTTGTGTCGTCTATGTCAGTGAGTGTTTGATGTTTATTCCTGTGATGTGAACCTTGTTATGAGTTGGATCTTTGTATGAGTATGGGTGTAATGTGGGAGTTCTTCCTCCACATTGCATCAATTTTCTTATAATTATATAATATTAGTTGGGAGTCCTTATTCTTGTTATATCTGTTCTTGTCATATCTTATCATGTGCTCCTCACCTTTGATATATCCTTATGTTTCCGCCTATCTTGGCTACCAACAGATGGTAAACACCAGGAGTAATCCCCATAATGAAGACAACAACAACACCAACAATAACCAGCAACTGCCACATCCACCTTCGCCACCTCAGTTTAACATGGAACAAATGATGGCCATGCAGACATAGATCCTACAGGGTTTAGCTCAGACTACGGCTAATCTGCAATAGGCTCCCGCATTAGTGCAAGCTCAGCCCTCACCGCCGCAAAGCAGATTAGGAGAGTTTATGAGGACCAAACCTCCAGTTTTCTCATAGACTGTCAAGCCAATGGATGCAGATGACTGGCTAAAAAACATTGAAAAGAAGCTTCGTATTGCTTAGTGCAATGATAGGGAAAAGGTGTTATTTGCTTCCCATCAGCTTGCAAGCCTAGCAGCTGACTGGTGGGACACCTACGCTAATGCTCATGAGGATGTCTAAGCGATCATGTGGGATAAATTTTCTTCCAGTTTCCGTACTCACCATGTGCTAGCTGGAGTTATCTGAATCAAGAAGAAGGAGTTTTAGAATTTGAAGCAAGGACCCATGGTTGTGAGCGAGTATGTGGCAATGTTCACTCAATTGTCTAGGTATGGCCCAGGAGAAGTGGATACTGATGAAAAGAAGCAAGAATATTTTCTGGAAGGCCTCAATGATGGGCTGCAATATGCCTTACTCACCCAGGACTTTTCTAACTTTCAAGCTTTTGTGAACAAGGCTCTACTGGTAGAGAACAAGCGTTGCCAGATGGATAACAAACAGAAGATGGCTACTCAGGGACAGAGATCAAGCAACAATTACTGTCCTCATTTCAATCCTCCAGCACAAGGAACAATTTTCCGTCAACAAACCCAGAACAAGGATGTGTATCCACCACCAAGCAGACAAGGAACAGTTTATCCGCCCCAGTTCTTCACCCTGGGAGCCTCAGTCATCTTTGTACCAAAGAATGATGGAACACAAAGGATGTGTATAGACTATCGAACCCTTAATGAAGTAACCATCTAGAACAAGTATCCCTTGCCCTGCACTGAAGATCTGTTTGACCAGCTGAAAGGAGAATGCGTGTTCTCCAAGATTGATCTTCAGTCTGGGTATCATCAGTTGAAGATTTGCACCTCAGATATTCCAAAGACCACATTCATTACTCAGTATGGTCTGTATGAGTACATAGTGCCTTTCAGTTTGACAAATGTCCTAGCCTACTTCATGTATCTGATGAATAAGATCTTCATGGAGTTTTTAGACAAGTTCATTGTGGTATTTATCGACGATATCCTAGTTTTCTCCAAAAACAAGGAAGAGTACAAGGAACACCTAAGGTTGGTATTGCAAAAACTCAGGGAGAACCAACTATATGCCATGTTGAGCAAGTGTGAGTTCTGGTTGAAGAAAGTTTCCTTTCTAGGTCATATTATTTTAGCAGGAGGTGTATCTGTGGACCCATCCAAAGTGAGGGATTTTCTGAATTGGAAACCACCACAGAATGTTTCATAGATCCATAGTTGCTTGGGTCTAGCAGGTTATTAACATCAATTCATAGAAGGTTTCTACAAGATAGCGAAGCCAATGATAGAACTGCTAGAGAAAGGAGAAGAGTTCAAGTGGACAGCCGCTCGAGGAGCTTGTATCAATGAGTTGAAGAAAAGATTAACCTCAGCTCCAGTACTAATTATGCAAGATACCCAAAGGTCATTCTCAGTGTATTTTGACACGTCCCATCAAGGGTTAGGATGTGTGCTCATGCAAGAGAGTCATGTGGTAGCATATGTGTCCAGGCAGTTAAGGAAACATGAGCAGAATTATCCAACCCATGATTTGGAATTAACCGCAGTAGTTCACGCCCTAAAGATTTGGAGGCACTACCTCATCAACAACTGGTGTGAAATATATAGATCATAAAAGTCTAAAATATATTTTCACCCAACCATATCTTAATCTTCGGCAATGTAAATGGCTGGAACTGATCAAAGACTACGATGTGGGAATACATTACCATCCTGGTAAAGAAAATGTAGTAGCAAATGCCCTAAGTAGGGAGGGTTATTGGAATACGGTTATGTTGCAAGGAAGCCAGCTAGAATTATGTAAGGATTTGGAAAAGTTAAATTTGGGTTTCGTCGCTAATATGGATGCAACTGCAATAGAAATGAAGTCAACATTGGAACAAGACATCCGAAAAGCGCAATTGGAGGATGACAAAATAAAAGAGATCAAAGAACTTATTAAAATAAATAAAGCCCCGAGATTTTTGGAGGATAGTCAACGAACGGTGTGGTTTGAAAAAAGAATTTGTGTACCAGACCAAAAAGCTTTGAAGGATTTGATCTTGCGAGAAGCCCATGATTTTGCATATTCCATTCACCCTAGTAGTACTAAGATATATCAGGATCTAAAAGGATATTATTGGTGGTATGGTATGAAGAGAGATGTTGCAGAATATGTCACCCTATGTGACACCTGTCAAAGGGTAAAAAGGAACATTAAAGGCTAATAGGATTATTACAACCCTTGAAGATTCCCGAGTGGAAGTGGGAAGAAATCGGTATGGATTTCATTGTTGGGCTACCCCGTACCCAAACAGGTTATGGTTCCATCTCGGTAGTGGTAGATCACTTAACGAAAGTTGCGCACTTTATTCCAGTTAAGACAACATATTCAAGTGCAAAACTTGCCAAGCTCTATATGTCAAGAATTGTGTGCCTACATGGTGTACCCAAAAAGATCGTGTCAGATCGAGGTACCCAATTTACCTCTCGCTTTTGGCAGAAGCTGCATGAGTCATTGGATACTAAATTAAATTTAGCTCCGCATATCATCCTCAGACTGATGGCAAACAGAGAGGACCGATCAAGTATTAGAAGATATGTTGAGAGACTATAATTTGAAGTACAAGTAGAGTTGGGATAAAAGATTACCATATGCAGAGTTTCCCTACAATAACAGTTACCAAGCCAGTCTAAAAAATATCTCCATATGAAGCTTTATATAAAAGAAAGTGCAGAACTGCGTTATATTGGAACGAGACTGGAGAAGGCCATGTGTTCGGAACATAAGTTCTTAGAAGAGCAAGTCCAGACCATACGAGCAAACTTAAAGACTGCATAGTCTTGACAGAAGAGCTACGTGGATAATTGACAAAGAGAATTAACCTTTGAAGTTGGGATATGGTGTACTTGAAAGTCTCGCCTGTTAGATGTCTCTGTAGATTCAAGGTTAATGGAAAGTTGACACCCAGGTATATTGACCATTCAAAATAATTGATAGATGTGGAGAAGTAGCATATCAATTGAAACTACCATCTGCACTAGCCGATGTGCATGACGTCTTTCATATATCTCAACTAAAGAAATGTCTAAGAGTACAAGAGCAGTAGTTATCTCTAGAAGAAGTGGACCCACAGGAAGATCTCACCTATGCAGAATATCCTATCAAAATTTTGGATACTGTAGAGCGAACAACAAAAAGAAAGGCTATTAGAATGTGCAAAGTTCAATGGAGTCACAACTCAGAAGATGAGGCCGCCTAGGAGCGAGAAGATGATCTAAAGACAGAGGTTCGCCATCTCTTCTTCGATCTTCCCGAATCTTGAGGGCAAGATTCATTCTAAGGAGGGTAGGTTTGTAACACCCTAAATTTTTAATTTTCTCAATAGTTTAAAATTTTGCTAGAGTTCAATAGGAGTTGTAGATTTTGTTCAATTTAGAAGGAAGTTAATTTCTAAATTTAATTTGCCATAGGTTATATTTATGTTTGATGCATTCATGCCACAACAGTTGTATTTGGTTTTATGTGTGGAAAATATTTGTAAAAGTTCGCTAGATGGCGTTCGTTTAAAAGTGATTTGCGAAAATGGTTCACAAAAAAAAAACAAAAGTAATGTCATATTTCCAAAACCTTCCTGATCATAATCCTTTCTTTTGTGGCCCAAATCCCGCTCTCCTCCTCTCCTTTCGGACTGGCCCGAGTTGCTCCCTCCCCTCCTTCCCGCTTGGGCCACAACCCATTCACCCTCCCCCTCCATACTCTCTTGGGCCGAGCCACCCAGTAGAGCCGACCTCTCCTGCACGTGTCACTACCTCCCACTGATGTTCAGACCTGGCTCAAGCTGAGCTACAGCCGCATCGAGCTACCCAGCTGCCGGCTCACCTTCTTCCACCTCACCCGGCTCCGATCCCCTTCGTCGGTAGCTGCCAAATCTGCTCCTCCCCGCGCCCTCTCCCCACCCCGTAACAGCCAAAACCGGGGCTTTAAGCCCCATCAATACGCCCCATCTATTTCTCCCTCTTTATTTCTCTCTAATGCCCGAATTCATGCGGTAATCGATGCCTTTATGGCCATCATCACCGCCAGTTGTTTCTCTCCGAGCCCCGGTCGCTCTGCTCTCCCTAGCGCCAATTTAAGCGGTCGTACACCTTCATGGCGAGGTTCCACACCCAACCCACCCCACTCTAGCCGTTTCCTCACTTAGATTGCCGTCGGCGCCGTCATCTTCATCTCTAGTGAGGTTGCGCCGCCATAGCCATTCTTCATGTTTGCATCGTCTCCGGCCGTGTTAACCTTCTCTCTGACACTGAAGGTCTCTATGGAGTTGAACCCATGGGTCATCATCATCGTTCGGCCGCTGAAGCCCATCCCTGATGCCGCACTAACCTCTATCGCCGCTGTCACCGTTGCCCGGCTGTCTCGCCCCCCTTCTGACCTTGATTCCGCTCAGGGTGAGATCGTCGGTGCTCCCTCTCTATTTTTTGCCACTCAACGGAGTTCCCCCAGCCACAAGAGCCCCCTGTCTGGCAAACTCTGGTCGCTCGCCGCCATGTCGAGCCTCGCTGGAGCCTCTGGTCTACGATGGACTCGTGCACCGAGGGTCTCCCTTCAGTTTACAAGCAGTGTGGACTCGGTTCACATGGTTTTTCAATAACAAAGTATTTAAATTTGTTTTATGACATCAGAATGCACAATAAAAATTATTTTTGGAATTAAAATAATCCTAGAATTTCTCTATTAATAGATAAATTTGCAAAAAAAAAACCCGTAGAATTTCAAATGCTTGTAACTTTTTGTTCGTAGCTCTATTTTAGGTGATTTTTGCACTCAAATTCTCATAGCGATGTGTAGAACCTTTTTATAGGGGGTTTTTTTTTTACCGAGTTTTCTTACTATTTTGTGTACTATTATTATGTTTGTTTGTGTGCTCATGAAGACAAATCAGTTCAAGAACAGTTCAGAAATCTCTAGGAAGAAGACTTTGAAGGAACCGCGCATCCCCTTGATGAAGGCAAGTGTCTTGATCATGCTGTGAGACTAGTTTTCAATTAAAGCCTGTTTTACAAAATATGCATGCTATTTTTGTGGTGAAATGGGGTAGTTTAGCAAATACTAGCAACATGTGTAGTTTTTCGCTGTAGATATTTTATTCAATAACATGAGTATACTACTTAGCCATGCTTTTAGATGAACATGTAGTATGTAGGTGATGAATCATGAGCTATGGAATTAAAAGTTGAGATAAAAAAGTATGACATAATAATTGATGTTGTTAAGGGAATTAGCAACAAGGAATCTAGGGTTTGGGTAAGAAGGGGATGTTTTCAAGAGCCTGTTGATGTGTCCCAGGTAGTTTTTAGTTTGTTGGCTAAGGTGTGATGCTTTTCCCCGGTTAGTTGGGAGTCTTGCTCAGACCATAGTAAGGACCGATTCGTGGAACAACCACGCATGATAATAGTACAATCACGAGACCTATATGATACGGCTTGGCTAAGTAACTAGATGTTCTCCTAGTGGTGTATGAGCCAAATGGATGTGTAGAGAAGGAAGGGGTACTTCCTAATTCATCCTGGCATAAGAGGGGGCTTCTGGGGTGGAGGGGTACTCCACTTATGTACGACGACAAAACCTCAGTGAGCAAATGAATGCTGGGAGACCCTTTGGAAAAGCCTCGTAGTGATTTCTCGGTGCACACCTCGGAAGTGTGTAAGGTACCGATGGGTTCCAGCAAAAGAGTTGGTCATGACTCGTGGGTAAAGTGTACAAACTCTGCAAAGCGTCAAACTGAATTCAGTCGTGCTCACGGTTACGAGCAGCATGGACCCTCACATGATTAGTTGGGTGGATATTGACTATGGTAAAGAAATTGTTAAATTCTTGGATGTTAAAGGAGATCATTTACTCTTCTTTCCTTTTGAAAAACTGCTTTATGTAACCTTACTCTAAAATTGGCTTTTATGCAAATTCAACCCTAGAGGATAGAAAATCTTTGTTTAAGCCTCCATTTTATACTTTCCCCCACTTGCTGAGTATTGAAAATAGTCACCCTTGCTTTTCAGAAGGCAAAGCTTTTGAGGAATATCCCGAGGATGGTGCAGAGTTCTAGGCTTGTGGAGCTTCCGGTAGATAGCCTGTGTAGTGGGCACTACGCTGTGTTACTTTTCCGTTGCTATGTAATTTTCTTTAGACCCGTGTGATCATTTTGTAATAAATAACGTTATGATAATGAACACAATGTGTCTATTTTTCACTAGTGACATCACTATATGCATGTGTAAACTGATTCTTGCGTACATATAGTATACATTCGGTTTGGTTTTAAAATCGGGTGTGACACTGACTCGGCAAGCCTAGAGACTAATTCAATTCCCTGATACCTTGTGTCCCCCTTTGTTAAAGGCAAAATATTTTCCTCTGGGTCAACTTCATGAGACGGCTTTTGCGTCAGGGGGCTCACCTTCGTGGCAAGGTATTGTGCATGGGTTGGACTTGCTGAAATGTGGAATTATCTGGAGGGTGTGCTTTGGCAGGAGTATAAGGATATGGCATGACAACTGGTTGCCGTGAGATAATGCACTTAAAGTTTCTGATACATGGAAACCTCAAGACTTTATATAGTAAATGAGCTTATGATTCCTAGCACAAATCAATGGAATGAGGATCTTATCCACCGTATTATGTGGCCTTATGATGTGGCTGATGTTTTGAAACTAAAAGTTCCGAACCGAGAAGAGAACGATTTTCTAGCTTGGCATTTTGATCCATGAGGTCTGTTTACGGTCCGGAGTGCTTACTTGCTTGCCATTAAGGACCATACTCAGCCTTTGCATTTGCCTGCAGTTAGTGCTAATGGTCAGGGAGTAAATCATATCTGGAAGCTTGCTAGGGGAGCACATGCAACACAGATGAGCCGTTGGCGTCGAACTTTGGCTCCCTGCCCGACGTGCTCCCTATGTGGAAACGCGGAGGAAGATGGATTCCATGCTGTGGTGAGGTGCACTAAGGGCAGAGCCCTGCAGGAGGCGATGAGGGAGGTCTGGGATCTGCCCTCCGAATCGGAATTTGCTTATACTAGCATGGCTTGGCTACAGGTGCTTCTCAATTCACTGAATGATGAAACCCATG
This sequence comes from Phragmites australis, assembly GCF_958298935.1. NCBI lineage: Eukaryota > Viridiplantae > Streptophyta > Magnoliopsida > Poales > Poaceae > Phragmites > Phragmites australis. Next base: position 23,322,285 of record NC_084936.1, on the reverse strand, counting down.
CTTGTATTCTTCTGCTTTTTTAGCGCGACTGGCATTTGAGGAATGATGCTATCCATATGAAGGGCAAAGCCACTGTCTCACAGTCGATTAGTTTTCTGAAAAATTATTTTGAGACTCTGTTTCAAATTCAGCAATTTTCTGATGGCAAAGGAAAGGCTAGTGTCAGGACTTCTCGGCCTGTGTGGAGGCCGCCTGATTCATCCAAATGGCAGCTGCCACCGGTCGGTTGAGAGAAAGTCAATATTGATGCCAGCTTTGATGCACATTCCGGAGAGTTCTTCGGTGGATGCATTATCAGGAATTGCCATGACGAAGTACATCTGTATGCGTGGTCAGGACTCTTGGCGAGCAGCACTCCTATGGAAGCAGAAGCGCAGGCGTGCCTGGTTGGCTGTAGACTTGCGAATGAATGGGTGAACATGCCGGTCATCTTTGAAGGGGACTATTCGGCACTGCCTGAGGGAATGTCGTCAACCGGATGGGATCGTTCGAGCTTTGGCTCTGCACTGAAGGAGGCAAAGGATCTTGCTTTGAATTTGCCAGATCGTCGTTTTAAGCATGTGAACAGGGATGGGAATAGAATAGCTCATGAGTTAGCACAATTAGCAAAAAGGGGTGTGGAGGCTGCAGTTTTGCGTCTCGAGTCGCCTCCGTGTATTGCTAAGCTCCTCGCTTGGGATTGTAAAGACATTATTATTCAGTAATAAAATCCCTGTTCCCCACCAAAAAAAAAATCTGGTTACCATCCTATGTCACGACGAAGTGGCAAATGAGTTTCATTGGCAAAGGAGAATATCCCTCGTTAGTGATGTGGCTCGAGCTATATATTACGTGCATCATGACTGTCATCCACCCATAATTTATCTGGACACTACGAGTGGCAATATCTTGTTGGATGCAGAGTACAAGGTCTTTGTATCAGATTTTGGTACAGCTAGAATTATAAAGCCAGATTCATCAAATTGGACCGAGCTAGCTGGAATATATGGCTACATGGAACCTGACACGTGTATATATGATTACTGATTATTTGTTTCTGGAAAGAGCATTGTTATTTTACAGTAGTCTTACAACATTTACTTTGATATTTTTGCAGAGCTTTCCTACAAATATGCGGCCACAGGAGAATCTTGCTAATCTAAATGCTGTTGCTCCTCACCATCCCAGGGCATCCATGTCGACACATGGTTTCCCAACCATGGGATTTGAGCTGTGACAGTTGACAACCGTCCAATATCTTGGTCGGCACTCGGCCCCTCTAGAGAACTCCACCATCGTGAGAACTTTCAGCAGATCGGCCTCCGCACCTCCTCCTCGAGTCTCCTCCACCTCCCCATGCAGCCTTTGACTCATCAGTACCTCCCCGCAGTCTTCTCCTGCCATCACTGTCACATCTCAAATCTCATAGACATATCATTAAACATAATCATGCATCATGAGTATCATGTTTAATTATTGAGCTTTGTTGATTGCTTGTTTTTTTTTTCCAATGATGGCTTAAAATTTGCTAGGAGTTACACGAGTGAACCTATTTGGAGAAACATTGTTTATATTTCCAAATAGGCCTTGTGAGTGAATTCAAATTAAGTGGGTCCGTCTTGTTTTATAGTTGTTGTGCAGAAATTTTAGAATTTTCGGATCATCGGAATACATTTTATGGAATTAAGAAGAGAAGAAAAATGAGGAGGAAAGAAAAGGATTTTGCAACTGAAATAGACATGAGACACTAGCAAGTGGGGCCCACCTGGCCGGCCCACACCTCCTCCTTCTCCTTTCGGCTGCAGCAACAGCTCCTCACTCACCCCCCTCCCTTCACTCTTTCTCACTCTCGCACTCTCTCACTCCCAACCGAACCAGCCAAGAGATGCAGCAGCTCTCCCTCCCAACTCTCTCCATTTCTTCCCCAAATCCTCCCTCAAGAAGCAAAAATCAAGGTATGAATGTGTTACCACTGCGTTCCTTAGCTTCTAAACTTCCCATTCATCCAGTCTTTTTGCGCATGCACAAAGGATTCGAGCTGTTCTTCATCTCCCCAAATTCTTTTAGTTGAAGCTTGTGGAGCAGCAGCTTGGCCTCTGTTCCCTAAGCTTTTTCCTCCATTTTTCTTCCTCAACCGACAAACACCGGCCTCACAAGAACCTTAGGTAGGTCTCCTAGGATCCCCCTATGAGAATGCATGAATTGGTTTGGTTAAGTTCGAGTATTTGGGCCGCGATCAAGTAGTTGCGAAGCACAACTTCGTTCTTGTTGTTTTGGAGCTCGTAGGGGAATGTTTGGATGAGCAAGAGCTAGTGAATCGTACTTGTGAAGTGGGTAATTTAAGTCTATAATGCATGCTTTAGTCCCAACACATGCTCATGTGGGATAGGTTTTAACATGCAAGTTGAACCAGCAAGGAAATCGTTGCGAACTCACGTCTGCCAGTTAACCTGGAAGTTCCGGATTCTAGCCGGAAGTTCTGGATAATCCGAGTTAAAACTACCCGAGAACCCATATCCGAAAGTTCTGGGCTTTGACCAGAAGTTCCAGATTAATCCGAGTTAAGCTAACCCGAGAACCATTTTTCGGAACTACACTCGGAAGTTCCGACCACCTAGAAGTTCTGACCTTAATTTGGAACTTCCGATTAAATAGCATTGCAACCTGGTAACCCTTGTTTGGAAGCACACCCGGAAGTTCTAACTTTAATCCAAAACTTCCGATATTTAGTCAGAATTTCAGATGTTGCTTGGATCGGATGCTTCTTTGTTCTTTCGCGTGTCTTTGTACTATTACCTTGTTGCATTGCATCCTCACTCTTTAGGTATCTTGTAGCAGACCTCTTTGCACCTCATTCATGCTCATCGCATTGCACGCGCTCTTCTTTAGAGAACGAAAGACAAGAGCGTGACACAAGCATGATCAGGGGCGATCCGGAGTTTGTTGCCGTTGATTGTGAAGTTGAGCACTAAGGCAAGCATCTAAGCATATTTCACCTTATAATTTGTATTGTATAGAGTCTAAATTGATAAGTTATCACTCTATGTATGTTGTGCATGTTTAGTGAGTCTGTGTCGGGTTTCATAGATAGAACCTATGTTGATTCATTACTTCTACCTTGTTTTGTAGATGATCCCTATCCTTGTAACCTGGGTATAACATGTCGTTGTCTAACTTAAAAGTTATCCGAGATGCAAACCAATGCATAGATCCTCGGTATAAGCCCAGCGGTTGTTCGACCATAGTTTGCGAGCTATAGGCTTAATTATTGATCATAAGGATAATGTTGATGATGTGATGTATGAGATGTGAGAATGAGGCGAGATGTGGGCGGTACTAGGGGTAGGTCGGGAGAGAACTCAAATGCCATAGATTGCTTGCATCATTTAAGCACCAGCCGTTATTATAGTTGGCTTTAGCACATTCCATACTTTCCACATATCCTTATATGGGACGGGTGAGCTGAGTACCTTATGTTGCTGTGGCCATTTGGCGTGCAACTCTATGGTGTTGTGGGCTATGGGCTTGTAGAGGTATCCAGTTTACTCGTGGAATAGTTTTAGATGACCTCCATACCTATAGGCTCATGTTTAAATGGTTGGGACTTATTTGGAAAAGGTTGTCACATGAATCATCGCTTGCAACTGACGGAATGGAGGGTGGTCTCGTGTCATGTGGGTAAAGATACCCCTTGCAGGGTGTAAGAACAATTCAAATTGCTGCGCTCTCGGTCATGAGCATGCTTCTGTCCATTTGCATCAATCGTAGAGTCCCGATGTGGAATGATGTTATGGTACGCTGGGAAGTAAAGTTGTGATGGTTGATGATGAGTTGAGATGTTTCAAGTTCCGTATATGTTTATGTTGTTGATCTCAGGATAGAAGGGTATAAGTGATTAGGTATAGCTGCTCACACACTTGAGTCAAATTTTGCTTTTGCATGCAAATTCACTTAACCTTATGGCCGGTTCCTTGCTAATTCATCCAGATGCATTATCCTTGGAGTCGGGTTATTATATATACCCATTATAGATTAAGTCTTGCTAGTACCTTTGTACTCACGTTGCTTCGATGAGTTTTGCCGGTGAGGAAGAGGTAGTTTTTGGTTATTTCACCCCCGCTGATGTTGGCAACGGGCAAGAGTAGTGCCATCTACTCAGGTTATGTCGTTTTGGGATGGTGCCTCTAGGCAAAAGGCTCTACCTATCTTTTGTTGTCCTAGACTTTATATTCCGCTGTGTAGTATCTCTAAATGTCTAAGAGGTTAAGTTGTTTGTCCTCTTAGCATACGTTTCTGTAAATGGATGGAAATCTGTAATAACTTAAAGACTTGCAATATAATTTCATTACTCGCTCTTTATTATACCTTGATGTGATGAATCATGTTGTAAAGGCTTATGTTCTGATCTTGGGTACAAAACACTTGCCGAGACTACTGGGATTAGATTCTAGTTAATCATTATGGTTGTGATTATGTAAATGATTGCCCTAATGATTAATTAGAATACAATTTAGATCATTCCCCCACAGCGCCCCTATCGCCGTTCTGTCTTCCCTCATTGCCTAGCTTCCCTGCGCTCGCCTCCCCGCCTCTACCGTGGCTTCATCCATGACCTGATAAGTTAGGACCCTGATCTCGGGTTCCCCTGTGCCTCCTATATCAATCACTAGATCAAGTAGCTAATATGCACATAATTCAATAGAACGATATTAAACACATACTTCGAATAAAATAATTACCTAAAAAGAGAGAGTGATGGTCTTGTGGACAAGGATCCACAGCTAACCAGCTAGGCAAAAAAGCCTACAGTGGAATTAAGAAGCACAAAGCGGGAGAACCCAATGCCAGAGGAAACTCGGGTGCCAGAGGGAACCCAATGCCCTAAGACTTCTTCTCTTTACTTCATCTGGGTTGAGGTTGATCTCCATCTCAACAATCTAAAAGTGGAAAAATTGAGTACAGAAGGTATTCAACAAGTCCTAATACTACTTTAAGGAGTTGAGTAGATGCATAAGAGATATCTGAAGGACAAGGCTTTACGGTTTAGTTTTAAGCGTAAAGCAGCTTCATGCAGATATTCAGTTGTATTCTGTACTGGTAACTTTGACATAGTTCAAACAAGGTAACAAGGTATATTTGGGGTTTTTCGGTCCTAGGAGGGGCTATACCTCACTCCATAGTCCCTATCATTGTGTCTGGTGTACCTCTAGTACGATACAACTCCTGACGGATCAAGCTAGCAACTTCATGATATGAACATCTAGTCTACACACTCACTCATCAAAGATATACACACCCTGAGTCTAACCAAGTGAGGTTATAGCTTTGCATATCCATGACCGTAAACACGGATATTTGAGTAGATTTCTACTCTGTAGAGGTTGTACATTGTACCCACACAATATGCTCAGCTTCCAACCATTGCAAGTAGAGGGGTGAATCGTCACTTGCATTGTTGCCTTTGCTGCTCTGGTGGAAAGATAGTTGTGACCCATTACTTATTACAAGTCATAAGTGATGGGTCATTCTATACCAGTCATAAGTGGAGTGGTCAAATTATGACCTGTCATTATGACCAACTCGTCATTGTTGGGTCATCCTAGAGAATAATTAGTGATGAGTCAAGTTGTGGCTCATCACTAATGACCAGTTTTATAAAACAGAACAGATGAAATTTTTTTAATTAATCAATCATTAGATGTATTAGTCAATCAATTTCTTATCACAACTTACTTAATTTTCATTGCTTATATAGTAAATATGTACATAGCATGATGCTATATTTTTTAATTTTTTAATTTTCTCTTATTTTTCTCTCACCTCAGTAGCACTAGAATACGAATCATTGTATATTTCTGCTCAAGTTTTATGTAAGGGGTGGTGGCTATGGACACAAACACGCGTTTCAAAAATAGTGTAGAAACTTTAGGGGGCGAGAACTCAATCTTTCAGGCTATTTTGGCCTTGAAAAATTCACCGAACCCGACATAGTTGGGGAGAAACAGATGTAACATTTTCTGTAGATGTCTGTGACTAAAAAAAGTTAAAATCAAAATCCATACGTAAAAGTATGCCCGTTTTACCGAGGACGCTCTAGATCACCTATTTGGTAACATGGTCATAGGTGACACTCCAAATCACCTTTTCAGTCATAGGTGATGGGTCACGGTTATGACCCATCACCTATGACCTTTGGCAACAGATGTTAAAAGATAAAATATCCATTTTTTATCACAAAAATGTGATAACTGAGGTGGTAAGGGGGTACGTGCATAAGGGGATGTCGTGGATTCGATCCCAAAGAACACAAAGACTGAAAGTTGTTTGAAAAATGGTGTGGCTTATGGGGCATATGTGATGAGCCCTGTGTTGGGTGCCTCAAGTAAAAAAATATTTTTTTAACTCTTTTGTGTAGAAAAAACATGGAAAAGTCATAAGTGACAAGTCACTATTAGAACACATCATTTGCGTTTAGTCATAAGTGGCAGGTAACTGTTACAACCCGTCACTTATGATCTTCATAAGTGACGGTGAAGGGATCGATGACGTCCTAAGAGGGGGTGAATTAGGACACTTAGAAGTATTTCGTCTCCAAAAATAACACAAGATAAACCTATATCAAATTCTATCTAGATGTGCTTTAGGTTTATCTAGTGTGTCTACTCTACCGATCAAAATGCTTACAACCTAACTAAGAAGGTAAATTGCAAGAATGTAAATGCGAAAACGTAAATAATGTAGAGAGAGTAAACTCGGTACAAGAATTTTTTTTCCCATGGTATTGATGGCATGAATGCCACCCCTAATCCACGTTGGAGCTCCACCAAGGATATGCTCCCGGTTGGCATCCGGTCACGGCTCTTGAGCCACCAAGACACAAAGACAAGGCATCCATCCGGATGAGCCACCAAGCCACCAAGGCAAGGCTTCACCAGTAGCCTCTCTTCTGGTTCCTTTCCGCTGTAATCACTTCGGACCTTGAGCCACCAAAGCAAGGGTCCCCACATCCCCGTACACGCTTCTTGTCGCCACTCCACACCAAGTCGTAGGATCAACAAGTTTGCCGGCGAGTCACTAAGACTCCAAGGTGCTGGCATATCACTTGGTACAAGGTTAGATCACTCCTTGATCCACTCTCTAGGTAGCAATCACCTAGCAACACTCTCTCTAGACCTATAAGCACTAATCACTCACTAATCTTGTGCTTAATCACCTTGGATAATCACATTAAGCACTTTGGTGGCTTGGATGTCTTCTCATATGTGTATGAGCTTCCTCTAGACTCCAGCAGTATGCCACACCTTCAAATAACTGAGTGGAGGGGTATTTATAGTCTCAAACCCGCGCACTAGCCGTTAACCCAATAGCTCAGAAAAGTTGTTAACATCGGATGATCCGATGAGAACAATAGTACTAACACTGGATCATCCAGTGAGGACACTCTCACAAACTAGCTATTGGAACCCTACTCAAGCCTCTGTGAACACAGGACACACCGATGTATACTTCATCTCCATCAGCAGACTATCCGGTGAGTATATATTTAGCATCCGAGCCAACTGCATCCTCTCTGTATAAATTGCTCCGATGTAAACATCCGGTACATATCACTTCATCACCGGACTATCCGGTGAGTTGCCTTCAGCCAACAGATAAATTGCTGCGGTGTAAACATCCGGTGCATATCACTTCATCACCGGACTATCCGGTGAGTTGACTTCAGCCAATAGAGCCAATGCACCCTTTTCTGGAAATAATACTCTGATGTATATAACATCCATCACCGGACCATCATGTGCCTTGAACTTCATTCTTCAACACTTGGCACCCTATGTAAATTAGTCAGGTGTTAAGCCTCCAGTATATACAACACATACACCGGACCTTCTGGTGTGTTGAACTCCTTCTGTCTATTTGCACTATCCATTATCTAGTGTGTGCAACATATTGATCATTGAACCAACCGGTGCTTTGATCTTCAACTTCAATGGCTACAACCTTCTCTGGATAAAATGCTCTGGTGTGTATCTTTTTTTATCACTGGACCTTCCGATGAGGTCTTCATGTATCTCTCCCCTTTGCCAAATATGCTCTGGTGAGTTCAACGCTCAGAGCACCGAACCATCCGGTGAGGCAAATCTTCCTGTGACTTCTCTAATTTAGTTCGACTTTGTCTCGGCTATGGTGATTTCTTCATGTATTGTATCCATAAGACCTACTAACATATATTCTTGACAAACATGTTAGTCCTATTGACTATATTATTATTAATCACCAAAATCACAATTATGATTTAATATGATCATTTTCGCTACAAACGAGTCGATTTGTAACCCACCATCTATGATTGAATTGATGATGAGTCTTAATCCGTCACCAATAACAACTTATCAGTTACGAGTTCAAAATAACGAATACGGACCGTCACTAAAAACGATTACCATCTATTATCCTTCATTTTTTTTTTCATATAGTGACATATATATACAGCTCAATGATGGATATAAACCCCATAACAGGCCTTGCCTTGTAGTGCCCAAATCGTGCATCCATGAATATCTTGCACCACTCGTGCTCGTCACGCTCCTTACCTGACGTCATCACCAGTGTCAACATATCCACCGAGGCCTGGGCTTCGAACATGGCCTTGGAAGGAGATCCGACTACTGTGTCTAAGATTATTACTTTTCCATCGGCTGGGTTTCGAGAAGAAACAGGCTTCTTGTGTATAGATTTTGTTCCACAAAACTTCAGTTCTAAAATTTATAAAAAATTAGAGTTTATAAGATAAAATAAAGTGATTTAAATATATATTTTCGGTTTAAAATAAGAATAAGATATCTCAATCAAAGATCATTAATTTTTTCATAGTTCTAGCTTCCGCTTGAGATAAAGTTAGAGATATGGACTCCAGAAAATTTTAAAGCTAAACTATCCCAAACCAACTCTAACATGGACATCCACTCACACGCTGGATATTTTTCCTCTTAAGTTTGTTCTGCTTAGATTGAGTCTTTGCTGTCAGTCGAGCGCACCCGACTACCATAGAGCCTTTGGTCACGGCTCAACACGTGTGCACTCCGCCCCCTCACAGCCCCTCTCGCTGTCAGCCCCTCGTTATCGATATCTTGCTTCCCCCAGCCATCGCACACCCTCTTGCCGTCACTCGTGTAGTCCCCTCAGCCATCACGCGGCCACTTGCGACCACTCGGCGTCGGCCCCACGGTCATTGCCGTGGTTGCCAGTTTGCCACGTCCCCGTGAATCTACGTGTGGGTAGGTATCACCGGTGTGGGGATTGCGTTCGACCGGTTAAGATGATCAGCAGGTTAAGAAATTAAATATTGGAGCTGCTATAGTAATTAATCAATACTATATATTAAATCTCTAAGAATTAGAGTGATTCTATGTCCAGGGTACTGTAGGTATTGTTTATGTGGGTCCTACGTATGTACATATGTATATATATTGATATATATATGTATATATATTGATATATATATGTATATATACGTATTCGTATATTTACATGTCTAATATAATTTTTAGGAAATTTTAGAAAAATAGCGAAAGGTATAATAGTTATATTGATAAATCGGTTGAAATAATCTAAAATGCACAGAAAAATATCTAAAACTAAAATAATATTAAACAAATTTTGTTAAGTTTGTATTACTGTCGTCTACGTATTAAAATTATGTGTGATTAAGTATAACCAAAGGTCAAAACTCATGCACTTGCACGATATGGGAGGGGGCCACTAGATTTTGGGGGCTCGAGATGGACACCCCGCTTGCCCCCCTCCAGGGTTGATCCAGGCAGGAATCAAACTTAAGACTGACTTTTTATATGTTTTTCTAAGGTAGAATTTTTCTTTTAGTGCTAAATGACGTAACCGTCAACGACGAGACGTATACGGTGACTTCATCAATATCTAAGCTCTACGTATTGTATTAGGGTTTTAAAAAAATAGTGCAGCACATTTACAATACATAAATAGCCTTTTCATCATGTAGTTAATTATTCTTCAAAGTTAACACATATGAAGAAAATTTATTATAGCGCATACCTGTAAGGAGAAATTTTTACAACTTTATGCTTTTACAGTGCAGCCTAAAGTCAAGACTCTCTCTCGCACGCACACAAATTACAATGAGACTTGTGCTCTTAAATTTCAAAAGTATCTCGGACCATTGGGTGGTTAGCGGACGAGCGAGCGTTCTGGGACGATGTGCGTGCCTCCTGCGTTTCTTCCATTGCAAACCAACGCGACGTCCACTCTTCCACGACAAAACCTCTCCGAATCTGCGAGAGGAGCCAAAGAAAGCGACCAAAAATGTCGCCGTATTTAGTAGACCAACCACCGCTTCGTCGCCAAGAAACCGCGCGCCGCGCCATTCGCCACGGCGGCATTACGACATACGTGTACGACCTGTCCAGTCACAGCCCATCATGATGGTCACCATTGCCTGCGCACGACAAACAACAGTACGAAGCGACGCTAATAATATAGAGAAATTTTTTTTATTTGTGAAGATCATAGGTACTACGACTCGCCGGCCGCCACTGCCGAGCCCGCCGTCCTTCTCTAAAGATAAATATGTTTTTTTATAAGTCAATAAAAAATGTTTTTAGTCAATAAAAATTAAAAGTAGTGATAAATAAGAAAGTTTATTTTATGATGTAGTATAGAGGAAATTATCTTATCTTGTGATAATAAATAAGAAGTTATCTCAATAATGTCTGGTTAGGTCGGGGCTGGGATCCAGATAGTCTGATTGGGTGAAGTTAGAGGCGCACGGTGCGTTATGCGAGGAGCTAAGCTGTTTATATTCACTGTTCACTAAAAAATATTGTATCACTTTATTGTCCATAGGTCATTATAGCATTAAATTTTATCGGTCCATTTGAGATCGAATAGCTCACAATGATTTAGGGTGTGTTTGGTTGGAGGACGATGTTAGATGAGATATGATCATTCCTATTTTTTAAGATGGAATGATTCGATTTTCTATTTGGTTAGTATGGACTAGATGAGTCAGTTTTCTGTTTGGTTAATGAGATTAGAATAGATAGGATGGGCTAGTTTTCTGTTTGTTTTGATGAATTGGATGAGCTGAGTTGGAAGGTTGGACTTACCGCTTGATTTTGTGTAAGTTTAAATTTGTTTGAATTTAAATTGAATTAAAAAGAGAATATCATATGAAATAATAAAAATGTATATAAATAGAGTATTATAAAGGAACTTATTTGTTTACCAAATAACCTAGGTTAAAAATATTTTTATAAATTAGTACATCATATAAGAAGAATATAGTGGATTTTTTCAATTTTTTAGAAATTTATTTGAGATATTAAAAATTACTAGAGTTTTTTTTAGAGAATTTTAATTAAATATTAGCTCATGTTTTCTATCAAACCAATTAAAATAGATTGCTATTGAGCTCTAATTGATATGTAGTTCGTCCATATCGTCCTCGTCCAACAGAATTCGCAACATCACCGATCAAAACAAATGACATAGCAACAAAAAAACCTGCACCCAAACCTATCGCATTCGCATCCAACAAATATGCAAACTCACTTCACGACCTATCCACATATAGACGTCGGCACTTGTCCGCCGTTCGCCGCCAACAATTTCAAACCAAATCGGCGGCCTTTGATGCTCCTGCAACAATGGGTTGTGGCAAGGAGCGATTGCACTCACAGGCACGCGGACAGGGTCGCCAGTAGAGCTGGGACTTTGGGCCGCGTTATTCTTGTGTTGCCCACGGCATAACGTGTTGGTATGATTCAAAGCACGGTATAATATGAAATATTTTGGGCTCAATCGGTATGACCGACACGAGGGCATTGCTATGCTTACGATTTTGATACGGTGGACGTGCCAGCATGACATGTCCGTCGATACAGTATAAAAAGGGCATGACATAATCTATATGATTATTTTTATGTATTTATCCTCTAATCTTTCTTATACAAAGCGTGAGACATTAAGACTCTGTTTGTTTAGTGAAAGATGATAAAAGATAAATATGTAAGTATAAGAGACATAAGTGTGTAATGATAAAAGATAAATATGTAAGTATTGTCAGGTGATATAGAGTATAAGAGAGATGTGCGAACATGAGAGGCATAAGTGTGAGATGATAAGAGATAATATATATTGTCAGATGATATGAAGTAGGACTGTGTCTGAATCGGCACGGCATGACGATGGTATAACATATCGAGGGCCGTGCTCAGACCTTCCTAAAATTAACTCATGCTAGCATGATAAGATAGGATGGGCTAATCATACCTAATAAATATGGTACGTGACGCGAAACACGATATGATTAAGACCGTGCCGTGCGGGGACCCAGCTCTAGTCGCGAGAGGAGCTATGGCGTGTACAAGTGGAGGGACAAGGGCGGCGTCCGCCGTGGGCATCCCCCGGCTGTTTCTCTGGTCCGGTGCAAACTGCGAAGCCTGTGTAAACCTGATTCAAACCAATCCAGTGAATGATTGATCCAGCATGTCAATGGAGGTCCAGGTCAGTATCCCTAGTGGAAGGAGCAACCAGTTATGGCTACCAATGGGACCCACATGGCAGATGTTAGTTAGTTTGTGAAGGATGGGGTTTATGAAACGCTAGTCCACAAAACATGAGGTATGTGGCACAAGCCAAGAAACCTATGATTTTTTATACAAGGACTATAAATCCTAGGGTTTTATAAAATTTACTTCTCTTTTTTAAAATTTTGATAATTTGGCATAGGCAGCCCACTATATAGAGGCACCGCACAGGGCACTAGACAATATCGTATCGCAGAGACCATCAAAGTAGAACAAGAGACTTTAGCTTAAGTACCGGTATTATCATGTGGACATGGAACAACACAATGATATTACTTTGCAACATAGAATGAAAGTACACACAAATTACTTTGCAACATAGACTGTACTGGAAGTTGAAGAACACATGTTCCAGCTAATTTGTGCTGTTATTTTCCAGCTACAGATACAACTCAATGATGGATAGAAACCCCATAACAGGCCTTGCCTTGTAGTGCCCAAACCCTGCATCCATGAATATCTTGTGCCACTGGTGCTCTTCACGCTCCTTGCCCGACGTTAGCACCATCATCATCAAATCCACCGTGACCTGGGCTTCGAATATGGCCTTGGAAGGAGATCCAATGATTGTGTCTATGATTATTACCTTTCCGCTGGCTGGGTTTCGAGAACAAATAGCCTTCTTGCATTGAGTTAGGATCTTCACGCATTCGTCGTCATTCCAGTCATGCAACACAGACTGCAATCACTTATTATTAGACGCTCTAGTTACAAAAGAAATATATTTATTGCCTTGGTTTTAAACTTTTAATGACGAATGACCATAAGTATACCTTAAGCAGAACGGCATCAGTTGGTGGGATGGAATCCATCATATCACCTGCAATAAACTCAACCACGCCATCAACCGGCTGGATGCTACTGATCACGTTCGGGAGGTCCAACACCGAGCACTTGACATGAGGGAAAGCCTCAGCAATGGCCCTTGCAGCGCTGCCGGTCCCTCCACCGACGTCGACCAACGAGCTTATGCCATCGAACACATCGCCGCGGGTGGTAACAACAAAGTTCAACACAAGTTGGCTATCGCATGCCATCCCGGTGTTGAAGAGCTCATTGAATTGTGGATCATGGCACATAAAGTCCCATATATTCATGCCGTGAGCCATCTTGAACGGCATCTCCGACCCCGCCCTGTCCTCTCCCTTGAACCACTCGGACAAGTGCATGGACGCCATAATGTAGTACTTCGTGGTACATAGAAGCGCAAACGAAGAGAGGTCGTTGATGCACCCGTTAACGTCGACATCGTCCACGAGGAGGCGAGACATGGGTGTGAGGTGGTACACGCCTGTCGCTGACGCTTCCTCAGTGGTGCACCCATCTGCGGAGGGAACGTCAAAAGCAACAATACCAGTGGCCGCGAGAAACCTCATGAGGCGACGCAGGTACGGTTTTCTGTGCTCGGGTACCGGGACGACGGCGAGAAGGTCGGCCAGAGAGGCGCTGCCGCCACAATTATAGATGGCGTTAGGGATCCCGAGGTTGATGGCACATCGTAGCGCTATGGGCTTGAGGTAGCTGTGGACGATGTTCCAAAGCTCCGTGCGTGCTTGCAGAAGCTCCGAGCTTGAGGAGGTCGCCATGGTACCAACTTGCTTGATTGGCCTCTAGCTAATAGCGAGCTCCTATTGTGTGGAAGTATGTGGTGGGTGAGTGGAACGAGGATGCATGTGTATAAATACTACTGCGCAGTGGCGAAGCCAGCTGAGAACGCCGTTGGGGTCAGCTTCATTAAATGTCGGGGTCGAGTTTAGTAATGAACAGTGCAGCACAGTAATTTATCACTAATTTTACAAAAAATCATTGGGGTCAGCTGACCCCAACAAAGGGGCCCAGCTCCGCCCCTGCTACTGCCTGCGCTGCGGCCACAACCAAAGGATCGTGGCTAGTGACTTCTGATTGGCTCCGTATTCATCACCAATTATAACCGCCATCGGGAAATACATGTAGTACCTCGCGCGCGAGGTTTGTGTGCGACACTGAAGTACTCCCTCCTGATGTTTACGGATTCTTAGAGCATCAACGTTTTATTTCTTTCGAACACATTATTTCCCTTTGTTGTCTAATTTTAAACATAAAAAATCGGTGTACATCTTTGTTGAGCAAGAGTTCGTCTTGTCCAGCAAATACAGCGAGAGTTTCTTCTAAGGAAGTGATTTAAGCTTGGAAATAAAGTTTGAGAGGAAGGACCACCACGAATATATTGATTATAAAGATATGGACTGGGCTAAGGGGGAATATCACAAGAAAACTCTGCGATTGTACTCCTCCGTACTGTGTTGAGCGTATCCTCTTTTTTCCATCTTTTCTTCTAAGTGACCACGACCCCCTATTTATAAGATAGTACGTAGCTTAGTGTATAAGTTATCATGATGTACAAATATCTAGGACTTAGCCGAATTACTAGGACCTGACCGAATTACTAGACCTTATCTTGAATAATTACCTTTTACCTTACATAGAAGATAAATATCTACCGTGGTAACTATGTTAGTGCTTGCCCCCTGAGGATTGAGCCGGCTGCCAATTACTGCCTGACGCTGCTCTGCCAGGGGTGTCAGGATGACTTACATCGTGTTCGGGTGTCACGATAAGCACCATTTGCACCGGCATTTATCAGCCGTCACCTCGCGTCAGGTCGGCGGCAGAGTGGGGGTGTCCTTTCTTCCCCGATAGTATCTCCGGAGGCTGGTCGCGCCTTTAGGCTTTGGAAGGCCACATGGGCACCGGAGGGGCGGCCCGAAGGGGTCCACATCCCCTGGGGATAAGGCCTCCTGTTGAGTTCGGAGGCTGAAGGCTCCGAGGGTACTTACTGTGATGAGGACATCACTCCCTCGGATACATACAATGATCCTCCATTGAACTTTCAAGGTCCAATCACAAGAGCTCGCGCACGACAATTAAATTTAGAGGTGAGCTCGTTCCTAAGCAACTCTTTATATAATTTTGAGAATAGATTACTACCTAATGATTATGTGTTGCTTAGGAATCATAGAGAGGACAAGGAGACACATAGAGGAAGGCTTGGAGGCGTGGAGGAGCAGCTAGGACGTCCAACAACAGCAGGAGGTCCAATCCAACTCGAGTCTGAATCAGCCTCGACCTCCAGGACCAGCGAGCAGTAAAACGGACGCCCAGGACGCATCCGGACTCCGTTTTCAATGATTCACATATGGTTGGAAAGATAATTTCATAAGGAAACCAATGGCGTTGGTTTGAGGTCCAAATTCCTTCTGAGTCAACGGGAAACGTCGAAACAAGTCAGCGTCCAGAATCTGTCCCGGTGCTGCGTCACCGTTTTTGGTCCGTTGGGCCGTGTATCGTCGTTGAGCCCATTAGGGGGGGGGGGGGGGGGCGTGACCAGGGGGTGTGACGACCCTAGACCCTTATTATCAGCCGCCGCCGCTCTCGTTAGGGCGGGTTTTGCTTAGATTATTCTGTCAAGAACAGTTTCGCCGTTTCGTCGGTTTGTGAGACCCCAACTCGTGAGATTAATCATTCATATGCAATTTGGTTGCATTCTTCCTTGTTCTTGCTTGTGTTCTTCGATTCGCAGGCAAGGACTTTAGCCTTCTTGGCGAGGTCAACCGTGCAACGCCGGTTGATAACCAGAGGAGACGTGGTGCTGCGATTGCGGGGTTTCGGATCGTGTTGTTCGGAAGCCGGATCGACTTGTGTTTCGTTTCCACCAAATCGAGAGTTACCAGAACCTTTCGGAAGATCGGGAACCTTTGTTCATATTAAGTGGTATTCAGAGCTTCAGGTATACCGTCAGGTTCATATCTACCCTTAGTTTCGAGTGTTTTCGCCTTCGTTCCATAGTCCACTGCCATATCGTTTTTTTTTCCTGTCCTACAACCCTTCCGCGCCTTTAGCTTTTGCATATTTCAGTTTCAGAGTTCGTCGTGTTGAGTTTGTGTTCTGGTCAAGGTCTTGTTGCTGGTTAGGTCGTGTTAGAGTCCAGTTCGTGTGTTTTCCCCCACCGTTTCCATCAAACCCTAGCCTCCGTCGCATATTTTCCCCACTTTCTTCCCGTTTTGTCCTCTAATTCGGAGTCGTTTCTCAAATCGGGCATAACTTTCGCGTACGAACTCCGTTTTCAGAAAAGTCACAGAGTTTTTCACATCGAAACGGCGTTTCGGATCCGTTCGTCCCCGCTTTTTTGGGTTCGGCGAAATCAGAATTCCCAAATTCGCCTCCGAAGTTTGAGTTTTCAATTTCCAAATATTTTTCTCATTTTCCGGCTGAACTTCAGAAAATTCTACAGGCCACGTCTTTCACTTGTTTAAGCTCAAATTTTCTGTGGTTCCCTCTTGTGTGCTCCTAAGTGAAAAAAAAATATCAAAAAAATAAAAAGAAAAGGTCGAATTTTCCCAAAAAAACAACGACAGCCAAAAAAATAGAAAAAAGAGAGGGGCAAAAGAGGAACAATATCTAGAGGAGCACATAGAGAAGGGCAAAGTGAGCTGTGTTAGCGTGTGCTGTTTAGTTCTTTGTTTCTGTTGCTCTTGCTATCCATCATACTTGTTTCTCTACCTTGTTTATCACACATACTTGGTACTTGCAACACTTTAGGCCAGCAACGAGAACAAGTGCTTGGGACTATAATTCAGCATTACTATCTGTTTCTGATTTGTGTTCCACATATACATATTTGTTCTCTTTGTGTGCCTTCCAAGCTCTACAGATTCTTCTGGACAGCACTGGTTTGCATCCCTGCAATCGCTCGCACGCCTTCCAGGTATCCTTTGCTTTGCTGGTAAGAACCCTGGTAAGAGCTTGGTAAGGTGTCTACCTTTGCTGATCTTGATTGAGAGGCACCACTCCACCTTGTAGTACGATTATTAGGGATAACCTTCACTGTTTGTTGTTGTGTTTGTTTCCACAATGTCAGTTGAAGGAGATAAAACGCCAAAGGACTTCAAGGAGTGTGTCAGCCAAGAGCAGCTACAAGTTGTTGTAGACAATGCTCAGAAGGAGATGAAGGAGATAGTCATCAAGGCTGTCACTGAAGCGATAATTGAGATGAAACTCGCAAACGCGGTTGAGCGGGTGGACAAACGGTTATCCGAGCTCACTGACAGGGTAAATGCTTTGGAAAACCGTCCTGTGCACAACGAAGATGTGAATGGAAGCAACACCGGTGATGAGTTGTATGATGACGATGTTAATGTTGATCCAGCGGCGACATTGCAAAACAGATTACGGCGTCGTCTTCGCACTAACACCACAGGTATGGGTGGCGTTCCACATCACCACCACCATCGAGGTATGTATAATCGAGCTTCTGAAGATCCTTATGCTAAGGTTAAATTTACTATACCTTCTTTTTCGGGACATTATGATGCTGAGGGATATCTTGATTGGGAGATGACAGTAGAGCAAAAATTTAGTGCCCACCAAGTACCTGAACAACATAGAGTTAGACAAGCCACTAGTGAGTTTAAAGATTTTGCTATTATTTGGTGGATTGGTTTAGCTGCAGATGGTGCCACACCTCGTACATGGGAAGAGCTTAAGGTTGCTATGCGTGATAGATTTGTTCCCCCATCTTATCATAGAGACCTGCGTAAGAAATTGATGCGCTTAGAACAGGGAGATAAATCTGTGCAGGATTATTATGGTGAGCTTCAAAAGGGCTTGATGCGTTGTGGCATAGTAGAGGGAAACGAAGATTCTATTTGTCGATTTTATTCGGGTTTGAGACGTGAAATCCAGGATATTATTGATTATAAAGAATTTAACAATGTCAACCAGTTGTTTCAGTTTGCTATGCTTGCAGAGAAGGAGTTGCAGGGGCGTGAGCAGCAGGGCAAGTACAAGGCCAGCACCACATACACGCCGCGCACAGGACCATCCTTTGGGCTGTCCAAACCATCCACTTACAGGGCTCCCTCACCAGCGAGCAAGCAACAAGCAGCTACGGCACCAAATCCGGTCACTACACGACCTTCAGGCTCAGGTAAAAATTCTGTTTTGCAGGGACCTTCCAAGAGTGCTTCCTCTGTTGCATCAACAGGGCGCACCTCTGGCATTCAGTGCCGTCGCTGCCATGGATTCGGTCATGTGCAGAAGGATTGCCCAAGTCAGCGGGCATACATTGCAACGGAAGATGGGTACATCAACGCCTCTGACATTGAGGAAGAAGAAGAAGAAGAACCAGTTGTTGAGGAGAGCAACGAAATCTTGGGCAGTGATGACACAGCGACCTATAGGAGCATCATTGTGCAGCGGGCGCTCAGCACAAGGGTACAACAACCAGAGAAGCTGCAACGCCATAACTTGTTCCAGATTTTCTTCGTCATCCAAAATCAGCGAGCACGTGTCATCATCGATGGAGGTAGTTGTAATAATTTGGTGAGTTCAGATTTGGTCAAGAAGCTTGGCTTGACCACACGCCAACACCCCCATCCATATAACCTTCAGTGGTTTAATGATGCTGGAAAAGCTAAGGTAACACAAACTTGCAGAGTTTCTTTTTCCATTGGTTCCTATGCTGATTATGTTGACTGTGATGTGGTACCTATGGAAGCTTGCTCACTTTTATTGGGTCGACCTTGGGAATTTGATAATGATGCTATACACCATGGTAGAAGTAATACATATACTTTTATGCATAAAGGAAAGAAAATTACTTTGGTTCCTATGACCCCTGCTGAAATTGTACAAGCTGATAAAGAACGAGCTGCTAATTTGCGTGATACTAAATCTGAAAATCAGCAAGTTGCTAATTCTCTTTACCCACCTAAAAAGGATAAGTCTGCACCTAGTTCTAAGGTAGAGGGCATAAAATTGCAGGGTGGTGTTATGCTTGCACTAAAAAGTGACCTTGCTGAAATTTCTAATAATGATATTTGCTACACCTTGGTTTGCAAACGATTTTTGTATTCGTTTGATGATGTTATTAGTTCGATACCTCCTGCTGCCACTAACCTTTTACAGGAGTATGAGGATGTTTTCCCAGCTGAGATACCCCCGGGACTGCCACCTATGAGAGGGATAGAGCATCAAATCGATTTGATCCCGGGAGCAACATTGCCAAATCGTGCTGCGTATCGAACCAATCCCGAGGAGACTAAGGAAATTCAGCGGCAAGTCCAAGAGCTCTTGGACCGCGGGTATGTACGTGAGAGCCTTAGTCCTTGTGCTGTTCCTGTGATTTTGGTTCCTAAGAAAGATGGTACTTGGCGTATGTGTGTTGATTGTAGAGCCATCAATAACATTACTATTCGATATCGCCATCCTATTCCTAGACTTGATGATATGCTTGATGAGTTGTGTGGCTCTGTAATTTTTACAAAGATCGACTTGCGTAGTGGTTACCACCAAATTAGAATGAAACTTGGAGATGAATGGAAAACAGCTTTCAAAACTAAATTCGGATTATATGAGTGGTTAGTAATGCCTTTTGGTTTAACTAATGCACCTAGCACTTTCATGCGTTTGATGAATGAGGTTTTAAGAGTTTTTATTGGACGATTTGTGGTGGTTTACTTTGATGACATATTGATTTATAGCAAGTCTTTGGATGAACATATGGATCACTTACGTGCTATTTTTAATGCTTTACGTAATGCACGTTTATTTGGTAACCTTGAGAAGTGCATCTTTTGCACGGATCGAGTTTCTTTTCTTGGCTATGTTATTACTCCACAGGGAATTGAGGTGGATGAGATGAAAATTGAAGCCATAAAGAGTTGGCCGGTGCCCCAAACCAACAAACAGGTGAGAAGTTTTCTTGGACTTGCAGGTTTTTATCGTCGTTTCGTGAAGGATTTCAGCGCCATTGCTGCCCCCTTACACGAGTTGACAAAGAAAGGTGTGGTGTTCCATTGGGGTAAGGCACAAGAGGAGTCCTTTGACACTTTGAAGGACAAGCCTACGCACGCGCCATTGCTGCAACTTCCAAATTTTGGTAAGACCTTTGAGCTAGAATGTGATGCTAGTGGAGTTGGCATTGGAGGTGTTTTGATGCAAGAAGGTAAGTCCGTTGCATACTTTAGCGAAAAATTGCATGGCCCTGTTCTTAATTACTCTACGTATGATAAGGAATTGTATGCACTTGTACGTTCTTTAGAGACGTGGCGTCATTATTTGTGGCCTAAAGAATTTGTTATACATTCAGATCATGAATCGCTTAAGTATCTTCGTTCTCAAAATAATCTGAATCGTAGACATGCTAAGTGGGTTGAATTTATTGAATCTTTTCCTTATGTTATCAAACACAAGAAAGGGAAGGATAATATAATTGCTGATGCTTTGTCTAGACGATATGCTTTGTTGTCCCAACTTGATTATAGAATTTTTGGACTTGACTCAATAAAAGAACAATATGTGCTTGATCCTGATTTTAAAGATGTATTGCTGAACTGTAAAGAGGGACGTACATGGAACAAGTTTGTGATCAATGATGGATTTGTGTTTAGAGCTAACCGTCTATGCATTCCAGTTGGTTCCGTTCGTCTTTTGTTGTTGCAGGAAGCACATGGAGGAGGATTGATGGGACATTTTGGTGCTAAGAAGACGGAGGATATGTTGGCCACACATTTCTTTTGGCCAAAGATGAGGAGATGTTGAGCGGTTTGTGGCACGCTGTACCACATGTCAAAAGGCTAAGTCTCGCTTGAATCCACATGGTTTGTATATGCCTCTTCCTGTTCCTTTTATTCCTTGGGCAGATATTTCGATGGACTTTGTTTTGGGATTGCCTAGGACTAAGAGGGGGAGGGATAGCATTTTTGTTGTTGTGGATCGTTTTTCTAAGATGACACATTTTATAACTTGTCATAAAAGTGATGATGCCGTTTATATTGCTGACCTCTTTTTCAAAGAGATTGTTCGCTTGCATGGTATGCCTTCTACTATTGTTTCAGATCGCGACGCTAAATTTTTGAGTCACTTTTGGCGCACTCTATGGAATAAGTTTGGTACAAAACTATTGTTTTCTACTACTTGCCACCCACAAACGGATGGCCAAACGGAGGTAGTGAACCGCACTTTGGGTACCATGTTGAGAGCTATTTTGAAGAAAAATTTGAAGATGTGGGAAGAATATTTGCCCCACGTGGAGTTTGCTTATAATCGGGCAACACATTCTACCACCAAGGTAAGTCCTTTTCAAGTAGTGTATGGTTTTACCCCTCGCGCTCCTATTGATCTTTTGCCTTTACCTACCACTGAAAGAACACATAGTGATGCTAGTGCACGTGCTGATTTTATTCATAAGTTGCATGAAACAACTAAAATAAATATCGAAAAGATGAATGAAAAGTATAGAATTGCTGGTAGTGAAGGTAGGAAAGAAGTCAAACTTGAACCGGATGATTTAGTGTGGTTGCATTTAAGAAAAGATAGGTTTCCAGAGCTGCGTAAGTCTAAATTAATGCCAAGAGCTGCTGGTCCTTATAAGATAATTGAGAAAATAAATGATAATGCATATAAACTTGAGTTGCCACCCGAGTTCGGGGTTAGTCATTCTTTTAACATTGCAGATTTGAAACCTTACTTGGGAGCCGATGATGAGCTTGAGTCGAGGACGACTCCAATTCAAGAGGGGGAGGATGATGAGGACATCACTCCCTCGGATACATACAATGATCCTCCATTGAACTTTCAAGGTCCAATCACAAGAGCTCGCGCACGACAATTAAATTTAGAGGTGAGCTCGTTCCTAAGCAACTCTTTATATAATTTTGAGAATAGATTACTACCTAATGATTATGTGTTGCTTAGGAATCATGGAGAGGATAAGGAGACACATAGAGGAAGGCTTGGAGGCGTGGAGGAGCAGCTAGGACGTCCAACAACAGCAGGAGGTACAGTCCAACTCGAGTCCGAATCAGCCTCGACCTCCAGGACCAGCGAGCAGTAAAACGGACGCCCAGGACGCATCCGGACTCCGTTTTCGATGATTCACATATGGTTGGAAAGATAATTTCATAAGGAAACCAATGGCGTTGGTTTGAGGTCCAAATTCTTTCTGAGTCAACGGGAAACGTCAAAACAAGTCAGCGTCCAGAATCTGTCCCGGTGCTGCGTCACCGTTTTTGGTCCGTTGGGCCGTATATCGTCGTTGAGCCCATTAGGGGGGGCGTGACCAGGGGGTGTGACGACCCTAGACCCTTATTATCAGCCGCCACCGCTCTCGTTAGGGCGGGTTTTGCTTAGATTATTCTGTCAAGAACAGTTTCGCCGTTTCGTCGGTTTGTGAGACCCCAACTCGTGAGACCCCAACTCGTGAGATTAATCATTCATCTGCAATTTGGTTGCATTCTTCCTTGTTCTTGCTTGTGTTCTTCGATTCGCAGGCAAGGACTTTAGCCTTCTTGGCGAGGTCAACCGTGCAACGCCGGTTGATAACCAGAGGAGACGTGGTGCTGCGATTGCGGGGTTTCGGATCGTGTTGTTCGGAAGCCGGATCGACTTGTGTTTCGTTTCCACCAAATCGAGAGTTACCAGAACCTTTCGGAAGATCGGGAACCCTTGTTCATATTATACTGTAACTCCGAGTTTTTCGGCGGTCATTCCCTATCTCTAAGGAGTTTTTCGGCGGGAACTACGGGCGTTGATGGTGAAGCTCAATACTGACGGTGCATTAGTGATGGCGACACACCCTGGGGTTATACTGAGTTTGGAGGTGCAGCTGGCATCGAAGTCGGAGTGGAAGACCGAAGACGTCCAGTAGAGGAGGTACGTTCTGGAGCCTGTTGGAGTTGGAATATACAGTATCAGGACTCAGGGATGAAGAGGCGTCGGTGGAGGTGATGCACTTTGGGGTCCGTGCCGAGACTGATTTAGATTCTTTGGGCTGTTTTGGTGATGGGTCTTCCTGCCATTTGAGTTTGTCAGTGTGGGGGATCACGCGTGTGGGTGGGAATCCCCACGTTTGTCCATTTGAGGATGGTAGGATGGGATGTGTCACTGATGCGTTTCTGACTAGATAATGCATGGGTTCGTCTAGGGTCTTATGCCCATGCCCCTGGCAGGCACCGAAAGGGGTCTAGGTCATTAATGTGATGGGACATTCATGCGAGAAAACGAGGTGTTGCCGTGGGATGTTGCCATGTGTCGGTGTAGGATGACCGGGATATGGCCGCGTGCCTCCAGAGATTAATGAGGGATGCCACAGAGCGATGCCGAGTTGGTTCCGCTTCTCTTCTTGGGCGGACATGGCCGCTCGGCCCGGGTATAAAGCAGGAGTCATCCGGCTGGATCTATCACCACCCCACGAGCAAACACTTAACTTGTCTTTAAATATGACATCGTCTTCCTCCTCATCTCTTCAAAAATATTGATGACCTTGACTGCTTCTACTGAGGCTGGGCTCTCTCGGCCACCGGTGGTGGTGCCGGTGGCCATCCGGTTTTCGTCCCTACGGGGCGGACAGCTGCCTGTTATCGGTCAGAGAGGCGCTGCCGCCACAATTATAGATGGCGTTAGGGATCCCGTGGTTGATGGCACATCGTAGCACCATGGGCCTGCGGTAGTTGAGGACGATGTTCCAAAGCTCCGTGTGTGCTTGCAGAAGCTCTGAGCTTAAGGAGGTCGCCATGGTACCAACTTGCTTGATTGGCCTCTAGCTAATAGCGAGCTCCTATTGAGTGGAAGTATGTGGTGTTTGGAGTGGAACGAGGATGCATGTGTATAAATACTACTGTGTGCGCTGCGGCCACAACCGAACGATCATGGCTAGTGACTTCTGATTGGCTCCGTATTGATCACCAATTATAACCGCCATCGGGAAATACATGTAGTACCTCGCGCGCGAGGTTTGTGTGCGACACTGAAGGACTCCCTCCTGATGTTTACGGATTCTTAGAGCATCAACGTTTTATTTGTTTCGAACACATTATTTCCCTTTGTTGTCTAATTTTAAACATAAAAAATCGGTGTACATCTTTGCCTCAAAAAGTCGATTACGATCTGCAGGAAGCGGATCATCTCACGTTCGACGTGACTTTATTGGCTCCTGTATCAACAGTTCAGTCTTTGATTTACTTACATGTTGGTACCTTTTCTTTTTGGATTGGTTAGGATCCTTTTTGTTGCGTCATATAATAAATGTCTCATTCTTCAATTGTTGATTTGTAACCCGTTGTTTTCATCTCTGGTGACCCCTTGGGCTTGAGGTGGGGTGGGGTTTCATGGGTCAGCTAAAGAGCAGGCTTGGGAAGGCAAAGCCTAGCAGTGGGGTTTGCAAGTTGATTTAGGAGATAAATCCAGTGGCGACCATAGCCGAAGACATGGAACGATGGCGGGACAAGAGAGTGGATCACAAGGAGGGCTTGCCTTACGAGTTAGTTAATTGGAAAGGACAGAATATATGTGGTTAATGAGTTGATAGGAGCTGGTGAGACGGGAAAATAGATTGTTTTCAATCACCCTATTTTTCCCTTGTCCAGTGTGTGAATGAAATTTTGTTACATTTTAGTTATATTTTATGGCTTTGCATATTACAATTCAACTTCCATATTTGTCTTCCCTCATCGCCTAGCTTCCCTATGCTCGCCTCCTCTCCTCTATCGTGACTTCATCCCTGACCTCCACTGTCAGGACCCCGACCTCGGGTTTCCCTATGCCTCTTATATCAATCACCGGATCAAGTAGCTGATACACGCAGAATTCAACAAAACGATATCAAATACATACTTCGAATAAAATAATTACCTGAAAAGAGAGAGTGATGGTCTTGTGGACTAGGATCCATAGTTGACCAGCCAGGCAAAAGAGCCTACAACAGAACGAAGCAGCACAAAACGGGACAACCCAATGTCACATGCAACTCGGGTGCGAACACACCCTAAGACTTCTTCTCTTTACTTCATCTAGGTCAAGGTTGATCTTTATCTCAATAATCTGAAAGCAGCAAAATTGAGTACATAAGGTACTCGACAAGTCCTAATATTACTTCAAAGAGTTGAGTAGATGCTTAAGGGATATCTCAAGGACAAGGTTTTACGGTTTAGTTTTAAGAGTAAATCAGCTTCATACAGATATCCAATGGTATTCTCTACTGCTAACTTTGACATAGCACAAACAAGGTAACTAGGTATATCTGAGAGTTTTTGATCTTGGGAGGGGCTATACCTCACTCTGCAGTCTCTATCACTATGTTTGATGTACCTCTAGTATCACACAGCTCCTGGTAGATCAAGCCAGCAACTTCATCACATGAACATCTATTCCACACACTCACTCATCAAAGATAAATGCACCCTGAGTCTAACCAAGTGAGGTTATAGATTTGCGTATCTATGACTGTGGATACGGATATTCGAATAGATTTACACTCTGTATAGGTTGTACATTATACCCACACGATATGCTTAGCCTCCAATCGTTGCAAGTGGAGGAGCGAATCATACCGAGATACTTCAATCACTTTTCTTTGCCGGACAACTACTTCGAGACACATCAAGTACCAGAGGCCTCGTACCTGATATCAGATCCCTTTAGGCTTTTGCCAGTCCTGCAACACCCAAGTAGAGAGCCAGATAGTCACTTGCATCCTCATTGCTCACTACCCTCCTAGTAGAATCTCCAACTTAGTCGAGAGAAAGAAAAGTCTATTCCTGCCCATATAGGACGTATGGTTGCTTCGGGATGGCTTAGCATGACAGCGCAATGATTCGGTAATTATACGGCTGAGGCAGGCATCTTCAACATTGGCAACGAGTACCACACGCTATCCCAAGCCCCCAAGAGCATCCTCACCGGAGGACTACTCTACCTTCCCCCACCAAAATAGTTTTCACCCATCTTACACATCACCCGCCATATCCCGTACAATGTGAAAGATTACACATTCACCAAAGATTCATGGTATATGAGTTGAATTGATTAATTGGTGAAGCGACATCTCCAAAAAAATGCATTACATAGCGATGTCTCCAAAGAGATGTATTCCATCCTAAACATGCTAGATATCAAGGTGTCATCTGACGTTAATATAGATAATGACAAGTAAATCCTAAGGTGATGAGCGGAGATTGATGGAAGAAGCCAGAGAATGATGAGCAGAACCAGAGGATGTCATCATCTATGGCATGTAATAGGAGGATTAACCGTGGATCCACCTGTTGCCAGAGGATAAAAGGTGGGTCTACGGTGAGAAAGTTGTAGTTTTTTGTAACATGTGTCAAAATAGTTGTAGGTTTTTGAAACGAACACTAGAAATTATAGTTTTTTACAATATATGTCAAAATAGTTATAGGTTTTTGAAATTTACTCTAATTGAAATATTATCACAGATAGTTTTTACTTAGAACCGTTTATGATAGTGTAGTATTATAGAATATTTTTTATAGAACCGTTTGAAGATACTTTTTGTCCCACTTATCACACACATTTTTTTTTAAGAAAAACCATTTATGATAATCAATTGTCACAGAGGATTCTCAACTTTAGTTGTCACAAACTGTTTATAATATTATTCAAATTGATATTTTTATCATTTCATCTACTTTTCTTTCATAGAATGTTACATATTGTGTCTAAAATTTCTTATTTCTTCATCACCTAAAATTACATATCGTTCAACCTAAAATTATAATGCTAAAAGTATTTAATTTTTTGACAAATGTATTTAATGTTAGTATAAATGTATTGTATATATATTTTAGTTGTGTATAAAAATATGTGTGTTCACTAAATAAGTTGTTGAAATGAAAAGAAAAATTAGAAATATTCTCACCCACTACAAAAGAATGCATCTTGAAGCATATCCTATGCACATAAAAGTGGGAGAAATAATAAAACATTCATGCGAATGATAAATAGAATACCTTTTTTCCTAGTCTTATATTGTGACTGAAACTACCTTAGTAAAGAAGTGTGTCCAATTTTGTTTTGCTTCAGTTATTTTTTACGTCTTTTCATCTTGATTCAACCTTTATTTTTAACTGTAGGGATCGATGATGTCCTAAGAGGGGTTGAATTATGACACATAAAACTAATCGTCTCTAAAAGCTTCACAAGATAAACCTATATCAATTTCTATCTAAATGTACTATAGGTTCATCTAGTGTGTACTCTACCGTTCAAAAGATTTGTAACCTATAATCAATCCTAGAAAACTACTCTAAGAAGGTAAACAAGCAAAAATAAATTATAAGTATATAAATGCAAAAATATAAAGATGATAGAGAGAGCAAATTTGGCATAAAGAATTTTTATCTTATAGTACCGATAGCATAAATATCACCCCTAATCCACGTTGGAGCAGCTACATAGACTATAGCTTCTGGACAGCACCCAGTCATGACCCTTGAGCCACCTAGGCCTCAAGTAGGTTGAGCCGCCAAGCCCTAAGGCAATGCCTCACCACAATCCTCTCTTCCATTCACTTGCCGCCATCTTCACTTCAGAGTTTGAGCTACCAAGGCAAGGGTCTCTGTATCCCTGTACAAGAGTCTTGCCACCGCTCCACACGAAGTCGAAGGGTCAACAAGTATGAGCCACCAAGGCTCACGGTGCCAGCGAGTCACCAAGACTCCAAGGCACCAGCGTACCATTTGGTACAATGTAGAATCACTCCTTGATCCCCTCTCTAGGTAGTAACAACTCTTTCTAGACCTATTAGCACTAAACACACCCTTAATCTTGTGCTTAACTGCCTTGGATGATCATTTTTAACACTTCGGTGAATTGGATGTCTTCTTAAGTGTCTACGATCTTTCTTGGACTCCAGCACACTCAAATGACCGAGTGGGGGATATTTATAGCCTCAAACTCATGAATTAGCCATTGCTCCAACAGTCAAAAAAATATTGTGAACACCAGATGATCCGACGTTAACAACAGTACAAACACTAGACCATCCAACGTGTACGGTAGCAAAAACTAGCTGTTGGATCTAGCCGTTGGATCTGCACTCAATCTCATTGCAAACATTGGATGCTCCGGAGTAACCTTGAACTACATCACCAGATTATCTGGTGTGTATACTTGAGCAAATCGAGCCACTTCTCACTGTCCATTTGTCTGGCATGTGGATCCTCTGATCGCCGAACCATCCAGTGGGTAGAACTTCATCTCCACTGAGATACCAATTGAATATGAATCAATTGTAAGGGAAAGATCCCATCTTCATCATATCTTGTTCTTACCTTCTCTTTGTCCCCCTTTTGTTGTAGATGTCATGGAGACAATTCTCCCCGTTTCTCCATCGCTACTATCTCCCTTGCGACCTATGCAAAATTCTCCTATCTGAGGAACAATCTTTCATCTTTCTTAACAATCATGTATCTTGCTTTGGTCGTCAAAATTCTCTTCCTTTGTCAACAATCTCAAAAATGCTATAAACACATGCTAAACTCAAGGAGAAAATATTAGAGCACTTGGTAGATAGCTTCATAAATAATGATCCAATACGATGATACCACTTGTAGGAATGCAACTGAAAGGGTAATGTGGATACCATTTGAAATGAATCAACAAGAATCATAATTCATAAAACTCACATAATCTGACCTAAACTCCCCCTATACGTGTGCATACATATTATGAGAGTGAAACATATGCACAACTAGACAATATGTAGAGATAGAAATTTTAAGCCATATTATGTATGAAAGTAGCTTAAAAGATTAAATGTATTGACAATAATACCAATTGATGAATAAGCATTGCATACCTCCGGAGACTTATAGATTTCTCCATGAAACTACAAAAGATACCACTTGCAACAAATATTAGTCTCAAAATCACAACCCATGGGATATGCTCCCCCTAAATGTGTGCATACAAGTGTCTAATACTTATGAGAGATATGCACTTATCATTGATAACAATGGAGAATTTATCCTATAGATTGGACTCATGGCACATAAAGTATACCATTTGAAGAAATATGCTATGACAAAAATATATAACTAATAAACCATGTATGTTTCTCATGGGTTAGAGAGAAATGCAAGTAACCTACCATATAAAAAACTTACACTATAGATTGCAAGAAAATGAAATATCCACATACAATCCTAGACAAGGCAAAACTACTAGATGCAAATCAAAAAGCATGAATAAAATTTAGCTACCATTACCTCTTTTATGTTTGGATGGAGGATGTTGGTTATATGATGATCAAAATTTTTATCAATGCGCCCAATCTTGTACACTTGACCTTTTTGTTTGAACCTTCACTTCATCTTGTGCGTAAAGTCTCCAAATCCCTCGAGCCGATCCGTGGACTTCCAATCTTCTTTGGAACCGAAACTGATTGAGACCCCTTCATATTGGTGATGACTTTCTTGACACCCAAATAGGTTGGTTTCACCTATGGTTCTTTCTCCCAACCATGTATGGAACCACTTTGCCATTGTCATTCTTCTTGAGCTTATAGTAGTTGCTCTTAATTTTGATCTTATAGTTGGGCTTGGTGTAGATGTTAAAGGTCTTGTTTGAGAGGTCCATTTCCTTTTTATTCTCCTTAGTCTTCTTGATTTGTTTGCATTGGAAGGACTTGTGGTCTTCTTGATAACACTTTAAACATGTCACGGTGGACCCCTCCACAAGATTATTCACCATGTTGTCACGGTTATCTTCAGGAGGTTAGACATTATTATTGCCTTCCAATCCTGCTAAATCCTTGTTGAGCTTCTCCACTCTTGCTTGAGCTCATCATTCTCTTGTACAATAAGATCATTACATGATTCTATAACGATATTCTCAACACATGTCTCATTGCAAAGGAGTGAGCTACATAGATCATTCAAATCATCACAAGAAATGAAAGCATCTACCTTAGGATTGAAATTAAAGAGAGAGATGGATTGCTTCAAAAGTGCCTTAGGTTGAGATTCAATGCACTTAAGTTTTGCCTTAAGATCTTCATGCTCCTTGTTTAGAAATTCAAATTTACTCAATAATTGTTTATAATTAGAAAAAAATGAAGCATGAATGTCACTAAAAGTATTGAATTTCATAAGTTCTTTAGCTTGTTTCTTTAAGGCCCTTTGTTGCTCATTGATCAATTTAAGAAGTTCTTCTTGAGAGGGTGAATCCTCATTAGATTCATCATCACTTATATCGCTTTCTATACATTTGACCATAAGCCATTTGTATGATGACGACTTGCGTGATGACTATCTTAAGGAAGAGCTTCTTTTAGAGGAGTGGATGGTGAAGCTCTCATCACTTGATCTTGAATCTTCATCTTCACTCACCCATCTTCCTATGTTTTTAAATGCTTTGCCTCTTCCCCTTGTCTCTCTCTTGTTTTTGGTCTTCTTCTCCTTCTTGATATGATTAATTGTATTGACCAAGTGTTTCGTGGAGATTGAATGATTAATCTTGGCATTGATCCTCTTGAGGACTTTCTTCAATCTTGAGATGAGCTTGGTGATCTTGGGATCTATTTCTTCATCACTTGAGGTGCTCATCTCATCTTCTTCATTGCTCTCTTTATCTTCATCACCACCTTCTTCGCTTGAACTTGACTCTTTCTCTTGCCTTCTCATCTTCTCTTTCATGTGTGGGTAAGGAGCTTGCTTGCTTGTGAGGGAAATGTTCTTGGTGCCAGATGAGGATGAACATTCAACCTTCATGTTCATGGTCATTTCATAGGCGGTGATCTTACCGAAAACTTGGCTTGGAGTCATTTTGCTAATGTTGTTGTTGTCGTAGATGATGGACAGAATCAACTTATACTTTGGAAGAAGAGCTTGAAGTATTCTTCTCACCATTTTATCGTTTCTAATTGATGTCAAACCTAGCCTATTGATTTCATTGACAATAATATTCAAATGTGAGTACATGTCATTAGTACTTTCATAGGCAAGTTGTTTAATACTATTGACCTTAGAGACTAGCACATGATATTTCTTATTATGTATATCCTTTGTGACTTTATGTATTTCAATGAGATTAGTCCAAATATCTTGAACATTGGTAAGAGAATACACTAGATTGAATGCATCAATGCTTAGAGATGATAAAATGATACTCTTCACTAAAGCATATAATTGCCTTTCTTAATTATGGGATGTTTCTTCATTCTTTCCTTGGTGACTCCAAATATCTAAATATTTAGCTTGCAAATGATAAACCATTAAAATTTTCTAACGGGGGCATGAGTGCCGTCAAAATGTGGAGTATTACTGATATCTATCCCTACCCTGGACGCCATAACTCTCTAGGATGTTAAGCCTTTTAAGAGCACAAGGTTCTAACTACCAAATATAGGGTTGAGAGAACTAGCTCTGATACCAACTATAGCGATCAGTGACGTACTAAGAGGCAGTGAATTAGGACACCTAAAACTAATTGACTCCAAAAGCTTCACAAGATAAATATATATCAATTTCAATCTAAATATGCTCTAGGTTCATTTAGTGTGTCTACTCTACCGTTCAAAAGGTTTGCAACCTATAGCCAATCCTAGAAAACTACTCTAAGAAGGTAAACAAGGAAAGATAAATTGCAAGTATGTAAATGTGGAAATGTAAAGATGATAGAGAGAGCAAACTCAGAACAAAGGATTTTTATCACATGGTATCGATAGCATAAACGTCACCCCTAGTCCATTTCAAAGCAGCCACCTAGGCTATAGCTTCTGAACGGCACCCGATCACGACCCTTGAGCCATCTATGCCTCAAGTAAGTTGAGCCACCAAGCCACCAAGACAAGTCATCACCACAAGCCCCTCTTCAGATCACTTGTTGCTGTCTTCACTTTGGAGCTTGAGCTACAAAAGAAAAGGTCTCTGTGTCCCAATACAAGAGTCTTGTCACCACTCCACACCAAGTCGGAGGGTAAACATGCATGAGCGACCAAGGATCATGATGCCGGCGAGTCACCAAGACTCCAAGGAATTGATATACCACTTAGTACAATGTAGGTTTACTCCTTAATCCCCCTCTAGGTAGCAACACCTAGAAATAGCTCTCTCAAGGCCTATTAGCACTAATCACTCCCTTAATCTTCTGCTTAATTACCTTGTGTAGGACCAAGATAGGTAACTAGAGGGTGGTGAATAGATGGCCTACTCCATGTATCAAGAGTAGATGGCCTACTCCAAGTAAACCAGAGGGCCGTGAATAGATTGCAAA
The DNA here is from genome assembly GCF_958298935.1 of Phragmites australis. NCBI lineage: Eukaryota > Viridiplantae > Streptophyta > Magnoliopsida > Poales > Poaceae > Phragmites > Phragmites australis. The sequence continues at coordinate 23,289,634 of NC_084936.1, read as the reverse complement.
TTTCTTGCGAAATAGATGGCCTACTCCATGTAAACCCAAAGCTCCTAAAAAACGCACAAACGGAAGCATAGACTTTAGAGAGATAAAGCGAGAAAGAAAGTTTCAAGGTAACATGACTCCACAGATGGAATATGAAAGATAGACTCTATTCAAGACCATTCTATGTGTCTTTGTACACAAAAGCTTGAAAATTGAACGAAGAACAAGGCAAAAAACAATCACCGAAAGAAACAACTCTCCATGTTGATGATTTATAGCCAAGGGGGTTCAATACCCTATCAAACACATGAGTATATCAATGTTTATGCCTCTAGCAATAAGAAGAACAACTTTCCAAGGTTAAAAATTGCAGCTCAAAGGCAAAAACGGAAATCAACAAGAAAATCAAAAAACCTACACCGAAGGCAAGGGAACCAAAAGAAGGAGACCAGAAGGAGATGAACACAAGCTCATGTGAGAGAATAAACTTCATTAAGCACAGAGATCAGCCCTATTTTTGGCATATTACAAAGTTATTTCTCTCACAAAAGCTCTAACCTATTACAAAGACTAAGCATATCCTCTCTTCTCCTCTAAAATCTATCACTAGGCTCTCAAATAGCTAGCTCAACCCTCTATCATAGCTCTACCCCTCTATTTATAGCCCTTGGGAGCTTCCTTGGCCCTTATGTTTCTTTGTTCCTAAAATACCCTTCACCAGTAGTGCATTCCTACCTAGCACCAGGGCATTTTGGTCCAAATTTCGCTCGTTTCATCGAACGGCCACAGCTTCTTCATGACTTAACTTTACCTCGACTCAAGCTTCGCGATAATACCACGTGACCCACCAGTCCTCCTGTGGTTTTGTGGCCAAACCACGAAACCCTAACATGCTTCTCAAAGCATGACTAGCCACCACTTGCTTTGCCTCAAACAAGCGCTCCGATGTCAACGCATGTACTCCATCTTGCAATCTTGACCACCGACAAGTCTCTCCCGCACCTTATCCCTAGTGCCTCCTTATCACTTGCACCGGCATCCCCTTCTCTTGACTTCAACACGTCGTCTTCATCTTTCTCCATCCGTGCTTTGCTTCACCTCTACTTGTACCACTAGTATCACCCTTGACTCCGCCTAGCCTCCTTGATCATCTGGCACTAAGCCTCCCATTTGGCTATCACAACCCAAAAATCTTAATTCGATCGCGGAACATGCATAAGCATTATAGTGTTTTAAAATCATGTTTTAAGTATTTAAAACATTTTGAAAAAGTATGCTGGGCCTCCCTAATCATCTTCAAAATCCTAATCGTACCCAAAACCCCCAAAGCCCCCAAACCTTTTAGAAAGAAGCCGGAAAGAAACCCCCTTGGCGGTCCAACCAAGCTGCCACCGGTCTGACCTCCAGTGGTGTGCAGAACTCCCAGAGTCTCTGCTCCCGGGCTGTCTGCCCGAGCTACCTCATGGCCCGACCACTAGTACACAGAACCACCACTTAAGCTCTCGACCAGCACATATCCATCCACCCATTTCATTTCTCCCCACCGAGTGAAAGAGAGAGAGAAAAGAGAGAGAAGAAAGAATGAGGAAGAGAAGAGGAGGTCCCCACCAGAGCTCAACGGAGGCCGAAGACCGAAGAAGGAGATTACCCATGAGTCCCCCATGTTGTTCCCGAGCTCATCTCCAAGCAACCCCTTCACCGGAGCAAGCTCGAAGCGCTTCTTCCACCTCTAGGCCAGTCGAAGCACCACGGAGCGGATCCACACATCGAAGCTTCTACAAAGCCGGCCAACCCACAAGCAAGCTTCCCCTTGTTTCCCCAAGTTCTTCCACGCCTCATAGCCATAGAACCAAGCTCCATAGCCATAGATGTCAATCCATGGGGCCCTAACTTTTGGCCCCATGAATGTCACTCATTTTACCTAAAATAGGTTCTCCTCATCGCATAGAGAATTTAGGTGCCGGCCTTGGCCAAAGGCACTATCGAATCATCACCGGTGAGCTCACCAAGTGCTACCGGCTGAGCACAGCGGTCTGATCGTGTTTTCTAGGGGTCTAACCGCCATTCCAGGAATCGAACTGCCCAAGGGTTTGGTCTGATCGCTAGACCCCAAATCACTCTACATTCTGGTGGTCTGATCACGTTTTCCCATGGTCCGACTGCCGCTCCCAGTGGTCTAGCCACCCATGTTGGTAGCCTGACCACGGTCAACTCAGATAGAACTGTTTCTGTGGAGTTCACTGTTTGGTGAAACTTTTAAAATTCATAATACATTATTTGTAGCTCCAAAAATTATTAAACTAATTTTTTTGGTTTCATAATAATATACTCTACCTATTAAAAATGTACCCATACATAAAATAATTAATTAAATTCTGAGACAAATTAATTAGGTTAAGGCATCATTAATTCACCGTTAATTTTTTACGAGTCCAAAATTGGTGAAACCAATTTTGCTAGTTTTCTTATGACTTGTTCTAACTAGGAAAAATGTTGTCATGCATTATAAAGTATATTTTGTAGCATTTCATCATGTTTATTGTGATGCAATATTTTCTTTAGCGATCATCAAACTGGAGAGTAGTGGGTTATCATGAGGAGGTTTGTCGTTGATCCTGAATTGAAGAAAAGTAGAAAGGAAAGCATCTAAGCATACTGCACGTATTATTTTGGATCATATGTCATCTCAATTGATAAATTATGCTTTATGTTTGTTTGCATGTTAGTGAGTCGATGTCGGGTTTCATAGGTAGAGCATATTTTGATGCATTATTTCCCCCGCCTTGAATTGTTGATTATCTATATTCTTGTAACCTGGGTTTAATATGACGTTGTCTAACTCAAAAGTTGCTCGTGATGCTTAGCAATGCATAAGTCACCGGTAGAAGTCGAGCGGTGAAATATTTTATTGTTCGTGAGCATAGGCGTTAATTACTTTTACAATGATCACAATATTGGGTTGATGATGTTGGTTGGATGAGTTGTGAGAATGAGGCGAGATGTGGGCAGTGCTAGGGGTATCATCTACCATGGAGGAGTTCCTCAGGGTAGTTCGGGAGTGGAGCCCGGATGTCATGGATCACTTGTATCGTTTAAGCACCGTCGATCAGTGCAGTTGGCTTTAGTACTTTCTTGTACTTGCCACATACCTGGGTATGGGACATGTGAGCTGAATACCTTTGTAGCTGTGGCTTTTTGGCATGCGAGTCGATGGTATCAAGCTTGAGACACCAATTGGAGTATCCGGTTTGCTCTGGGAGTAGTTCTGGATGACCCTCGCACCTATCAGTGTATGACCAAATGGTTAGGGTTTATTGGGAATGGATGACACGAGTACCCCCTTGCATGAAATTTAGCGGGCCATGCAAGCCGAATGGTCCTCGAGTGAAACACCCTAAAATTTAATTTTTTGCAATAACTTAAAATTTTGTTAGAAATTTAATAGGTGTTGCAATTTTGTTCTTTAGAAGAAATTAATTTCTAAATATAAATTGACATAGGTTATATAAGGTTATTGCATTCATGCCATCTTAGTTGCAATAGGTTTTTATGTGTGGAAAAAGTTTGTAAAAATTCGCTAGAAAGCGCTTGTTTAAATCCTCTTTTGAAAATTGTTCAAAATCTGAAAAAGAAAAGCAATTCGAAATTGGAAAAATTCTATTGGGCCGAATCTCTCTCCGGCCCACTCCTCCCCCATCCTTTTCTTCTCCTCCCGAGCGGGCCGCCTTCTTCTCCATGCGCTGGGCCATGTCGCGGCCTTCTTCTCCCCACATTGGCCCGCTAGGCCAGGCCGACCGCCTCAGCTGAGCCTCTCCTCTCCCTGCCCTGCCTCACTGCCAGGTGAGCCCACGCCCAAGCCCGAGCCACCCGCGCCTGAGCTGTGGCTCGCCTTCCCCTTCCTCCCGCCGCCGCTGGCCGTTTGCCCCCAATCAGCGCAACCATTTCAAATCAGTGCCCCCCATGCCATAACTCACCAATCAAAGCGCATGGCCGTGATCCTCGCCCTTCCAATCCAGCGCTCGACCATTTCCCCCTTGAATGGCCCCCTCAATTGCTCAAACTACCGCATTTATACCCTTTGAAGCCGTCTGCCAAATCCCCTAAAATCCAACCCCTCCTCTCCCTCTCTCGAGTTTATATGCCCTTCATTACCTTTCTTGCGAGGTTCCACACTCATTCCACCCTTTTCCCCTCTATTTCATGCTCGGATTCGAACCCGACGTCGTCAACTCCATTGTCACCGGTGAGAGCTCCGCTGCCGCCTTAATTCTCTGTGGCCGAACCTTCCATGACCTCGTTCGTTGCTCCTTTGGTGTCGAAGGACCTCAAGCATAATTTCCCAATGATTATCGAAGCTCTTACCGCCGCTGGACGCCGTCCTTGCCGTGATTGAGCCCCGCCGCCCCTTCTTCTCCTTTGCTGGCTACCTCCGGAGTACCTCTGCCACCATGAAACACTCTGTGAGACTCCCCTTCCCCTCCTCTCTCTTTTGCGCTGAGCGCCGTCGGGATCCGTGGCTGAATGCGCAATTTCGTGCATCGCCAGCGAAGCTCCAGCCACTCCGCCGCTGTCGGCCGCCGCCTTTCCCGTCCCGCGCCGCCATCTGCCGCCCCTTTTAAATCCCAGCCGCTCGATCTTAATCTGACGGCCCAGATTAGACCGACGCTTACCCCTTGGCCTCAGTCCACCGTGGACCCGTGGACCGGCCTTAAGACGTGGTCCACAGGGTCCATAAACCATTTTCACCAGTTTTTCTATAGAAAAAATAATCTATTTTGAATTATGACATCATAAATAACTTTTTCCAGTATAAAAACAATTCATTTTATTCTTAGAAATCAACTAAAACTTGCAGATAAGCCCCTGTAATTTCAAAAGCTCAATGCTTTTTGCTCATAGCTCCGATTTGGGTGATTTTCGTGCCCAAATGTTCGTAGCGATATATAGAATCTTCTTATAGAGTTTTTACCTAGTTTTAGTACTGTTTGGTATACTTTTCTTAGAGTTCTTCCTTTTGTGCTATTTCCGATGTTTCGCTTAGGCGGAGAGCAGTTCAATAATCTCCAAGCTTTCGAGGATTTTGAGGAACCCTTCATCGAAGGCAAGTGTCCTTGAGCATTTCACCCCTATTTTAGGATTCATGTGTAGATTTTTATTCTTCAAATGCATGCTTGTCTAAATTGAAATCCTATGTTAGGGTTTACTAGTTTTTGAATGACTATTCCTTGTCACCGTTGTTAAGTCCTGATATAAAAGGGGTAGAATATGCTAGTGCAGTCGTGGTTGGGAAAAATGATAATATTGACTAATGATTATGCAACAAGAATCGGGAAAGGTAAATTTTGTAGCAACATGGTATAGGGATCCCCACAGAATGGTTGTTTGATGACGTTGTGGGAATGCACGTGTGCCGGTAGTACACAGTTGGTTGTGGTTGTTCCTGTGGGGTCCTAAGGACCGGTTCTTGAGCATGTAACCAAGTTATTTCTGCACAACCACAAGGCCAATATGGGTACGGCCTGGCCAACTAACTAGCCACCTCTCTGATTCTGTGGGCATCGTTGGATGGTTAAGTGGCACAAGAGGGGGCTTCTGCAACGATGGAATCGTTTGTTAGCGGTGAAACCTCAGTGGGTGCCTGCAAGTTAGTGGGAGCTCTGTAAAGGCCTTGTAGTGAGATCCCGACTCCACACCCCAGAAGTGTGGAGCAGCACGGGAATCACGACTCGTGAGGAAAGTTGTGCAAACTATGCAGAGTATCAAACTAGTCGATCAGCCGTGCTCCTGGACAAGAGCGAACTTGGACTTGTTCAGGATTAGTTGGGATCAGGATTAGTATGGTTGGTCGGGTAGCCAGGTGATGGAATTACCTGGTGAGTCTTGGTTGTCAGATGGAATCCAATGAGTCAATCTTTTTGACATAGTTGTGTCTTCACCTAGAAAATAGGATGCCTGATGTTGGTCATCGGCCCTAGTTGCTTAGTGTAGTTAACCTATGTCTATCCTTTTCTTGACTTGAGCCCCATAGCATATTTTCCCTACACTTGTGGAGTACATTTTGTACTCACTCCCGTTGTCCCTCTTCTTGCTTTCTACCACTGTTTAGAAACTGTTTGTGAAGCTGCAAACCTCGACGAGGATAACTTTGATCTGAAGTTGCTGTTCTAGGCTGGGTGCCCTCGGTCGATGCTTGTGGAAGAATGGAAGCCCCGCTGGCGCTGAAGATCCCTTTAGTTTTCCGTTGTGTTTTCCTTTTAGACCCTCGGGTCCTTTTGTAATAAGCTTAGTAACATTATTGTAATAATGACACTGTAATGATACACTAATGATGTAAGCGCATGTATGAAACTTGATCCTGGCATACATGTGTTGCGCCTAGTTTGTTCCTTTAAAACTGGGTATTACATCGAGTCGTGTGGGTCCAGGAGTACCCCCTGCAGGGTGTAAAATCAATTTGAATTATCGTGCTCTCGGTTATCGAGCACGTTTCTGTCCAATTGCATCGGTCGTAGAGGCATTGGAGTGGTCTGTTGATTACATTGACCTAAATAACCCAATTGGTGTGCCTAAGTCTCATCATGAGGGGAGGCTCGCAGGTGTAGGGGTTCTATGGAAGATGGCAATAACTCTTGATCATAAGGCATACAACTAAGCTCATTTCCTTGTGCTATAATAAATGAGCGAAGTGTGCCCATATGTCAATGAGCACAAGCAGATGCTACTTGAAAAGAATTCAGGGCAGACCGAAGCTTGGGTTGCAAGGCAACATATGCAAAGGTTCACCACTTGGTTCCGAGATCGAATTAAACAATCGAGTTCTCCTACAAGTGCTCTGATAAAAAAACTAACATCGGGCCCTATATATACAATTATGACATATCAAGGGTGCGACATAAACAAATACACATTTTACACGATTGCCCAAGATGAGAAGAGCACATACCAGAACAATGGTGTCTGTATAGATGCTTGTGACAATGACATGCAGGGGGGCACATACTATCGTCAAATAGAGAAGATCTAGGAGTTAAACTAATTGGGATTCAAGGTAGCCCTATTTCGGTGCTGTTGGGTACAAAGGACAAAGGGCGTCACTAATGACAAGTATGGATTCACTAGCCTTGATCTCAAACATGTCAGATACAAGTCTGAACCCTTCATGCTCGCTAAAGATGTTCTCCAAGCATTTTACATGAAGGACACAACAAATAAGAAAAGCCATATGGTTCTCACTGCGAAAAGATGCATCATCGGAGTTGCAAACGTTATTGATGAGGAGGAATTCAATCAATTCGATGAAATCTCCCCTTTTGTTATTGCAATTGGGCCACACTTTTCACCGACCAAGAAAACTCCATACGTACGCTCCAACTATAGCAAAGGGATCCATATCAAGAAAGCACAAAAACACCAAATTTCAATTGGAGTGTCAAATTTGTAATATTAATGTCAAATTTGAATTTGTTTATATTAAATTTGTAATATTAATGTTAAATTTGTAATATTAATGTTAAATTTGTAATATTAATGTCAAATTTGTAATATTAATGTCAAATTTGAATTTGTATATATGAAATTTATAATGTTAATGTAAAATTGTAATATTTTGTAATATTAATGTCAATTTTGAAATATTAAAGTTAAATTTTTAATATTAATGTCAAATTTGAAATATTAATGTAAAATTTGTATTTTAGGTTTCAAGTTATTTGAATTTTAGTTCAGCAAAATCTTTTTCTCTTCATGGATGGTCTGGCGCTCTCTTTTCCTCCTCACTGGGTCATCCGGCGTTTAGATCTCTGGCAGCTCTATCTGATCTCTTGAAAATCGTTCGATGAGTTCAATTTTATCATCACCGGATTATCTGGCATTCAAAACTCCGTAGTGTGCTCAAATTGGTTTGGCATGTTTGTCAGCTTGTCACCGGACCTTCCGGCGATCTCTTCTAAAAATCGGTGAATTTTCCATCCTCCTGGACTTCTATCCAACGTGATCTCTAAGGCTCAGTCGTGTTTGCAGTGGATCATTCGGTGTACAAATTTGGCGTGTTGTCATAGGTGACGGGTGATATTCTTCACCCGTCACCTATGAGGAGTATCACTCGTCACCTATGACTTATTATAAGTGAGGGTGCTGATCATAGGTGACAGGTGACAGCCTTCACCATCACCTATGACCATTATATAGGCTGAGTCTCAGCCTTCCTCCACGTCATTTTTCCTAAGTCCTAGCCCTAATTGGTGTCGCCGCCTCCAACCTCCTTGTCCCCAAGCCGCCTCCAAGCACCAGGCTGTCAGCCTCCCCCCTCCCCCCCGCTCACACACCTCCGCCCTTCACCGCGTCGAGCCATGCCTCCTCCATCAACTCCCGCGCTGCCACTACAACAAGGAGGAAGATGACTGCCGCCAGCCTCCTCGTCCCCAAGCCACCTCAAGCACAAGGTCCCCGAGCCACCTCCCCCCTCCCCCCCCATGCCACCGTAGATTAGAGCCGCAAGAGGACGTTGCCACTAGGAGCTCCGCCGACGCCTCCACACTGTCCATCGAGGAGGGTCGAGTCGTCTACCATCTTCTTCCTCTTCATGGCCGGCAACCACCCCTAAGCTCCACCCATCGCCCTCGTCTCCCCGCTATAGTCCACCTCGATCCTAGTAGCATTCTCCTTGAGCTCCACCACCACGAGGTGAGGCTCGTCGTCCATCCCTGTTCCTCCCTCTCCCGTATAATTCTAGGAAAAATACATGTTCACGTGAACCACACGATTAAGCTGCTTTTACTTGCAGTCTTTAGAGAATCCAATTAATTTGGACTACTCCTACATAGCGTCGCTATTAGAGAAAGATTTAAAAGAGTGAATCCTAGAGTCGTTGGTTGGGTTAATTTAAAATGTTACTACTCCATAAATTACCGCTGAAATTAAGTTTAATTTTCATATTTTAAGAATGGTTGCTCTTTGCAATTGTGCTATGTCCATGGTGGACTACCAAATTTCCATTTATGTCCACTCACTAAGTATTTTTCTTTCTATATATCTGATGCTTGTTATAGTATTTCCAAACCTTCGTATGTTATTTTCATGGTTGATGTTTCTTTGTACTTCCAGGAGCATACCAACTACACTAAAATGCATATATAGACATCTTAATGAAAATTAATGTCAACCAAGTGATTGGTGAGGACTAGACTAGCCTTCAGGCATTTATATACTTGTGATTATATAGGAAAACTAATCCTACTAAATCAAACCGAGCCAGGACTAAAGACAATGGAAAGAGATTTGATTAGGATTGGATCTAAAGGAAACCATATATGATACTATTATAATTTACTTTATGGATAATAGCTTGCAGGGAAAGTATTGTTCAGTTAATCCTATTTGACATAACTATTGTTCCTCATGCATTTATTTGCAAAAAAGAAAAAAATGAATTCAGAATTGTGATTGTGGAATATGGATTAATTCACTAGGATTTTGTTGCATTTCTGAATGTAATAAACTATATCTCTATTTCAATCATGAGGATGCTCTATATTTCAAGGACTTATAAATGATAGGCATGAACCTATGAGAATATTGTTGATTGTAGTTAAAGCATGCAAAGATGGGAATTCATTTAGCCAGATTATTTATAAATTCTCGGTTTTTCTAGGCAAACAATAATCTAGTGGTCGATTAAGTATCATAGGGAATAAGAAGACATAAACTCCTAAGAAAACACAAGCACAGAGAATGCTCAAACTAGAGGGCACCCCGTCATAGGATGAGGCGGATTCAAGCAGGAGGTTGGATAGGAGCCTTAGCATGCACCCATCGTTCTCCTCCAATAGCAGCGAAAGTGAGCGCTCGTGGCACAGCCCAAACCTTGTTTTGTGTGAGCAGGAGAGCCAACAACGGGCAAGTAGCCCCAAGTACAATCCCACTGAAGAGGCATTGAGATAAGTTAATGCAATCATTGTTGGCATGCTTGGCTCATGCTAACAAGCAACATTCCATCCCATCTTCATTGTGTGTCCCATTTTCTATGTTTTCTTTACATTTTGGTTCTATCACTTTGTTCCAATTTGAACGATTCCTATATTCTATTGAACTCTTAGCATCATTTACTCCTTATCTACTAATTTGCATGGCATCCTATTCTATATATCCTTATCTCTTCTCTCTCTCTCTCTCCCCCTTCTCTCTCTCTCTCTCTCTGTAGATGTCTACCAATGCATCTTTGATAGCATCCTCTGACCTGTCACATGGCTGTGAGGAAGCGCACTCTCTAATTCAAACAACTTGTAGTGGTGCACGAGCCCAAAAGCGAAGGACACAAACACAGTGACTGACGGACAAGGTTACCATCATGAAAATCGATACGGATGGGTTGCCTATGGATGAAAAGGCCTTGATAGATTCTGGAAGGTCACATGGCTCATTGCCAATAACGACTAAGTTCGATGACCTTAGTGACGAAGCAAAGAGGGAATTGTTCTATAATATCGTCAAGGAGTATCTGGAGTACCATGAAAACATTAGTGAGTGTCAAAGGAATGCCGCAATCAAGGTAGCAATGAAAGCGATCGTGAAACTGCACCGAAGCTTTAAGAGCAAGCTTGTTAATTAGTACTTAGCAAAAGGGGTGACGCCCTTCAAGAGCTACAATCACTTGAAAGCGGAAGATTGAGAAGCTTTTGTGCAGATGAAGAACTCAGAGAAGTTCAAAAAGGTACATGGGTAAAAGAGCGAAATGACAAGCAAATGATGAAAAGTTAGTCAAAGCACGCCACAAGAATCCTTAGTTGCAATTCCTAGGACGGTCGTAGTCATATTTATGTGCAAGGGGTAAGTTATCCAAAAGCAGAGTAATCACATTTAAAAATCGCGAAATCTAGTCAATTGTAGAAAAAGTAAAAGAAAAGGCAATCGAAGTTAGCCAAGGTTCTTTCACTAGGGTTAGGGAACATGATGTTCTCTCAATGGCACTGAGAACCCTGGAGCACCCAGGTTGAGTGCGAGGTGTATCCAGTGCCAAGGCTAGAAATATAGCTTTCCCAAAGACCTCGAAATGTACAAGAAGAGGAAGAGATCGGGTGCAGTGGATGTGGGTGCACTGACACATGACATCACCCAGAAATTTTATGCAAACATTATACAAATGCTTGCAGCACGAGAAATAGAGATTTCCATCCCCGTGGCAGCTAGCCCCGGAACTGCATGGAACAGTAGCTACGCCTCCAAGGAGGTCGATCAACCAGTGGCCACCCTGACTGAGCCAGATACAATTGACCTACCAGAATGGCCCACACCCTACAACCTTATAATCAGGCCTGGTGGGTATCACATCGAGATTGCAAAGGGTTAGGTGTTTTCAAATGTCCATATTATACATACAGTCCCAATACGTGCTATCTATACCATGGTTACAGTGGACCTATACATAACAATGCCACCCATCATGTGTTGGAGCTCCCCCCTAATGATGAAGTCATAACTCTGGGTGAAGCTCTTTGTCAAATAATCTAGTGAAAGAGGGATGACATCGTGGTCTCCAATACATCTCAGCCTGGACGAGCTTCAAGTGCACCGCCACCATGCCCCTCACTTCCAGAGAAGATAGCTTCACTGTCTTCTCCTCCTCCACAGAAGTTGGCTTCACCGTCTCCTTCACATCTAGCAGCCTCGCTTCTAGCTCCAATCCTGTCTTCCCCAAAGAGCCCAAAGAAGAAGGAAAAGGGAGCCCGAAAGAAAGCTCTAAGAAGTAGCTGACGAATAAGTCGAAGGCCATTGTACCAACGAAAAAGTCCACAGATATTGAAGAAGCGTGGACCAGTGCCCACATGAAATTCTAATATGGAAAGCCCTTGATGATGGTAGGTGACCTAACAAGGGCGAGACAAGCATATGTGGACCTGCATAATTACTACATGCAGACTTGTAAAAAGATATTAAAGCTTTATCCATAGTCGTACAGTACAAATCACAACAATTCTTACTAACGACGGCTACTTTTTTATGGGTTTCAATAACTTATATGATCACTTCTTACTAACGGCGCCTCGGGTTCGACCTTAGTGGGGTGGGGCGGCAGCCATAGCACATCGAGCTTGGGCTCGGGTGCGAGCGAGAGCGAGGAGTCGACAGGGAGGAGCAGCACTGGCACGAGCGCGGCACCTGCGAGATGTAGGGCCTCAATATCGACCTCGAGGAACGAGATTGTGGTGGCAGCGGTGCCTGCTGGTGCTAGGCCTGGGTGCGACGGAGTGAGCACAACGCCGGCAAGTGCAGTGCCACAATCTCGTTTGTGGCTCGGGCTCAACTGAGATGGCGCCGATGAGCCAATATTATTTACTCTTCTGTCAATCACTCATTCTTTGACGAAATTTACCATTCTGAGATGGCGCCCGATAGCATCTGTCTTCAAAAGAATTTCCAAGGGTGTCTAACAACAATACATGCTCTGAAGTCTGAACAAATTTACCACGCCTTCTGTCATTCTGTGATGAAATGTAACTAGCATAGATCAACTGCTTACTGATTTCAGCATTTGCTTTGCCTTAGTGGCTTTCATGCCTGTCAGGACTCAAGAAGCCAGAGAATGAAAAGTAAAAGCCTAAATTTGCTAAGGCCTGATTAATTGGTTCTGCGAGGAGTTGAATTTTTTAGTTATATTAATATGTACATCTAAATTGAAAATACTAAGCCTGTCACTGACGTCAACTTGCTTGATTGGCCCCTAGCTAATAGCTAGCTCCTATTGTGTGGAAGTGTGTTATGGGTGGAGTGGAACGAGGATGCATGTGTATAAATACCACCGTGTGAGCTGCGGTCACAGCCCATAGGTTACATAGCAGTCAGGAGCATCGTGCAGGGTAGCAACCAAAGGATCGTGGCTCTGTCTTGATCACCGATTTATAACCATCATCGGGAAATACATGTAGCACCTCGCGAGGTTTGTATGCGACATTGAAGGACTCCCACCTGATGTTTACGGATTCTTAGAGCATCAACGTTTTATTTCTTTCGAACACATTATTTTCCTTTGTTGACTAATTTTAATTTTAAACATATATAAAACACGAGTGGGTTACTAGTCACCTCTTTCCCTACTTTTATCTCATCTAATAAAACCCTCTAAAATTTAAATAATTTATCCACTTCTGTCATCCACCCTTATTCTCTAGTCTCCTCGCCTCATTACCAGATATGATATCTATTTTACTAATAAAAATAAATAAAGAAATTAAGAGAAAAATAGCAGATAATATTCTCTTTTTTTATCTCATTTGAAATCAAACTACGGTACCACTCATAATGTATTTATTTGGTAATACTCCTAAAGCCTCTTATTAAATAACTTACCTCGAAGGTCCAAAGTCAGATGCTTAACCCATGCATCCGGGTGCATCCACCTTTCTGTATCTTGAGTTCGTGTTTGCACTATTACAAAACATGTCATAAGTAGCGTCTTATCAGTGTCGGTTGTGCAAAAATCGACACTGAAAACATATATGTACCGGTTGTTAAACTCCGGCGCGCGAACAATGGCTGAGGCGCTAAGAACCGGCACTGATAATGAAAGAACTATCGGTGCCGGTTCGTGTCACGAACCGACACATATAGTTGATGACAATCGATTTTCCAAAATTCCTAACTTTTTCATACGGTGTCGGATGGAGATAAATTTTATATGAAAATTATAACTTTCGATGAGATCTATAATTTTTTAGTTGACAACTTTTTCATTTGAAGTAATTTAGATACTGAAATAATCATAAAAAACTTTCAACATGAGAGGTCAAAAGGAAAATATCTCGTAGTACTGTTAGTAACGAGAGATAGGTGAGATGGTAAATAATATACGTGCAATGGAGGAGGTCGCGGCTTCGAATCTAATAGAACGCACATGCACGGAAAAACATGATGATGACATATGCGTGTGGGGTAGCTCGGGTCTCAGTCACTGGTTGGTTGAAAAAAAAATTCATTTTTTTCTTCGGAACATCGATTTTTGAAACCAACTATCAGTGCCGGTTTTAATTAAGAACCGGCACTGATAGCATTTTCAGTGTCGGTTAAAGAACCACCACTGATGATGATTTTAAATTAGTACTAATAACCTGTTATGTGGTAGTATTGATATTATCCAATCATATTTAATAGTTATGTTTTTTTAAGACACGGATACCTAGCTAGTTAAAAAAAAAGTTCTCTAGCCGTTCAGTCTTTGATCTACTTACGTGTTAGTACCTTTTCCTTTCGGATTGGTTAGGATCTTTGTTCTCGCGTCATATAATACATGGTCTCATTCTTCAATTGATGATTTGTAACTAAAGGATTACACCTCAACTACACCCATTGTTCAGAGGAACAATGACATCTTAAAAGAGAGTAAATTAGTATATTTAGAAATCTAAATTAATTTTGTTCTAAAAACTTTATAAGATAAATATATTTTAATTTCTATCTAAATATGTTTTAGATTTATCTAGTATGTTTACTCTACCACTCAAGAGGATTTGCAAACTACTCTAGCAAGACAAAATGCAAGTATGTAATGCGAAAATATAAATAAGGTTGAGAGACAAACTCGATATAAGTAATTTTTATCTCGTAGTATCGATAGTATGAACCCACCTCTAGTCCATGTTGGAGCACCACAAAGTATATGCTCCCGGTCGCCAAGTCTATTTCGGTCACGGCTCTTGAGCTACTAAGTCACCAAGACACAATCTCAAGTACGATGAGCCACCAAGACAAGATTTCACTACTAGCTTCTCTTCCAGTCACTTGCCATCGTGATCACTTTAGAGTTTGAACCACCAAAGCAAGGGTCTCTGCGTTCCTATACACATTAGAGCTCCACCAAGGATATGCTCCCGGTCGACACCCAGTCACGGCTCTTGAGCCACCAAGACACAAAGCCAAGCCCTCCACCCGGATGAGCCACCAAGCCAAGGTCTCACCAGTAGCATCTCTTTTGGTTCCTTGCCACCGTGATCACTTCGGAGCTTGAGCCACCAAAGCAAGGGTCTCCGCATCTCCGTACACGCTTCTCCTCGCCGCTCCACACCAAGTCGTAGGATCAACAAGCTTATCGGCGAGTAACCAAGATTCCAAGGTGCCAACGTATTACTTGGTACAAGGTTGGATCACTACTTGATCCACTCTCTAGGCAGCAATCACCTAGCAATACTCTCTCTAGACCCATAAACACTAATCACTCACTAATCTTATGCTTAATAGCCTTGGATGATCACATTAAGAACTTTGATGGCTTAGATGTCTTCTCAAGTGTGTATGAGCTTCCTCTAAACTCCAGCAGTATGCCACACCTTCAAATGACTGAGTGAAGGGGTATTTATATCCTCAAACCCACCAACTAGCCATTTTCCCAATGGCTCAGAAAAGCTGTTAACATCCGATAATCTGGTGAGAACAGTAGTACTAACATTAAATCATCTGGTGAGTACAAACTTAGAAACTAGTCTTTAGACTCCACTCAATACCTCTATGAACATAGGACACTCCGTTGTGCCTTCAAATTCATCATCGGATCTTCCGGTGAGTTATCTTGAGCCATCTGAGCCTTTACATCCTCCCTGTGTAAAATGCTCCAGTGCATTCATTCGGTGTTCATTCCATTCACACCGGACCATCCAGTGAGTTAAATCTTCTCTTCTTTTCCCTGAAAATGCTCCAGTGCAACTATCTCTGTGATCACCAGACTACCCGATGAGTTGATCTTTATTCTTCAGCACTTGCAGTCGCCTCTGCAAGAAATACTCTGGTGCTATACTTTGGTGTGCATAAACCAAGTACCGGACCTTCTGGTGAGTTGATCTTCAGTCTTCTGCACTTGCATTCTTCTCTGCAAGAAACGCTACGGTGTTACCCAATGTAGATCACCAGACTATCCAGTGAGGTCATCAACCTTCTCCCTTTTTGTCAAAAATACTCTGGTGAGTTTAACCTCTAAATACTGAACCATCCGGTGAGGCAATCAACCTTTAGACATAATACTCTGGTGAGTGCAAACTCCTCTACACTGGATCTTCTGGTAGGTCAAATCTTCATGGGACTTCTCCAATTCAGTCAATCTTTATCCTGGCTGTGGTGGCTTTTTGATATATTGCATCCATAAGACCTATTAATATATATTCTTGATAAATATGTTAGTCTCAATGACTATATTATTATTAATCATTAAAATCATAATCATATAGTTTAATAAGATCATTTTTGCTACTGTTGTTTCCATCTCTGGTGGCCCCTTAGGTTTGAGGTGGGGTGGGGTTTTCTTGGGTGGGCTATAGCGAAAGCTAGGGAAGGCAAAGCCTAGAGGTGGGGTTTGCAATTAAGTGGATTTAGGACCTGAATCTGGTGGCGATCATAGCCGAAGACATGGAAGGACGGCAGGGCAAGAGAGTGGATCTCCGCAGATGGAGGTGATTGCGGCTTCGAACAGCAGTGGAGGAGGTAATTAGGCACACATAGGGCTTGCCTTACGAGTTGGTTAATTGGAGAGGAAATAATATATGTGGTTAATGAGTTGATCGGCGCTGGTGACCAGAAAATAGATTGTTTTCAATCACCCTATGTTTCCCCTTGTCCAATGTGTGAGTAAAATTTTGTTACGTTTAAGTTATATTTTGTGGCTTTGCATCTTACAATTCAACTTCCATATTTGTCTTTTTGTTGTGTTACAAAGGATAAATACAGTAATAAAAAACTATTCTAAACAAGGAAAATAATAGATTTAAGTTTGGTTGAAGTCTACAGAATACAAATATACGAAAGGATTCTTAACCTAGACGAGGCAGCTGGGGTGTCAAGTGTGAAGTACTTCCATATGCTCCTTCCCCAATTTAGGACTCCTCGTAAGAAGAGTTATCAAACGCGAAGGGAAAAAGCGACGCAAACCAAAACCAGTCTTAATTAAGGGTGTTCAAACTATGTTCTTATTGGATCCGGTTGGAATTATAGTTCTCTTTGTTATTGTACCAATTGATCACGAAAACAAATACGATAAATAATACGGCGACTCTCCCCTGAAACATCTATCTTAAACTCTCATTATTATTTCTATGAAAAGTAATACACTAGTCGCACTGTCAATCCACCAAAAACCCTCCACGCAAGAATCTAGGTCTCATTTCGATGTCGTCCAATGATCCAAAACTAAGGGCAAAAGGTCCGTTTTGAAAATAAAGCCATCGATCAAGATCAAATAGATGTAGAAAAGGTTTAGCCAGGTGTGAATTTGGCAAATGTTCACTAAACCCGTTAGGTCAAATAACAACCATCAATTATTGATACAATGTTGTTATCTGAAAAGTAGTAAACATTTATTTCATTACATAGAAGAAAAATTATCTAATCAAGGTGGTTGTTGATGACAATCCTCCAAAGCTAAGGCCTAAAGTCCAATTTTAAAATACAGCCATCAATCAGTATCACATGGATAGAGACACTACCAAAATATAGACGGTTCCTAAGCATTACCAACTGGTGACATGTATGTGTGCTTGTGCGCGAGCCCACCCAACCAACTCGTCACACAGAGATTGTTGTCTTTAATATGATAAATATACCTTTTGATCGACCATCTTGTTCTCTCTATATTTATTAAAACCATCTTTTATTATTTTTATAAAAAATCGAAGCTAGGTGAGTTGAAAAATTAAATTTGTTGAGTGCTAAATCAACATATTATCATAGATGGTTCTAATTTAAAATATTATCATAGTTGATTTTTTTAGAAAGAACAGTCTGAAGATACTTTTTGTCCCACATTTCACACACAATTTTTATAAAGAATCATCTGTGATGATCAAGTATTACAGAGGATTTTTAACTATAGTTGTCACAAACGGTTTTTAATATTATTAACATTAATATTTTTATTACTTCATCTACTTTTCTTTCATAAAAAAATACATATTGTCGAGCATAAAATTTCTTATTTCTTCGTCACCTAAAATTACATATAGTGCAGCCCAAAATTATAATACTAAAAATATATAATTTAGTATAGATGTATTGTATTTTTGAGTTGCATATAGAAATATGTGTGCTCACTAAATAAGTGGTTGAAAGGACAAGAAATGTGAAAATTCAAAAATATTCTCACCCACTACCGAAGAACGAATCTTGAAGCATATCCGATACATAAAAAAGTGAGTAAAATGATAAAATATTCATTCAAATGATAAATGCCAATACCTTTTTTCCATGTGTTATATTGTGACTGAAATTGTCTTAATAAATAATTGTCTCAATTTTTTTTTGCTTTAGTTATTTTTTACGGCTTTACATCTTAATTCAACTTTTATATTTGACTTTATGGTGTGTGACATATGTTAAAAATGGATTCCTAAAAACAAGGATAAAACGTGTGACAAAAATTAGTGTAACCTAGAAAATTCAAAGATAAAAAAGAATTTATAACCTAGAAGACAACAAACTAAACTTAGACAGATCCTATAAATTAAACAAATAGAACTACTCATCAAGCAGATCCCATTTTGACGGGGATCCAATTCGAAGATAAGACTAAAATTCTGACACGAAAATAAAGCAATCAGTCAAAATCAAAGGGATAGAGAAAGATTTAGACAGCCAAGAATTTGGCAAGTATTCACCAGAAACTCAAAACACACAATACAAGACTGCACACCAACAGCCAAAATGTTAACCAAACTAAAAAGACCTTAGAAAGTTCAGAAGGGGACAGATCCAGAAAAAGATATCACCAGGTCGACTTACTAGAACACTAGCACCATTACCTATTTACTAAGTGTCACTTGTTATCTATAAATGAAATCTTAGAAGGATTAACACAAAGTTATTGGGAACATGGGAATTGAACTCGTCACATCTACATGTGCTTGTGCACGAACCCACAACCAATTTGTCACACTTGAATGTCACAAATATTCCTTTTTCACCATCTTCGTCTCTCTATATTTGTTAAAGCCATCTTTTATTATTTTTATAAAAATTAGAAGCTAGGCGAGTTAGGAAAATCAAATTTGTTGAGTGCGGATAAATCAAAAAAAATACCATAGATGGTTCTTAGTTTAAATATTGTCATAGATGGTTTTTACCTAGAACCGTCTATGATAGTGTAGTATTATAGACTATTTTTTTAATAAAGAACCGTCTGAAGATGCATTTTATCCCACTTATCACACACATTTTTTTTTAACAAAAACATCCATGATGATCAATTACCACAGAGGTTTCTCAATTTTATTTGTCACAAACTCCATTTAACATTATCCACATTGATATTTCTATTAGTTCATCTACTTTTCTTTCATAAAAAATTACATATTGTGAGTTTAAAATTCCTTATTTCTTCAACACCTAAAAATACATATTGTTTAACCTAAAATTATAATGTTCAAATATGTAATTTTAGTATAAATGTATTTTATATTTTAGTTGGGTGTAAAAATACGTGTGTTCACTAAATAAGTGGTTGAAATGTCAAGGAAAATGAGAAAATTCAGAAATATCCTCACGCACTACAGAAGAACAGATCTTGAAGCATAAACTATGCACATAAAAGTGGGTGAAATAATAAAATATTCAGGCGAATGATAAATAGCAATACCTATTTTTCCTTGGCTTATATTGTGACTGAGATTGTCTTAGTAAAGAAGTGTGTCAAATTTTGTTTTGCTTCAGTTATTTTTATGGCTTCTCATTTTAATTCAACCTTTATTTTTTGTCTTTGTGTTGTGTTACATATGATAAAAACTAATTCCTTAAATAATGATAAAACCTGCGACAAAAATTAGTATAACCTAGACTATTCAAAGATAAAAAAGAACTTCTAACCTAGGCTACTAGAAACTAAACTTAGATATGGCCTACAAATAGATAAACAAACAGAACTACTCATAAGGCAACCCGGTAAAACATCTGTCTCACTCTTCTTGCTGAAAATTTGTACAACAGTCTTACATTGAATCCAAACAGAACCTTGCACTCAAGTAGGTACTGCTTCAATGTCGTCCAACGATCCGAACTTCCGAAGCTAAGATGTCTATTCATCTAGGTCCAATTTCGACGGAGATCCAATCCGAAGCTAAGGAGAAAAGTCTGATTTCAAAATAAAGAAATCAGTCAAGATCAAATGGACAGAGAAAGATATGACAGCCAAGAATTCGGCAAATATTGGCCAGAAACCCAAAACAAACAAGACAAGATTACACAGGAACAACCAATGTTAACCAACCGAAAGAGATCTTTGAAACTTCAGCAAGGACAGATCCAAAAAAAGATATCACCGGGTCGAATTACTGGAACACTAGCATCATTACCTTTTCAATAAGTGTCACTTGTTATCTATAACTAAAATCTTAGAAGGATTAACACAAAGTCATTGGGAACATGGGAATTGAACTCGTCACATGTAGATGTGCTTGTGCGCGAGCCCACACAACCAATTTGTCACACTTGAATATGACCAATATTTCTTTTTCACCTTCTTCGTCTCTCTATATTTGTTAAAGCCATCTTTTATTATTTTTATAAAAATTCGAAGCTAGGCAAGTTAGGAAAATCAAATTTGTTGAGTGCGGGATAATCGAAAAAATATCATAAATGGTTTTTAGTTCAAATATTGTCATAGATAGTTGTTACCTAGAACAGTTTATGATAGTGTAGTAGTATAGGCTATTTTTTTTTTATAAAGAGCCGTCCGAAGATAAATTTTACCCCACTTATCACACACATTTTTTTTAACAAAAATCATCCGTGATGACCAATTACCACAGAGGTTTCTCAATTTTAGTTGTCACAAACTGTTTTTAATATTGTCCACATGGAGATTTTTATTATTTCATCTACTTTTCTTTCATTGAAAATTACATATTGTGAGTCTAAAATTTCTTATTTCTTCATCACCTAAAAATACATATCATTTAACCTAAAATTATAATGCTAAAATATGTAATTTTAGTATAAATGTATTTTATATTTTAGTTGGGTGTAAAAATACGTGTGTTCACTAAATAAGTGGTTGAAATGTCAAGGAAAATGAGAAAATCCAGAAATTTCCTCACCCACTACAGAAGAACGGATCTTGAAGCATATCCTATTCATGCAAATGATAAATAGCAATACCTATTTTTCCTTGGCTTTATTGTGACTGAGATTGTCTTAGTAAAGAAGTGTGTCAAATTTTGTTTTGCTTCAGTTATTTTTATGGCTTTTCATTTTAATTCAACCTTTATTTTTTGTCTTTGTGTTGTGTTACATATGATAAAAACTAATTCCTTAAAATAATGATAAAACCTGCGACAAAAATTAGTATAACCTAGACTATTCAAAGATAAAAAAGAACTTCTAACCTAGGCTACTAGAAACTAAACTTAGATATGCCCTACAAATAGATAAACAAACAGAACTACTCATAAGGCAACCCGGTAAAACATCTGTCTCACTCTTCTTTCTGAAAATTTGTACAACAGTCTTACAATGAATCCAAACAGAACCTTGCACTCAAGTAGGTACTGCTTCAATGTCGTCCAATGATCCGAACTTCCGAAGCTAAGATGTCTATTCATCTACTTCCAATTTCGACGGAGATCCAATCCGAAGCTAAGGAGAAAAGTCTGATTTCAAAATAAAGCAATCAGTCAAGATCAAATGGACAGAGAAAGATTTGACAGCCAAGAATTCGGCAAATATTGGCCAGAAACCTAAAACACACAAGACAAGATTACACAGCAACAACCAATGTTAACCAACCGAAAGAGATCTTTGAAACTTCAGCAAGGACAGATCCAAAAAAAGATATCACCGGGTCGACTTACTGGAACACTAGCATCCTTACCTATTTAATAAGTGTCACTTGTTATCTATAACTGAAATCTTAGAAGGATTAACACAAAGCCATTTGGTCCATGGGAATTGAACTCATCGCATGTAGATGTGCTTGTGCGCGAGCCCACACAACCAACTCGTCACACTTGAATATAAATATTCATTTTGACCTTCCTTTTCTCTCTATATTTGTTAAAACCATCTTTTATTATTTTTATAAAAAATTGGAAGCAACCTTTTCCTTGTTCATATTTCGTGTTCATAAAGCATCCCAGCATCTTTGTTCCAACAGGTTGGCTATAGGTTAAGGAAAAAGGGGCAAACCTTAGCTAAATTGACTTACTGATGCGACATCACGTGGCAAAGTGTGCTTACCTGTCTAGTAAATCATCACTCCAGACATGTTTCATATTTCCTGATTGATGAAAGTACGGCCTAGAGCTATACTTTCTAAGGGTTGAGTCGTTTTCGTCTTCCCTGCAGAATAAGCACACTTCTATAATTAAACCGCCTTAAGTATAAATTTCCAGTTAGATCAAACAGGCTTAGTCATGCATAACCTAAATTAAAGGAACAGGAAGTTGATCTTTCACTCATCATGAACATCGTGAAGTAGTCTAGAAGCCATAAAAGAAGAAAAAGAGAAGAAAGTAACTTCGGATCTAAATTTGTACAGTTTTCTTTAAAAAATGTATATTTACAAAATTACAAAGATAAGTTTGCGGTTAGTATCCCTTGTACCTCTTGTCTGCAGAGTGCATGCCTATATCAGATGCAAAGGCAAAGGCCGGCAACCAATTGATGATTAATTGCAATACAAAAAAAAATGCCTATTTAACCTGCTAAAAGACTTCTTGATGGCCCAGCTCATGCATAGAGGACAGGACGTCTTTTACCTAATAGTAGTTCAGAAGAGGATGAATTCTGAGTGGGGGAAGTTTGTTTGGACCAGTACAAATGTAGCAACATGTATACAGGGTGCCAAGAAAATTCAGGCAATGCTGAGAGCCTGAGCCCAGTGACGACTAGCTGCCTGCATCGGCGTCCACGGTTCATGCGCGACAGCGAAAATCTACTCACAAGAAAACATTCTAACAAGGAAGGGAAATATTCTAACATGTAGTCACGCTACTCACAATAAAACATCCCCTCTTTTTTGCAACAGAAAATTAAACATTGTTGGTGCAACTCTTTTTTCTGATAGTGCTGCAACAATGACTGAAAAGACATCATACAACAATACACGGGGCTCCTAAAGCGATAATCTATAGCCCATGTGCCTCTCGATCGGTGGCCAGTGAGATCAACAAGAAGATTATTAGGTCCATTGTTTTGCAGGAACAATAATATTAGGTGTAACGGTTTTTGCCCATGTCTTTATTTTGTTTTCCGTTGGGGACTATATATCTTCGAGTTGTTCGCGTGGAATTCATTTTTACCATGACGTGGATTATACTAAAATAATGACTATATATGTTGATATTTGAATTTCCTTTTTTTCTGCAAGAATACTCTTGATTTTCTTAAAGGGCAATCGTGATAAATTTAGAATGACGAAAGGAAATCACATTTATACTAATCGAATAATCTTTTTTCTGAGATAATACGAATCGAATTCTAGTCCGGTAGCTCTAGTGCTCAATAACAGCCCAACCAATAAAAAAGCCAATGCAAGCCTCCATGAACTTTGACAGCTTCAATTGGCCAACCTCAGAACAGAAATAATGGTTGCCTTGTCTAAGAACCACTACTACAGAAATAAATTTATATGTTGACCCATCACTGATGATTTATAAGCCACACGGAAAGAATCTGTCATCATGACTTATAAACCGGTAGTGATAAGTGTCATCACTGTTGGCCCAGCTCTCTCATCACTACCGGCTGAAGCTACCGACCGACAATGATATTAGGGGTCATCACTACCGGCCGATAGCTTGGGCTGTTAATGATTCTCAGTTCCCTCATCATTGTTGGTTGAAGCCACTGACTGGCAGTGATATCAAGGCATCACTGCCGGCTGGTTATATGAGCCGACAGTTATGCCTCAGCTATATAAAAGTGGCCCTCTCCTTCCTCAAGCTCGAGCACAACAGAGGAGCTCTGTTCTTACTCAGTGGTGGCCATTTTTGGTCACCAAGTTCTTGGGGGCTTCAAATTTTTTAGGAATCCTCATGTTGTAGGTGTTCCAAGGTATGTAACTTTATCTCCAATTTATTTCTAGTTAAATTATATTTTCTAAATTGCTCTAGAATTTGAAATGATGGAGATGAACATATGGCCATGACGTTTGAAGATAATGTAGATGAAATTATACCTCATTTATGATATGGAAACTTCAATTAGTAGCTTGTGGTGGAAACTGTTTTTATTTTTGATGTACATTAGCTATTGATATAAGCATATTTATTTTTTGATTTTTAATGAATTAGATAAATTAGCCATAAAATTAAGGTATATAGCAAGCTCTAATTATATTTTTATATTTTAATTAATTAGCAAGCTCCAATATAGAAACTTTAGGTATGAGCATATTTATTTTTTTAGTTTTAATGAATTAGAAAAATTAGCTAAGATATTTAGGTATGTAGCAAGCTCCAATTATATTTTTTATATTTTAATTAATTAGCATGTCCCAATATGGAAAGTTAAGGTATGAGCATATATATTTTGATTTTTAATGAATTAGAAAATTCAGCCATGATATTTAGGTATGTAGCAAGATCCAATTATATTTTTTATATTTTATTTAATTAGCAAGCTCCAATATAGAAACTTTATCTATGAGCATATTTATTTTTCATTTTTACTTAATTAGTTCTACATAAGGGTTGAATAATAATGAAATTTTCTAGGATGACACCAATAAACACTCATCAGAAGCGGACGTGAAAGCATACAAAAGGCGGCTCCTCCAACCTAGGTCAATTGCCGTTAGAAGATGGCGAGGTAATTTATTTGTTGGTGATTACAAAATATTCTAATATTTTAAATATGGATTTATAATAATAATATAATTGTAAATTTACAGAAGAGATATGTACGATGCGAATCGTTTGAGTGCAGAGTATAAGAACGGTATGGAGTATTTCCTGGTAGCAACCGCAGTGCACAAGTCAAATACAAAGTCTCAATACATGTGATGTCTATGCGTCGATTGTGAGAACAAGAAGAAGTTTTCCACCACCCATCAGATACATTCCCACTTGATGCTATGGGGCTTTATGTCTGGCTATACCCGTTGGACCGAGTAGAGTGAAGCTGAGATTGTACAGGAAGAGCAATACATTGGCAGAGAAGACGAAGACTTGTGCATTGATATGCTGGCTGACGAATGAACCGATATGCCGCCTATCGGAGATATGTTAGTCGATGATGATCTAGAGCCGATGTTGGTTGATGACGATGACGATGATCTACAGTAGATGTTGCGTTATGGGGAGGGAAACTTCACCAATGAAAGAAAGTTTCAAAAGTTCCAGTGTATGGTAGAGGACTCTAAAACACCATTGTTCTCAGGATGCGAAAATGAGCACACAAAGTTACATATCGTGCTTTCACTGCTACAATTGAAGACAAGCAATGGGTGATTTGATACAAGCTTCACAGAGTTGTTACTGTTCTTGAAAAAATTACTTCCAATGAGAAATGTGCTGCCAGAAAACACGTACCAAGCTAAGCTTTTTTGTGTGCCCATTAGGGTTAGAAGTACAGAAAATACATACATACCCAAACGATTGCATGTTGTATCGCGAAGAGCATGCAGAATTGGAAGCATGTTTGGTATATGGTGCAGCACGGTACAAGTGTGACAATGATGATATCGATGGTGAAGGAAAGAAGAAAAGGCCTCCTATCAAGGTGATGTGGTATTTTCCTGTAGTCCCCCATTTGAAGCATTTATTCGCGAACAAAAAGCATGTCACCTTGATGCGATGGCACGCCGAGGAGCGCAAGGATGATGGAATGTTGAGACACCCTGCTGATTCTACATAGTGGAGAAATATCGATAGAAAATACAAGAAGCTCTTTATAGAAGATGTGAGGAATATAAGATTTGGGTTGAGTACAAATTATTTGATTCTTCTCTAGTATAGCCATTATTGATCGTAGCCGCAATTGCAGTGCAACCAGAGTTCTGCAAGTGTTATGCGGGAAGTATCAGGAGCGCGGAGGATCCTGACTACAACCAAGAACTCAAAGAGAACTTTGAAGAAGACAAGTCCTATCTCCTTGATCATATTGAATCTATGTTTTCAAATAATCTACATGATCAACTTAAAATTGGTTTTATTATCGCATGTGCTATGTATTGTGCTATTTTTAAACTACTTGCAATAGTTAAATCCTATCAAACACTTGCCATGCCTTAAATGTCATCATCCAACACACATATCATCCTAGGATTACCTGTTATTATCTATATTAATGACAAGTGGCGTCTTGATAACTAGCATGCTTAGGATTGAATACGTCTCCTCGGAGACGTCAAGTTTAAAACAATTCTCCTTAGAGATAAGACTTACTGCTATCAATGATAACTCATATACCATGAATCCTTGATGGTTGTAAATTCCATGATGTTTGTGAAATCCTTGATGTCGTGTGGGATATGGTGGGAGCTATGTAAAAATGGGTGAAAACTGCTTAGGCAGGGGCAGATAGAGTAGTACTCTGGACGAGGATGCTCTTGGGGGCTTGAGTTACCTTTGTGGTATTCATTGCTGGAAGATACCTGCCCTAGCCGTTTAAGGACCGAGTCATTTCGCAGCCATGTCTTAGCAACCCCATACAACCATACGTCCTGCATGGGTATGACTTGACTTCTCCTTCATCGAACTGAGTTGGGCATCATACTAGAAGGCTGGGAGCAGCGAGCAGTCAAGTGGCCATCTGTCCCTCTGTTTGGAGGTTGCTAGTATCGGCCTAGGCTTAAAAAGGGGACTGGCCTTCAGTACATGGACTATGACGCTTGTGGGTAAATCTCGTAGAAAAGCCCGGCAGAAAAGGTGATTGGAGTGTGTCGGTATGATTTGCTCCTCTGCTTGCAACAGTTGGAGGCTAAGCATATTGTGTGGGTAAAGATGTACAACCTCTATAGAGTGTAAATCTATTCGAATAGTCATGTCCACGATCATGGACATTCGAAGGTAGAACATTTTTTACTAGACTCTAGTGCGTGTATCTTGATGAGTGAGTGTGTGGACTAGATGTCCGTGTGACGAGGTTGCTGGTTGAATCCGCCAAGATCTGTGTGGTACTAGAGGTACACCAGATGTGATGAAAGGTACTGCAGAGTGTGGCGTAGACCCTCCCAGGACCGAGAAAACCCCAGATATAGCTTGTTACTTGGTTTTGAACTATTTAAACTATTTTAAAGTCAATCATAGATGATACAATTGGATATATGCATAAACTTCTTTACGCCTATAACTAAACCGTAAAGCCTTATCCTTGAAGCACCCCTTTATGCATCTATCAAACACCTTGAAGTACTATAGGGCTTGCTGAGTACCCTCCGTACTCATTCTTGCTGTTATTCAGATGAGGAAGCCGATGCTGATTTCGCCGGAGGTGAAGGCAAGGATGAAGAATAGTCTTAGAAGTCACGTCCGCACCCTAAGCTGCTTGTGGCTTGGGCTTTTGTTTTCCGCTATGTTTTGTTAGCCTCTCGGCCAGGTTTGTAATATTCGGTATAGTTTGTAAACCTTTATACTCTGTAACCTTAATAATTATATTTGAAGTTTGACTGTGATATTACAACTGTTATACTGTGCGTATCAGCTACTTAATCCGGAGACTGATACTAGAGGCATAGGAGATTCCAGGAACGGTGTCTCTACAAGGAGGACCAGGAGCCCGCTGACCATGCTGTTGCCGCAACTGAGGTGGTGGAGGAGGAGCCTTCCTGCATCGCCATCGACCCCACGGAGGTGGACCAGCAGGAGCCCGTGTCGCCGTCGAGGTAAGCCTCCAGATGAACCATGCCCTGAAGAGCAATAGCTTCTAGCAATTGCTTTCATCTTTTTGGTAAAACTAGATAAATGCATGTGCATTGCTATGGGTAAGACTCATAATACTACAATGCTGCAATAGTGTGTTCTGGCAAATGACCACAATTTTTTATAATGGCCATTGGCGAATTAATGATTTGGGCTGTGCTTCATCTAATGCCAAACTTCTGCATGTTATTTAGGCTATTAGCATTCTAGATAATCAAACAAAAAAAGTGATTATGTCTTGATGACCACTCTGCCATATTGGTTTCTTTCTTGACTGGTTAATTCTATCACAAAGACAATTCATCTTTAATTTAGATGGTCGAACCTAGTTCTAGAACATGAACTTTCAATTGAACTTGAGCAACAATTGTTCCGGGGCGGGGTGATCGGAGGTGATGAGCATCCTTAACTTTATTTCTTTGGATAGTCACTAATTTAGCGTACAATCTTCTCAACTCATATATCTATGCTTTTGGCATTGATGGCATCATTACCATGTGTAGTTCTTTGAAATGAATCTTTTATTAGAATATACTTAGTTTGTAAACTCTGTGGATTGAGATTCTGGTGACTTTGGATAGTTGTTGCTAAGGATCAAATCTACCAAATGTCATAGATCATGAAATTTGCCAAGGTGTAACAAACGCTTGGACATATGCCATATAACATCATATCTATCTGTTGTCGATCCTTTTGGTTATGTAATATCATATATATCTGTTGTCAATTAGCTTCTACTTTTATTTTCATATTTCAAATAATATTTATGAGTTCACATATGTTGTACCATTTATTTATGAGTTCACTCTAAATAAATGATGCACTAGCATTCATTTAGTTGTTAATTCTTAAAAAAAAGGAGACATCAATGCTTGTGGCTTGAATATTTTTTAGAGTACATGTTATGTAATTCCTTCCCCTATAGAAGTTAGATGAGCAAATGATGAAAGAAGATAATTATTTACCATAAATATGACTGCAAAGCTCTAAAATTGCCTAACTTTGAAAATAAGGAGAAGAAGTGTGATTTCACGTGTAAAGATGCCGTAATCCTAGTTCTGGTTGTAATCAACATTATTTTGCCATGTAAGATGATGTGACTTGTAAGATCAATGTATCACTTGTCAGTATCTTTGTACCTATTTTTGCCAATTTTGGTATGTAAGATGTGATTTTTTTATTAAATGTGGTCATAAAATGTACTCAATTACAATATTGTATGTGTATACATTCTATCTTTCGACAGCCTCTCTCCCTCCCTCGTCAGCTTTCTCTCTATCTCCCTCCTTCCCCAGCTCCCTATCTATAGAATACTCAACAGCTCATCATCATCGTATGCAGAACTCTCGGGAACGGATGGCACCACCAATCGTCGATCCGGCCTAGGTGCCAGAAGGAGATGTGCCACCGTCAAACATTGAAGAAGGTAGCCCAATAAACTACCTCAATCTGGACCAAACAAACACATGTGGAGGCGATGAGGTAATTCAAAAGTACATTAATGCATTTGTTGTACATATTATCGTATAGGTTCTTAATACTTTTTTTGCTTATTTGTTGATGCCTGATTCTCTGGAGGGTCACAATAATGAGTAATCTCAGGAGCGGCATCATGTCTAAGGTCCCTCGAAGATACCTACGAGATGATTTATGATCACGGAGGTCTCACCTGCAGGGGAGTCAACTGCACCAGAGAAAGTTCTGAGGCCGTACAAGTAAGTTTGTGGGATAGCTATTAAGGATCACGTGCCCATCAGCTACAGATTGTAGATTGGCAAATGAGGTGATCCACACGTGATTCATGATTCAATCAAGAATGACATCTTGTGGCCCATCGTATTAGGGAGGTTCAGGTTCCTGAAGAGACAGATATGAAAGTAGTTAAGCATAAGACACTAATAATCATGGGCATTTCTTTTAAGAATTGGAAGGACACACTAAACAGAACCTATGTGTAGAATTGTACAACACCATATTTCAGCAAATGGCTACAACTAGAAGATCATTGGCAAGCCTTTGCGGGGTATAAGTTATCGGAAGAAGCATAGAAGTTTAGTGAGGTGAACAAAGAAAACTTGAAGAAGAATCTTTACCCCCACAAAGTTGGCAGTCGTGGGTACATGAGGAAAGAATAGCAGTGACAACAAGAGGTAGATGAACTGCACGAGAGAGGTGTCACACCCGAGACGGAGGGCTGGAGCAAACGATCGACGCGCTTCCTTCGTGGGAGGGGTGCTTCGTACTCAGAGGATGGAAGCTTATGCTTTACAACCTCCAAAGACCAAGAAATAATGCAAACTCTTGCAAAAAGGCTTACGTACTCCCACACACAATCTACACAAGGCTCTTTCAAGCCAGATAGGGATAGGGATGAGCTCACCTCGGCCCTAGGAAACAAGGAGCACAGTGATCACACACGAGGCGTTGGTGTGATGGGTTGCAAATATAGATTCTCATGCGCCATCAACAGTTACAAGAGTTGAAAGAGATTCCAAGTAGAGCAAGATGCAGAACGAGAGGCAGAACAAGCTAGGATGTTGAATATGCTTGAAATTGAGCTACAACATGAGAGGGAACAAGTAGACAAAAAAATAAGACAAGCATTACAGGAAGCCATGAGGCATGAACGAGGCGCCATTAGGAGTGAACAGGAAAAAACCGTCAGCATCAACTAATGTTGCGTGCTCTAGCCCCAATGGTCTTCGGAATAGTTGTGCATCCATAGGAGTTTTGGGAGCTGAATTGATCACTTATCCCATGGACCACAACACAACGGGGACACCGTGTGAACTAAAAATTGGTTCTAAGAATGTTACCATCGAGGTGGCTTCTGGCGTGGCTTATCCTAGCGACGCCCATGAACTTTTGCACGGACGTCTGATATCGGAGGGCCATACCGTGGTCGAAGTAGACGAGGCAGTTGACCATTACCCTTATGTTGAGGTGGACTATCACGTAGAGGAGGGGGTGAATAGTATAGGAGAGAACGAGAACACATTCATCGCGTGGGAGAAGACCTACATAGTGTTTCCACTAGGGACAGCTCCTGAGAATCTCTACTCTTCACTACACCTTGGGCCATTATCGCCTCGTACATCTCCCTCTCCTAAGCCATCTCCTAGAAGAAGTCCACCTCCTCAGCCATCGCCTCGAAGAAGTCCACAGCTAAAGAAGCCAACACCATTAAGAAGCCAGCCATCATCTTATAAAACACGATCAAGTTCTGCAACATCCAAGAATACGACATCATCTAAGAAGTCAGCGCCATCTAAGAAGTTGGTAGAACCCAAAGATGTCTATTCACTTAATACTGAGGAAACCAAAAAACATTGTGGACGCCAATGTAACAGTTCATTTTCATCCTCCAGCACCTCCACCGAAGATAGCATGAAATTTTTCATGAATATAGCCAACATTAAACAGACGAGGATGGCTTCAAGTAAGTCACCAACTGACTACGAACGCATCAGCAAGAAGCAGACCAAGAGCAAATCAGGTCAATCATTGAGAATGCTCCAAGCATTGGGGACTTCCTGGCTATTTCTAGATTAACAGCAGAGGAACTAGCACAACTCATTGCGGGAGTGGGAATCCCAAAGTTGGATGTTACATGGCCATTTGAGTTGGGCAAACCTTCGGTCAAACCAGATATAGAAAGAAATCTTACAACTCAAATGCGCCGATTACATCTGTAGTATTTGCTGCAGTCCAGATAGGGTTTTGAGGCATTCCTCATAAAATACAAAGATGAATATTTCCTCAACGAGGACGACTACTTCCGAGTGAAATTCGAGTGCTTGTATGAAATGTACAAGAAAGATACCCTCGACATGTCCATAGTCAGAGCATGGACTCTATAAGTGACTTATGTATATAATTCGCGTTATATGATCTTGTACCTTCAAATCGGCTGACTAACTTCTCTCTTTTGTAGAATGGAGATCCGCTCATGCATACATGAATTAGATAATAAAGTAGGATTCATCAATCCTAGGCTTATCAATGAGGAACTTGTAAGGGGGAGTCTAGACTTCACCGAGAACTATTTATTAAAGTGTCTGCTTTATCATCAATACAAGACATCTGTACTCTTACCCTACAGGTTTGAGTACGTGTTTGTGTGCCAGGGCATTCTCCTTTTATGGGCAACTTGATTCTAGTACTAATTTGCTATGGTGATATATTCCTGTAGTTTTTATTGGATCCTGCTTGTCATCCACCTAGACTCGAGCAAGATCATTGTCTTGGACTCACAACAGAGAGATAAGAAGAATTACCAAGACCGCATCGATATGCAAAACAGGTAAACTCGATCATTTAATCTTCTCATCAATTGCATCTAATTTTAGTTGGTATTCATATTCACATACATTGTATACACAAGATACTGCAAAAAGAGTGTTATCTACCGTCCATATAGGAAACAATATGATGTAACAACCGACTTTTCAGTACGTAGGGAATATTCATGTCTTGTATTTTCTACTAAATAAAAAGGTTCAATTCATTTCAACTAACGAATCCTTTCCTCTTAAAGTGTATGAGGCAACAATCTCTACGGGTTCTATATTCTTACTTTCATGCACGCATTTAGCGAAGACGGAAATGCTGTCATGTTTAATGATGTTGAGGTATGAAATTACATAATGATGCTTTCTTTTCAATTTCTATACGTGTTCAAGGACTAATTCTTTCGGTTCTTCAAACAATGCACAAGTGCGATACTCCCTGAGGAAATACATGCCATTTAAGAACAGATCGTCGGGGTTTTCATCGAACATGTTATCAACCCAAACGGTGAGTTTCATGAACCGATTATGCCGTCGACATGTAACAGACCTTCAGATGACACCATACCTTCTAGTACAGAGTATGCGATAAGGAGGAAGTCTACCAAGAAGCTTGACAACATATATATCATTAAGCCAGATTAAGTAGCTTTATTTACATATTAATAAAGGACATGAATTACTGTGTATTTATGAAGGTATTTTTATTATTGATTCACATTAAATATATCTCACTATATGCTCATTGTATGCATGTATTGAGAGGGAGGGAGAGATGGAGAGAGGAGAGGACAGAGGCGAGAGGGAAGAGAGGACAAAGAGGAGAGAGAGAGATGTGGGAGAGAGAGGAGAGACAAAACACTTCCGGCCAGCCGGTAGTGATTCTACGGCTATCACTGTCTGTTGATACCGCCAGCCGATAGTGATACCAGGGTATCACTGCCCGTTGCCTACTGTTGGCTCCAAAACTAGCAGTGAAGGGGGTTTTGGAGCTGACTGTGAAGGGGTTCTGTAGTAATGAACCTAGAACAAAATGATGGTAACATGATTAAATAAGTGCAGGGTAGCAAAGGAACACCAACTTGTATATCTTACACCAACTAGTAATTTGTGGTGTTAAATGGATTGGAACCAATTTCTATAAAAATCATGCCGAAAAAATAAAAAAAATTAATTTGTCCGATAAATCTATGATAAATCGGGTTTCTGGTTACTTGGTAAGGTTTTCCCTGGTGCCATGTGTATTCACTACTACAGAAAACCCATTCACTGCCGGCTCCAAAACCCCCTTCACTGCCAGTTCTGGAGCCGACAGGGGGCAATGGGCAGTGATAGTCGAGGACTATCATTGCCGGCTCGGGGGACCGGCAATGAAGGGGGTTATCACAGCCGGCTAAATCCTTCGGCCGGTAGTGATTCGCTAGCATCACTGCCGGCTGTATCCTTCGGCCGGCAGTGATTTACTGGAATCACTGCCGGCCGAAGGTTTGAACCGCAATATTTTCCCACTCCCCCCTCTGCAGTCCTCCTCTCTGTCCTCTCTGTAGTCTCTCTCTCTCCTCGATCTCTCTGTCTCTCTCTCAATACATGCATACAATGATATATATATATTTACTGTAAATCAATAATAAAAACACCTTCATTAATGCATAGCAATGAACACATATTATAAGTCAGGCATCGACAAACACACAAATATTACAAGTCACCCCCTGAAAAGTCAATTGAGTTGAGCCAGTCCAGTATCCCTCTATCTCTCTCGCAATGAGGACCGCGTCCACGCACTAACGATTGATGGCGTGAGTACGTCCGGGGACGCCGAGGGGCCGATGATGGTGGAGCAGAAGACCCGGCAACGCCTGATCTACAGCAGCGTCGCCTATACTCCAGGCTCGCTGGCGTGTCCAAGACATCAAAGTCTGACGCCTGAACGCCTCTAGGTTTTGAGCCTTCGGCCTCCTCCATAGCACACTAACGGGCCACCCTCTCGTCCTCCTCCATAGCACACTAACGGGCCACCCTCTCGTCCTCCTCCTCCTGGGTGCGTTTACGGGATACTTGCTTCTCCGCAGTGCACAGCTCACGGACTAGCCTCTCATCCTCCTCCTCTTGGGCATGTTTACAAGACGTTGCTTCTTGCTTCTCCTTCGCATCATCGTTGGAAGGCCATTGTGTCCAAGAGTCATCCGATGATACCAACTTCGCATCATACATAGTAATTCATATCATTCGTTAACAAATGAAAAAATCTACGATTTACAACTAAATAAGTGCTGGTTCTATGATATGACATCCATTGTGAGGATGACAAGTGGGACCTGGTCCCACATGTCATTGACACACCGGTGGCATATCGTAGAACAGGTAATGTCATTCATTAATATTGTTTCAATTGCGGAAATAGAATACGTCAAGCCCCTTGGTAGCCTTCCTCCTTGTCGCATACTCTCTGCTAGAAGGTAAGGTGTCATCTGAAGGTCTCGCACGCGTGGATGGCATGATCGGTTCATGAAACTAGATGTTTAGGTTGATAATATGTTCCAATAAGAACCCGGCCATCTGTTCTTGAAGGCATATATTTCAGCAGGTTGTAACACACTTGTGCATAGTTTGGAGTTCTGCGTTTGAAGTATCTAAAGAATTAGTCCTTGAACACGTGTAGAAATTGAAAAGAATGCATACCTTAAGGTCATTGAACCTAACAGCGTCTCCATCCAGCTGAATGCGTGCATGAAAGTAAGAACATAAAACACGTAGAGATTTGCTGGGTGGCTACCTCGTACACTTCAAGAGGAAGGGATTCGTTAGTGGAATGAACTGACCCTTTTTATTTAGTAGGAAATGCAAGACATGAATATGTATAGTGTACCGGAAAGTTAGTTTTTACAGCGTACTCCTTCCTGAATGGAAAGTGGATAACACTCTTCTTGCGGTATCTTGTGTACACCCTGTACGTGAATATGAATATCAATTAAACTTAGATGCAATCATTGAGAAGATTAAATGATCGAGTTAACTTGTTTAGCATGTCGATGAGGTGTTGGTAAGTCGTCTGATCTCTCTTTTGTGAGTCCAACACAATGATCTTGCTCAAGTCTGGGTTGATGACAAAGAGGATCTAATGAAAACTGCAGAATATGTCACCATAGTAAATTAGTACTAGAATCGAGTTGCCCATAAAATGAGTACGCCCTTACGTGCAAACACGTACTCATAGCTGTAGGGTAAGAGTATGAATTTCTTGTATTGGTAGTGAAGCAGACACTTCAATAAGTAGGCCTCAATGAAATCTGGATTCTTCGTTACAAGTTTTTGGTTCATAAGGCCAGGATCGATGAATCCTACTTTCTTATCTAAGTCTTGTTCATATGCTTGGATCTCCATTATACGAAAGAGAGAAGTTAGCTATGCAATTTGAAGGTGCAAGATCATATATCGTGAATTATATGCATAAATCACTTACAGAGTCCACGCTTTGGGTATAGCCACATCGAGGGCATCTTCCTTGTACAGTTCACACAAGTGCAAGAATTCCAACTAGAAGAAGATGTTCCCATTAAGGAAATATTCATCTTTGTATCTCACGGGGAACGCCTGAAAACCTTGCTTGGACTGCTCCAAGTACCATTGATGTAATCGATGCATTTGAGTTGGATGGTTTCTTTCTATATCTGGTTTGACCAAAGGTTTGCCCAACTCAAACTACCATAAAACATCCGACTTTGATATATCTACTCCCATAGTAAATCGTGCTAGTTCTTCTGTTGTTAATCTAGAAGAAGCTAGAAAGTTCGCAATGCTTGGAGCATCCTTAATGATTGGGCCTGGTTTGCTCTTGCCCTGCATTTTGCTGATGCGTTCATAGTCAGTCAGCGGTTTACTTGAAGCCGACCCCGTCTATTTAGCTTTGGCCATTTTCATGAAAAAATTCAAGGTATCTTCAGGCACAACAAGCTTCGGTGGAGGTGGTGGAGGATGGAAATGAGACGTGACACTGGCGTCCACAACCTTTTTTGTTTAGTCAGCAGTGAGTGAATAGACTTCTTAGATGATGTCGTCTGCTGAGATGTTGCAGGACTTGATCTTGTTTTCCGAGCTAATGGCTTGCTTCTTGATGGTGTTGGCTTCTTGAGCGATGGACTTCTTCGAGGTGATGGCTGAGGAGGTGGACTTCGTTTGGGAGATAGATGAGGAGAGGGAGATCTTCTAAGCGATGATGGCCCAGGGTGTAGTGGAGAGTAGAGAGTCTCTGGAGCTGTCCCTGGTGGAAACACTATGTAGACCTTCTCCCATGCGATGAATGTGTGCTCGTTCTCTCCTATAGTGTTCGCCCCCTCCTCCGTGGGGTAGTCCACCTCAACATGGCAGTACCGATCAACTGCCTCATCTACTTCGACCGCAATGTAGCCCTCTGGTATCGGGCGTCTGTGCAAATGTTCATGGGAGCCGCGGGAATAAGCCACGCCAGAAGCCACCTTGACGGTAATGTTCCTAGCACCAATGTGTAGTCCACACGGTGTCCGTGTTGTGATGAGGTCCACAGGATAAATGATGGGGTCAGCTCCCGAAACTCCTGTGGACGCACAACTACTCTGACGACCACCGGGGCTGGAGCGTGCAAACTTAGGAGACGTTGCTAGCCATTCCTGTTCGCTCACAATGGTGCCTCGATCAGGCATGCATCCTTATGCTACTGCTTGTGCTATTTTTTCTTCTGTATGTTCCATGTCCTTTTTTATCTCTTGTTCAAGCATTTTCATCATCCTAGCTTGTTCTACCTCTCGTTCTGCATCTCGCTTTGCTTGGGATCTCTTTCGGCTCTTGTAACTGTCGACTTCGCTTGGGAATCCATATTTCCAACCCATCACCCCAACGCCTCATGTGCGACCACTGTGCTCCTTATTTTCCAGGGCCAAAGTGTGCTTGTCCCTATCTCTGTTTGGCTTGAAAAAGCCTTGTGCAGACTACTCGTGGGCTTCCACAAGCTTTTTGCAAGCATTTGCCTCACTTCCTAGTTTTGGAGGTCATAAAGCATAAGCTTTCATAAGACGAGTAAGAAGCACCCCTCCCAAGAAGGAAGCGCATTGATCGATCACTCCAGCCCTCCGTCTCAGGCATGAAACCTCTCTCTCACAGTTGATCTAGTTGTTGTTGCCACTACTGTTCTTTCCTCACGTACCCACAGCTGCCAACTTTGTGGGGGTAGAGGTTCTTCTTTGAGTTTGCTTTGTTCACCGCACTCAACCTTTGTGCTTCTTTCGACGACTTGGACTCTGCAAAGGCTTGCCAATGATCTTCCAGTTGCGGCCACTTGCGGAAAGCTGGTGTTGTACCTTTCTGCACATATGTTATGTTCAGTGCGCCCTTCTAGTTCTTAAATGAAAGGCCCATGATCATTACTGTCTTATGCTTAACTACTTCCATATATGTCCCTTCACGGAAGTCAAACTTCTCTAATATCTTGGGCCACAAGATGTCGTTCTTGATTGAATCAGGAACCACGTGCGGATCACCTCGTTCACCAGTCCATAATCTGTAATTGATGGACACGTGATCCTTAACAACAATCCCACAGACTGACTTGTATGACCCCAGAACTCTCTCAGGTGCATTTGGATCCCTTGCTGGAGAGATCTCCGTGATCACAAATCGCCCGGTAGGCATCTTCGAGGGACCTCAGACATGATGCCGCGCCTGGGATTGCTCATTGTCATGACCCTCTGGAGCATCAAGCATCTGTGCGTATGCGAAAAAACTATTGGGAACCTATACGATAATATTTAGAAGAGATGCATTCATCTACTTATGAATTACCTCATCGACTCCACAGGCATCTATTTGTTCTAAGTTGAGGTAGTGGCTCAGGCTATCTTCTTCAATGTTTGACGGCAGCATTACATCTCCTTCTGGCACCTGGGCCGGATCGGTAGTTGGTGGTGCCATTCCTTCCTAGAAGTTCTGCATACAATGATGACGAGCAGTTGAGTAATATACATATAGAGAGCTGAGAAAGGAGGGAGGTAGAGATAAAGCCAACGAGGGAGGGAGAGATGCTGTTGAAAGAGTGAGATAAACGTGAAGGAGTCAATAGATAGAATGCATACACATACAATATTGTAATTGAGTACGTTGGAACCACATTTAACAAAAAAAAATCACATCTAACGTAGCAAAATATGCATAAGGGTACTGACAATTGACACATTGATCTTACAAGTCACATCATCTTACTTAGCAAAATAATGATGATTACAACCAGAACTAGGATTATGAATCCATTAACTTGTGCGTGGCATTCCTCCCAACTGGAAAACATTCCACTTTGCCGACCATGATGAACAACATACCATGTCATAGCAGTCCAAAACTTTAGAGAATATTAAAAAAAATGATATACTACAAACCACCCTAACACCAAAGAATGTTCTTGCAAAAAACTATTCAGCTCAGTGGCTCTAGCAAATGGCCTTATCAGGACTTCAATATTGATTTACATTTCCATCTAACAGTTGTGTCATAATTTCCCTTGTACATGGCCCAATGTTCTCAGTTAACAATATCGATTTACATTGCCATATGATTGATTCTATTAAATACATGAACTCTCTTTACAACTAAATAAACCAATCTCTCTGTCCAGCTAGCAATATCACAACATCAAGAACATACCCTTTCAATAGCCTATCAACAAACTTGAAAATAAGAAATATAATTCAGTTACCCCAACAATCACCACTGGAACCCCCTCTACTCTCCTCCTTTAATCCAACATTCTAAGCTAATTTGGTCCTCATGATCGACCAGTTACCCTAACAATCCTCTAATCCAACATGCAATCCAACATTCCTCTAATCGTTACCTGCAAGACATCAAGGTCTGAGCAGCGGGGTGCGTGGGTTGGGTGTCGACGAGGACGGCAATGGCGCCAGGCAGGAGGATGGCGATGGCGGCAGGGAGGATGACAACGGCGTCGAGGAGGACACGGACAGCGGGCACGGGCTCGTGGACCTCCGACGGCATTGGCTCCTCGGCGTCGAGAGGCGCTTCGGTGGATGGCATAGGGAAGGGGAAAAGTTTTCTAAGTGTCAAAGGGCGCAGGATGTCGAGCTATTTTATAGGGGAGAATTTTCACTGCCGGTTCAATATGACTACAGGTAGTGAAACGGTACCTTCACTGTCGGCTCAATAAGTGCACCGGTAGTAAAAGTAGTTTCACTGCCGGCCCAATATATCCACCGGCAGTGAAACCCCTTTCACTACTGGTATCGCGGAGTGCAAAAAATTTGTTTTAGCTTTGCGCGCGTGCAGCGACTCAAACCCAAGTCCTACACCAAGTAAGATTGAACAAACCACTACGCTACTCAGGTGATTTCAATAGAGTTTGTACTATCTATAGATGTTAACATTATGTTGACCTAAAATCGTAATACATATTTATTTAAATTTGTACTTGCTATATAGCAAAATTACATTTTGTATATACCTAAATTTCCTCGTTAAATTTTCTAATTCAATTAAAAATTAAAATAAATATGTTCATACCGAAGTTTCTATATTGGGGCTTGCTAATTAATTAAAAAATATACTTGGCGCTTCACTGCTGACTCAATAGGACTATCGGCACTGAAACTACTATCACTGTCGACCCAATAAGTCCACCGACAGTAAAAGTAGTTTCACTGCCGGCCCAATATGGCCACCAGCAGTGAAACCCCTTTCACCACTGGTGGCACGGGGCGCAAAAAAATTGTTTTAGCTTCTCGCAGGCTAGCAGAGACTCGAACAAACGTCCTACACCAAGTAGAACGAACAAACCACTGCGCTACTCAAGTGATTTCGATTGAGTTTGTACTATCTATATTTATTAACATTAAGTTGACCTAGCAGATCTAATACATATTTATTTAAATTTGAACTTGCTATATACCAAAATTAATTTTTGTACATACCTAAAATCAAAATTCAATATTGTCAATAATAAATATATCATCCACCATACACTACAAATTGAAGCTTCCATAACAAAAGTGAGGTATAATTGTATCTAAAACAAATTCATAAATAGTAATTAATACAATTTAGCTACTTTGTCTTAACGATTCGCCCTTCATTATGATCACGACGTACATAGGGAGGTTGATCGGTGTCTTCCATGGGACCTAGGTCGACGTCCTGTTCGAAAGGAGGTAGTGCATTGTTAATTATAGTCTTCCTCGTCATCAACATTCTCCACTCCGACAATCCTTCTTTCTCCTTGAAGAACCACGTGGCGCTCCTCCTTGTTAGCCGGGTCTGGGTCCTTAACATAGAAGATCTGCATAACATCATTCACAAGTACAAATGGTTCTTCTCCATATCCAACGAGTTTTTGGTCCACTGTAGTCATACCATACTTATCGATCTTCACACCCCCTAGGAGTTTGACTCATTGGCACCGGAAAAGAGGAACCTTTAACACTCCATAGTCGAGCTTCCAGATCTCCTCTATGAATCTGTAATAGGTCTCCCTATTTCCATCACAGTCGTAGGCATCTATACGAATACCACTATTTTGGTTGGAGCTCTTATTATCATGAGCTCTTGTATAAAATGTACAGCCATTCATGTCATATCCTTGGAATATGAGGATTGTAGTAGACGGTCTGTGAGCCAACACATTCAACTGAGCACACTCTATCTGCTTATCCATCACCTATCTATGTAACCAAGCGCCAAAATGATCTATGTGCTCTCGCGCGATCCAAACATCGGACTTCCCTGGGTTTCTGGTGTGTAGCATCTTCTGGTGTTCTTTGACATACGGTTCCACTACAACTGATTGTTGTAGAAATGCAAAATGTGCTTGCGTGAATGACACGGGGTCGTTAGTGCGGAATATGTTTACACCTATCATCCCTTTCCCCTGTAGCCTCCCCTCATGGTGAGATACAGGCACACCAATCGATTTGAGATTCATGTAGTCGATGCAGAAATCAATGACCTCCTTGGTTCCCCAGCCCTCGGCCATGTAGCCTTCCAACTGATTTTCGTTACGAACATATTTCTTAACAACTCCCATGAACCTCTCGAAAGGGTACATCTGATGCAGAAACACAGGGCCACGAATCCGTATCTCTTTCACAATGTGAACATTGAGATGCACCATGATATCAAAAAATGATGGAGGGAACGACTCCTCAAGCTGGGATAGAGTCTCAACCACGTCTTCCTACAGCTTATCTAGCTTGGTCGGATCGATGGCCTTCGGTGATATCGCGTTGAAGAATGAACACAGCTTTATGATTGGGTTTCAAACCTTCGGCGGTAGAATACCTCTAATTGCAATTGAAAACATCTGTGTCATCATCACATGACAATCATGAGACTTCATGCTAGTTAATTTCAAGTTTTTCATGTTTACTAGTCTCTTTATCTTGGCAGAGTAACTGGATGGAACTTTGATTCCATGCCAGCACTTACACATTACAATTTTCTCCGTCTAGCTCAAATTGTAGCTCGCGGGGCTAAGATATTTGTTGCCTTCTTCCATCTCTTTGGGATGTAGATCATGTCTGAGTTTCAAAAATTTCAGGTCCTTCCGTGCTTGGAGTGTATCCTTTGTTTTGCCAGGTGTGTCTAGTAACGTACCAATCAAGCTATCACACACGTTCTTCTCAATGTGCATGACATCGATTGCATGTTGAACCACCAAATCTGGCCAATATGCTAAGTCATAAAAGACAGATTTCTTTTTGAACATAGGAGCTCTAAGATTAGATTTCGGAACCGGTGTACTCCCGCGTCCCTTTCCAAGGATAACCCTAAGTCCCTTTACCATCTCATATACCTGTCTCCTAGTGCGATGCTTAGGAGGTGATCGAGTCCAAACTTTCCCATCAAAAGCTCTCCTATTGCTGCGGTAAAGGTAATCCCTGCCAAAAAATTTATGATGACCTAGGTACACTATTTTTTGGTTGTTCTTTAGCCACAAGCTCTCTGTTTCATCCAAGCAATGCACGCATGCACAGTAGCCTTTGACAGTTTGGCCTGATATGTTGCCAAGGGCTGGCCAATCTTAGATTGTTACGAACAGCATTGCGCGTAGGGTGAAGTTCTCCCATTTGTATGCATCCCATACCTGCACACCATCGTTACACAGTATTACAAGATCTTCCATTAATGGTTTCAGGTAGATGTCGATATCGTTGCCAGTTTGCCTCGGCCCTAGTATCAGCACCGGCATCATAATGTACTTCCGCTTTATACACAACCAAGGAGGAGGGTTGTAGATACATAGAGTCACAGGCCAAGTACTATGATTACTGCTCATGTTGCCGAATGGATTCATCCCATCCGTACTCAACCCAAATCTTATATTTCTCACATCTTCTGCAAAGGGCTTCTTGTATTTCCTATTGA
Organism: Phragmites australis; assembly: GCF_958298935.1. Taxonomy (NCBI): domain Eukaryota; kingdom Viridiplantae; phylum Streptophyta; class Magnoliopsida; order Poales; family Poaceae; genus Phragmites; species Phragmites australis. Next base: position 23,247,147 of record NC_084936.1, on the reverse strand, counting down.
TGTTTCTCCACAGCGTAGAATCAGCAGGGTGTCTCAGCATTCCATCATCCTTGAGCTCATCGATGTGCTATCGCATCAGTTCAGCATGCCTTTTGTTTGCGAATAAATGCTCTAAACGGTGGACTATAGGAAAATAGCACATCACCTTCACGGGATGCATTTTCTTCTTTCCTTCACCATCGATATCATCACCGTCACGCTTGTACCATGCTGCACCATAGACGAGACACGCTTGCATGTCTGCATGATCTCCACGATATAGCATGCGATCGTTTGGACATGCATGTATTTTCTGTACTTCCAACCCCAATGGGCACACAACCTGTTTGGCTTGGTATGTGTTTTCTGGCAGCACATATTCCTTTGGAAGTAATTTCTTTAAGAATAGTAATAACTCTGTGAAGCTTGTATCAGACCACTCGTTGCTTGCCTTCAATTGCAGCAGTGAAAGCACGGTACGTAACTTTGTGTGCTCCTTCTCGCTGCCCAAGAACAACAGTGTTTTAAAGTCCTCTAACATACGCTGGAACTTTTGAAACACTCTTTAATTGGTGAAGTTCCCCTCACCATCGCGCAACATCTGCTCCAGATCATCGATGTCGACATCGACCAACATCTCCTCTAGATCATCATCGGCCAACGTATCTCCGGCATGCGGCATATCGATGTATTCGTCAACCAGCATATTGGTGCACATGTCTTCATCTTCTCTTTTAATGTAGTGCCCTTCCTGTACAATCTCAGCTTCACCGTGCTCGGTCCAATGGGTATAGCCAGGCATAAAGCCCCTTGGCATCAAGTGGGAATGTATCTGCTGGGTGGTGGAGAACTGCTTGTTGTTCTCGCAATCGACGCATGGACAACACATGTATTGAGACTGTGTATTTGACTTGTGCATCACGGCTTGTATCAGGAAATAATCCACACCGTTCTTGTACTTTGAGCTCACACGGCTCGCATCGTACATCCATCTACAATTATATCATTATTGTAAATCCAAATTCATAACATCTAGAACATTTTGCGATCAACAACAAATAAATTATCTCATCATCTCCTACCAGCAATTGGCCAGGTTGGAGGAGTCACCTTTTACATGCTTTTGCGTCCGCTTCCGAAGAGTATTTGGTGGTGCCATCTCTAGAAATTTCTTTATTATTCAACACCTTATCTATGACTCATTAAGAAAATATAAAAAATAAATACGCTCATACATAAATATAATTGTATCTTGCTACATACCTAAATATCATGGCGAAATTTTCTAATTCATTAAAAATCAAAATAAATATGCTCATACCAAAAGTTTCCATATTAGGAGCATGCTAATTAATTAAAATAGAAAAAAATATAATTAGAGCTTTCTACGTACCTAAATATCATGGCTAATTTTTCTAATTCACTAAAAATCAACCATAAATATGCTCATACCTAAAGTTTCTATATTGGAGCTTGCTAATTAATTAAAATATAAAAAAAAAATTGGAGTTTGCTATATACCTTAATATCATGGCTAAATTTTTTAATTCATTAAAAACCAATAATAAATATGTTCATACATATAGCTAATGTAAATCAATAATAAAGACACTTTCCATCATAATTGAAGCTTTCATATCATAAATGAGGTATAATTGCATCTACAATGTCTCAAAACATCACGGCCATATGTTCATCTCCATCATTTCAAAATCTAGAGCAATTTAGCAAATAAAATTCAAATAGAAATGGATTGCAGAGAAAGTTACACACCTTAAAACACCTAGGGTATGAGGATTCCTTAAAATTTTGAAACTCAGATGAGCTTGTAGATCTGCAAGCGTTTCTGTTTATTGCAGATGGCCTGTCACGTATTTTGAAGAATGACATTGCAAATGTAAGTTTGAAGGAGCTTGAGATCTGTAGGAATGCCCCGGGGGTGTCTCACCTTTTTTTTAGATGACAGTCTCCTCTTTTTTAAGGCTAATGACAATCAAGCTCATGTTGTGTTGGAGGCATTACAAAGGTATGAACAATGCACGGGTCAGCTCCTCAGCCAAGATAAATGCTCTCTTTTGTTCGGCAAAAGTTGTAGCCAGGATGACCAGCGTGGCAGTGGCTGCTATTCTCAACGTGGAGCGAGTTGGCTTCGAAGAAAGATACATTGGACTCCCTGTTCTAGAAGGAAGAATGAAGGAGAACAGATTCCAGTCGATCAAGGATAAGTATGCTAAAAGGTTGATATATTGGTCTGAAAAATTTCTCTCAGCTGGTGCGAAAGAAGTTTTGATTAAGTTAGTTATGCAAGCCCTACCAACATATGCAATGGGAATCTTCAAATTCTCTGTAGGGTAGTGTGAGGACCTGATGCATATGATAAGGAATTTTTGGTGGGGGATGAGGAGAATGCTAGGAAAGTCCATTGGATTGCTTGGGAAAAGATGATCGTGCCGAAGTGTTATGGTGGTATAGGTTTGAATGACCTCCGTGCTTTCAATCAAGCCCTCCTGGCTGTAACACCCTAAATTTTCAATTTTCTCAATAGTTTAAAATTTTTCTAGAGTTCAATAGGAGTTGTAGATTTTGTCAATTTAGAAGGAAATTAATTTCTAAATTTAATTTGCCATAGGTTATATTTATGTTTGATGAATTAATGCCGCAATAGTTGCATTAGGTTTTATGTGTGGAAAATGTTTGCAAAAGTTCGCTAGATGACGTTCATTTAAAAGTGATTTTGCGAAATGGTTTAAAAAAATTTAAAAAGAAAAGTAATATCATATTTCCTAAACCTTCCCGACCCTAATCCTTTCTTTTCCGGCCCAAATCCCGCTCTCCTCCTCTCCTTTCGACCTGGCCCGAGCCGCTCCCTCTCTCTCCTTCCCGCTTGGGCCATGGCCCATTCACCCTCCCCCTCCTTACTCTCGGGCCAAGCAGCCCGACCGAGCCAGCCTCTCCTGCATGCGTCGTCGCCTCCCAATAACGTGCGGGCCCGGCTCAAGCTGAGCCGCTTAGCTGCTGGCTCGCCTTCTTCCACCTCCACCCGGCTCTGATCCCCTCCGGTGGCTGCTACCAAATCCGTGCTTCCACGCATCCTCTCCCCTTCCTGTAACGGCTGAAATCAAGGCTTTAAGCCCCATCAAGATGACTCATCCATTTCCCCTCTTCATTTCTCTCTAATGCCTAAATTCGTGTGGTAACCGACGCCTTTATGGCCATCATCACCATTGGCCGTTTCTCTTCAAGCCCCATCCACTCTGCCCTCCCTCATGCCTATTTAAGCTGACATACACCTTCATGGTGAGGTTTTGCACCCAATCCACCCCCCCCCCTCTCGCCCCTTTCCTTGCTTGCATTATCGTCGGCGTCATCATCTTCTTCATCTTCGGTGAGGTTGTGCCGTCGCCGCCATTCTTCATGTTGGCGTCATCTCTGGCTGTGTTAACCATCTCTCTGGCACCACAGGTCTCTCTGGAGTCGAACCCATGGGTCATCATCATCGTTCAGCCGTCAGAGCCCGTCCACGACGCCACACCGACATCCACTGTCGCTGTCACTGTTGCCCGACTGTCTCACCCCGTTCTGACCTCGATTCCGCTCGAGGTGAGTTCACTAGCGCTCCCTCTCCATTTTCTACCACTCGACAGAGTTCCCTTGGCTGCCAAGGTCCCCTATTCGGCCAACTCCCACCACCTGATGCCGTGTAGAGCCCTACCGAAGCCTCTGCTCCACGGTGGACCCGTGGATCAAGGGTCTCCCTTCGGTTCACAAAGAGTGTGGACTCGGTTCACATAGTTTTTCAATAAAAAATATTTCAATTTGTTTTATGACATCATCATGCGCAATATAAATTATTTTCTGAATCAAAATAAATCTAGAATTTCTCTGTTAATAGGTTAATTTGCAGAAAAACCCTTGAAACTTTAAATGCTTGTAACGTTTTGCTAGTTGCTCCGTTTTAGGCGATTTTTGCACTCAAGTTCTCATAGTGACATGTAGAGTCTTTTTATAGGGTTTTTTTACTGAGTTTACTGTTTTATGTACTATTATTATGTTTTTGTGTGCTCATGTAGAGGAATCTGTTCAAGAGCAGTTCAAAAATCTCTAGGAAGAAGACTTTGAAGGAACCTTGCATCCCCTTGATGAAGGCAAGTGTCTTGATCATGTTGTGAGCCTATTTTTTAATTAAAGTAGTTTAACAAAACATGCATGTTGTTTTTGTGGTGAAATGGGGTAGTTTAGCAAATAGCAACATGTGTAGTTTTCCTCTGTAGATGTTTTATTCAATAACTTGAATATACTTCTTAGCCATGCTTTTAAATGAAAATTTAGATGTAGGTGATGAATCATGAGCTATGGAATTAAAAGTAGAGATAAGAAGTATGACATAATAATTTATGTTATTAAGGGAATTAGCAACAAGAAATCTAGGATTTGGGCAAGAAGGGGATGTTGGCATGAGCCTGTGGATGTGTTCCACACAGTTTTTGATTTGTTGGCTAAGGTGCGATGCTTTCCCCGGTTAGTTGGCGGTCTTGACCAGACGGTAATAAGGACCGGTTTGTGGAGCGACCACCCATAACAATAGTACAACTACGAGACATATATGGTATGGCTTGGCTAAGTAACTAGATGTTCTCTCATTGGTGTATGAGCCAAATGGATGTATAGAGAAGGAATGGGTACTTCCCAATTCTACCTGGCACAAGAGGGTGCTTCTGGGGTGGAGGGGTGCTCCACTTATGTATGGTGGCGAAACCGCAGTGGGCAAATGAATGCCAGGATATTCTTTGGAAAAGCCTTATAGTGATTTTTCAGCGCACATCTCGGAAGTGTGTAAGGTACCGACAAGTACCGGTAAAAGAGTTGGTTACGACTCATGGGTAAATTGTACAAACTCTACAAAGTATCAAACTGAATATTCAGCCATGCTCACAGTTACGAGCAGCTGGACCCTCACATTATTAGTTGGGTGGATGTTTACCGCGGTAAAGAAATTGTTGAATTCTCGGAGGTTAAAAGAGATCATTTACACTTCTTTCCTTTTAAAAAACCGCTTCCTGTAACCTTAGTCTAAAATTAGCTTTTACGCAAATTAAACCCTAGAGAATAGAAAATCTTGGTTTAAGTCTCCATGTCATACTTTCTCCCACTTGCTAAATATTGAAAATACTCACGCTTGCTTTTCAGAAGACGAAACTTTTGAGGAATATCACGAGGATGGTGCAGAGTTCTAGGCTTGTGGAGCTTCCAGTTGAATGCCTATAGAGTGGGCACTGTGCTGTGTTTCTTTTTTGATGCTATGTAATTTTCTTTAGACCCGTGTGGTCATTTTGTAATAAATAACGTTGTAATAATGAACACTATGTTCGTTTTCCACTAGTGACGTCGCTGTATGTATGTGTAAACTAATTCTGACATACATATAGTATACATTCGGTTTGGTCTTAAAACTGGGTGTGACAGAAGTGGTATCAAAGCCGTGTTGACCATAGGATGCAAGCCTAGTTAAAATGGTCATGTATTAAGGATTTAATTTATAAAAAAATATAATTTTAAAATTTTGGTTTACCCTTGTGCTTTATTTTTTATTGTTTTATTTTGATAAAAAATTGTCTTACTAATACTCTCCTATTTTTCAACATATAGATGGTTTGCACGAAGATAACCCCACGCAAGCGTGTTCTGGTCCCTGCTCAGGAGGTTCTCGTTGATGTTTGGTGGGTGCTCCAGCCCCCTGCTGAGTTTCTCTTTGACGGACAGCAAGTCGGCTACTTCTTCTGCATGCTGTAGTACCTACTCCAAGGATTGGGCCTCCACGATGCCCCAGTCTACAAGGGGGTTAGGATTCCCCTTTGTGACCGTGACTACTCCTGGACACTGGAGCTCACCATGTTCGAGAAGGCTACTGAGAACGGTCTTCACCAACTTGTTCACTCCACCATCGCCCCAAGAGCTACCTTCGAGGCTGTGATCGAGGATGCCGCCCGCCAGACTCTGGCTGTTCTCTACAAGGAGAATAGACAGGTCCTCTGCCTCACCCAGTTTAGCAAGTTTCCACAGCGTTCAACTAGTATCTTGGAGGTCATCTTTGCTCTTGTCAACAATGAGCCAGATGACTATCTGAGAGAGCAGATCCACCTCATTGCTGCCCTATACACTGAGCTTGATAGAGCCCTTGATGAGCTTGAAGATATGCATGTACATCATGCAGAGCAGGAGCAGAGCATCCGCGAGCTTCAATTGCTGCTAGAGGACCCCGACCGGGTTCCTGAGAAGACTCTCGAGAGACCCGTTGCTGCACCACCCCATTCCCCTCCGTGCAGGAGGCTTCGTCTAGAGGTTGTAGTAGGTCCCGCAGGTCCACCAAGCGAGGAGTAGTATCGAGTTAGGAGGATGTCCCCTGCAAAATAAATCGTTTAGACCTATTTTTTTCAGTTGTCTTGCGTCGTCTATGTCAGTGAGTTTTTGATGTTTGTTCCTGTTATGTGAACCTTGTTATGAGTTGGATCTTTGTATGAGTATGGGTGTAATGTGAGAGTTCTTCCTGCACATTGCATCAGTTTTCTTATAATAATATAATATTAGTTAGGAGTCCTTTACTCTTGTTATATATGTTCTTGTCATATCTTATCATGTTCTCCTCACCTTTGATATATCCCTATGTTCTCGCTCGTATCTTGGCTACCAACAGATGGTAATCACCAGGAGCAATCCCCATAATGAAGACAACAACAACACCAACAATAACTAGCAACTGCCGCATCCACCTCCGCCACCTCAGTTTAACATGGAACAAATGATGTCCATGCAGACGTAAATCCTGTAGGGTTTAGCTCAGACTACGACTAATCTGCAACAGGCTCCCGCACTAGTGCAAGCTCAGCCCTCACCGCCGCCAAGCATATTAGGAGAGTTTATGAGGACCAAACCTCCAGTTTTCTCCCAGACTGTCGAGCCAATGGATGCAGATAATTGGCTAAAAAACATTGAAAAGAAGCTTTCTATTGCCCAGTGGAACGATAGGGAAAAGGTGTTGTTTGCTTCCCATCAACTTGCAAGCCCAGCAGCCGACTGGTGGGACGCCGACACTAATTCTCATGAGGATGTCTAAGCGATCATGTGGAATAAATTTTCTTCTAGTTCCCGTACTCACCAAGTGCTAGCTGGAGTTATGAGAATCAAGAAGGAGTTTTAGAATTTGAAGCAAGAACCCATGGTTGTGAGCGAGTATGTGGCAAAGTTCACTCAATTATCTAGGTATGCCCCAGGAAAAGTGGATACTGATGAAAAGAATCAAGAACATTTTCTGGAAGGCCTCAATGATGGGCTGCAATATGGCTTACACCCAGGACTTTTCTAACTTTCAAGCTTTGGTGAACAAGGCTCTACTGGTAGAGAACAAGTGCCGCCAGATGAATAACAAATGGAAGATGGCTACTCAGGGACAGAGTTCGAGCAACAATTCTCGTCCTCATTTCAATCCTCCACCACATGGAACAGTTTTTTGTCAACCGACCCAGAACAAGTTTTAAGTCCAAACACCAAAGCCAAATTTCCATAGATCTCGTCAAGCACCAGCATCAACACCCCAATTCAAGAATGGACGTCAGGTCACCCCCACGGGAAAAGGATGTTTCCACTATGGGGAAGAAAGGCACTATATCAATAAATGTATGAAGAAGCAACCAAATAACACCCCAAAGCAAAATGGCAATGGAAATGCTCCAAGGCCAGGTCAATATCAAGCTCCAGTCCGCAATGGAAATCAGGCACTAGCTCCAAATAACCGTGCTCAATAGAACTACTCACGTGGGTGAGTCAACCACGTCATCGCAGAAGAAGCCCAAAATGCGTAGGATGTGGTGTTTGGTATGTTTTTTGTCAACTCAAATCCAACATCAATTTTATTTGATTCAGGAGCATCACATTCTTTCATCACCACATGATATGTTGCAAAATATAATCTGCCAATTGTGCTTATGAATCAACAAATGTTAATTAGCTCTCCTGGAGAGGAGATGAAGGCAAAGTATATATGCTGAAAGTTAAGCCTTAAAATAAGGGGTTAGACTTTTTAGCCAGCCTTATAGTTCTAGAGTCTAATGGTATTGATGTCATTTTGGGGATAAACTAGCTAGCAAAATACAATGGAATTATAGACTGTGCCAAAAGAGTAATTCAAATAACTAACGGAGAAGGCACACAAGTATAGTTTGTTGCAACCGTTCCTCAGCAGAGGAATGCCCACTCGATCAAATAAAAGGTATTCCTATGGAAGAGATTAAGGTGGTGAACGATTTTATGGATGTCTTTCCCGATGACCTTCCAGGTATGCCACCAGACCATGAAAATCAGTTCATATTGAGTTAGTATCTGGAACTGCTCATATATATAAGAGACCATATAGAAAGGATGTCAATCAGTTGGCTGAGCTCAAGGAGCAAATCCAAGAGCTATTAGACAAGGGGTTTATCAGCCCCAGTTCTTCACCCTAGGGAGCCCCGGTCATCTTTGTACCAAAGAATGATGGAACACAAAGGATGTGTATAGACTATCGAGCCCTTAATGAAGTAACCATCTAGAACAAGTATCCCTTGCCCTACATTGAAGATCTGTTTGACCAGCTAAAAGGAGCATGCGTGTTCTCCAAGATTGATCTTCGGTCCGAGTATCATAAGTTGAAGATTCGCGCCTCAAATATTCCAAAGACCACGTTCATTACTCGTATGGTCTCTATGAGTACATAGTAATGCCTTTCGGTTGGACAAATGCCCTAGCCTACTTCATGTATCTGATGAATAAGGTCTTCATGGAGTTTTTAGACAAGTTAGTCATGGTATTTATCGACGATATCCTAGTTTTTTTCCAAAAACAAGGAAGAGAACGAGAAACACCTAAGGTTGGTATTGCAGAAACTCAGGGAGAACAAGATATTTGCCATGTTGAGCAAGTGTGAGTTCCGGTTGAAGAAAGTTTCCTTTCTAGGTCATATTATTTCAGCAGGAGGTGTATCTATGGATCCATCCAAAGTGAAGGATTTTCTGAATTGGAAACCACAACAGAATGTTTCAGAGATCCGCAGTTTCTTGGGTCTAGCAAGTTATTACCATCAATTCATATCAGGTTTCTACAAGATAGCGAAGCCAATGACAGAACTGCTAGAGAAAGGAGCAAAGTTCAAGTGGACAGCCACTCGAGGAGCTTGTTTCAATGAGTTGAAGAAAAGATTAACCTCAGCTCTGGTACTAATTATGCAAGATACCCAGAAGCCGTTCTCAGTGTATTCTGACGCGTCCCATCAAAAGGGTTAGGATGTGTGCTCATGCAAGAGAGTCATGTGGTAGCGTATGTGTCCAGGCAGTTAAGGAAACATCAGGAGAATTATCTAACCCATGATTTGGAATTAGCCACAGTAGTTCATGCCCTAAAGATTTAGAGGCACTACCTCATCGGCAACTGGTGTGAAATATATATAGATCATAAAAGTCTAAAATATATTTCTACCCAACCAGATCTTAATCTTCGGCAACATACATGACACCCAGGTATATCAGACCATTCAAAGTAATTGCCAGATGTGGAGAAGTAGCATATTAATTGGATCTACCATCTACATTAGCCGATGTGCATGATGCCTTTCATATATCTCAACTAAAGAAATGTCTAAGAGTACCAGAGGAACAATTATCTCTAGAAGAAGTGGACCCATAGGAAAATCTCACCTATGCAGAATATCCTATCAAAATTTTGGATACTGCAGAGCGAACACCAAGAAGAAAGGCTATTAGAATATGCAAAGTTCAATGGAGTCACCACTCAGAAGATGAGGCCGCCTGGCAGCGAAAAGATGATCTGAAGACAGAGTTTCCCCATCTCTTCTCCGATCTTCCCGAATCTCGAGGGCGAGATTCATCCTAAGGGGGGTAGGTTTGTAACACCCTAAATTTTTAATTTTCTCAATAGTTTAAAATTTTGCTAGAGTTCAATAGGAGTTGTAGATTTTGCTCAATTTAGAAGGAAATTAATTTCTAAATTTAATTTTTCATAGGTTATATTTATGTTTGATGCATTCATGCCACAACAATTGTATTAAGTTTTATATGTGGAAAATATTTGTAAAAGTTCGCTAGACAGCGTTCGTTTAAAAGTGATTTGCGAAAATAGTTCAAAAATTAAAAAAGAAAAGTAATGTCATATTTCCAAAACCTTCCTTGGCATAATCCTTTCTTTTCTGGCCCGAATCCTGCTCTCCTCCTCTCCTTTCGGCCTGGCCTGAGCTGCTCCCTCCCCTCCTTCCCGCTTGGGCCACAACCCATTCACCCTCCCCCTCCATACTCTCTTGGGCCAAGCCACCCGGCAGAGCTGACCTTTCCCACACACGTCGCTGCCTCCGACTGATGCTCGGGCCCAGCTCAAGCTGAGCCACAGCCACATTGAGCCGCCCAGCTGCCGGCTCGCCTTCTTTCACCTCCCCCCGGCTCAGATCCCCTCCGTCGGTCGCTGCCAAATTTGCGCCTCCCCACGCCCTCTCCCCACCCCGTAACGGCCAAAAATGCAGCTTTAAGCCCCATCAAGATGGCCCATCTTTATTTCTCTCTAACGCCCGAATTCATGCGGAAACCGACGTCTTTCTGGGCCCCAGCCGCTCTGCTCTCCCTAGCGCCTATTTAAGACGCCGTACACCTTCATGGCGAGGTTCCACACCCAATCCACCCCGCTCTACCACTCTAGCCCCTTTCCTCACTTGGATTGTCGTCAGTGCCATCATGTTCTTCATCTCTTTTGAGGTTGCGCCGTCGTAGCCATTCTTCGCATTTGCATCATCTCCGTCCGTGTTAACCTTCTCTCCGACACCACAGGTCTCTCCAGAGTCAAACCCGTGGGTCATCATCATCGTTCAGCCACCGAAGCCTATCCCTGATGCCGCATCAACCTCTACCGTCGCCGTCACCGTCACTCGGTCGTCTCGCCTCCGTTCTGACCTTGATTCCGCTCGGGGTGAGCTTGCTGGCGCTCCCTCTCCATTTTCTACCACTCGACAAATTTCCCCCAGCCACCAAAGCCCCCTGTCTGGGAAACTCTGGCCGCTCGCCACCGTGCCAAGCCTCGTCGGACCCTCTGGTCCACAGTGGACCCGTGGACCGAGGGTCTCCCTTCGGTTCACAAGCAGTGTGGACTCAGTTCACATGGTGTTTCAATAACAAAATATTTCAATTTGTTTTGTGAAATCAGCATGCGCAATAAAAATTATTTTCAGAATTAAAATAAATCTAGAATTTCACTATTAATAGATAATTTTGCAGAAAACCCCCTAGAATTTTGAATGCTTGTAACTTTTTGCTCGTAGCTTTGTTTTAGGTGATTTTTGCGCTCAAATTCGCATAGAGATGTGTAGAACTATTTTATATGGCTTTTACTGAGTTTTATTACTGTTTTGTGTACTTTTATTATGTTCGTTTGTGTGTTCATGTAGACGAATCAGTTCAAGAGCAGTTCAGAAATCTCCAGGAAGAAGACTTTGAAGGATCCATGCATCCCCTTGATGAAGGCAAGTGTCTTGACCATGTTGTGATCCTAGTTTTCAATTAAAGTCAATTTTACAAAACATGCATGCTGTTTTTGTGGTGAAATGGTGTAGTTTAGCAAATACTAGCAACATGTGTAGATTTCCTCTATAGATGTTTTATTCAACAACATGAGTATACTACTTAGCCATGCTTTTAGATAAACATATAGTATGTAGGTGATGCATCATGAGCTATGGAATTAAAAGTTGAGATAAAAGGTATGACATAATAATTGATGTTGTTAAGGGAATTAGCAACAAGAAATCAAGGGTTTGGGCAAGAAGGGGATGTTGCCATGAGCCTGTTGATGTGTTCCAGGAAGTTTTTAGTTTGTTGGCTAAGGTGTGATGCTTTCCCCGGATAGTTGGCGGTCTTGCCCAGACCATAGTAAGGACCGATTCATGGAGCGACCACCCATTACAACAGTATAACCATGAGACCTACATGATATGGCTTGGCTAAGTAACTAGATATTCTTCTAGTGGTGTATGAGCCAAATGAATGTGTAGAGAAGGAAGGGGTACTTCCCAATTCTGCCTGGCTCAAGAGGGGTCTTCTAGGGCGGAGGGGTACTCCACTTATGTACGAAGGTAAAACCTCAGTGGGCAAATGAATGCTGGGAGACTCTTTGGAAAAGCCTCGTAGTGATTTCTTAGCGCACACCTCGGAAGTGTGTAAGGTACCGGCAAAAGAGTTGGTCATGACTCGTGGGTGAACTGTACAAACTCTATAGAATATCAAACTGAATATTCAGTCGTGCTCATGTTTATGAGCAGCATGGACCCTCACATGATTAGTTGGGTGAATATTTACTGTGGTAAAGAAATTGTTGAATTTTCAGATGTTAAAGGAGATCATTTACGCTTCTTTCCTTTTGAAAAACTGCTTTTTGTATCTTAGTCTAACATAGATTTTATGCAATCTCAACTCTAGAGAATAGGAAATCTTGGTTTAAGCCTCTATATCATACTTTCCCCTACTTGTTGAGTATTGAAAATAGTCACGCTTGCTTTTCAGAAGGCGAACCTTTAGAGGAATATCCCGAGGATGGTGTAGAGTTCTAGGCTTGTGGAGCTTTCAGTTGAGAGCCTGTGTAGTGAGCACTGCACTGTGTTTCTTTTCCGCTGCTATGTAATTTTCTTTAGACCCGTGTGGTCATGTTGTAATAAATAAATAAATAACATTGTAATAATGAACACAATGTGTCTATTTTTCACTAGTGACATCGCTATATATATGTGTAAACTGATCCTGATATATCTGTAGTATACATTCGGTTTAGTCTTAAAACTGAGTGTGACACTAGCTTAGCGGGCCTAGGGGCTGATTCAATTCCCTGATACCTTATGTTCCTGTTTGTTAAAGGCAAAATATTTTCCTCTGGGTCAAATTCATGAGACGGCTTTTGCGTTAGGAGGCTCACCTTCGTGGCAAGGTATTGTGCATGGGTTGGACTTGCTGAAATATGGAATTATCTAGAGGGTGTGCTCTGGCAGGAGTATCAGGATATGGCGTGACAACTGGTTGCCATGAGATAATGCACTTAAAGTTTCTGATACAAAGGAAACCTCAAGACTTCATAGAGTGAATGAGCTTATGATTCCTAGCACAAATCAATGGAATGAGGATCTTATCCGCCGCATTATGTGGCCTTATGATGCGGTTGAAGTTTTGAAATTAAAATTTTCAAACCGAGAATAGAACGCTTTTCTAGCTTGGCATTTTGATCCACGAGGGCTGTTTACGGTCCAGAGTGCCTACTTGCTTGTCATTAAGGACCATACTCAGCCTTCGCATTTGCCTGCAGTTAGTGCTAATGGTGAGGGAGTAAATCATATCTGGAAGTGTATTTGGAGCTCAAAGGTCCCTCAGAAGGTTAAAGTATTTGGATGGAAGCTTGCTAGGGGAGCGCTTGCAACACAGATGAGCCGTTAGCGTCGAACTTTGGCTCCCTATCCGACATGCTCCCTGTGTGGAAACGCGGAGGAAGATGGATTCCATGCTGTGGTGAGGTGCACTAAGGCTAGAGCCCTGCAGGAGGCGATGAGGGAGGTCTGGGATCTGCCCTCTAAACTGGAATTTGCTTATGCTGGCCTGGCTTGGCTATAGGTGCTTCTCAATTCAGTGAATGATGAAACCCGTGCTTGTATTCTTCTGCTTGTTTGGCACACCTGGCATTTGAGGAATGATGCTATCCATGTGAAGAGCGAAGCCACTGTCACACAGTCAGTTAGTTTTCTAAAAAAATATTTTGAGACTCTGTTTCAAATTCAGCAATTTTCCGATGGCAAAGGAAAGGCTAGTGTCAAGACTTCTCGGCCTGTGTGGAGGCCGCCTGATTCATCCAAATGGCAGCCGCCACCGGTCGGTTGACCAAAAGTCAATATTGACGCCAGCAGGAATTGCCATGACGAAGTACATCTGTCTGCGTGGTCAGGACTCTTGGCGAGCAGCACTCCTATGGAAGCAGAAGCGCAGGTGTGCCTGGTTGGCTGTAGACTTGAGAATGAATGGGTGAACATGACGGTCATCTTTGAAGGGGACTATTCGGTACTAGCTGAGGGAATGTCGTCAACCGGATGGGATCGGTCGAGCTTTGGCTCTGCACTGAAGGAGGCAAAGGATCTTGCTTTGAATTTGCCATATCGTCGTTTTAAGCATGTGAACAGGGATGGGAATAGAATAGCTCATGAGTTAGCACAATTAGCAAAAAGGGGTGTGGAGGCTACAGTTTTGCATCTCGAGTCGCCTCCGTGTATTGCTGAGCTCCTCGCTTGGGATTGTAAAGAAATTATTATTTAGTAATAAAATCCATGTTCCCCGCAAAAAAAAAAGTCTGGTTACCATCCTATGTCACGACAAAGTGGCAAATGAGTTTCATTGGCAAAGGAGAATATCCCTTGTTAGTGATGTGGCTCGAGCTATATATTACGTGCATCATGACTGGCATCCACCCATAATTTATCTGGACACTACGAGTGGCAATATCTTGTTGGATGCAGAGTACAAGGTCTTTGTATCAGATTTTGGTACAGCTAGAATTATAAAGTCAGATTCATCAAATTGGACCGAGCTAGCTGGAATATATGGCTACATGGAACCTGATACATGTATATATGATTACTGACTATTTGTTTCTGGAAAGAGCATTGTTATTTTACAGTAGTCTTACAACATTTACTTTGATATTTTTGCAGAGCTTTCCTACAAATATGCGGCCACAGGAGAATCTTGCTAATCTAAATGCTGTTGCTCCTCACCATCCCAGGGCATCCATGTCGACACATGGTTTCCCAACCATGGGATTTGAGCTGTGACAGTTGACAACCGTCCAATATCTTGGTCGGCACTCGGCCCCTCTAGAGAACTCCACCATCCTGAGAACTCTCAGCAGATCGGCCTCCGCACCTCCTCCTCGAGTCTCCTCCACCTCCCCATGCAGCCTTTGACTCATCAGCACCTCCACGCAGTCTTCTCCTGCCATCTCTGTCACATCTCAAATCTCATAGACATATCATTAAACATAATCATGCATCATAAGTATCATGTTTAATTATTAAGCTTTGTTGATTGCTTGTTTTTTTTCCAATGGTGGCTTAAAATTTGCTAGGAGTTACACGAGTGACCCTATTCGGAGAAACATTGTTTATATTTCCAAATAGGCCTTGTGAGTGAATTCAAATTAAGTGGGTCCGTCTAGTTTTATAGTTGTCGTGCAGAAATTTTAGAATTTTCGGATCATCGGAATACATTTTATGGAATTAAGAAGAGAAGAAAAATGAGGAGAGAAGGAAAAGATTTTGCAGCTGAAATAGACATGAGACACTAGCAAGTGGGGCCCATTGGCCGGCCCACACCTCCTCCTTCTCCTTTCGGCTGCAGCAGCAGCTCCTCATTCACCCCCCTCCCTTCACTCTTTCTCACTCTCGCGCTCTCTCACTCCCATCCGAACCAGCCAAGAGATACAGCAGCTCTCCCTCCCAACTCTCTCCATTTCTTCCCCAAATCCTCCCTCAAGAAGCAAAAATCAAGGTATGAATGTGTTACCACTGCGTTCCCTAGCTCCTAAACTTCCCATTCATCCAATCTTTTTGCGCATGCACAAAGGATTCGAGCTGTTCTTCATCTCCCCAAATTCTTTTAGTTGAAGCTTGTGGAGCAGCAGCTTGGCCTCTGTTCCCTAAGCTTTTTCCTCTATTTTTCTTCCTCAACTGACGAACACCGGCCTCACAAGAACCTTGGGTATGTCTCCTAGGATCCCCCTATGAGAATGCATGAATTGGTTTGGTTAAGTTCAAGTATTTGGGTCGCGATCAAGTAGTTGCGAAGCACAACTTCGTTCTTATTGTTTTGGAGCTCGTAGGGGAATGTTTGGATGAGCAAGAGCTAGTGAATCGTACTTGTGAAGTGGGTAATTTAAGTCTATAATGCATGCTTTAGTGCCAACACATGCTCATGTGGGATAGGTTTTAACATGCAAGTTGAACCAGCAAGAAAATCGTTGCGAACTCACATCTGCCAGTTAACCTGGAAGTTCCGGATTCTAGCCGGAAGTTCCGGATAATCCGAGTTACAACTACCCGAGAACCCATATCCGAAAGTTCTGGCCTTCGACCAGAAGTTCCAGATTAATCCGAGTTAAGCTAACCCGAGAACCATTTTTCGGAACTACACTGGAAAGTTCCGACCACCTAGAAGTTCTGACCTTAATTTGGAACTTCCGATTAAATAGCATTGCAACCCGGGAACCCTTGTTTGGAACCACACCCGGAAGTTCTGACTTTAATCCAAAACTTCTGATATTTAGTCAGAATTTCAGATGTTGCTTGGATCGGATGCTTCTTTGTTCTTTCGCGTGTCTTTGTACTATTACCTTGTTGCATTGCATCCTCACTCTTTAGGCATCTTGTAGCAGACCTCTTTGCATCTCATTCATGCTCATCGCATTGCACGCGCTCTTTTTTAGAGAACGAAAGACAAGAGCGTGACGCAAGCATGATCAGGGGCGATCCCGAGTTTGTTGCCGTTGATTGTGAAGTTGTGCACTAAGGCAAGCATCTAAGCATATTTCACCTTATAATTTGTATCGTATAGAATCTAAATTGATAAGTTATCACTCTATGTATGTTGTGCATATTTAGTGAGTCTGTGTCAGGTTTCATAGATAGAACCTATGTTGATTCATTATTTCTACCTTGTTTTGCAGATGATCCCTATCCTTGTAACCTGGGTATAACATGTCGTTATCTAACTTAAAAGTTATCCGAGATGCAAACCAATGCATATATCCTCGGTATAAGTCCAGCGGTTGTTCGACCATAGTTTGCGAGCTATAGGCTTAATTATTGATCATAAGGATAATGTTGATGATGGGATGTATGAGATGTGAGAATGAGGCAAGATGTGGGCGGTGCTAGGGGTAGGTCGGGAGAGAACTCGAATGCCATAGATTGCTTGCATCATTTAAGCACCAGCCGTTATTATAGTTGGCTTTAGCACATTCTGTACTTTCCACATATCCTTATATGGGACGGGTGAGCTGAGTACCTTATGTTGCTGTGGCCATTTGGCATGCAACTCTATGGTGTTGTGGGCTATGGGCTTGTAGAGGTATCTAGTTTGCTCGGGGAGTAGTTTTAGATAACCTATAGGCGCATGTTTAAATGGTTGGGACTTATTTGGAAAAGGTTGTCACATGAATCATCGCTTGCAACTGACGGAATGGAGGGTGGTCTCGTGTCATGTGGGTAAAGATGTACCCCTTGCAGGGTGTAAGAACAATTCAAATTGTTGCGCTCTCGGTCATGAGCATGTTTCTGTCCATTTGCATCAATCGTAGAGTCCCGATGTGGAATGATGTTATTGTACGCTGGGAAGTAAAGTTGTGATGGTTGATGATGAGTTGAGACGTTTCAAGTTCCGTATATGTTTATGTTGTTGATCTCAGGATAGAAGGGTATAAGTGATTAGGTATAGCTACTCACACACTTGAGTCGAATTTTGCTTTTGCATACAAATTCACTTAACCTTATGGCCGGTTCCTTGCTAATTCATCCAGATGCATTATCTTTGGAGACGGGTTATTATTATACCCATTATAGATTAAGTCTTGCTAGTACATTTATACTCACGTTGCTTTGATGAGTTTTGCTGGTGAGGAAGAGGTAGTTTTTGGTTATTTCACCCCCGCTGATGTTGGCGACGGGCAAGAGTAGTGCCATCTACTCGGGTTATGTCATTTTGGGATGGTGCCTCTAGGCAAAAGGCTCTACCTATCTTTTGTTGTCCTAGACTTTATATTCCGCTGTGTAGTATCTCTAAGTGTCTAAGAGGTTAAGTTGTTTGTCCTCTTAGCATACGTTTCTGTAAATGGATGGAAATCTGTAATAACTTAAAGACTTACAATATAATTTCATTACTCACTCTTTATTATACCTTGATGTGATGAATCATGTTGTAAAGGCTTATGTTCTGATCTTGGGTACAAAACACTTGCCGAGACTACTGGGATTAGATTATAGTTAATCATTATGGTTGTGATTATGTAAATGATTGCCCTAATGATTAATTAGAATACAATTTGGATCATTCCCCCACAGCGCCCCTACCGCCGTTCTGTCTTCCCTCATTGCCTAGCTTCCCTGCGCTCGCCTCCCCGCCTCTACCGTGGCTTCATCCATGACTTGATAAGTTAGGACCCTGATCTCGGGTTCCCCTGTGCCTCCTATACCAGTCACTAGATCAAGTAGCTAATATGCACATAATTCAATAGAACGATATTAAACACATACTTTGAATAAAATAATTACCTAAAAAGAGAGAGTGATGGTCTTGTGGACTAGGATCCACAGCTGACCAGCTAGGCAAAAAAGCCTACAGTGGAATTAAGAAGCACAAAGCGGGACAACCCAATGCCAGAGGCAACTCGGGTGCGAACACACCCTAAGACTTCTTCTCTTTACTTCATCTAGGTTGAGGTTGATCTCCATCTCAACAATCTAAAAGTGGCAAAACGGAGTACAGAAGGTACTCATCAACAAGTCCTAATACTACTTCAAGGAGTTGAATAGATGCATAAGAGATATCTGAAGGACAAGGCTTTACGGTTTAGTTTTAAGCGTAAAGCAGCTTCATGCAGATATTCAGTTGTATTTTGTACAGGTAACTTTGAGATAGTTCAAACAAGGTAACAGGGTATATCTGGGGTTTTTCGGTCCTAGGAGGGGCTATACCTCACTCCATAGTCCCTATCATTGTGTCTGGTGTACCTCTAGTACGACACAACTCCTGACGGATCAAGCTAGCAACTTCATGACATAAACATCTAGTCCACACACTCACTCATCAAAGATATACACACCCTGAGTCTAATCAAGTGAGGTTATAGCTTTGCATATCCATGACCGTGAACACGGATATTTGAGTAGATTTCTACTCTGCAGAGGTAGTACATTGTACCCACACAATATGCTCAGCTTCCAACTGTTGCAAGTGGAGGGGCGAATCGTCACTTGCATTGTTGCCTTTGCTGCTCTGGTGGAAAGATAGTTGTGACCCATTACTTATTACAAGTCATAAGTGATGGGTCATTCTATGCCAGTCATAAGTGGAGTGTTCAAATTATGACCTGTCATTATGACCAACTCGTCATTGATGGGTCATCCTAGAGAATAATTAGTGATGAGTCAAGTTGTGGCCCATCACTAATGACCAGTTTAATAAAACAGAGCAGATGAAAGAATTTTAATTAATCAATCATTAGATGTATTAGTCAATCAATTTCTTATCACAACTTACTTAATTTTTTTTGCTTATATAGTAAATATGTACATAGCATGATGCTATATTTTTTAATTTTCTCTTATTTCTTTCTCACCTCAGCAGCACTAGAATATGAATCATTGTATATTTCTGCTCAAGTTTTATGTAAGGGGTGGTGGCTATGGACACAAACACGCGTTTCAAAAATAGTGTAGAAACTTTAGGGGGCGAGAACTCAATCTTTCAGGCTATTTTGGCCTTGAAAAATTCACCGAACCCGACATAGTCGGGGAGAAACAGATGTAACATTTGCTGTAGATGTCTGTGACTAAAAAAAGTTAAAATCAAAATCCGTACGTAAAAGTATGCCCGTTTTACCGAAGACGCTCTAGATCACCTATTTGGTAACATGGTCATAGGTGACACTCCAAATCACCTTTTCAGTCATAGGTGATGGGTCACGGTTATGACCCATCACCTATGACCTTCGGCAACAGATGTTAAAAGATAAAATATCTGTTTTTTATCACAAAAATGTGATAACTGAGGTGGTAAGGGGGTACGTGCATAAGGGGATGTCGTGGATTCGATCCCAAAGAACACAAAGACTGAAAGTTGTTTGAAAAATGGTGTGGCTTATGGGGCATATGTGATGAGCCCTGTGTTGGGTGCCTCAAGTAAAAAAATATTTTTTTAACTCTTTTGTGTAGAAAAAATGTGGAAAAGTCATAAGTGACAAGTCACTATTAGAACACATCATTTGCGTTTAGTCATAAGTGGCAGGTAACTGTTACAACCCGTCACTTATGATCTTCATAAGTGACGGTGAAGGGATCGATGACGTCCTAAGAGGGGGTGAATTAGGACACTTAGAAGTATTTCGGCTCCAAAAATAACACAAGATAAACCTATATCAAATTCTATCTAGATGTGCTTTAGGTTTATCTAGTGTGTCTACTCTACCGATCAAAACGCTTACAACCTAACTAAGAAGGTAAATTGCAAGAATGTAAATACGAAAACGTAAATAATGTAGAGAGAGTAAACTCGGTACAAGAATTTTTTTTTCCCGTGGTATTGATGGCATGAATGCCACACCTAATCCACGTTGGAGCTCCACCAAGGATATGCTCCCGGTTGGCATCCGGTCACGGCTCTTGAGCCACCAAGACACAAATACAAGGCATCCATCCGGATGAGCCACCAAGCCACCAAGGCAAGGCTTCACCAGCAGCCTCTCTTCTGGTTCCTTTCCGCTGTAATCACTTCGGACCTTGAGCCACCAAAGCAAGGGTCCCCACATCCCCGTACACGCTTCTTGTCGTCGCTCCACACCAAGTCGTAGGATCAACAAGTTTGCCGGCGAGTCACTAAGACTCCAAGGTGCTGGCATATCACTTGGTACAAGGTTAGATCACTCCTTGATCCACTCTCTAGGTAGCAATCACCTAGCAACACTCTCTCTAGACCTATAAGCACTAATCACTCACTAATCTTGTGCTTAATCACCTTGGATAATCACATTAAGCACTTTGGTGGCTTGGATGTCTTCTCATATGTGTATGAGCTTCCTCTAGACTCCAGCAGTATGCCACACCTTCAAATAACTGAGTGGAGGGGTATTTATAGTCTCAAACCCGCGCACTAGCCGTTAACCCAATAGCTCAGAAAAGTTGTTAACATCGGATGATCCGATGACAACAATAGTACTAACACTGGATCATCCAGTGAGGACACTCTCACAAACTAGCTATTGGAACCCTACTTAAGCCTCTGTGAACACAGGACACACCGATGTATACTTCATCTCCATCACCAGACTATCCGGTGAGTATATATTTAGCGTCCGAGCCAACTGCATCCTCTCTGTATAAATTGCTCCAATGTAAACATCCGGTACATATCACTTCATCACCGGACTATCCGGTGAGTTGCCTTCAGCCAACAGATAAATTGCTACGGTGTAAACATCCAGTGCATATCACTTCATCACCGGACTATCCGGTGAGTTGACTTCAGCCAATAGAGCCAATGCACCCTTCTCTGGAAATAATACTCTGATGTATATAACATCCATCACCGGACCATCATGTGCCTTGAACTTCATTCTTCAACACTTGGCACCCTATGTAAATTAGTCAGGTGTTAAGCCTCCGGTATATACAACACATACACCGGACCTTCTGGTGTGTTGAACTCCTTCTGTCTATTTGCACTATTCATTATCTAGTGTGTGCAACATATTGATCATCGAACCAACCGGTGCTTTGATCTTCAACTTCAATGGCTACAACCTTCTCTGGATAAAATGCTCTGGTGTGTATCTTTTTTTATCACTGGACCTTCCGATGAGGTCTTCATGTATCTCTCCCCTTTGCCAAATATGCTCTGGTGAGTTCAACGCTCAAAGCACCGAACCATCCGGTGAGGCAAATCTTCCTGTGACTTCTCTAATTTAGTTCGACTTTGTCTCGGCTATGGTGATTTCTTCATGTATTGTATCCATAAGACCTACTAACATATATTCTTGACAAACATGTTAGTCCTATTGACTATATTATTATTAATCACCAAAATCACAATTATGATTTAATATGATCATTTTCGCTACAAACGAGTCGATTTGTAACCCACCATCTATGATTGAATTGATGATGAGTCTTAATCCGTCACCAATAACAACTTATCAGTTACGAGTTCAAAATAACGAATACGGACCGTCACTAAAAACGATTACCATCTATTATCCTTCATTTTTTTTTTCATATAGTGACATATATATACAGCTCAATGATGGATAGAAACCCCATAACAGGCCTTGCCTTGTAGTGCCCAAATCGTGCATCCATGAATATCTTGCACCACTCGTGCTCGTCACGCTCCTTACCTGACGTCATCACCAGTGTCAACATATCCACCGAGGCCTGGGCTTCGAACATGGCCTTGGAAGGAGATCCGACTACTGTGTCTAAGATTATTACTTTTCCATCGGCTGGGTTTCGAGAAGAAACAGGCTTCTTGTGTATAGATTTTGTTCCACAAAACTTCAGTTCTAAAATTTATAAAAAATTAGAGTTTATAAGATAAAATAAAGTGATTTAAATATATATTTTCGGTTTAAAATAAGAATAAGATATCTCAATCAAAGATCATTAATTTTTTCATAGTTCTAGCTTCCGCTTGAGATAAAGTTAGAGATATGGACTCCAGAAAATTTTAAAGCTAAACTATCCCAAACCAACTCTAACATGGACATCCACTCACACGCTGGATATTTTTCCTCTTAAGTTTGTTCTGCTTAGATTGAGTCTTTGCTGTCAGTCGAGCGCACCCGACTACCATAGAGCCTTTGGTCACGGCTCAACACGTGTGCACTCCGCCCCCTCACAGCCCCTCTCGCTGTCAGCCCCTCGTTATCGATATCTTGCTTCCCCCAGCCATCGCACACCCTCTTGCCGTCACTCGTGTAGTCCCCTCAGCCATCACGCGGCCACTTGCGACCACTCGGCGTCGGCCCCACGGTCATTGCCGTGGTTGCCAGTTTGCCACGTCCCCGTGAATCTACGTGTGGGTAGGTATCACCGGTGTGGGGATTGCGTTCGACCGGTTAAGATGATCAGCAGGTTAAGAAATTAAATATTGGAGCTGCTATAGTAATTAATCAATACTATATATTAAATCTCTAAGAATTAGAGTGATTCTATGTCCAGGGTACTGTAGGTATTGTTTATGTGGGTCCTACGTATGTACATATGTATATATATTGATATATATATGTATATATATTGATATATATATGTATATATACGTATTCGTATATTTACATGTCTAATATAATTTTTAGGAAATTTTAGAAAAATAGCGAAAGGTATAATAGTTATATTGATAAATCGGTTGAAATAATCTAAAATGCACAGAAAAATATCTAAAACTAAAATAATATTAAACAAATTTTGTTAAGTTTGTATTACTGTCGTCTACGTATTAAAATTATGTGTGATTAAGTATAACCAAAGGTCAAAACTCATGCACTTGCACGATATGGGAGGGGGCCACTAGATTTTGGGGGCTCGAGATGGACACCCCGCTTGCCCCCCTCCAGGGTTGATCCAGGCAGGAATCAAACTTAAGACTGACTTTTTATATGTTTTTCTAAGGTAGAATTTTTCTTTTAGTGCTAAATGACGTAACCGTCAACGACGAGACGTATACGGTGACTTCATCAATATCTAAGCTCTACGTATTGTATTAGGGTTTTAAAAAAATAGTGCAGCACATTTACAATACATAAATAGCCTTTTCATCATGTAGTTAATTATTCTTCAAAGTTAACACATATGAAGAAAATTTATTATAGCGCATACCTGTAAGGAGAAATTTTTACAACTTTATGCTTTTACAGTGCAGCCTAAAGTCAAGACTCTCTCTCGCACGCACACAAATTACAATGAGACTTGTGCTCTTAAATTTCAAAAGTATCTCGGACCATTGGGTGGTTAGCGGACGAGCGAGCGTTCTGGGACGATGTGCGTGCCTCCTGCGTTTCTTCCATTGCAAACCAACGCGACGTCCACTCTTCCACGACAAAACCTCTCCGAATCTGCGAGAGGAGCCAAAGAAAGCGACCAAAAATGTCGCCGTATTTAGTAGACCAACCACCGCTTCGTCGCCAAGAAACCGCGCGCCGCGCCATTCGCCACGGCGGCATTACGACATACGTGTACGACCTGTCCAGTCACAGCCCATCATGATGGTCACCATTGCCTGCGCACGACAAACAACAGTACGAAGCGACGCTAATAATATAGAGAAATTTTTTTTATTTGTGAAGATCATAGGTACTACGACTCGCCGGCCGCCACTGCCGAGCCCGCCGTCCTTCTCTAAAGATAAATATGTTTTTTTATAAGTCAATAAAAAATGTTTTTAGTCAATAAAAATTAAAAGTAGTGATAAATAAGAAAGTTTATTTTATGATGTAGTATAGAGGAAATTATCTTATCTTGTGATAATAAATAAGAAGTTATCTCAATAATGTCTGGTTAGGTCGGGGCTGGGATCCAGATAGTCTGATTGGGTGAAGTTAGAGGCGCACGGTGCGTTATGCGAGGAGCTAAGCTGTTTATATTCACTGTTCACTAAAAAATATTGTATCACTTTATTGTCCATAGGTCATTATAGCATTAAATTTTATCGGTCCATTTGAGATCGAATAGCTCACAATGATTTAGGGTGTGTTTGGTTGGAGGACGATGTTAGATGAGATATGATCATTCCTATTTTTTAAGATGGAATGATTCGATTTTCTATTTGGTTAGTATGGACTAGATGAGTCAGTTTTCTGTTTGGTTAATGAGATTAGAATAGATAGGATGGGCTAGTTTTCTGTTTGTTTTGATGAATTGGATGAGCTGAGTTGGAAGGTTGGACTTACCGCTTGATTTTGTGTAAGTTTAAATTTGTTTGAATTTAAATTGAATTAAAAAGAGAATATCATATGAAATAATAAAAATGTATATAAATAGAGTATTATAAAGGAACTTATTTTTTTACCAAATAACCTAGGTTAAAAATATTTTTATAAATTAGTACATCATATAAGAAGAATATAGTGGATTTTTTCAATTTTTTAGAAATTTATTTGAGATATTAAAAATTACTAGAGTTTATAAGGTTTTTTAGAGAATTTTAATTAAATATTAGCTCATGTTTTCTATCAAACCAATTAAAATAGATTGCTATTGAGCTCTAATTGATATGTAGTTCGTCCATATCGTCCTCGTCCAACAGAATTCGCAACATCACCGATCAAAACAAATGACATAGCAACAAAAAAACCTGCACCCAAACCTATCGCATTCGCATCCAACAAATATGCAAACTCACTTCACGACCTATCCACATATAGACGTCGGCACTTGTCCGCCGTTCGCCGCCAACAATTTCAAACCAAATCGGCGGCCTTTGATGCTCCTGCAACAATGGGTTGTGGCAAGGAGCGATTGCACTCACAGGCACGCGGACAGGGTCGCCAGTAGAGCTGGGACTTTGGGCCGCGTTATTCTTGTGTTGCCCACGGCATAACGTTTTGGTATGGTTCAAAGCACGGTATGATATAAAATATTTTGGGCTCAGTCGGTATGACACGACACGAGGACAGTGCTATGCTTAGGATTTTGATACGGTGGGCGTGCCGGCATGGCATGTCCGTCGACACGGTATAAAAAGGGCACGACACAATCTATATGATCTTTTTTATGTATTTATCTTCTAATCTCTCTGATACAAACTGTGAGATATTAAGACTCTGTTTGTTTAGTGAAAGATGATAAAAGATAAATATGTAAGCATGAGAAACATAAGTGTGTAATGATAAGAGATAAATATGTAAACATTGTCAGGTGATATAGAGCATAAGAGAGATGTGTGAGTATGAGAGGCACAAGTGTGAGATGGTAAGAGATAATATATATTGTCAGATGATATAGAGCAGGACTGTGTCTGAATCAGCACAGCATAACGACGGTACAACATGTCGAGAGCCATGCTTAGACCTTCATAAAATTAACTCGTGCTAACATGACAGGACAGGGTGGGCTAATCATACCTAATAAATATGACACGACGTGACGCGAAACACGATATGATTAAGACCGTGTCTGCCCGCGCGGCACGGCACGGTCCAAGTCCCAGCTCTAGTCGCGAGAGGAGCTATGGCGTGTACAAGCGGAGGGACGAGGGCGGCGTCCGCCGTGGGCCTCCCCCGGCTGTTTCTCTGGTCCGGAGCGAACTGCGAAGCCTGTGTAAACCTGATTCAAACCAATCCAGTGAATGATTGATCCAGCATGTCAATGGAGGTCCAGGTCAGTATCCCTAGTGGAAGGAGCAACCAGTTATGGCTACCAATGGGACCCACATGGCAGATGTTAGTTAGTTTGTGAAGGATGGGGTTTATGAAACGCTAGTACCACAAAACATGAGGTATGTGGCACAAGCCAAGAAACCTATGGTTTTTTATACAAGGACTATAAATCCTGGGGTATTATAAAATTTACTTCTCTTTTTTAAAATTTTGATAATTTGGCATAGGCAGTCCACTATATAGAGGCACCGCACAGCGCACTAGACAATATCATATCGCAGAGACCATCAAAGTAGAACAAGAGACTTTAGCTTAAGTACCGGTATTATCATGTGGACATGGAACAACACAATGATATTACTTTGCAACATAGAATGGAAGTACACACAAATTACTTTGCAACATAGACTGTACTGGAAGTTGAAGAACACATGTTCCAGCTAATACGAGTATGTGTTGTTATTTTCCAGCTACAGATACAACTCAATGATGGATAGAAACCCCATAACAGGCTTTGCCTTGTAGTGGCCAAACCCTGCATCCATGAATATCTTGTGCCACTCGTGCTCTTCACGCTCCTTGCCCGACGTTAGCACCATCATAATCAAATCCACCGAGACCTGGGTTTCGAATATGGCCTTGGAAGGAGATCCAATGATTGTGTCTATGATTATTACCTTTCCGCTGGCTGGGTTTCGAGAACAAATAGCCTTCTTGCATTGAGTTAGGATCTTCACGCATTCGTCGTCATTCCAGTCATGCAACACATACTGCAATCACTTATTATTAGACGCTCTAGTTACAAAAGAAATATATTTATTGCCTTGGTTTTAAACTTTTAATGACGAATGACCATAAGTATATACCTTAAGCAGAACGGCATCAGTTGGTGGGATGGAATCCATCATATCACCTGCAATATACTCAACCACGCCATCAACCGGCTGGATGCTACTGATCACGTTCGGGAGGTCCAACACCGAGCACTTGACATGAGGGAAAGCCTCAGCAATGACCCTTGCCGCGCTGCCGGTCCCTCCACCGACGTCGACCAACGAGCTTATGCCATCGAACACATCGCCTCGGGTGGTAACAACAAAGTTCAACACAAGTTGGCTATCGGATGCCATCGCAGTGTTGAAGACCTCATTGAATTGTGGATCATGGCACAAAGCGTCCCACATAGTCATGCCGTGAGCCGTCTTGAACGGCATCTCCGACCCCGCCCTGTCCTCTCCCTTGAACCACTCGGCGGACAAGTGCATGGACGCCATAATATGGTACTTCGTGGTACATAGAAGCACAAACGAAGAGAGGTCGTTGATGCACCCGTGAACGTCGACATCGTCCACGAGGAGGCGAGACATCGGTGTGAGGTGGTACACGCCTGTCGCTGACGCTTCCTCAGTGGTGCACCCATCTGCGGAGGGAACGTCAAGAGTAACAATACCAGTGGCCGCGAGAAACCTCATGAGGCGACGCAGGTACGGTTTTCTGTGCTCGGGTACCGGGACGACGGCGAGAAGGTCGGCCAGAGAGGCGCTGCCGCCACAATTATGGATGGCGTTAGGGATCCCGAGGTTGATGGCACATCGTAGCGCTATGGGCTTGAGGTAGCTGATGCCGATGTTCCAAAGCTCCGTGTGTGCTTGCAGAAGCTCCGAGCTTGAGAAGGTCGCCATGGTACTCTAGCTAATAGGGAGCTCCTAATGTGTGGAAGTATGTGGTGGGTGGAGTGGAACGAGGATGCATGTGTATAAATACTACTGCGTGCGCTGCGGCCGCAATCAAAGGATCATGGCTAGTGACTTCTGATTGGCTCCGTATTGATCACCAATATAATTATGACCGCCATCGGGAAATACATGTAGTACCTCGCGCGCGAGGTTTGTATGCCTCCTGATGTTTACGGATTCTTAGAGCATCAACGTTTTATTTCTTTCGAACACATTATTTCCCTTTGTTGTCTAATTTTAAACATAAAAAATCGGTGTACATCTTTGCCTCAAAAAGTCGATTACGATCTGAGCGGATCATCTCACGTTCCACTCACTCATTAAAGATACACGCACCCTGAGTCTAACCAAGTGAGGTTATAGTTTTGCATATCCATGACCATAGATATTGATATTCGAATAGGTTTACACTCTGCATAGGTTGTACATTGTACTCATACAACATACTCAGCCTCCAACCATTGCAAGCGGAGGAGCGAATCATACCGAGATACTTCAATCAATTTTCTTTGCCAGACAACTACTTCGAGATACGTCAAGTACCAGAGGCCTCATACCCAATGTCAAATCCCTTTAGGCTTTTGCCGATCCTGCACACCCAAATAGAGAGCCAGATAGTCACTTTGCATCCTCATTGCTCACTACCCTCCTAGTAGAATCTCCAGCTCAGTCGAGAGAAAGAAAAGTCTAGTCCTACCCATACAGGACGCATGGTTGCATTGGGTTGGCTTAGCATGACAACACAATAATTCAGGACTTATACGGCTGAGGCAGGCATTTTCAACATTGGCAATGAGTACCACGCGCTATCTCAAGCCCCCAAGATCATCCTCACCGAAGGACTACTCTACATGTCCCCACGAAAATAGTTTTCACCCATCTTACACACCACCCGCTATATCCCGTACAACATCAAGGATTCTACATTCACCAAAGATTCATGGCATATGAGTTGAATTGATTAATTGGGGAAGCGACATCTCCAAAAAATGCATTCCATAGCGACATCTCCAAAGCGATGTATTCCATCCTAAACATGCTAGATATCAAGGCACCGCCTGACTTAATATAGAATACGACAGGTAAATCCTAGGGTGATGAGCGAAGATTGATGGAAGAAGCCAGAAAATGATGAGCAGAACTAGAGGTTGTCATCATCTATGGCATGCAATAGGAGGATTAACCGTGCATCCATCTGTTGACAGAGGATGATAGGTAGGCCTATGGTGAGAAAATTATAGTTTTTTGCAACATGTGTCAAAATAGTTGTAGGTTTTTTAAATGAATAATAGAAATTATAGTTTTTTTACAATATATGTCAAAATAGTTATAGGTTTTTAAAATTTACTCTAGTTGAAATATTATCATAGATGGTTTTTACTTAGAACCGTTCATGATAGTGTAGTATTATAGACTATTTTTTTATAGAACAGTTTGAAGATACTTTTTGTCCCACTTATCACATACAATTTTTTTTTTAAAAACAGTTTATGATAATCAATTGTCACAGAGGATTCTCAACTTTAGCTGTCACAAACTGTTTTTAATATTATTCAAATTGATATTTTTATCATTTAATCTACTTTTCTTCATCGAATTTTATAGAGTGTGTCTAAAATTTCTTTTTTCTTCATCACCTAAAATAACATATGGTTCAACCTAAAATTATAATACTAAAAGTATTTAATTTTACAATAAATGGATTTAATTTTAGTATAATTGTATTGTACATATATTTTAGTTGTGTATAAAAATATGTGTGTTCACTAAATAAGTGGTTGAAATGAAAAGAAAAATTAGAAATATCCTCACCTACTACAGAAGAACGCATCTTGAAGCATATCCTATGCACATAAAAGTGGGAGAAATAATAAAATATCCATGCGAATGATAAATAGAATACCTTTTTGCCTTGTCTTATATTGTGACTGGAATTGCCTTAGTAAAGAAGTGTGTCCAATTTTATTTTGCTTCAGTTATTTTTTACGTCTTTTTATCTTGATTCAACCTTCATTTTTGTCTGTAGATATCAGTGACGTCCTAAGAGGGGTTGAATTAGGACACTTAAACCTAATCTGCTCCAAAAACTTCACAAGATAAATCTATATCAATTTCTATCTAAATGTACTTTAGGTTCATCTAGTGTACCTACTTTACCGTTCAAAATGTTTGCAACCTATAGTTAATCCTAGCAAACTACTCTAGGAAGGTAAACAAGTAAAGATAAATTATAAGTATGTAAATACGGAAACGTAAAGATGATAGAGAGAAAACTCGGCACAAATAATTTTTATCTCATGGTATCGATGGGTAAACGTCACTCCTAGTCCACGTTAGAGCAGCCACATAGACTATAGCTTCCAGATAGCACCCGGTCATGACCGTTGAGCTACCTAGACCTCAAGTAGGTTGAGTCGCAAAGCCACTAAGGTAATGCCTCATCACAAGCCTCTCTTCCGTTCACTTGCCGCCATCTTCACTTCAGAGTTTGAGCTACCAAGGTAAGAGTCTCCTCATCCCCGTACAAGAGTCTTGCCGCCGCTTCACACCAAATCGGAGGGTCAACAAGCATGACCCACCACCAAGGCTCACGGTGCCGGTGAGTCACCAAGACTCCAAGGCTCACGGTGTCGGTGAGTCACCAAGACTCCAAGGCACCAGCGTACCACTTGGTACAATATAGGATCACTCCTTGATCCCCTCTCTAGGTAGTAGAACTCTCTCTAGGCCTATTAACACTAATCACTCCCTTAATCTTTTGCTTAACTACCTTGGATGATCATTTTTAACACTTTGGTGAATTGAATGTCTTCTTAAGTGTCTACGAGCTTTCTTGGACTCCAGCACACTCAAATTACCAAGTGCGGGCTATTTATAGCCTCAAACTCACAAACCAACCGTTGCTCCAACGGTCAAAAAAAATATTGCATGAAAATGAAATATGCATTGCAAGAAAATGAAATGTGCACGTACAATCCTAGACAAGGCAAAACTACTAGATGCAAATCAAAAGGCGTGAATAAAAATTTAGCTATCATTACCTCTTTTATCTTTGGATGAAGGATGTTAGTTATATGATTATCAAGATTTTTATCAATGCGCCCAATTTTGTACACGTGACCTTTTTGTTTGAACTTTCACTTCATCTTGTGCGTCAAGTCTCCAAATCCCCTAAGCCGATCCGTGGACTTCCAGTCTTCTTTGGAACCAAAACCGTTTGAGGCCCCTTCATATTGGTGATGACTTTCTTGGCACCCAAATAGGTTGGTTCCACCTCCGGTTCTTTCTCCCAACCATATATGTAACCACTTTGCAATTATCCTTCTTATTGAGTTTGTAATGGTTGCTCTTAGTCTTTATCTTATAGTTGGGCTTGGTGTAGATGTTAAAGGGCTTGTTTGAGAGGTTTATTGCCTTTTTCTTTTCCTTAGTATCCTTCTTGATTTGCTTGCATTAGAAAGACTTGTGGTCTTCTTGATAACACTTGAAACATGTTACGATGGACCCCTCCACAAGCTTATTCACCATGTTATCACAGTTATCTTGAGGAGGTTAGACATGATTCTTGCCCTTCAATCTTGCTAAGTCCTTCTTGAGCTTCTCCACTCTTGCTTGAGCTTATCATTCTCTTGTACAATAAGATCGTTACATGATTCTATAACAACATTCTCAACACATGTCTCATTGCAAAAGGGTGAGCTACATAGATCATTCAAATCATCACAAGAAATGAAAGCATCTACTTTAGGATTGAAATTAGAGAGAGAGAGAGAGAGAGAGAGAGATTGCTTCAAAAGTGCCTTAGGTCGAGATTCAATGCACTTAAGTTTTATCTTAAGCTCTTCATGCTCCTTGTTTAGCAGTTCAAATTTTCTCAATAATTGTTTTTAATTAAAAAAATGAAGCATGAATGTCACTAAGAGGATTGAATTTCTTAAGTTATTTAACTTATTTCTTTAAGGCCATTTGTTGCCCATTGATCAATTCAAGAAGTTCCTCTTGAGAGGGTGAATCCTCATCATATTCATCATCACTTATATTTCTTTCTATACATTTGACCATAAGGCACTTGTATGATGACGACTTGCGTTATGACGACTTTAAAGAAGAACTTCTCTTAGAGGAGTGGATGGTGAAGCTCTCATCACTTGAGATTGAATCTTCGTCTTTACTCACCCATCTTCCAATGTTTGCAAATTATTTGCCTCTTCCCCTTGTCTCTCTTTTGTTTTTGGTCTTCTTCTCCTTCTTGATATGATTAATCATGTTGACCAAGTCTTTCGTGAAGATTAGATGATTAATCTTGGCATTGATCCTCTTGAGGTCCTTCTCCAATCTTGAGATGAGCTTGCCAATCTTGGGATCTATTTCTTCATCACTTGAGGTGCTTATCTCATCTTCTTTATCGCTCTCTTCATCTTCATCACCATCTTCTTAGCTTGAGCTTGACTCTTACTCTTTCCTTCTCATCTTCTCTTTCATGTGTGGACAAGGAACTTGCTTGCTTGTGAGGGAAAGGTTCTTGGCATCGGATGAGGATGAACCTTCAACCTTCATGTTTATGGTCATCTCATGGACGGTGATCTTGTCGAGAACTTGGCTCGGAGTCATTTTGCTAATGTTGTTATTGTCGTAGATGATGGACACAATCAACTTATACTTTGGAAGAAGAGTTTGAAGTATTCTTCTCACCATTTGATCGTTTCTAATTGATGTCAAATCTAGCCCATTGATTTCATTGACAAGAATATTCAAACGTGAGTACATATCATTAGCACTTTCATAGGCAAGTTGTTTAATGCAATTGAGCTTAGAGACTAGCACATGATATTTCTCATTGCGTACATCCTTTGTGACATTATGTATTTCAATGAGGTTAGTCCAAATACTATGAGCATTGGTAAGAGAATACACTAGATTGAATGCATCAATGCGTACAGATGATAAAATTATACTCTTCGCTAAAGCATCTTATTGCCTTTCCTTAATTGTGGGATGTTTCTTCATCCCTTCCTCAGTGGCTCCCTAAATATCTAAACATTTAGCTTCTAAATGACAAATCATTAGAATTTTCTAACGGGAGAATGAGTGCCGTCAAAATGTGGAGTACTACTGATATCCATCCCTACCCTGGACGTCATAACTCTCTAGGATGTTAAGCTTTTAAGAGCACAAGGTTCTAATTACCAAATGTAGGGTTGAGAGAATTGGCTCTGGTACCAACTATAGCGATCGGTGACGTACTAAGAGGCGGTGAATTAGGACACCTAAAACTAATTGGCTCCAAAAGCTTCATAAGATAAACCTGTATCAATTTCAATCTAAATATGCTCTAGGTTCATTTAGTGTGTCTACTCTACCGTTCAAAAGGTTTGCAACCTATAGTCAATCCTAGCAAACTACTCTAGAAAGGTAAACAAGCAAAGATAAATTACAAGTATGTAAATGCGAAAATGTAAAGATGGTAGAGAGAGCCAACTTAGAACAAGGGATTTTTATCCAATGGTATCGATGGCATAAACGTCACCCATAGTCCATATTGAAGCAGCCACCTAGGCTATAGCTCCCGAACGGCACCCGATTACATCCCCTGAGCCACCTATGCTTCAAGTAAGTTGAGCCACCAAGACAAGGCATCACCACAAGCCTAGGTCACTTGTTGCCATCTTCACTTTGGAGCTTGAGTCACCAAAGAAAGAGTCTTTGTGTCACCGCTTCACACCAAGTTGGAGTGTCAACAAGCATGAGTCACCAATGCTCATGGTGCCGGTGAGTCACCAAGACTCCAAAGCATCGGTATACCATTTAGTACAATATAGGTTTACTCCTTGATCTCCTCTCTAGGCAGCAACACCTAGCAACAACTCTCTCTATACCTATTAACACTAATCACTCCCTTAATCTTATGCTTAATTACCTTGTGTAGGACTGAGATAGACAACCAGAGGAGGGTGAATAGGCGCCTTTGCAAATTTCTTACGAAATAGATGGCCTACTCCATGTAAACCCAAAGCTCCTCAAAAAATGCACAAACGGAAGCATACACTTTAGAGAGACAAAGCAAGAAAGAATGTTCCAAGGCAACATGACTCTATGGATGGAATATGAACTATAGACTCTATTCAAGACCATTCTATGTGTCTTTGTACACAAAAGCTTGAAACTTGAATGAAGAACAATACAAAAAATAGTCACCGAAAGAAGCAACTCTCCAAGTTGATGATCTAGAGCAAGAGGATTCAAGACCCTCTCAAATACATGAGTATATGAATGTGTATGCCTCTAGCAATAAGAAGAACAACTTACCAAGGTTGAAAATTGCAGCTCAAAGACAAAAACAAAAATCAACAAGGAAATAAAAAAAAACTTGCACCAAAGGCAAGGGAACCAAAAGGAGACCAGTAGTAGATGAACACAAGCTCATGCGAGAGAATAAACTTCATTAAGCACAGAGGTCAGCCTTATTTTCGGCAGATTACAAAGTTGTTTCTATCACAAAAGCTTTAGCCTATTACAAAGACTAAGCATATCATCTCTTCTCCTCTAAAACCTATCACTAGGCTCTCAAATAGCTGGCTCAACCCTCTTCCATATCTCTACCCCTCTATTTATAGCCCTTGGGAGCTTCCTTGGCTCTTAAGTTTCTTTATTCCTAAAATACCCTTCACCGGTAGTGCATTCCTACCTACCACCGGGGCATTTTGGTCCAGATTTTGCTCCTTTTATCGAACAACCACAGCTTCTTCATGACTTAGCTTTATCTCGATGCAAACTTCGCAATGATGCAACATGACCGTCCAGTCCTCCTGTGGTTTTGTGACCAAACCGTGAAACCCTAACATGCTTCTCAAAGCATGACTAGCCATCACTTTCTTTACCTCGAACAAGCGCTCTGATGTCAACGTATGTACTCCGTCTTGCGATCTTGACCACTAGCAAGTCTCTCCTGCACCCTATCCCTGGGGCCTCCTTTCACTTACACTGGCATCCCCTTCGCTTGACTTTGTCAACATATCGTCTTCATCTTTCTCTATCCATTCTTTGCTTGACCTCTACTTGTACCACTAGGATCGCCCTTGACTCTGCCCGTCCTTCTTGATCGTTCAGCACTAAGCTCCCGTTTGGCTATCATGGCTCAAAAATCTTAATTCGGTCACGGAGCATGCATAACCATTATAGTGTTTTGAAATCATGTTTAAAGTATTTAAAACATTTCAAAAATGTATGTTGGCTCTCCCTAATCATCTCCAAAATCCTAATCGTACCCAAAACCCCAAAAGCCCCCAAACCTTTTAGAAAGAAGCCAGGAAGAAACCCC
The DNA here is from genome assembly GCF_958298935.1 of Phragmites australis. NCBI lineage: Eukaryota > Viridiplantae > Streptophyta > Magnoliopsida > Poales > Poaceae > Phragmites > Phragmites australis. The sequence goes on along the minus strand of NC_084936.1, from coordinate 23,211,924 downwards.
CTAGCGGTCCAACCGAGCTGCTGCCGGTCTAATCGCCAGACGCATGTAGAACTCCCAGAGTCTCTGTTCCTGGGTGGTCTGCCCGAGCTACCTCACGACCCGACCGCCAGTATATAGAACTGCCACTTAAGCCCTCGACCAGAACATATCCATCCACCCACCATTTCATTTTTCCCCACATTGTGAAAAAGAGAGAGAGAGAAAAGAGAGAGAAGAGAGGAGGAAGAGAAGAGGGGTCCCCACCCGAGCTCAATGGAGGCCGAAGACCGAAGGAGGAGATTGCCCACGAGTCCCCCACGTTGTCCCCGAGCTCATCTCCAAGCAACCCCTTCACCGGAGCAAGCCCAAAGCGCTTCTTCCACCTCTAGACCGGTCGAAGCACCCCGGAGCGGATCCACACATCGGAGCTTCCCCGAAGCCGGCCAACCCACAAGCAAGCTTCCCCACACCAAGGTGAAGCTCTCTAACCCCTTTGTCCCTTGTTTCCCCCGAGGTCTTCCACTCCCTATAGCCATAGAACCGAGCTCCCTAGCCATGGATGTCGATCCATGGGGCCCTAGATTTTGTCCCCATGAATGTCACTCAAACCACCTAAAATAGGTTCTTCTCAACGCATAGAGCATTTAAGTGCCGGCCTTGGCAAAAGGCATCATCGAATCATCGCCGGTGAGCTCACCAAGTGCTCCCGGCCGAGCATAGCGGTCTGACCGTGTTTTCTAGCAGTCTAACCGCCATTCCAGGAGTCAGACCCCCCAAGGGTTCGGTCTGACCGCTAGACCCAAAATCTCTCTACATGCTAGCGGTCTGACTGTGTTTTCCCACGGTCCAACTGCCACTCCCAGCGACCCAGCCGCCCATGTTGGCAGTCTGACCACGGTCAACTCAGACAGAACCGTTTTCAGTGCACTTCACTGTTTGCTAAAACTTGTAAAATTCATAATAAATTATTTTTAGCACAACAAATTATGAAACCAGATTTTTTTTGGTTTCATAATAATCTTCTACCTATTAAAATTGTCCCCAGACATAAAATAATTAATTAAAATTCTGAGATAAATTAATTATGTTAAGGATTCATTAATTCACCATTAATTCTTTATGATTCCAAAATTGGTGAAACCAATTTTGCTAGTTTTCTTATGATTTTTATAACTAGGAAAAATGTGTTCATGCATTATAAAGCATATTGTGTAGAATTTCATCATGTTTATTGCGATCGTCGTACTGGAGAGAAGCGGGTTATCATGAGGAGGTTTGTCGTTGATCCTGAATTGAAGAAAAGCAGAAAGGGAATCATCTAAGTATATTGCACCTATTATTTTGGATCATGTGTCATCTCAATTGGTAAATTATGCTTTATGTATGTTTGCATGTTAGTGAGTCGATGTCGGGTTCCATGGGTAGAGCCTATTTTGATGCATTATTTCTCCGCCTTGAATTGTTAATTATCTATATTCTTGTAACCTGAGTTTAATATGATGTTGTCTAAGTTAAAAGTTGCTCGTGATGCTTAGCAATGCACAAGTCACTGGTAGAAATCGAGTGGTAAAATGTTTTTTCTTCGCGAGCATAGGCGTTAATTACTTTCACATGATCACAATACTGGGTTGATGATGTAGGTTAGATGAGTTGTGAGAATGAGGCGAGATGTGGACGGTGCTAGGGGTATCATCTGCCATGGAGGAGTTCCTCGGAGTAGTTCGGGAGAGAAGCCCGGATGTCACAGATCGCTTGCATCGTTTAAGCCCCGTCCGTCGGTGCAGTTGGCTTTAGCACTTTTCCATACTTGCCACATACCTGGGTATGGGACAGGTGTGCTGAATACCTTTGTAGTTGTGGCTTTTCAGCATGCGAGTCAATGGTGTCGGGCATGAGAGACCAGTTGGGGTATCCGGTTTGCTCCGGGAGTAGTTCTGGATGACCCCTGCACCTATGGGCGCATGATCAAACTGTTAGGGTTTATTGGGAAAAGTTGACACGAGTACCCTTTGCATGGACTTTAGCTGGTCATGCAAGTTGAATGGTCCTCGAATCGTGTGGGTCCAGGAGTACCCTCTATAAGGTGTAAAATTAATTTGAATTGTCGCGCTCTCAGTTATTGAGCACGCTTCTGTCTATTTGCATCAGTCGTAGAGTCACGAATATGGGATGATTTGAGGTGGTTTGGTATGTTGGGGCATGGTGGATATGGTTATGTCTTACATTTATGTTTATATTGGTTCTAGTTATATTTATGTTTAAGTTGTCAATTACAGGATAGTTTTCGTTTAGGTTTTCTAGTGTAGATTCTCACACGTTTATGTCAAATTTTGCTTTCCCTTACGAAATTACTTAACCATGTGGCCGCTCTTGCTAACATTCAAATGTATAATCCTTAGAGTCGGGCTATTTATATGTGCTTAATATGGATTAAGTCTTGTTAGTACCTTTGTACTCACACTGCTTATTTTCTTTTCAGGTGGAGTTAGGTGCCAGCTACTCTAGCCCCTGGTTGGTTGCCTTGTGGGCAAATGGTGCCACTAGTTTTGTTTCTCCGTTGTGATGTTTGCTGTAAGTTAACGCTAATTGAAACCTTGTCGCTTGTTTTATGTCTCAACTTGAAAGCTTGTAATCTTGTAAATCCTTTGTTGTTGTGGTATTCATGTTGTTGAGGTATGTGTGGGCAATAGCTTTCCTGGGAGTTAACAACGCACACATACCAGAACTGCCAAAATTGAATTCGGTTTAATCATTGGTGGTTTGATCTTTGTGATTAGATGTGGATTTGCACGCAACGCGTCGAAAGACATGTGTGAGCTAGCTCTCATCTTGTCAAATGATCGCATTGGTGATTAATTCAAATTTAATTTAGACGGGTCTTGACATTAGCTCCGATCATCTTCATCGACCGTCAAGTCGCATCCATCACCTTCACACCATGAAACAAGAAAATATGTTTCTTCTACTCCAAACCATCTCGAGGTTAGATCAAAACAAAAATCCCCAATTTGAAGCACATTCCGCAGAACTCGAGAACACCGGATGCTTCGGTGTGCTCCCGGACTGAAGACCAAACCATTCAGTCAATATAGCTTATTCTACATGCTAAAAGTTTTGCTCTCTGCAAATATTTGTCCGGTGCAAAACTCTGGTGTACACACTCCAATTACTAGAGCATCTGGTGCGTTCAACTTCTCTAGATCACAAGCTTGTAAACTCTCTGCAAATATTTGACCAGTGAAGCCTCCTGTATTCAATGTACACACCACCAGACCATCTGGTGAGTGTTACTCTATCTACTGAAAAATATGCTCTCTAAAAAAATTAGTCCGGTGAGCACTCCTTGCCAACACCAGAACATCCGGTGTGCACTTCAAATTTTGGCGCTAAACTTTCTATCCTGCAGAAAATACTCCGTTGCTCACCGTCACTATACATCGTATCATCCGGTGACCCTTTCAAATTTTGCCGCCACACAAAAATGCTCCGGTGCTTCCTTTGCTTTCACGCACTGGACCATCCGCTACAGCCAAAATTCCAAGTACTGGATAATCCAGTGAGGCTAAAATTCCTAGACTCAGAGAAAATTGTGAATTCCATTCTTCATTCAACTCGAGTTAGTCATGAACAAGAACAATCATCAATAAACACATGCTAACTAAGATTAACTAAACTCAAACATTGTCAATGGCTCATCACAATCAAACCAAGGCACGTCTCAACTTGGTTTCTCACCTTTAATGATCACTTTTAGCACTTTGGTGGCTTAGATGTCTTCTTAAGTGTCTATGAGCTTCCCTGGACTCCAGCATACATAAATGGCTGAGTGGGAGGGTATTTATAGCCTCAAACCCACGAACTAGCCGTTGCTCCAATGGTCAAAAAAGAATGTGAACACCGGATGATCTGGTGTTAACAATAGCATAAATACCGGAGCATCCGGCTTGTACAGTAGCAAAAACTAGCCGTTGGACCTGCACTCAAACTTATTCCAAACACCGGATGTTTCGGTGTAACCTTGAACTCCATCACTAGACATCTGATGTGTATACTTGAGGAAACTGAGCCACTTCGCACTATCCATTTATCCGGTGTGTAGATCCTCTGATCATCAGATCATTCGGTGAGTAGAACTACATCTCCACTAAGCCGAAAGCACATCTTTTGGAAAATGTTTTGGTGAAGCTATCTTAGAGATCGTCAGATCATCCGGTGAGTTCAAAATCTTTCCTCTCAAGATTTGTACAGGTTTTGAAAAACACTCTAGTATGCACATCACTCCAATACTGGACCATCAAAGAACCTCTTCTAAGTCAACATACTCTTGTGTGAATTTTTTTCTGAGCACCGGACCATCCGGTGAGTGCAATCTTCTCTGAACTCGTCCAATTAAAACTTTCTTGAGTTCCGCCTCGGTGGCTTTTTCATGTATTGCATCCATGAGACCTACTAAAATATATACTTTACACTACAAACATATTAGCTCCATTGACTATGTTATCATTAAGCATTAAAATCATATACATGCCCTAAAAGTGTTATATTCGCTACATTGTCTTTGTGTTGTGTTACATATGATAAAAACTAATTCCTAAAAACATGATAAAACATGTGACAAAATTTAGTGTAACCTATAAAATTCAAAGATAAAATAGACTTTTTAACCTAGATAACCATAAACTAAACGTAGACAGGTCCTACAAATAGATAGACAAACAGAACTACTCATAAGGCAACCTGGTACAAAATCTTTCTCACTCTTCTTTCTGGAAATAGTACAACTGTCTCTGACAATGAATCCAAACAGAACTTTGCACTCAAGTAGGTCCTGTTTCAATGTCTTCCAATGATCTGACCGAAGCTAAGATCTCTACTCTTGTAGGTCCCATTTCGACGGAGATCCAATCTGAAGCTATGGCAAAAAGTCCGATTTGAAAATAAAGCGATCAGCCAAGAATTCGGCAAATATTAGCCAGAAACTCAAAACACAAAAGACAAGAGTGCACACCATCACCCAATGTTAACCAACCTAAAGAGACCTTTGAAAGTTCAGCAAGGACGAATCCAGAAAAAAAGATATCACTGGGGTCGACTTACTAGAACATTAACATCATTACCTATTTCCTAAGTGTCACTTGTTATCTATAACTGAAATCTTAGAAGGATTGACACAAAGTCATTGGGTCCATGGGAATTGAACTCGTCACATGTACATATGCACGTGCGCGAGCCCACACAACAACCTCGTCACACTTTAATATAAACAATCCTTTTATCTTTTTCCCTCTATATTTGTTAAAACCAAATTTTATTAATTTTATAAAAATTTGGAAGCAACTTTTATTTCCTTGTTCATATTGTGTGTTCATAAAGCATTCAGCATCTTTGTTGAAATAGGCTGGCTAGGTTAAAGAAAAGTGTGTTTATCTGTCTAGTAAATCATCACTCCGGATATGTTTCGTATTACCTAATTGATGAAAGTATGGCCTAGAGCTATACTTCCTAAGAATTAAGTCGTTTTCATCTTCGCTGCAGAATAAGCACACTTTCATAATTAAACCACCTTAAGTATAAATTTCCAGTAATATCAAATTAAACAGACTTAGTGCCATGCATAACCTAAAATAAAGAAATAGGACCAAAAGGCAAACCTAGATAGTATCATTACAATATTATAAATGGACTCCTTGACGCATAAGTTATGCCTAGCTTAGTTTACATAATTAATTTTTCTAATATTAAAATATTTCCTAATCAATCCCTCTTTGTGCAGACAGTAAATGCTACCAAACCCATTATCAAATCCTCTCTGTTGCAGTTTTTTTTTATTTTGATCTAACAGTAAATTTTTTCCGTAGTGCTATCAACAACAACCGGACAATACCTGCAGATTCTATATTGCGTATGTCGAGGGTAAATCTCTAACAGTGATTTCAGGGTGTGTCGGTGGGTGCGTGAACAGCGTTTCAGGGAGAGAATGTGTCTATTCATATAAACAAAGGATTTTTGGGATACCGGGGTTTATACAGGTTCGGATCTTCCGGAGGATAACAACCCTACGTCCTAATTTTTTTTGTTATAGTAGATCTCACTTAGTTACAGCGATGTTCTAGAGGATTGCCAGAACTGATCTATCGTGCCTTTACAATGGGGTCTTCATCCCTTTATATAGTAGGGAGAGGGAGAACTAACATGTTGGTTCTACACAGATGGCCTCTGCTCATTCTAATATATATCTCAGATCATCCTTACAGAGTATCAGGCACGCAACTTTGCTCTGACAGTATTGTACATCGTGCTGCCGCGTGCCATCTTTGCCTAGCCTGTAGAACCTTACCCTGCTGCATTTAATACGACGGGACGGAACGGTGCACTTCTGCACCATCCCTGTCCTCTTGCCCCTGCGCACCGTTCTCGTCCACTTGACTCTGCGCATCTTCTTCGTCCACTTGCCTCTGTGCGCCGTTCTCGCCCACTTGTCTCTGTGCGCTGTTCTCGTCCACTTGCGTTTACGCGTCGTCTTCGTCCACTTGCCTCTACGTGCCGTTCTCGCCCACTTGCCTCTGCTGAATGGCTGATAACATCCAATCTGTTGAGCGGCGCTACGCCGGCCTGTAGAGTCTCACACCTTAGCCTTTAATGCTATGGGACGGGACACATCCCCCTGCACCGCCCACGATCTTATCCATCGGGGCCGGTGCCTAGTGAAGAGAATTGCTCGGGTAAGTGTCCAATCAGGTCCGGCGACCAGGAAGCTGGTCGTGGGTTTGTGTGAAGATGCGGCGAGATTGGTCACTGGAGGCTTTGTACCAGTTGAGGTAGCTCATCGATCGACTAGATTTTTTAGGAGATGTTCCCCTGGCCGTTTGTGCCCTATATGGGTCCGTTTAGCCAGGGTACCCCTTTACTTGGTACATCGACAATAGCCCCCAAGCTCCCCCGTGATCGCGGTTCAGCCAAATCCTACCACCTAGGTCCCAGGGCAAACGTAGTTTCCCCCAAGAGTGGTTATTGTCACCGTCCGTCCTCAAAGTTTTAACCTTTGAGCTCTGCATCATGGGGGGAGGTTTCAAATGACCTGAGGGATTCTTGGCTTTTTCTGCATGCCCCTTCGGGTATCGAGCGGTTTGAAGGTTTGTTGTAGTCTTTTTTAAAGGACGGGTGTTTGAGGGTCCTCCAAGTCCTTCTTTTGCATTCTTTCCTTGTTTTGAGCACTCTTGTGCCTAGAGTCCAGTTTCTTCGTCCCGTCTTCCTACCGGAGAGGTTGACGATTTTGGATGAATCGATGGAGGGGGGTTTTCTTCACTCCCCGAATCTGCCTGTCGTGGTGCTTCCGGGCGAATCTTTTGTCGCGGTCGTGATTGCGAGATCAGGGATGATACCCGCCCAAACGGCGCCCGTGACTGGCAAGCCTATGCCGTTCTTCATAAAGCCGCCCTCTGTAGGGCCGTCTCGCTCTCCTGCCTGGGCGGACCCCCTGGCCAATATCATCGATATTTCAGATGATGAGGGGGGGGGGGATTGTTTGGAACCTTCTAGATAAGAAGATCGATGAGGAGGAAGAGTTTGGAGAAACGGAAGTGAGGTCTTCGGGGCATGCTGGGGTTGGTCAACAGCCTTAGTAGGGCTTTTGTGTCGGTCGCGCATCCTGGCCCCTATACTATTCGCCACTTGACCCCTGGAGTGGCGTGCTGCCCTCCCGGGGAGGAGTATAAGTGGTTCCTTGATTTGTTCAGGGGCAGATAGAGGTGAGTGTATGGCAGGTTTTACACATTAGCCTCGCGGTGGTCTCCACGTTAGGTAGTGGCCGTCAAGCATGGTCGGACGTTGTGGTCGGAGGTCCAATTTTTGGGGAGTCCATTTTTGGTCAGGAGGTCCTACAAAACAAGGACTCTGGTTTTTAATTTGAGGACTTACAGGTCATATTCCACGCTCGTCTGGAAGGTCCTACAAAAATATAGAAAATAGGCCTATTTTTGAGTGACCCTACACATAGAACTTGCGCAACAGGGCAATGTTCCAGGAGTTGTGTAACTCATGGCCGTCCTCCATGGCTAACTTGACTACGCCAAGTTGGGTGACATTGACCACCTTGTAGAGTCCCTCCCATTTGGGGGAGAGTTTATTCCGACCAGCCTTATTCTGAATTTGCCTAAGGACCAGGTTGCCTACGACCAGTGTTCATTATCGTACCCTTCGATCGTGGTAGCATCTGAGGCTCTGCTGATACCGGACGACTCGAATCAAAGCGCGATCATAGAACTCTTCGATCAGGTTTATGTCATCCTCGCATCATGCCACTTGGTCGTTGTCCGAGTGGTTGCTGACTCGGGGTAACTGGAGGGCGATTTCGGAGGGGAGCATGGCCTCCGCGCCAAAGACCAAGAAGAAAGGGGTTTCAGCCGTGGCCCCGACCAGAGTACCGTGGGGAGTTCGTCCACCCAATGCTTTGAATAGCTTTTAAGCTGATCAAAAACCCGAGTTTTGATCCCATGTAGTATCATCCCATTTGCCCTCTCGACTTGTCCGTTGCTTTGGGGGTGAGCCACAGATGCGTAGCAAACCTTGGTCCCGATTTCCTCGCATTAGTCTTGGAAAGCACTACTGGCGAATTGAGTTTCGTTGTCTGTGATTATGTGGTTTGGACTGCCAAATCGCACTACCAACCTCCGTATGAACTTAATCGCTACTGCGGAAGTGATCTTCTTGACGGGCTCGACCTCGATCCACTTAGTGAATTTGTCGATTGCCACGAACAGGAACTCAAAACCACCTGGGGCTTTTAGGAATGATCCCACGATATCAAGCCCCCAGACAACGAAAGGCCAAGAGAGTGGTATAGTTTGCAGTGCCTGGGCTGGTAGGTTAGTATTTCGGCCGTGGTACTGACACGACTCGCACTGTTTCACCAGCTCGTACGCATCCTGGAGGGCAGTGGCCCAATAAAATCCTTGCTGGAACGCCTTTTCGACAAGAGTGCGGTATGAAGCGTGGTTACCACATATGCCTCCATGGATATCAGAGAGCATTGTGCTCCCCTCTTCCTGAGTGATGCATTTCAGTAAGAGGCTGTTGCTCCCTCGGCGGTAGAGGCGTCCCTCTACTAGGGGGTATTTGCGGGCTTTCCGCGAGACCTTTTCTGCTAACGTATCATCGTCAGAAATTGCTCAGTTCTGAAGGTAGTCCAAGATCTGATCCATCCAGGTCGTACCCGAACCGAGCAGGGCGACCACATGATGATCGTCCGAGGTCGACGGCACCGAAGGAGGCGTTGCCTCCAAAGATGTTGCCTCAGGTGCTCCATTTTTGAGCGGAGCATCCCCGTCACCTTGGCCTGAGGCCGTGGTGGATGGTTGTGAGAGTCTTTCTTCAAATACTCCGATCGGGACAGATTCTCGAGAAGAAGCTAGACGGGCCAGCTCATCGGCTAGGAAGTTGTCCTTGCGAGGGACGTGTTTGACCTCAAAGCTAATGAAGCATTACTCTAATTTTCTCACTTCGGCGAGGTATGTCTCCATCATCAGGTTAGAGCACTGAAACTCCTTTTGCACCTGGTTTACAACTAGTAGAGTCCCCTATCGCTAATAATCGTTTAATCCCAAGTGTGGAGGCTGCTCGCATTCCGGATAAGAGGCCCTCATATTTAGCAGTATTATTAGTGGCTGGAAAATATAATTGAACGACGTACCTGAGGATGTCACCAATGGGTGAGGTCAGAACCACCCCAGCTCCAGCTCCCTTCAGCGTGAACGACTCGTAAAAATGCAAGGTCCAGTGCTCGTCTGCCTCCGATCGCTGCACCTACTCGGGCTTGGAGGACGACCACTCAGCTACGAAATCGGCTTGCGCCTGGGACTTGATAGAAGTTCGGGGGATGAACTGAAGGTCGAATCCCCAAGCTCTACTCCCAACTTTGCTGTTCTCCCTGTTGCATCTCTATTATGAAGAATTTCCCTAATTGGGAATGAGGAGATCACCTTGATTTTGTGAGTCTGGAAGTAGTGTCTGAGCTTGCGAGAGGCTATCATGATGGCGTGCAGCAGTTTCTGAGCCTGTGGGTATCGAGCCTTGGCGTCGTGTAAGACCTCGCTGATGTAGTATACCAGTCGCTGGAGGCCCTCTCGCTCGGTGATCAGGACCGCACTTGCGACATGTCCCCCTGCACCGCCCACGACCTTATCCATCGGGGCCGGTGCCTGTGAAGAGAATTTTTCGAGCAAGTGTCCAATCAAGTCCTGCGACCAGGGGGCTGGTCATGGGTTTGTGTGAAGATGCGGTGAGATTGGTCACTGGAGGCTTTGCACCGGTTGGGGTAGCTCATGGACTGACTAGATTTTTTAGGAGATCTTCCCCTGGCCGTTTGTGCCATATGTGGGTCTGTTTAGCCAGGGTACCCCTTTACTTGGTATACCGACAGCGTACAACATGCTCCTAATCATGATCTGAGCAAATGATATCAAATCTCCTTATGTAAGTTCAATACAAGATTATTCATAACTAATTTCAGTAATTAGTTTAATTCTACGATAACATGACATTGGTTATGCGTCAAATTATGTAAGATTATGAGGCTTGTTTTTTCGACGACGTACTCCCGGGGATTCGACAACGGATTGCCGAGTTCATAATTTCTATAATCATCAACCCACATGACGAGTTCCACTACAGAAACTCTAGGTCGTGAGGTCTCATATAATATGAAGTGATTATAACTTTATAACTTGTGGTTCTGTGATGAATTGATTGGAGCTTTGAAACTTTTACAATTCTGCGGTGAAATGGGTTCTTACAGAAGTGTGTTTGTTGATATGAACATGGATGCATTACTATTGTTTACAGGGGAAAGATGGCTACCAAATCCAGACTATGCTTCATGATGCAATCAGGAAATAGGAGAAACCTGCAAGAGCTAAGGTCAATAGTGACGAATGAAGATCATTATCTATCACTCATGACCTACACATAAGTAATGGATAACCTCGTCACCTGTTATAGATGTGTTGCTCCTCAGCATATAGGAGACGTACATCAGTGAAGGGTGAAGATCATTAGCCGTTGCTTATGACCTACACATAAGTGATGGGTAACCTTATAACTCTCACTGATGTGTTTCTCTCTAGCACATAGAAGACGCACGTCAGTAATATATCATTATCATTACCTATCACTAATATGATTATTAATGATCCGTCACTAATAACCTCTCATCAGTGACATGTTCGAAATGACGAATACGTTATCATAATTAATAATGGTTACTGTACATTATTGATGTACATTTTTCAAGTAGTGTTTGTTTGGACCAGCACAAATCTAGCAACATATAGATACAGGTGCCAAGAAAATTCAGTCAATGCTAAGAGTCTGAGCCTAGTGAACGACTAGCTGCCTGGATCGTCGTGCACGGTTCATGCGCGACAGCAAAAAGCTGATGTATCCCACTCACTACGTAAAAAAAAGTTCATTAGTACTGAGTAATAACCGCTATTAATAATAAGTCCCGTATTCATTATCTAAACACGTCACTAAAAAAGATCGTTAATGACGAATTGTATCCTACAGTCACGCTACTCACAAGAAAGGGAAATATTTTAACATGTAGTCACGCTACTCGCAAGAAAACATTCTCTCTCTTTTTGCAATAGAAAATTAAACATTGTTGGTGTAACACTTTTTTCTGATAGTGCTGTTACAACGACTGAAAAGACACCATACAGCAATCCACGGGGCTCCTAAAGCGACAATCTGTAGCCCATGTGCCTCTCGATCGGTGGTCAGTGAGATCAACAAGAAATTATTAGGTCCATTGTTTTCCAAGAAAAATAATATTAGGTGTAACGGTTTTTTGCTCGTGTCTTTATTTTGTTTTCCGTTCGGGACTATATTCCAAAAAAACGTCTTTATTTTGTTAGCTAGTTTTAGGCTCGAAAAATTTCCTGAATCCGATAAAATTGGGGAGAAACATATATAACTTTTTTCTATATATATCCATAGAGTCAAGAAAATATCAAAATTAGAGTCTGTATGTAAAAGTTACGTTCATTTTATGGAAGGTACTTCGGATCACTAAAATAAAAATCAGTTATAAGTGACGAGTCACGATTATGACGCATCACCTATGCCCTTTGATGAAAAAAGTTAAAAGGATAAATTTTCTGTCTTTCTTTAGAGCGCACGCAAGACTGAGATGGTAAGGGGGCTACGTGCGCAGGGAGGAGGTCGTGAGTTCGATTCCCATAAAACGTATAGTATGAAAATAACTTGAAAAATAATAAGAGACATGTGACGAGTGATGATGGCTCCCACGTTAGGATGGCTCGGGTGAAAAAAAATACTTTTTACTTTTTTCGTGTCAAAAATACAAAAAATGTGCATCAATCATAAATAAAGAGTCATAACTGTAACCCGTCACATATGAGTCACTTATGACATTTTGTAGCGACGGATAAAGTCTTGACCCGTCAGGAATGATCTCATTGGTGACGGATTCTTACCATCACTTATAACTAGTCATCAGTGATACGTTCAGTGTTCGAGACCTGTCACCTATGACGATTATCACCCGTCACTTATAATATTTTTTCATGTAATGATATCTTCAAGTTGTTCACGTGTAATTCATTTTTACCATGGCATGGATTATATTAAAATAATGACTATCTGGGTTGATATTTGTGTTTCCTTTTTCTCTGCAAGAATACTCTTGATATGCTTAAAGGGCAATCGTGATAAATAAGAATGACGAAATAAAGGAAATTACATTTATGCTAATCGAGTTCTCTTTTTTCTGAGATGATACTAATCGAATTCTAGTCAGCTAGCTCTAGTGCTCAACAACAGCCCAACCAAGAAAACTATATAAAACCTACTCCTACATAGCAGCACTACGGCTTAAAAGGAAAAAAAAGGCCCACACATCCAGTCAAGCCTATGGCAAGTTGCAAGTGTTGCATGGGCGGCGCGCTGATAGGCTGGTAGAGCCCAGGCCCCAGAAACGAACTGCACGTGCGGCCGTTCGCACCCGTCCCTGCTGCCAGTTCCACGCCGCCGCGAAGCCGCTCGCTGCCGTCTGAATTCGCGGGCAGGCGATGGAAGGAGGAAGAGGTGTTGCCGTACAACCTGGCTGCGCGCGTGCCTGCCCGCTGCTGGTGCCCGCATCGTCCACTGCTTGGAACTCCATCCGCAGGAGGCGAAGCAGGCAAGTAGGCCAGTGGAGACATGGATCCTCTAACATACCGCATGGTTACGTCCGTTGACATATAGATCTGGGCTCCGTGTGTCAGCGGACATGCAGTACGTTAGAGAGGATTCTCGTCCGGCAACAGGTAATAGAAATGGATCTTTTCTTAGTGTACCTGGACTCTATTCTTTTGAGTTGTTTTCCTTCACGGCCTGATCCCATCCTTGTAAGATGATGCCTAGAGTTCCCGGGAATCGTGGGTCCATGTACACTGCCCGACGTCGTCCGCCTCACACACCCCTACTTTAGTCGCTGACAGTGGTTCCCGTTTGTCAGTTGTCTTCCTCCTCGTGCCATGCACTTGCTTAGGTCAGCGTTCATGAGCTAGGTTAGGGTCCGGTTTGGATGCGAGGGACGTTTTTTATTCTAGCTAGAATCAGTGGAATGCTTGTCAAACAGTCATTTTAGTAAGTGATTTGAATCCGAAACATGAGAGTCATAATAAGTGGAATCCCTATCAAATAGTGCTTTTGGCAAGTGATTAGGATTCAAAATGGGAGAAACGTTTCTGTTTATTACACCACGAGGGAGAAATAGGCAAAATATGATTCTTTCGTTTCTAAATCATTTCATTCTTATTTACAACTGTTGTCCTTCTCTCAAGAATTAGAATCCATTGAACTAGCCAAATGATTACATAAATTGATTCTAATTTACGGAGAAATGTTTACAGGGAGAAACTATAACCAAAATGTTTCTGAAAAAATTTGGAACCTACCAAACGGGCCCTAGGATTCAGGCAGTGATGTATGTGCCACTAGTGCGATTAGGGCTATGGCCCTAGTCGCGGCCCAGTTATACTATAGAGTTTCACCTATTTTACGTGCAGTCCAGTCCAACAGGCTCATTCAGTGGCCCTAGTCGTTGGGCAAGCCCAAGTTCGCCCTTGGATTCAGGTTGCACTGGACTGAGCTTTGAGATATGGCTGGGGCCTGGGGCTAGAAGCTGGATCGCTAGTGCGCAGCAACATGAGCTGTGTGCCATGGAGCTGCTGGAGACATGATGTTGGTGGGCGGGGCAGCAAGGAGAAGGCTTGTTCGATATGTGCACGTGGCATGGTGAATGTCTCATTGGAAACGATCAAGAATGAGACGCAGCGTGGGGCTCACCGGAGGGAAGGGAGAGAATAGAAGGTGGAAGAAGACGGTGTCTGGGGAGAGAGGGTCGCATAGGCGAAACCGAACAGGCCCTATGAGCGAATCTGATATGCTCGCTTGCCAACATGTACCCCGTATCATATATTAAGGTGGATGCTAAAAAAACGTGTCTGTTTTTGAAAAAAAAAAATAGGCAAGGGCTATGAGCCTTTGGATGGACATCCAATGGCTCACAGTCGTCTTCAACCTCCGCCCAAAGTCTCACTTATGCTATAGCTCTACCGCCATAGCTCGCCCCTGCCTGCCACCCTCCTCCACTCGTCTCCGGCGGCGCTCCCTCCACCGCACTAACCCAGAGTCCTTGACTCCCCCACCGCCCGCACTAGCCCACTGGCCGTCCTTCACCTCCCATGGCTAGCAGCGCCCCTATTGCCTCACCACCCAGCCCTACACCTGCCTCCTCCACCAAGCCGACCTACTTCCCCGGGCATCCCTCTAAGCTCAGGAAGCACACCAGTGACCCCAAAAACCCTCTCCCCAAACCCTAAACCTCACCGTCAGTCGTCACCAGATTCACGCTCCTAAATTTCAAGCACCTGAAATTTAGGAAGCGTGATATATTAAAACTATATTTTATATATAGTAAATACTATTCCTACCTCATGTCTGGTATCCATCCAAGATGTTCATCAATTTTACACGGAGCATGGTGGAACCTAGTAGCCGGTGTTTCTTTACATAGAGAGGGTGGAATCCAACCTCTGGCAGGTGATGGGGAGCTATCGTGTCATTCTTCTTGAAGGAGGCATGGACTTTTGGAAAGATTAGCAGACCGCCCTCAAGGAGCCAGAACCTGCATGGAGGGAAGGAAACAGTGGGCAAGGTGGCTCTTGGGGAAGAGAATGATGATCTCAGCGAAGTTAGTGGGCAAGACATCATTGCTCAAGGTGGACTCATCACCCTCGCCCCCGTCATGGCTTCACCTTTTCCTAGGGATAGAAACAACTCAGGTGCGGGCGAAGCAGAATCGTGCCCGACCCATACCCGTGAAGGCTGATAGGCAGAATATTGTACCTGTGCTCACTGGGTACCCAAAATGCCCACAGATAATTGACAACAACAGCATTGGTAGGTATTGGTACCCGACAAGGAGCTGCTACCGGCTGGGTTCGGTGGGTCAGCTATGGATAGCGGCTGGCTGGGGCGATGGTCGACTGGGGTGGCGCCCAAAGACGGCGCCCGGCTGGGAGCAGTAGCCGGCTGGGGCTGGCGCCTGAGGACGGCAGTCAGCGGGTCAGCTATGGATGGCGCATGTGGTACTACAATGTGCGGTCTACGGTGGCTAGGGGTGTGTTGGGGGAAGAGAAGATGTCTTCCACAAACAAAGTGTGGCGAGGGTCTCTTCTAAAGAGGAGACTCAAGCTTGGAGAAGAAGTGGAGAGGAAGGAGAACTAATAATATGTTGAAAGTAAAAAAATATATTCGTCTTCGGACCTGATGGCGATGGGTCTATATTTATAGTGTCGTTCAGGATGTAAATGTGCAAGTATGCCTTTATAGAGATAGCGATATAAACTATCACTATACCATAGGGACCTAGGGCCGATCGAATCGCACAACATGGGTTTAGTTAGGATACATTTACCCTTAATCAGAAGATATTATCTACTATGGTAATGCAGTGGTGCAAGTGACCCTAAGGGCATGGTACTCAACCAGTCACTTATTGCAGCGCTGCACTGTCCAAGGTGTCAGTCCAACTCCTACTTGAGATGGGATGTCAGAACGGCCTCCGCTTGCATCGGTATTAAATTTTAGTCACTTCCTTGCAGGTGGAGGACGGCTGGAGGCCTCCCCTCTGGCTATTCTTTTCCCAAGACCTAATTACTCGTCCCTCATGCTTCGGAGACCCTACCCAGGCTCCGGAGGACTGGGGCTCCTGAGAGTTCCGGAGCTTGGAGATCCGCAAGGCCTCCTGGGACCTGTGGTCCACAGGTGTAGGTTGGCAGGGCTAGGGGCGCCGTGGGTCCTTAATGATGACCCCCAATAGTAGCCCCTCGCGAGGGCGCCAGCGGAGCAATCAGCCCTGCGGTTTCTTTAGAGCAGGGCCTTCGACAGTTCCTGCCTATGTAGCCGATGGCCTATGGTCTTTTGTATTGCTTGAATTGTTCTGGTTAGTCTAGTACAATTGGTTTGAACTGACCGTCTGATGACTCCTATGAAAGGGGGGCATTAAATGCGACCTACGGTTAGTGACGTGGTTACGCCTTGTGAAGCGGTAGTGGAGCATGTGGCATCTCGTTGTTGGAGGGTCATGGGAAGCAGTTTCAGTCCCCCATGAACATGGCCTCATAGGTGATAGGACGGGGCATGTGCATGTTTCCCCAGGAGGAAATAACCTCTCCCTTAGCTTTATGAGGGGAGGATCTCGGCCAAGCGACAACCTTGCTCTGCACCTCTACTCCCATCTGCATTTACTTCAGTCTGCCTGTTGTGCCAGCCATAGCACTCCCATCTTCCATCACTGTCCAACGCTTCTTGCCGCCTCACAAGGACCCTCATGGCTAGTTCTAGTGCTCAAGGCAGGGCTGACACATCGTCGTCGGGTAGGGCCATTGATGTGCATGGGACGGTGGTCATTCAGAAGGTGCCAATTCCTCTGTCGTTGCCTGGCCCGTCACCGAGCGTAGATCACCACCGTGCCAACCGGAAGCATCCTCAGCAGACCATCGTGCTAGGGGAATCCGTTGTCACCGAGACCGAGCTCAACCAGATGGTCACGGAGGGGAAGATCCCCTCTAGATCTATCACCCAAGCCCCACGAGGCAAAGTAGTTTCGGAGCCTCTGGGTCACGAGACTGTGGTGTTTGAGGCCTTTTTCAACATGAGTTTTGGCCTTCCAGTTGTGCTGCTCCTCAAATGGGTGCTTCGCTAGTTCTACGTGGAGCTCCCACATTTGTCGACCAACACCATTGCCCGCCTGACCATCTTTGAGTGGGCCATGCAAGCAGAGGGATGTGAAGGGAGAGCAAACCTTTTCACCATCATTCATGAAGAGAGTTGCCAACCAAAGATATGGACAGACGATGGAGAGAACAAGGCCCTCAGCTTTAGTAATGTGAACTTCCAGCTACGGCCGGAGTACAATGATGCATTTCCAACGAAGGCCATCAACAGCTGGTGGTACATCAAATGGCTGGAGTGGTGGTTTTACTATGATGTTGGCTTCAGATTGCCCCTCTGCTCTATGAACCAAGGGATTGAGTATGTTCGGACCTCAGTGGCGGATATCTCCGATACACAGTTTGCTTTGAGGTTAGTGCTTCTCCAGAAGGTGGCCCGGAGGATGAGTATGCGTGATCTCGTGGAGGAGTTCACGATGCTGCGCATCTAGCCCCTTCAGGCAAACTGGAATCATGTCTTCGAACAAGGTGGGAAGGACAAGCCAAATGTGTAGTCCATGCCCACCATCAGTTCTAATAAGTCCTCTTTGTTGTTTAGTTTGGACCTGCAGATGTGAAATACCCTTTTCTTCCATAGAATTGCCTCCCGTTGGAGCCAGCAACCAAAATCGTGGAGGAGTTTTTGGGCCCACCAACTGCCAAAGAGTGGGATCGGAGTATGGAGCTGGTCAAGAGCTGGGAGCGGTACAACAACATTTGCCTCCGCCTCAGGGTGATAGCTCCGGCGTGGCCAGGCCCGGTGGAGCCCTGAGTCGTCAAGAAGAGAGGGTGCAGGGTTTCTGGTGCCGCCCTCCGTAATTCCTGTGAGCTCTCTCTAGGCTCGGCCCCTGCCTGCCTGCCTCTGAAGGTTCACAGGCTAGCTCAGCAACTGAGTCATCCAAGGAGTTGTTGGAGGGAACAAAGCATCAGAGGCAGGCTGCGAGCACTGAAACCGTAGGCGGCCTAACCCAGGTCAAAACCCAGCCCGGAGGGGGTAACCATGGAAAGGGCCTGGCTCCTCTGGACCCTTCCAGCAATGGCCAAATGGGTGGGGGAGTCGGTGGAGCCTCCCTGGACTTCCACGCAGCATGGGGGTTCTCCAACCTCTCCGACGATGAGGATGTTACGAGCCCTTTGGCCGAAGAGACCGGGGGCATTGGTAAGGCAAATCTTGCCTTGCGGGGTTTTATTTTCTAGTGGTGATGCACAAGGGATCATGACCTCTGTCATTTTTCTGGTGTTTCTTAGGAGGCGTGGAAGTAGATGCATCCTCAGCCCTAACCCCTAAAGTCACAGAGCCTCTGCGGGGAATGATGACCCCCCCGGACGTGACCTTGATAGCCAATTCGGACGTGGCGGCGTCGCCACCATGGGATGTCACGCTGGCTCTAGACCTAGTTTTGGCGCTTGGTGCTGGGGGAGCCATACCCTTCATGACGATGGCATCAGCGCCTGCCAAGGGCAGCCTTGGCTTCAAGGCTCTGACCCCGGAAGACTTGGCATTTCGTCCAGAGGCATGAAGGCTTTCGCCTCAGCCTTGCCTCTCCTTAGGAGTGGAGAGATCGAGCTGTCGATGGCTCAAAGCCCTCTGGAGGAAGTGGAGGTGCGTCTAAACGCAGCGTCCTGGTAGGTTGGTATTTTAATCGAAGGGTCTAGGCCCTTATTTTTGGGGACCTCACCTTACTTCTCCTATGTTGCGCTCCTTAGCAATTGCTCTTGACGAGGGCGCTAGGATGTTCGTGGCACCATGCTCTCACTATGACCCATGACGGGACCCGAGACAAAGCAGCAAGGCTTTTTCACACCTTGGATGAGGCTAAGAAGTGAGTGAATTCTCATGAGGGTTGTCTGCAGGAAGAGGTGGCGCGGCGGGAGTGTGGGGAGGGCCTCCAGCAGGAAGAGACGGTGCAGCGGGAGCATACGAAGGAAACAGCCCAGGAAGCCACCGAAACCCACCAGGCCAAGGAGCATTGCGTGGGCCATCAAGGTCCGCCTGGCTACAGAAGGTAATGCTAGGGACCTTAGGATTATAGTGGTGGAGATTCAGCGAGAGCTGAAGGAGGCCCAGGCAACGGAGGAGGTACTGCATGTGAAGGGCTAAGGGCTCACCAAGCGCACATCAAAGGCAGCCCAAACAACTCATAGTGCCATGAGCGGACTCAGAGCTGAGGCTCCGCTAATACCCTCTGGCCTGGATGTGCTAGAATGGACGCTCTGCTAGCTCCAGTCTGTTGCAGAGGTGATGGCCACCGCTATCGAGGTCTACACAAGGTCTAGTGCACGTGTGGCCTCGGTGCTCCAACTGGCGTTGCTGCATTGAGCGGGGAATCTCAACTTGAAACACTGGCGCAACCAGTTCCAGACTCCGTGGTTGAGGACTTCTAGCCCGAGGTGCCTCAGACAGGGATTCGTGCGGCCTTGGACAGCTTTTGCCATGGTGTATGGGCGAGGCATGGCCGAGCTGTGACACTGCAGTTCATGGCAGCTCGGGTAAAGCTGAGCACCAGAGGGGTTCTCCACTTGGGCTCCTCCGTGGGAGTTCAGGTTCCCCACCAAGATCTCTTGGATGCACCGCCGCCATCCGGATATCCTTCTCGTCCGACCATCGCTCTGCATGAACAGCCTCCACGCGTGGACGATGGTTCGCAAGCTCCACTGCCAGAGGTGTAGCTCTGAGTAGGCTATTTTATTTCTTCTCTTCGTGCGGGAGGGGGGAGGGGGTCTTATTATTTGACCACCTTCTCCCGCTTCATGTATTTTGACTTTGTTTGCCAAATGGAGAGATGGCTGCCTCCTACCTATTTTGTGTTGTTCTGGAATGCTCGTGCCATGTGGCCAACTTGCGTAGGAGTTGTGCCTACAGGTGTGACGACCGGAGGCCAGATGGGCCCTTACCCGTGCTTGGGATGCCGCCTCCAAGGAGGGGTCTAGTGCGTCCCGAGCGTTCGGGGCCACCTTACCTTTTCAATGGCGGTGGTGGGATCGATTCATTATGCCCCACAATTCCCAAGGGCACGTGTATTCGGAGGTGGTCGTCGACATCTTGGTTAAGGAAGAACTAGAGGACCTCACCACTTCCGCTTCTGCTCATGCCTCGAAGGCATGTTATGTCAAGAAGGATGATTGGTGGATAGCTTGGGAAGCGGCTGGCCCACGCATCTATCGGCGTCTTGCTCTTCCACGGGGTCCTGATGGGAGGGTGCCCTCGAAAATCCTTGATGTCGTTATTGCTGAAGTCAAGGCGGAGGATGCAGAGGCTGCGGTAGCGGTAGAGGCGTTGTCAAAGGAAGAGCTGGATTTTTTGGCCTTCAACACGTATCCTTTCTAGGTGGAACCTTTCACTCCCTGGGCTTGGGGGGATTCTATCTTCGACGGAAGGTCTTCGCACTGGGGGTTCTATGTCACCACTCCGTGCACCGTTATAGGAGTCGATCCTCCACATCTCATGGCACCTCGGGGAGGCGTGGAAATCTAGCACCCTCCACATCCCGTAGTACTCTGAGGAGGCGTAATAGGCTAACGTGTTTATTAGGCCTGGATTCAATGTATGGCAACTAGCCGAGCACAATGTTTGTATATGTCTAGTATGAATAATCTTGTGCCATGTTGACTTCACTCTTTGCCTTTTAATCTTGGTCACACCGATGCTTCATTTTTTCCCCTTTCCCAACCCCCTCACATTCTGCGGCTGTTAGGGGCCGAAGGGTACGATTCTTTTGGGTTGCTTAGTTGTGTTGGTTGTGAGCCAAGGTAAATTCCCGTAGGTTTGAGGTTTGATGCGATACCGGAAGGTCCATACCTCTCTGGCATGGAGGCTAGGCCTTCAAGATACCGGAGTGCTCATACCTCTCCAGCATGGAGGCTAGGCCTTCAGGATGCCGAAGGGTCCAAACCTCTTTGGCACGGAAGCTAGGCCTTCAAGATGCCGGAGGGTCCATACCTCTCTGGCACGGAGGGTATGCCTTCAAGATGTCGGAGGGTCCATACCTTTCCGGCACGTTATTGTCTTCTTACTTGTTGTGGATGCTAGTGGAAGTCGTTGCAGGTAAACTCCGATATACTTTGTTTCATATTTACTATAAACATCGAATAACATAAAATGAACATTAGTATAACAAGTAGAATAATCGTGACCAAGAGTATCACCTAGAATTGTGAGAACTCTACAAAAACCTATGATTTTAGCTCTAAGATCTAAAATAAAGGCAAATGCATACAACAAAGGAATTTCTTTCTAGTATTTTTAAATTTTAGATTTCGTAGGAACTACGCAATCTCTTAGAAGATTTGTCATTTTCATAGCTATTTAAATGAATAGAAATTTCAACAATATTATACACTACTAAATAAGCTATTGGATAATAAACAACTGATAAACTCACAGTTGAATCATAAAGAGATTCAAGAAACTCTAGTATCTGTTTGGCAACATATTATCATGTCCTTCTTCACAGACAGCACTACTATCAAAGGGGTCGTAGTCCCCTGTGAGTTCTTGAAGAAAAAAAATCATGATCAATGGACGTATTATCATAATAATGATCACTGGCATCCAGGATCGATGTCGAATGACACTACAAAAAATTTAAAAATTCTAATTTAGAAATAATCAAATAATAAAACAAAGAACGGAAGGAACAAAAAATAACAACGATTAAAAAATCACCCAGATATCTTCAAGACAGTAGGATGATAGTGTTGAAATTTCTCGGATTTTTGGCAATAATTCAAACTAATTAAACGGTGTGAGCACAACCCATTCAACCTGTTAACTTGGGCACGCCCCATGTGCCCACCCGTGCCCAGCTAGGCTGGCCCCACGTGCCAACGGCTAGGGGTTGGCATGCCATGTCGTGCTAGGCCAACCGTACCTAGCTGGGCCGCTAGTGTGCCGGGCCAGCTGTGCCTAGCCGGGCCGTGCTCGTACCAACCTGTTTCGGCCAGGCCATGCTCGTACCAACCTGTCTCGACTGGACTGTGTTGTGCTAGCATGGCGTGCCATGTGCTCGACGCAGGCACGGCCTGTTGCCACGTGCCGTGCTTGGGTCATGCCTACAGTGTTGGACCTTGGCCCGCTCAGTAGGCACGGCCCATTTAGCTAGTTTTACTCATGACGTTCGCTCCCCTACCTAGCAATTCCGCTCCGCCACGTAGCCACACATCGCCGACCGAATTCCCTAAGCGCCCCTCAACCTGGCTGAGCGCCCGACAGCAGCATCGGCTCTACCCGCAAGAGGCGAGGGCTCCGACCGGTAAGAACGCCACAGGTAACAAAAAAACTTCATCTTTTTTAGTTAATTCATTTGAATCGTTCGATGTGTCTCTTGCAATTTGACCAGCGATGGTGCGTAGGGGTGGACAACAAGCTGGCTCAGCTCGGCTCGACTCAGCTCGATCCAGCTTGTTATGCTAATGAGCTGGCTCAGCTCGGCTTGTTTTGGAACCGAGCTAAAAGATAGGCTCAACTTGTCTCGGTCCAGCTCGTGAGATAGCTCATTAGGCTTGTGAGCTAGACATAGTCGTCGCTGTCCTCGGTCACCGATACGACCCTACTTGACATAGTAAGCTACAGGGGCCGTTGGGCGTGAGCCAGACTGTGACATGCTGTGATGCGACGTCATGTGCTGCACCAACACCATTTGTGAGCCCATCCACCTTCATCAACTCCCTGATTTGTTTCAAAGTGACTACTGCACCAACACCAATTGGATAGACACAAATTCAGCACAACGATCAAGAGACAAATATGCAATTGTCCACAACAATGTGACAGACGACACAATAAGATCATGGAACCTGACAATATGATAGACAACACAATCAGACTCCACGCGACCACATCGGGTGTTAGTGCGGTGCAACATCAAGGGCTCTAGGCGGCACGATGTGCCAATGTTGAGGGCTCCAGGCGGTGCATCATCAAGGGCTGGAGGGGACGACGGATAGGGAAAAGGATGTTATCAATGCGTCAAGCTAGGGCGTGGTCACATGGAGCAATGCTTAAGCCTCAGGTGAGCTAGCTAACTGGGTCTGGCTCGCTACGCTCACGAGCTAGTTCGGGCCAGCTTGTTTGCAAAATGAGCTAAAATATTACCTCGGCTCGTTACAAAATACAACGAGCCAATCCAAGTCGAGCCGAGCCAGCTCCAAGCTAAGCTCGCTCGTGAGGTTCGAGCTTTTCATCCACCCATAGGTGCGGGCCATGTGCATTAGCGGAAGGAGAGGAGTGACCGTTTCCTTGCAGATGATGTTGGGATAGTAAACCCTCCTTTGATTATTACCGCCGGAGCAAATAATGCCCCACCTAGGGTCATAATTCCTGTAAAAAAATTCGTTACACACCAGCCTTAGGTTAGGTTTCTCCCTGGAGCAAAAGTGACCTGGTCCATGTTTATGTTTTCGTATAACTTCAGCGTCTGGCTGCTAGCTGAAATCGACATGGTATACGTCATACAGGGAAGCCAGCC
The DNA here is from genome assembly GCF_958298935.1 of Phragmites australis. Classification (NCBI taxonomy): domain Eukaryota; kingdom Viridiplantae; phylum Streptophyta; class Magnoliopsida; order Poales; family Poaceae; genus Phragmites; species Phragmites australis. The sequence goes on along the minus strand of NC_084936.1, from coordinate 23,188,199 downwards.
TCGAATTGAAGGTTTCCTCATAGAGTGCTGGCAAGAGAAGTAGACTTTCGAGGTTCGACCTCGAAATGGCATTAAAAATCAACGAACTTATTCTGAAGATTGATCAAGACCAGGGTAGTTGCCCAAGTTTCTTGGACAACGTATAGTTAACGGTTATATGGAGGCACATTCAGTGTTCCTTTGATATTCCTGTGCTGCCCCACTATACTGGCAGGGGAGGGTTCCAGCAAGAGACTTGAATGTATATATGTACATTTAAATTTTTATAAAAAAAATATCTATACATAGTATTCAACGGGTTATTTATCCATTAAACAGTAATCGTAGGTCACGACCTAAGCCGTAGCCCACTGCCACTTGCAGCCACGGCCAACGGCCCATTCGGATTCCCCACCATGGCCCACGACCCACAAGGACGATTGGACAAGGGCACGACGGCACGACTGGGCACTGAGTCACGTGAGATGGATCTGGGCAAGGGCGACGGCGGCGGCAGTGGCGGCGCAGGCGCGAGCGACTCCCTCGCGGGCGCGAGCCAGGCCAAGGCGGTAGTGGCGGCACCGCCACGAGTGTCTGCGTTCAGATGGAGCACCGCGGCTGTGACGTGAGCTAAGGCGGTGGCGGGGGTGCGTCGGGCGCGAGCGGGGCGGGCTGCGGCGCCTGGCGTGGACAAGGACGCCTCCGCGGCTGCGGGGGAGGCAGCGGCGGAGGGTGAAGGGGAGCCGCTGGGGAGGTTCGAGGTGTCGACGGAGCCCATGCCGGTGCTGCCGGACCCTGAGACGCCCGATTTCTGGGAGGGACCCCAGTGGGAGGCCCTCGGCTTCTTCGTGCAGTACATGTGGGCGTTCGGCGTCGGCGTGAGTGCCTCCTCCATTTGTGGTTCTCGTGGTGCACTTGCTGTGTTCTTGGTGCAGTGTTGTTCCTTGCCATTAGTCAAGTGCTCAAATCTAACCTTTTGTTAGTAAGGTATACATGCTAATTGAAATCTCTGTGGCTCCATGTTGAATTGCTGTGCATATGAAAAGTCAGGAAGAAACAATCCCAATATAAATGTTTTGTGCACTAGTTTTAAACTGCAATATGATTACATTTGATATTGTGAATTTGACTACAGCTTGATATGCCAAATTTCATGCCGTTTTTAATTGATTATCTTGTCATTATTTAATATTTATTGTTATCGAAAAAAATGTAGCTATATATAATATAATAATATAGTAGGTACACCCAAATTTGAAATTCTGGGCCCGCCACTATATACTGGTCCTTCAACTGATTCCTATATTCGTTACCGAATACAAAAGAAGATTTGACCTTGAAATCGTATTAACAGGGAAATGAGTGGATTTGTTCGAAAGGTTGATCAAGACCAGGCTAGTCGCCCGATTTTCTTGGACAATATATAGTTAAGGTTATATCCAGGACACATTTAGTGTTGCTTTGAAATTCCCATGTTGCTCCACATTATGCTGGTCCTTAAACCAATACCCATATTCCTTTGGTCTTTGGTAGTTGACAAGGTTAAGGTTTATTCCACTCATGGAGTGTTGGCTGGCTTGAATTTGTTGAAAAGTTTGATCAAGACCAGGCTAGTTGCCCAATTTTCTTGGACGATATGTAGTTAATGGTTATATGCAGGACACAATTCAGTGTTGTGATATTCATGTGCTGGGCCACTATGCTGGTCCTTAAACAAATCCCCACTTTCCTTTTTTTTCTTTATTATTTGACGAGGATAAAGTTTATACCACTCATGGAGTGCTGGTTAGATTGACCTTGAAATTATAGAACAATGGATTTGGTTGAAAGCTTGATCGACACCAGGCTATTTGCTCACTTTTCTTGGACAATATATAGTTAATGGCAGCTATATATTGGTTTCCCTTTGCTGGTTCTTAAATGGATTCCCAAATTCCTATGGCCTTTGACAAGGTTAAGGTTACATTTTCTAATACTGTTCTGCAGAAATATAGTACAATATCTTGCATCCCGACTACTGTAGGATTGCCTAATTTATGAAATGAATAATCTGTTAGTTTCCTCAAATACTAGGTATTGTGTTGGTCAACTTGCTACAGTCTTGATTAGATATTCCTAGTAATCTGAGAAAAAAAGAATTGTTAGAAGCGAAGGTAGGAGATTCAACCAGTTTATAAGTACCTGCGATTCACAATCACAACCAAAGCACCACTTTCCTGCATTATCTGCCATCCATGGCGATTTCTCAAGCTCAACGGGCTTCAGCAACCCTTGCACACACAATGCCACTTGTCCTACCACTTCTTGCTTTTGCCTTTACGGTAACCACTGAAGGAGCAGCCCATTATTGCGTTTCCCTTAAATCTCAATCGGCAGCACTTATTCGATGGAAATCCACCATGAAGGGCAACAGTACTACTCTACTCAGTTCTTGGATGCCCCCCCCCCCCACACATCCTTGCAATTGGACTGGTATCAGATGTAGCAATGCCAGATGCCACCTTGCACCTAGAGCACTGGCTGTCACTTCAAGGCATTGGGCTTGTCAGGCAGCTGGACACGCTTGACTTTCTCAGCTTGCCGGACATCATCAGCCTCGACCTTAGCAACAACGCTGATCTCTCTGGTCCAATCCCACCAGCCATTGACTCCCTCCAAATGTTGTCCAGCCTCAATATCTCTGGTTGTCAGCTTGACGGAAGTATACCTCCAACAATCAGTGAATGGGGATGCTAGCTGTGTTGGATCTCTCAAACAACAATCTTGGAGGCCATCTCCCTATAATGTTGGGTAATCTCTCTCAGCTCACAACTCTGAGGCTCAATAATATTATGTTTTCTGGTCATATTCCATTGCAAATGAGATCGCTTCAGAACATGAATGATTTCGAGTTGGATAACAATAATCTTTCCAGCCATATACCTGCTTCATTTGGAAATTTGACCAAGCTGACTATGTTATCTCTCACTTGGAATCAAATTTCTGGTCATATACCCCCAGTGCTTGCCCACATTCAAGGTTTGCAGCATCTAGCCTTGCATTACAATAAGCTGATTGGCAGAATCCCCTCCTCATTTAGTAACCTCACCATGCTCAGAGGTTTATATTTGAATAATAACTTGCCCTATGGTTCAATCCCTAGAGAGTTGGGAATGCTTTCTCGTCTTCTGCATTTAGATATTTCTAGCAATAACTTGACAGGAACCATTCCACCAAGCATTGGAAATCTTACTAGTCTATCTTACTTGATTCTCTCGAACAACAGGCTTACTGATTCCATTCCAAAAGAGATTGGAAGCCTTGGGCAACTTGTCTGCCTTAATGTTTCACACAATCTGCATACATATTTTATACCTTCAACCATTGTGAACTTAACTAGTTTGAAGACACTCATGCTTGAGGTAAATGGCATAGGCGGTATCGTCCTTGACAAAGTTGAACATCTTTACAATCTTTGAGTTTTGAACATGCGCAAAAATGAATTCATTGGCACTATTCCTTCCAGCCTCAGGAATCTCTCTAATCTCGAGGAACTGAATCTTGGATATAATAATTTTACTGATGTAATTCCTCCTAGCATAGGATATCTGTCTTTCCTCAGTTTTCTCAGCTTCGCAAAAAAGAAACTGTCTGGAACCATCCCTCCGGAATTCGGGAACCTAACAAACTTGGAGTATATTCGGATCTACTCGATTCATATATCAGGCTCCGTCCCTGAGAGTTTTGGGAACCTCAAAAATATGATTCGTATCTCTCCAGGCCTCTATCTCACGTACTTGCAAACCTTACTAATTTGGTAATTGCTGATTTTTCCAGAATAGGTTCACAGGGAAGTTGCCAGACCTATGCCAGGGGAAAATGTTGCAACACCTGAACTTTTGGTTCAACTTGTTTCATGATTCTGTTCCAGATAGCTTCAGGCACTGCACAAATTTAGAATTTCTTAGCTTCTCAAACAACCAATTAGAGGGAGATTTGTCTCAACACTTAGGAATATACCCACACCTTACTGCCTTCAATTTAAGCCTAAACAAATTCTATGGACACCTATCACCGAATTATGGATCATGTCATAATTTTACAACTATGTGGATGTTTGGAAACATGATCAGGGAACCATACCTTCAGAGTTCTCTAAACTAACAAATCTTAGAGAACTACTTAACCACTCAAACAGGTTAATTGGTGAGATATCACCGGAGATTGGTATTATGAGAAACCTCTGCAGGCTGGATTTAAGTAAAAATCAACAGTCTGGGAGGGTCCCTTCACAGATTGGCCAACTCAATGATCCTGTGTTTCTTGATTTATCTAGCAACCAACTGAATGGAACAATACCTATGGAGCTTGCAGACTGTCAAAAGCTTATTTCAATTAAGTTAAATGACAACAAGTATGAACTTTCAGACTGTGCTAGATCTGAGCAAGAACTGGGGAACCTAAACATGTTGAAATTCTTAAAGCTCCCTCAAAATCAATTCAGTGGAAGCATTCCATCCTCAGTAACAAGTATTAAAAGCTTGTCAATACTTGATGCATCACACAACAATTTGGAAGGTCATGTTCCAAAAGGGATCCGCAATGCTTCAATAAATTGGTTTTTCCACAAGAGTCTCTGTGGTGACTATTTTAGTTTGCCACCATGTTATTCACCTTCAGCATACAAGAATGGGAAGAAACGCCGAAACTTGGTATCTGCAATTGGGATTCTTCTACTTGTTAGACAGAAGAAAAAACCTACAGACACAACTACCAGGAGTGGCAGGGGTGTATTTTCTATCTTGAACTTTGATGGAAGATTAGCATTCGAAGATATCGTTAGTGCCACTGAGAACTTTGATGAGAAACATTGTGTCGGAGCAGGATGTTATGGCAGTGTCTACAAAGCACAACTACAGACGGGAGGAGTGTTTGCTGTAAAGAAGCTATACTCTACTGGAGAAGCTGTGGGTGATGCTACAATTCACCGTGGAATTGAACTTTTGATGAAGATACGGCACCACAACATTGTCAAACTGTATGGTTTTTGTTCACATGGATGATTCAAAATTTTCATTTATGACTATATTTGAGAGAGGAAGTCTCACACGTCATCCACGGAAAGGACCCCCTGAGTCGCTAGAGTCCGAAGTATGCACCTTGGCCAAGCTTTCCGGTGGGGCCTCCGCCTCATCATCGGACGATGGCGCTGGTGAGGGTGGCATGGCTGGAGAAGATGGCGGCAGCGGAGTGGCTGGAGGGGGAGAAGAATTGTAAGAGCGATGGTGGAGGGGAGAGGGTGGGAGTGATCAAAGTGTGATGAATTTAAAGGAGCTCAGAAGAAGCCGAGCAGGCGAGCGCAGGAATTTGTACGGACTTTTCGATATCACTACCGGTTCATAAATACAACTGACAGTGATAGTCATTATCACTACCGATAATTAAAGGCATATCTTTTGATAAACTAATATCACTGTCGATTCTAACGAAGAACTAGCATTAATAATTTGAATATCACTGTTGGTTTATGTTACCAATCAGCAATGCTGTATCACTGTTGGTTTTTACTAGCTCGATATTTTATATGCATCTTGAGCTTACGAGACTGACAGTGAAAAGAAGTCAAGGATTGCCCTTTCTGTATTAGTAGTGGTAATTTCTAAGTCTTAAAAGCGAATGAGATGGTTCCTTTTAACTTTGTTATACTAAGATAATTCTATTATATTATTATTTAAATATTAAAAGGAGCAAATATGTTCGTTTCAAGGTCACAAAATTATCATATTAATCGGAAAAAGAAAGAAAATGATCTAGATCACTTATTGATTTTTTTTTCTAAGACTATATTTGATGCATCCTTCTTTTTTCTATTCTAACAAAAAATTTAATTATTATTTATTTTATTTTATTTGGACTCTTTAGATATTTTGTTTCCAAAATAGTATGAAAATCGAATTACTAATTTTTCATAATTTTTAATTCATAATTTAACTATTTATTAATCATATTTGATATGAATTTTTTGTTTAATTTAGACCGTTAGATGTTCATAACAATAATTGATCTAGATCACTTTCTTTTTTTCGATTAACATGGTAACTTTATGACCTTAAAAGTGAATCGGGAGACTCTTTTAACACTCAAATCTATACTTCTATGCTCTTATAAAATATATGAGTTGTGATAGATCCGAGCTAGCGAACTCCTCTGATACGCCGCCGCATCGCACGGACCTCCGCCGTTGAGCTAGCAGCCTCCTTCGATGCGCCGCCACGTCGCACGGACCTCCACTGTTGAGCTAGCGAAGAAAGAGAGAGAATGAGAAAGAAAGAGAGGAGAGAACTAGTGAATGGGGATGGAGATGAAAATGAGTGGATGAGGATGAAAGATGATAAGAATGGAGAATTTCAGATCATGTCAGCCTTTTCTAAAGTTTCGACCATGCTGACATTCCGCTCCCTCTCGTGTCCGCGGCGATTCCGTCCCATGCTCACTCGTGCTACCTATGTCGCGTCGCGTCACTCGTCCCCCCCCCCCCCCACCACGTAACTTTGAGTTTCAGTGGCTTCGCGGGTAGAAAATAAGATCCGAATCTGTACCCGATTTAGATCAGGTCCCGACCTGATAGCCTCACAAAATTATTTTTCTTCCCGAACCTGATCCTATCAGATCTAAACTCCGCAGGGACCCAATCCGATGAGACTCACTGCCGACGAGCGAGATGAACCTGAAAACCCCGTAGCGAAGGAGGAGGAAGGAGCCGGGGCTTACACAACAAGAAGGCGCCGATGAACATGCTAGTGGGCCCAGATGGGCATTACTTTATGGCCACGCTGGCATGACCAATCACATGGTGACACGAAACACAGTGTAGGCTGGCGGCCAAGAAGCAGCAACCTTACACGACCAACCCCAGCCAAACAAAGAATAGCACGCAGCGATACCAGGGCACTGCCAGCTGGGCCTGCAACGCGAGCAGCCCACCGTTCCATACTACCAGGACTGCAGCACGGAGTAGAAAAAGAGGAGGATGGCCCAACCACAAAAACGGCGCGACACCCATCCGCCTGCTGGACATGTCTTTATTTTAAGGGAATTTGTCGCCCATCATATCACCCAACATATGACAATAGCTTCTTTTTATAAAATTTTCAATCCTATGTCTATTTTATAATTTTTTATTTTCGAAATAAAAAATAAAAAATATGCTGCATACAACCTCAAAATTTATTTGACAGAGTTCTTAGAGTGGAATATAGCAATCACTTCCTCGAATTAAATTTAGATCAGGGCTCTACCAAACGCCCTCAGCCCCTCCCCCGAAGCGGCCCAAACCCAGCCCAGAAGGAGCCGTGAAACGTCCGACTAGGTCCGCCTCTGACTTGCGTCCGGCTCCTCGGCCTTCGGCTGCCTCCGTGTCGTGCTGCCGTCGTTGCCCTGCCTGCCCAAGCGCCGGAGACTCGAGCAGCTGCCAGCCTCGCGACACCGCCGGCGATGGCCGGCGAGGAGGCGCCGCTGGGCGCGCTCAACCTGGCCGAGTACGCCCCCGCCGGCGCGCGCACCGTCGACTGCTACAGGCGCATCCGCAAGATCGGCGAGGGCACCTACGGGTAAGCAAGCTACTATTAGGGATGAATTCCCCTCCCAACTCGCGCTGAGTGGTTAGAATTTCTCTCGCATTTTGGCCTGTTCCGCCTGAAATATTAGCCGCGCGTTGCGATTGAGCGGTCGATGTTGTGTAGCCGTGGGATCGTTCGGGCGGCGGTGGCGTGGTGATGATCCGTTTGGTCCGTGGCGCGCCGATTCATTGCGTTCTTTGGGACCATTCTCGCTGGCGAGTTTTCTTTTCTCAGTGCGGGGAACAGCTGTGCTCTAGTTTATTCTTCCTTGATGCCGTCTATCATTGCGGCTCAATGAAGATGTATTCATTCATTATTCTTAGGGTTCCTTTGGTAGTATTACATACCAGGCATTGTAGCTAGAGTGCCTTTGCAGATTACTTACTTGTTTGGTAATTTATTTTGGGTTCAACAAATAGTTAGGCTGATACACTGATAAAGTTCTTATGTTCTGCAATCATGAAAACTTGTAATTTCTATTCACTGCAGCTAGCTACTTGTTATTTTTTATTGTGATGAAAGAAAAAATAAATCTCCTAATGTTAGGTATCAACTAATTAGATGTATTTTACCAGACACCTCAGCTATTTACGCTAACAACTTAGCACATTTACATCACCTTGCATGTTTTTGGACATTCAGACAATGCAATTTTCACCAGCATGATTTTCCGAAGTATGCCTTGGTCTGCACAAAGCAGGTTTCCCAAATCCATGTATCAATATGTTGGAGCACATTAGGTGCAGGATATTGAATTCTAAAGTGTTTGCGATATATTATTTTGCAATCTATTGTTAACTCGTTTGAATCTTGCAACTTTCTTTACCTTCACTTTTGACTATTGTAAACTGCTCCCTATGACAAGTTGTGATTATATTCTTTGGAAAGCAATGAAAAAACTGTGCCTACCTTTTTTTTTCTGTATCTAAAATGGTTAACCGATGCAAGCACTTAAATTGCAAATTTGGGTATGCACCGTGCAATACACAAAGTCTACGATGATGCAAAAAACTAGCTTCCTAAGAAAAATTTATGGCATTCTTGGAGAATAAATAGAGCCATAAGGTAGTGTTATGAAAACCATGCATGCATCAACCCTGCCGGTTAGTGCTAGTATTAGTATTAGGAAGGTAACCTTTAGGAGTCCAAGTTGGTTAGCTAGCAGTATTGCAGTCGGTTTGGTATATTTGTATGCCTGGTACTATAAAGGCAAGCTGTGAGGTCTAGAAAATCAGTCAATGGAGAAGTAATTCAGTAAAGGACTTTGCCCAGCAATCGGTTATGATCAGAGCCTCTTCTCGACCAGAAAGCCCGACGATTAGAGAGCGCTTTGCCCCTGTCGTGTACCATATTAGGTAGTCATTATTTCTGAAACCTTCTTCTCACTGAATCAGGTGGGCTGTAATGTTCTAATATGTCTTTAGCTCTCTAAAAAATGCTAACTTTCCGGTCTTGATGCTCTTGTTTATCCTTAGGGTCAATTCATAATTCCAAAATGAATTAAAAGGGGTGTCCGGCAATCATTTTCATAGATAATTACTTTATCACCATCAAAGTCCAAGCTGCTAAGTTTTTACTGCTTTGTTTTTTTCCCCTACAAATCTCAGTGAGGTATTTGAGGCTGTGGATATCATTACTGGGGAAAGAGCAGCACTCAAGAAAATAAAATTGGATGATGGAAAAGAAGGGGTAAGCTTTATGATCTCAACAAAGCTAATAATACTCCTTATGATGAGCAAGCACATTGTTTGATGCGCGTTGTAGACCCCTCTGAACTGTTCAGTACCTCTGTAGTTTCCACGCCAAATCTTGCGTGAGATTAAACTATTAAAAAAGCTGGATCATGAGAACATCATCAGATTGAAAGAGATTGTAGTATCTCCTGGTAACAAATGTTCATCTAGTCAATTTTAGATATATAAAATAGAGTATGATGACTTTGCTCAACCATTTTTGAATATTTTCAGGTTCTGCGCATGGAACAGGAGGATTAGGTACGTTACTCGGTTCTCTTCTGTTTTGTTGCTTACAATCTTCATTTGTGCGGTGCTTGCTGATGCATTTTATATTTGTCCTGTTTAATTGATTTTACCTGCATATAATTTTTTATCATGTGAACTGTGCTGTAACATATGCAGATGATCACATGTATAGGGGAGATATCTACATGGTTTTTGAATACATGGACCATGATTTGAAGAAAGTATTGCACCATAGTACACCATCCCAAGTCAAGGTACTCTAATGTACTTACTGAGAAAATATGAATGTGTTTCTTAAGAATGACCCATTTATCCCTGTAAAACTTATATTTCTTTAGGTTTTCATGGGGCAGCTGCTAAAAGGATTGCACTACTGCCATGTCAACAATGTACTTCATCGTGATATCAAAGGTTAACTCTATTTGGATTTAGCTTCAACCTTTACTTCTCTGATCATTTGTATTCTTATCTCAGAATTCCTTATCCGTGGAACTATATTTATAGGGGCTAATCTTCTAATAAGTGGTAGTAAGCTTTTAAAGCTTGCTGATTTTGGCCTTGCAAGACCATTCACTAGAGATGGAAGTTTCACAAATCATGTCATCACTTTATGGTACCGGTAAGTGGGACAACGAATCAGAGAAAATAGATAGCCTCATGACATATTTCTCTTGTTGACCGTTTTACCCACATATATCAATGCATTTTTTTTTTCCTTCGCTATGTGCTGATGTGGGCATCATTGCAAATTGCTCATAGACCCCCAGAGTTGCTTCTTGGTGCCACAAATTATGCTGAAGCTGTGGATATTTGGTCTGTTGGTTGCATATTTGCAGAATTTTTACTTAAGAAACCATTATTTCCTGGCAGAACCGAGGTATGATGTACATCTTTTCCCTACCCTTTTCTATGCTCTTGCTATGGTGCTATTTGGGATATTATTAGTGAACAATTCTTTACATTAATTTTGTATCATGAACTTCAAACACGTTGAGTTTCAGTTTCATCAAATTGAGCTTTTTGTGCCTTTGTATCTGGTGTCACTACTGTAATAGTGTGATGATCCCTACCTGTCTTACTTTGTTCTGTTATGCCTTTTCTTTCACCACTGATATCCATTTAAAAATCTTTGGAATTATAAGTTTAGTATAATATGCAACTAGCTATACCAATCTTTGAAATATAGATATATTTCTTTGGACCATCAAAGTTCTATACTTTTCTTTAGACCACTTATATTATTGGATGCGGATATTATTGTTTTTTTATGTATTATCTTTGACCGTCAATTCATATCTTTTTCCCGGTTTGCCCAGTGATTTCTATTTTTGTTGTATATCCTAGTGGGATACATTAATACCTCTTTTCATTTTTTCGCATACACTCAGTTCTTATAACTCTTCCGCCCATTCTAAGCATGGCAGCATATTGTTTATAATATTTCCTTGGATATGGGCTGAGTACTTCTCAAATTATTGACATCATTCAGTTTTGCTATTTTATGCATAAAACCTTGACAGAAGCTTGTATGCTATTTTAGCAAGAGCAGCTATCGAAAATTTTTGAACTTTGTGGATCTCCAAATGAGGAAATCTGGCCAGGTGTATCCAAGCTACCATTGTACAAGGCTATGACTATCCATCCTGTGACGCCTACCAAACGACGCCTAAGAGATATGTTACAGAAGTAATCCACTTACTATTGCATAACACCAATACATTGAGAGTAGTTGATATTTTCGTTTTAAGATTTGAATTTAATGTGGTAAAAAATTCTCTCCAGCTTTGACTGTCATGCTGTTGAATTAGTTGAACGCATGTTGATCCTTAATCCTACACAGGTATGTTGTTCTGTCTTATATTTAATTCACATAGGTCTATGTTTCAACATTTGCTTGGCTATCTGAGATTCAATATGAAGGACGCTGACTAATGCAAACTTCATATCAACTTTTTGTTTACTGTTCTTAGGAGTGTCAATGGACCTGCTCACGCATCACAACTTCTTTGGAAATTGTTGGAAACAGTCTAATAGTTGGTGCCTTTCTTTGTTTGCAGAGAATTTCCGCACAAGATGCCCTTGGTGTGGCATACTTCATGAATTAAACTCATATGGTGAAAAAAAAAATCAAGATTCACTGTTCTCTGCGACTGATTGAGGTTTTTACCTTATCAGACTGGGATCTGGGGATCTCACTGGTGTAAGTATTACTTGAAGACTGAAGTCTTGTTTCTCCAGCTGACTTTGGATTAGGGCTAGAGAGCAATTTAACTTTGTCTTTTCTAGCTTTAAATATATATGCGTATATACTGTACATTATTGCTTGTGGCAAACTGTATTTGATTATTAATTCATAAATCATAGCAAGCAATTCTTCTTGGTCTAATTCATAGGGCAAACAGTGTTTAGGGAAGGCTATATGATGTGCATCTGCATAGAAACTACAAAACCTAATACTAAGAAGAGCCATTACTGCTTATGTGCCATTAGCAGCATTCTAGTTGACTCAAAACAAAAATTAGTACGCTTTCAGAAATATCGGTTGAGGCATAATTGAAGAACCAATTAACCATATATGATTTCTGCACAATGCCACTGTTAGTGAGTAATCAAATAAACATGAAAAATTAATTGAATGATATACATTCAGATTTGTGGCCCTGGTCTCTTGTATGCTTAGCATATTATGAGTAGCTATGAACTATACATGTATATCTGTAGTAACAAATTGCTGTCTGAGAACGCAGAAGAATATTTTCACCCTCCATTTGTTAATAAAAATACCTCACCCTCTGACTTATACTATGTACATTTACATATGGTGAAGAGGGTCATTTTGATTCTATGCAAAAAATTTGGGTCTTTTATCGGTAGTATGTACTACTACGGAGATCAGGCCCATCAGAAGTACTCCTTGTGGAAATGGAAGCGTGTTCTGGTCTTGTGGCTCATGTCAAGTGACAGTTTTTTCAATTCTTTTGCAAGTGTTGGTCACCCACAGTAAAATACCCCTGCATGCATAAAATAAACTTTCTTGTGATCAGAACAACAAATAACTTGATCGGTGCTCAATAATTTTGTCATGCCTTCATGCTGGTTGAGGGAAGAAATGAAAACATTGGGGCAACATATTACCAACTGTAGAATTCAGGTGCTTGGAAGCGATTCTTGTGAAGATTTCTTTCCAGTTAGGCCTTGCAAAATGTGTCCTGACCTGAGGCATGAATACATCTCACACGTTCATCAACTGCCTCCGAGATTACTCACTAGTGAAATCATGGCAGTATTTCTTTACTGAAGCAAAGTGTGATTACCCTGGTGCCTGACACTATGTCGACACCATGCTTGGCATGGTTCAGGGCTTGCACCATTGACAGCAGAATCATCCTTGCATCACGCTCTTCGTACACACTTGTCAGATAGTTGTGCAGTTCAATGACACCCTGGTTGCACCCATCAGGACCCCCTTCATTAGTACATGACACTTGTAAGGAGGCACACAGAGGGCTGAGACTTCACCTTCTTGTCCATCTCAGCAACCTCATTCATCACCCCCTTGAACCACTCGAATGATCCTAGCTCCCTTGTGACCAAGTAGAAGTGTACGCAACTCGTCTGGTACACCAGCCTCTTGTTGCTACTGCTCACTGTCGACACGCTCAAGCTGTTGGCGCTGTCTTCAGACTTGCTGGTCTCCATTGCCAGATCCTGAAATATTCAGACAAGAGTGACAGTCAGGCAAGACGTGTCAGACATCTGAAAGTGGATTGTAGTATGCTACAAATAGGAAGATACCATCAGCTCATCAGCCAGCTTAATGTTGTTCAGTAGGTCTCTCAGGATGCTAATGGAAGGCGTCGCGCCAATTCCAAGGTCGACGAGGAGCAGAACATCATAGTTCCTGAAATCCTGTGCAGGGGCACTGTAGGGACCATCAATCAGCAACCTTGGAGGACTGCAGCAGAGGCAAGGCATTGTTCAGTTTCACATCCATCAGGCAGGCAAACGACAGACAACAGAGGAGCAGATATGGTGCGGATGGACCTCATCTGCTCTGCCATGCCCAACTCTCCGAATGCGGCTCTTCTAGGCATGCACGGCGTGAAGTAGTTTTCGATGAAGTTGCACTTGAGCTCCTGCGTCCAGTCCCCCCTTGTCTGGATATGAACACTGATGTAGTCATCTCCAGGAGCTGAAGTGATGGAGGAAGGATGCCTGGAACAATGTGGGGAATGCAACAGAAGTATCAGGGATAAGTAAAAAAAATGCAAAAAACTGGGAGCCAGGCTGATCGAATGAGCAGATGAAGAGGCAGACCGACCATTCAAATGGAGAGATTGTTGGACACTGGAGGAATATGTACTGCCCACTTCTGTAGCGAAATCTCTAGGGCTTCAACATTGTTATGGTCAAGACGTTCCCCGGTAGAAGGCACACCTGAGTGGGGAAAAAAATGCAACAAGGACATGTTCATACTTTCACCAACTTCCGTTAGTATCATACTAGTAATCAGAAGAGTAAATTACACTCTGACCTCATCAGGTATTTCTACCTGAACTGCAGAGAACCCAAATAAATCTTTATGTAAATCATTATTTTTTCTGTCATCTAGTTTGATCTTAAAATGATGAAACTTCTGATATCAAGTGATAACAGTGATCAGCAGGCGAGAAATTTGAGTCACCGCCAAAAAGAAAAGTATTCTACCAAGTATAGCAAATCTGTTACACTGTTCAAAAAGACTCTCGTGAGACCTTATCTATACCATTCATCCCGTGATCCGATGGTTAGGCTGAAGAGAAAAGAGAATTTTTTTAGAACCGGATCCTAGAGAATTTACTTCCATCTTTGTACGTGGCTCGGAGCGCATTTATGCACTGTGTCACCCTGTCACTGGAAAACTATGTGAAAACAGTGCAACGGTGTCCTGGCTATAAATTTCTTCATGTCCAATATGCTCCTGACGCTACTCCAGTATTCACGGACATGTCGTAATATGGACAGGAATCGTCCATTAGTCCTTAATTAGCTGAACTACTTTTCTTTCCTTTTCTGCACTGTCCGGTGCCCATCAACATAACAGCCAAGAAGACGATACGAAGCAAAAACAGCAAAGATCTAGCACTTGTACTAAAAATATCAGCTGCAAGCAAAGCTATATATATACGAAATACAATTTGCTTGTTCTCTTCGCGGTTACTAAAATTCCACGCCCCTATTCACTGTTACTATTCAGAATCTTTATAGGTTGGCAAAACTAACCAATCAGTCCGTTACATAATAGTCGTAATAATGTTATTCAGTACTCACCATTTTTATCGCTAGTGTGTTTCAGAAGTAGCAAAGCTTTTTTTTAAAATGAACAGCACCGGATAGAGCCCATTTCTATTGGTATAGTAGGAAAAATTACAAGAGTATAGCCTTGGGAGGTTATAGTCAGAAAAAGAGAAAACAACAAACGCAACCAAAACAATAAGTTACTGTAGTAACTATCTACTTGGTCGGTCGGATAAAGGACCACAACGAGCGCCAACAACTGAATCGAACCACCAACGACATCACCCGCCACATCGCCGAGCACAAACACCCTGTGCCAAAATTGGCCACCACTATGTGTGACCGACCGCCGCCGCACCATTGTGCCCCAACAGCTCCATTTCATGTAGAGCATCGACCAAGCCACCCACACACCAAATCGGTCGTTGTCATGCGAGATCAACTGCCGTAGAAAGGAACCTGACCATCAACACAATGTGCCAATCACTATCTCCGAGACCGCCTCGTCGCCTTAGGTACCAAGCTGCCCCCGCTCCGAACTGGCCGCAGCTAAGTGGGACCGGTCGCCGTAGGGTCGAGCTAGGCCACCACCTACTGCCTTGCCACCAAGGTGCCTTTGTCTGCCGCATCGAGCTAATCACTACCATGAAGGGCTAGCCGTCGCATCGTGCCACACATCTTCTTGCCGCCATCTTGGCACCACGCCGAACTAGCTGCTGCTAAGCAGGACTAGCCGTCGCAATCCATGACCCGCTGTCGTGTCGTCCTTGGCCGTCACACCGAACTAGCCACTTCCATGCAGGGCTAGCCGCCGCCCGCTGCCACCAACACAACTCTCGTGGGCCATTGCCCCCACATTGCCACCACACGCGGCCACCACCACAACTCGTGGGTCACTACCCAAACATCACGCTGTCGCATTTCACAAGTTGTATGAGACTAGACAGCACGCCGATCGATGACGAACATCACCACCATGCTCCACAGGGCCACCACCACTGCACTGAGGTCGAGCATGGCTAACCACGAGCCGTCACCGAGCCGCCACACCCTGTAGGCCCAACACCAGTGGACGAGGGACGCACTCGCCTCCACAAAGCCGAGCATGACTGCCCCACTCACCACACCTTTGCACCGCCGACCACAACCCGCACCACACCTCTGCACTACCGCACCTGCCGTCGGCCACCACAACACACCATTGAGCACAGCTACCCTTCACCAAACTAGCCACCACTATGCAAGATCGGTTGCCGTTGAGTCATCGTGCCCCCCGGACCACCACCACCGCACCGGACCCGCCACGCCAGGATCCCATGCCACCAAGCCTCCACTTCTGCAGCCCCCCTCACACCACTACCACCACCCTCGCCATCTCACTACTATCACCACACTCGTCGCTGCCACCACACCACCGCGCGCGCTGTCGACCACCACTCGGTCGCAACACCAACGTCCACCAGTCATCACACACGATGCTGCTCTCCGCATCTCCAACTGCCGCCAAGCGGGATTAGCGGCCGCCGTGCAAAACATGGCTGCCTTTGAACAAATCTGGCGTCAATCGCGGCCACCACCTCTGTCATGTCCCAAATCCTTAATTACACAATTAAGCATAATCACACTTCTTAAGCATTATGTTTAATTTTGTGTAATTTTATTTTGGAACTCTAATGCAATTCATCTAAAGTCAATTGGATGAGATAAATGAATTCGAGAGAGAAAATAATGAAATTCGCAGTTAAAACAAACCTTTTCTTTAACATGTGAACCCACCACCCTAACCACCTAGAGAGGCAGCAGCCACCTGCTCCCTCTCTCTCTCCCTCACTCCCCCATGCCTCCCTCTCCCTCTCCAGCTAGCCAAGCAAGGGAGGAGCTCCTCCTCTCACTCTCTCTTAAGCATTCTCTCCCTGTCCCAAAATCCGAACTCAAGAGAAGGATTTGAGGTATGCATGTAGTATCTACAAGATCACAAGCTCATGAGCTACTCATCTATCCAATTCATTTTCGTTTTCATGGAGGAATCGAGTTGTTCTTGAGTTCTTTAGATGTTCTTGAGTTTTTGGAGCAAAATGTAGTTTTGGACGAATTTGAGCTATGAAGTCGTGTTGCTAGGTTGATGAGTGAGTTCCAGACTCCTTGAACTATCCCTAGCATGTTTCCCTTAGACTTGGTATGGCTCGCAAATCAAATTGACCCCAAAATCCCCTCGAAAATGGCTGTTCTGGATAGCCCGGATACTTCGGGTTCAACAAGAAAAAGCCCATTGAATTGTATTAAAAAATCGTTAGGGTTTAAGGTGCAAGTTGGGTCTAGAAACCTTTGTGTAGGACATATACATGTTTATGTAGCATAGATTTGTCATGCGAGTCAAATCGCCCAAGGAAAGATTTTTGAGAATGTCAAAGTCTGCCCCACCCGGATAATCCGGTAAGCCCGGAGGGTCCGGTTAAATCGGCGGATTTAACCGAGCAGCCTCACCCGAAGCCTCAGCCGGAGTATCCAACACAACCCGGATAGTCCGGACCAACCCGAAGGTTCTGGGTTAAATCGAAAATGGCTAACAGAGAACCTCTCCCGGAGGTTGGCCTGGAGGCTCCGGAACCCGGATACTCCAAGTCAACCTGGATACTCCGGCCTCCTCATACTTTTTTGACTTCATTTAGACCGCTTAGTGTGACATTAATTCGTGTGTCTTACACATCTAACATGTTTTTATGCATATTGTGGCATGCATTGTTGCACTTCAATCATACTCATCATTGCATGTGTTCTTCTCTAGTGAGCGGAGAACCGGCATGTGACCCGGTGGTGATTGAAGATGATGCCCATCTCCCCGAATTTTGCGAGTGTTGCGTGGGTAGCATAAGGCAAACTCCAGAGTAGCAAGACAAGCATCTAAGCATACTTATCCCAGTACTTCAGATCTCGTATGGTATAAATTGATAAATATGCCTTATGTATGTATGCATGAGTCGAGTCAATGTTGGAATACGGTGGGTAGAATCTATGTAGATGCATGATCTTTTCCTTCACTTTTTGTTGATCCATATCCTTGTAGCCTGGGCATCATCATGTTAATGTCTAACTTAAAATGTGATACGAGTTGCTTAGTATTGCATAGGTTTACGATAGAAGTCGAGCGGTGAAATGTTTCATCGTTCGCAAGCATAGGCTTAATAATTACTTACACAATGATATTGATGATGAGTTGATGAGTGGTGAGCATGAGACGAGATGTGAGTGGTGTTAGGGGTATCATCTGCCCTGGAGGAGGTTCCTGAGGTAGTTCAAGGAGGGAGCCAGGATACCGTAGACCGCTTTGCATCGGTTAAGTACCGATTGTTGGTCGTCGTTGGCTTAAGCACTTAAAGTACTCACCACATGCCAATCTAATAGTAAGACGAGCCAAATACCTTTGTAGCTGTGATCATTTAGGCCTGAACATCGACGGTGTGAGCAGACGGGCTTGAAAGAGGTATCTAGTTTGCTCCGGGAGTAGTTCTAGATACCTCCACACCGAGCGATGCATGTATCAAATGGTTGGGGCTTATTGGGAAAGGTTGTCCCAAGTACCCTCTTGTGTGCACTTTAGCGGGTGGCACAAGCCGAATGGTCCTCGTGTCATGTGGGTAAAGGAGTATCCCCCTGCAGTGTATAAAAATATTTTGAAATACCGTGCTCTCGGTCATGAGCATGCCTTCTGTCCATGAGAACCATCGTAGAGTTCCGTTGTAGATTGTGGTTATTTATGTTGGTTATGATGGAGATGGTCCGTGTTGCATTTATGTTCGTATGGTTCCAGTTATAATTATGTACAGTTGATCTTTGTAGGGTGTAAGTGGTATTGTTGTTAGTTAAGTTTAGGTTCTCACACATGTATGTGTCAAGTTGCTTTTGCATGTAAATTTTACTTAACCATGTGGCCGTTTTCTTGCTAACATCTAAATGCATGATCCTTGAAGTCAGGCTAATTATAAGTTGCCCATTATAGATTAAGTCTTGCGAGTACCTTCGTACTCAGCTGCTCTACAGGTTTTACAGGTGAGGAGAAGTTGGTCTATGGCTACTTCACGCCTGCCAAGGGTGGTGGCGGGCATGAGTAGTGCATCCTACTCTGTTGACGTGCTTTTGTGATGGAGCCTAAGAGCATGTGGCTTCATCCTGCTTTTGTTGTGTAGTTTTAGTCTTCTGTTGTGTAGTTTCTTTTGCAAGTTAGGAGTTGAGCAGGTTTTAGTCTCCTCCCAGCTCTCTATTGCTGTTAATTGTAATAACTTGGTAAATCCTTAAGAATTTATAATGTAATTTAATTACTCTCTTTTTCTTAAGCTGTGTTGTGATTTGTAAAGGCATGTATTCTGATCCTGGAAGCAAACACGTGTTGGGACTACCGGAATGGCATTCTGGTTAATCATCGAGGTTGTGATTGTGAATAATGATCCTCCTGGTGATTAACTAGAATACTGTTTGGACGGTTTCCTCACAGCTGGTATCAAAACATGGCTTAAGGAAGTAGCCTAAAGATGCTTAGAACGTAGGTTAGCAAGTGTGTTTAACCCATTAAAGCAACCTAGTAAATTTTCTTTTATGCCTCCTCATGATTAATATGAATGAATTTGCTATAGTATGCCCCTAAGTATAATGAATGTTTGGGTGATGCACATTTGCTTGTTTGTTTATGCATTGTATCTTTCCCTTTTATGCATTGGATAATTATGTATGCTTTTTTTATTTATAAACCCGGTAGGATAGTCACTAGTGCTAGGTTTTGACATAGGTTAGATGCTAGATCTAGAATTTTTTACAAATCTGGTAGGACAGCCACTAGACGTAGGTTAGAATATAGATCTAATTTTACAATTAGAGTTTGATATAGTTTAGCAATTAGATCATGTTAATACGTATGTTTTAGCAATTAGATGTAGTATTTAGACATATGTTAGGCATTAAATGTAGGTTTTAGACATAGTACAGTTATAACTTATGTGGTAGATGTAGGATTTAAAGGTGTTTGATGTACGACTCAGGAATATTTTGTTGCAGTATAGATTACATGTTGGGTTATATTCGTAATGAATTTTCTATCGTAGATGTAGTTTTATTGCAATAATGTTAGGGTTTTTATCGATGGTTGCTAGGTATATCAAATATGTGGCAATTTATGATTATTTATAGGGACAGTGAAATATTATATGGTCCAGAAGGGGTAGTATTGTTCTTTCAGTTAATGGACAAGGGTAACTCCAGACCTATGCACAAAAGTGTTAGACACTTATATGCCTGGTTGACCATTAAGATTGTGGGCAACTGTTATAGAGAAGGAGTGTACTAGGAGGTGTTCCTGCTCTGGGAAGCTGAAGTGTGGAAGAGGTACCTGCAGGATGTTGTGCATAGAGGTTGGTCTCTTATGTTGCTTGTACAATGGAAGAATAAGAAGGCAATTGGGGAGATGCAGGGTGGGGGTCAGAGGAAGAGTATGAGTAGGATGTCAATCTGGATGGTGCACATTCACCGACTTATTCGAATGAATCTACCGATGAGGCAGACAAGGGGAATGAAACCCTTCTCGAATTGAACAGATGGAGCGGGATGATCATGAGGCTAATGAATCCCTTGAGTATGATATCTCAGATGATGAGGATGATACTCTGGTTCTCACAGACTGGGACAATCCCAACTTCAATAACCTTATGGTGAATGAGGGGAATCAAGTGGATTGGAAGTATACGCAGAATGAGGTGACTCAAGGTGCTAAAGATACTATCAGTCAGGCCATGAACAATATTGTGACTCAATGGGCAACATCGTTTCAATGGCAGATTAATGTTGTCAAGTCAAGCAAGAAGGAATATGATGTGAAATGTGCGAATGAGATTTGCCCGTGGTGGGTGCATGACTTCAAGGGGAAGTGGGTTGACTATTAGGAGGTGTTGATTGTGGTCGAGCACACTTGCATGATGGACAAACTTGAGCACAACCACAGGAAGATAACCTCATCCTTTGTCACTAATGTGATATATGCTCAAATTGTGAACCAGGGTCCATAATCAAGCAAATTGAGGAGGAGTACAAGTACACTATCAGTTACACCAAGGCATGGAGGGCGAAGAGGAAGGTAATAGAGATGAGGTTCAGGACCTACGAAGAGTCATATGAGAATCTGCCACATTTACTATAGACCATTGATCAAAGGAATCTGGGGATGTATTATGACATTGATAAGTACTCATTGAAGTCCAAACCTGGCAAGTACGTCCTGAAGTGTTGTTTCTTTGCAAAGGGACATACTACGCTAGATTGATGCCGAGGCACATTCGTCAAAGTTGCGGCTCGATAGTGGCAGTGAGGTCCCAAGGGCGGAGATGAGCGTGGTGTTTGGCTGCATTATCCGGAATGTGGCCAAGGACTTTTAATAGATGAGCTATAGTTCATCCTCAGACGTTATGACGGGACCACGAATGTCGGCCCATATCCTATCACGCTCGTTCGCCACCTTCATCGAGCCACTGCACCCACCGGTACGTTTGTGCTTCACCGTCAACCCGTCGAGGACATCTTCGACCCCAGCTTCCTATTCAACCCCTACTATGGTGAGGCAGTCCTTCACCAGGGCTGGTCACCCCTTCTACGCCACCAACGGGGCGACGCACTCTTAATCCATGGACCCAGGTCCTTCGAGTTCTCGCGTTCTCGGCTCAGGTATGACACTCGTTTTATGTATAACAAATTGTTATGTATGTCACGGTTTATTGATGCTAATATGTTTTCTTTGTTGTTCCATGTGCAGAGATCAAAGATCTCTAGGATGTAGATGCGCATGGTAGCTACATGGAGCTGCTTAGCAGGGACGTTACTCAGGTCCCTAGGTATGACTTCATCTTCGGATAGGGCAATGAGCTTGGTGCGTCGCAGCTACCTAGCACGTCACTCTCAGGGACACAACCCTCCCAGGATGAGTACGCCACTCCACCACCGGCTAGACGTCCTGTGCGACCGATCGTTCCACTAGACCACCTCACGTACTCAGCTAACCAGGTAAGAGCGAGGAGGCATAGGGTCCCGAGGACGGATGCGACTAGGGGCCTCATCCCTAAGAGGGGACATAATTTGTAGGTAGCTATGTCATTACTACTTTCATGGTGTTATATAATTATCTTTCTTCAAACTACTCGTACAATGACCATTTCATAACAGTAGTATGAAAAACATATCGACCAAACGTATGATGGCATATACGATACCTCTTGTGGTGTACTGACACTTCACCTTACATGTCTTAGGGAATGAAAAATAGTACACATAAAATACGAAATTAAATCATTTGCCTACCGCAAGATCACATTGATTTTACTTCTAGTTGTTCCTCCAACCCGCCATGGGAGGTGGGATATAGCTTCTTCTGACATGTTTGCTCTCTCTTGGTGCAATTGTTCCTGTAGTTCCTCGATGACGACGTGAAGGTGACAGATATATTCTTCAATGTCTGGTTCTATGCACAGGTCAATCCAGTACTGGAACCCACAATCATTCGTCTGGAAAAAAATATATATGAGATAAGTAAATGGTGTTGTGAAAATAGGAAACAAGGTGAGTATTATTTTTTCATACTCTGAAATGTGGATGACGAAAGAATTGATGTCATGTGTCACCGAAATGCTCATAAACTTGGACTACATCAACATATCTATGTTGACATGGCGGCCAAAACGAGCAAGGAAGAGCATTGTAGTTTCCATAGATATCTCTACCATAGACGTCTAAATGGTGGTGCAGAGGTGGTGGATCAATAGGGCCATTGATAGGATGAGGATATGTCATTCTCTCGATTTAATTGGAGGTCAGGAGATGTGTGAGTAGAGAATCAATTAGGTTGTGTTTAGAGAATCGATTAGGTTGTGTTTATATACAAGATGTCCCGATAGTAGTAGACACATGCGGCAACACATGTTCTTTCTTTATATTGTTTTGCAAAATAGATGCAATTAGATGTGTACTCAACTTTCTGTAAATATCATATATCATTGAGTAAAAAGGCATCACCGTCAAAGGCACTAAACAAGAACATTGTGCTTTAGACATGAAGTGACCACTTGCCTCAGCTTTTAGCATGAAATGACAACACCTTGCTGTAGCACAACATCTTTGTCATGTCTCACACTTTAGACACGAAGTGATCACACGAGTCAGCTTTAACCATTAAATGACAACACATCTATCATAACTCAAGATTTACACACGAAGTGACCACTAAACAGAGCTTTAAGCATCCTATCCTATATCTTGGACACATCCTAATTACATGTAGTAAAATGATGAGAAAACACTTGCCCGTGACCATATCCTTTCTTCTATAGTACCACACATCTTTTCTCTCTATCGGTAATCTGTCTGTCCATAAGGCATGCTTCATTTAGCGATGGAGTACTACATGCCATTGTAAATTGTCATAGAAGGTGTACGAGACATACATGCAATTAATGCTTACGATGACCCTTATTTGTGATGTATTTTACTTTCTTCAATGAAATGGTCCGGTTTTATCATTGTACCAATACTTTTTTCTAAGCCCAATGCTTTCAAAAGATTCTCTACTTTCCATGCTGAGGCAACAATAATTCCTTGCTGAATTGCAGAATGAAATGACCACACAAAGCAACAACTTTTACAGGGAATCTCTGTCAAGCATCAATGCCACAATCTTTCCAGCTTTCACAGTGAATCCTATGCTCCAACCCCATGCAAGCTCATGCACCAACCCCCAGCCACTATAAATAACCCCAGCCCATTGATACATCACTCTTTTCTCAGCTCTCTTAACTGTAATATCTTCCTCAACTCCACCAAACCCACCTAAGAAACATTAGGGGATTTTAATCCCCCAGGAGGTCGAACCACCGATGTGCTTTTGTGATGACCTCTGTAGGCTTCAGGAGTCCCAAGACATCTCCTGCACATATGATCTACGCTACGTCATGTGTGCTAACTACCAGTACGACAAGCCTCGATATGGACTGTACGAGTACCCACCAGTATAGCGACATAGATCACTCATGTGGCACTTTCCATATGATTTCATGCATTGTCTTACTAATCTCTCATCTTCTTTCATTTGTCCAGTCTCCTCCATCTATCTGTTATTTCATGGAATAGCTCGACATTGAGCAAAATGAGCACCAGAAGCGGCGGTTAAACATGAGCATGCGGTGGAGGAGGGAAGCATACGAACGCCGTGAGTACGAGCAACAATAGGAGAAACTACGACTAGAGCGTCAAGAGGAGAAGCTCATGAGGAAGACAGTGAAGGAGCGCACCGCGGCTAAAGCACGTGAATCAGAGAGGGAAAGAAAGCGGGAGAGGGCCTGTCACACTAAGGCGGATGGCCCCGAATCCCTGTGAAAGGGCAAATATCCTAGGTGCACTCAATAGAGAGCATTTATTGTAACCCGGTATTTTTTTCATTCCCTAATGCATGTTAGGATTAGCAACAGTACACTATTAGATTAGTCTTGTCACACCTAGTTTTAAAAGAAGAAATCAGATGCATTCCATATGTATGTCAAGATCAAGTTTCATACATGCGGTGACCTCATAAGTGATAACATACCAGTGTCATTACATAACGATAATATTCATTACAAAAGGACATGCAGGTCTTAAAGGAAACACTAAGATAACATCCAGCGGTAGCGGGTCTTCCATCCATCCACAAATGTTGTCCAGGGAGTTCCAGCCTAGAACATGATCTTCAAGTCGAAAACCTCCTTCTCCTAGGACTTAGCTCCATTGGTCGGGATGTGCTCGAAGTCCTCATCTTCTAAGCAGCATCAAGAGGTTGGGAGAAGGCAAGCATGAGTACATAGAGTACTCAGCAAGTGTGGGAAAACATGATATGAAGGCTTAAGGCAAGAAAGGCTTGACTCAGATTTGCTACATCTATAACATCCTAATCTAGGACTCATAAATGACTTAGCAATCCTATTTACTATGTGTGATGACACCAACATTAAAGGGACAATTCATCGGATTCAATCCGACTATTAGACTCACCAAATATCCCATATATGGTTATCAACTCATCGAGGTACCACCATCCGACTACCCAAAACCAACCATCCAAGATCCCCACTAATCATGAAGGAGTCCAAGCCTGCTCTTAACCGTGAGCACGGCGAATCAATTAGTTTTATACTCTGTAGTCTGCATACTTTACCTACGAGTCATGATCAACTCTTTTGTCGGTACCCATCGGTACCTTACACACTTCCGAGGTGTGCGCAGAGAGATCACTACAAGGCCTTAATAAGGTGCCTCCAAATCCATAAACGCCCACTAAGGTTTCACCATGAACAGGGATTCCATCCACTACAGAAGCCTCATCTTGTGTCACTCAACCGTCTACTAGTGCGAACAGGATAAGGAGGACATCCAATCGGCCAGGCCGTACCATGTAAGCCTCGTGGTTATGCTGTTATGCCGGATTACATGTCCATGAACCGGTCCTTAGGATCTAAAACAGGTACTTGCACATCGCCCAATGCGCACACAGCAGCCATACCAACCAAACCAACTTGTCGAGATCCCTATGTTCTATGTTACTACAAAAGATAACCCAAAGTAGTTCATATTGCATAGACCATTAATCAAATTAACATTTATCCTACCTAACTTGACAGCATAACTAAACATTTCTACCCAAGACACCCAACTACAACACCGACGACAAGTATAATAATGGAAAGTACTAATAAACTCTAAACATGGGATTCATATTGACAAAAGCATGCAATTAGAAAGTAAAAGACACACTTTCCTACAATTGAATCAATGTGATCAAGGACACTTGCCTTCAGCAGCAGGTTGCTCAAACTCTTCAAAGATCTGGTCCTGCAAGCTCATGTACTGCTCGTCTCCTATTGCAATCACGCAGATCAAAAACAAGCAACCACAAACATCTAAGAACAGTACACTAAACAGAAGCAAAGTGCTACGGAAAGCCTACCAACGGATAGCACTTGCTGCTCCATCGCGTGAGCACAAGAATCGCCTAAAACGAAGCTATAACGAAAAAGTTATAAGGGTTTGAAGCTTGGGGGGCCTTTTGAAAAAGAACAAGGGCTAAATTGTAGAAATAGAAAGTTATAGGGACTTATTTGTAAAATTTTAGGGGCCTATATGCAATTAAATAAAACTACATGGGGCTAAAAGTAAAATTACATGGGCCAAAAAGTGTCTTTTTGTGAAAATAGAAAAGTTTGGGGGCCTATATGTAAAATTTCCTAATGTCAGAGATTTAAGGATTTATTTTTGAATTTAAAAACCTAAATATTGCATCATGCTGATGTCACTGGCTTATCAAGTGGCTGACTGGGCGTAGATGCGCTGACGCGGCTTGCCATGTAGGACAAGGCTACCGATATGGTTGCGACACGAGGCACCGACATGGCAAGGTGACTGGGATTTGGTTATTTAAATCTAGGGTGCATGATCTAGATTGGATGGCTGAGATTTAAAATGCGAAAGGGTATCTGGGCTTCTAATCTCTATCGTGCACCTACAATCGGACGGGTGAGGGCATTTGAGAGAGGATTGGCGGCCTACGGTGACAGAGAGACGGCGATGCCGCCGTGGGCATGGCTGGAGCATCGTCGGTGATGCTCGAACTAGCGCTATGAGCTACCAACCATGACAAAAAATGGTGCAATCGAAAGAGACAGCGACGGGGATTCTCACCGAAGGCTTCACGACGGTCAGAGATGGCTCGGAGCAGGCTGGCGATGGAGAGAAGCGGGTGGCGGGGTTGGAGCTCGATGAGATGACGGTCCCGATGGTGGGGAGACAAAATTGAAGGTCAACGAAGCTCCCTTGGGGTCCTGCGATGCCGAAGAGGCGGTCAGCAGGCTTCGGGGCGCAACGTGAAGGACTGGAGACGGAGAGGTGATGACGGTGCTTACTAATGCTTAGCAGGAAGGGTCGAGGGGCGGCGGAGAAGACTCCTCGCATTCCTGCGCAGCCGATGATGACCTCATAAGCACCGGAGAGGGCTCAGCTGCTGTGGACGATGCTCGGCGGAGCTCTACGGCCGGCAATGGAGACTCGGGGTGAATGGGTGGTGGGGCTGATGGAGAACGGGAGAACGGTGGGGTTGGGGCGACATTTATAGGCGTGAGGGAGAGCGGGGTGGTTGCAGGATCGTGGGCGCGGGCACGGAGATTAGGGCGGCAAAATCAGGCAGCGTGGGGGGCGGTTGCGCACGGCGCAGGCGAAGCGGAGGGACGGGGATGACAAGCAGGCCTGAGTTGTCATAGAGAGAGACAGAGAGCTGGGAAGTGGGTTGGGCTGCGCTACGCGAGGTGACGAACCAGGCCACAGCAAAGCAAACGGGTGTCACAAACCTACCCCCCTTAGGATGAATCTTGTCCTTGAGATTCGAAAAGATCGGAGAATAGATGGGGAAATTCTACCTTCAGATCTTCTTCTCTTTTCCATGTGGCTTCCACTTCTGAATGATGTCTACACTGCACCTTGCACATACGGATCCTTTTATTCCGGGTAACACATTCTGATGTCTCGAGGATCTTGATAGGGTATTCCGAATAAGAGAGATCCTCCTGCACATTTAATTCCTCCCTCGGCAGTTGCTCTTCTGGAACTCTCAAACATTTCTTCAATTGCGATATGTGAAACACATTGTGGACATAGGAGAGGTGGGATGGCAGTTCGAGCTAATAGGCCACTTCACCTCTCCTTTCTAGTATTTTGAATGGTCCAATGTATCAGGGTGCCAGTTTTCCTTTGACCTTGAATCTGTGAAGGCCTCTGATCAGGGATATCTTGAGATATACGAAGTCTCCGACTTTGAAGGTTAGCTCCCGACATCGATTGTCTGCATAACTCTTCTACCTTTACTGCGTCGTTCGCAGGTTGTTTCGAATTTCCTGTACTTGCCTTTCTGCTTCCCTTAGAACTTCTGGGCCAAATACTTGGCTTTCTCAGGTCTGACTCCAGGATAGCGGGGTTCTGCACTTTCTTCTGTATAGTGCTTCAAAAGGAGCCATCTTTAAACTTGCTAGGTAGCTATTATTATACGAGAATTCCGTATAGGGAAGATTCTTATCCCAACTCTTACCATTATTTAAAGCACATGCTCTCAACATATCTTCTAGAATCTGAATGGTCCTCTCTATTTGTCCATCAGTCTGCGGGTGATAAGCTGAGCTAAAGTTCAATCCGGTGCCCATGGACTCATGCAAATGCTGCCAAAAACGTGATATGAATTGGGTGCCTCGGTCAGATACTATCCTCTTGGGTACACCATGAAGACACACAATCTTAGACATGTATAACTCTGCGAGCTTCGGTCCTCGATATGTCTCCTTGACTGGTATGAAGTGAGCTACCTTTGTTAACCGATCTACTATGACCCAAATCAAATCATACTCGAACTGTGTTCGACGTATTCCCACTATAAAATTCATGTCAATTTCTTCTCATTTCCACTCGGGTACCTTTAGTGGTTGAAGCAACCCTATTGGTCTCTAGTGTTCAGCCTTAACTCGCTGGCAGGTATCACACAGGGCTACATATTTTGCTACCTCATGTTTCATTCCATACCACCAATAATGATCCTTGAGATCCTAGTACATCTTGCTGCTTCCCGGGTGAATAGAGTAGGCTGAGTCATGAGCTTCCCTTAGAATTGACTCCCGAATAGACTTAACATCTGGAACACATATTCTTTTGTTATACCACACCACACCTTTCGCATCTTCTATGAATCCTAGGGCCTTATCCTCCTTAATGAGTTGTTTGATCTCTAGAATCTTCTCATCTTCCTGTTGACCCTTGCGTATACCCTGCTCCAAGGTAGAATCTATTTCCATTACAACTGCTTCTGTGTTGGATACAATTCCAAAATTAAGCTTCTCAAACTCTCTACATAGTCCAGGTTGTCTTTCTTGTATTATCATCATACTGACATAGGCTTTTCTACTCAGAGCATTTGCCACTACATTTGCATTTTCTGGATGGTAGTTGAATCCCAGATTATAATCATTGATGAGTTCTAGCCATCTACGATGCCTGAGAGTGAGATCGGGTTGAGTGAAGATATACTTCAGACTTTTATGGTTAGGGAAGATCTCGCGTCTTTGCCCTATCAGATAATGTCTCCAAATCTTGAGTGCATGAACCACGACAGCTAATTCCAAGTCATGGGTAGGGTAATTCTCCTTGTGTTTCCTTAATTGCCTTGAAGCATAGGCTATTACGTGACTTTCTTGCATTAGCACACATCCTAAACCTTGGCGCGAGGCATCACAGTACACCGAGAATGGCTTCTGTGTGTCAGTCATGATTAGCACTGGGGCAGTGGTTAATCTCTTCTTTAATTCGTTAAAGATGGCCTCACGAGCAGGAGTCCACTTAAATTCCTTTCCTTTCTCTAGTAACTCCTTCATTGGCTTGGTGATATTGGAGAAGCCTTCTATAAAGCGACGATAATATCATGCTAAACCCAGAAAACTACGAATCTCTAAAATGATCTGCGGTGGCTTCCAATTTACGACCTCCTTCACTTTGCTGGGGTCAACGGATACTCCCGCTGCTGAGATGATATGACCTACAAAAGAGACTTCTTTCAACCAAAACTCCCACTTTCTCATCTTGGCATACAACTGATTCTCCCTGAGCTTTTGCAGAACCATCCTCAAATGCTCCTCGTGCTCTTTCTCATCCTTCTAAAAGACCAGGATATCATCGATGAACACAACCACAAAGTTGTCCAGATAATCCATGAAAACCTTGTTCATGAGGTACATGAAGTCTGCTGGGGAGTTTGTCAATCCAAAAGACATCACTATAAACTCATACAAACCATAACGGGTGAAAAAACGGTCTTGGGAATGTCCGATGCTCGAATCTTCAGCTGATGGTAACCTAACTGAAGATCAATCTTGGAAAAGGCGCATGCTCCTTTTAGCTGATCAAACAAATCTTCAATGCGAGGCAAGTGGTACTTGTTCTTAATGGTCACCTCATTAAGTGCATGATAATCGATGCACATTCTTTGAGTTCCATCTTTCTTTGGCACGAAGATAACCGGGCTCCCCTGGGTGAGGTGATGGGGCGAATAAACCCCTTGTCCAATAGCTCTTGGATTTGCTCATTGAGCTCAGCCAACTGATTTTCATCCATTCGGTACGGTCTCTTATATATAGGGGCAGTGGCAGGTACTAATTCAATAACGAACTCAATGTATTGGTCCGGTGGCATACCTGGCAATTCTTTGGGGAAGATATCCAGGAACTCACTGACTACTCTGGCTTCCTTCACTATCTTGGCCTGGTTAAGCTTGATATTCCCTCCTGATGCTGTTGTAGCTTTGAACTCCACCTTGGTGCCACATGCGTGTGTCAACTGAACTGCCTTGGTGGCACATCCTATCACTCCATTAAACTTAGCCAACCAATCAATTCCCAAAATAATATCTATCCCTTTAGGTTCCAAGATGATAATATTTGCAGGGAATTCCACCCCTTTAATGGCAAGGATTACCTTTAGGGCATACATGCCTCGATTCCATTTTTCTGCCTGGAGAACTGACTATCAATTGACTTTTCGTTAAGGCTATCGGCAGACTATACTTTTCTACGAACTTAGTTGAAATGAAGGAATGTGTTGCTCCGGAATCGAATAAAACTGTAGCGGGGTGAGAGTTAGTTGGAAACGTACCAAGTACCACATCCGGGGTGTCCTGGGCGTCCTCCGCTATAACATGGTTGACTCGTCCACTCATGAAGTTCTAACGAGGCTGCTGCTGTGACTGACCTTCGAGGCGATTCTGCTGCTAGTTGTTGGTCTGACCCTGCTGCTTCTTGGGACACTTATTGGCAAGATGTCCAAAGTTCCCATAGCTGAAGCATAGACCAATGGTACTGGATCCCTGGACAATGCGACCGTATTGTTGCTGGTTCTGGTTCACTGGACGTGGGGCTTGGTAGCTGAAATGCTGCTGCTGCTGGGCTATTGCTACCTTGGCTGACTGAAAGATCCCGAGGTCTGATTGGGTGCCCTCTGTTGCTGGTTTAGGCCTGCCTGACAGTACACCTGTCCTGTGGGGGGTGGATTGAAGTGAGGACATGTGTTGCTGTCTAAATACTGACCCTACATCATCCACTTGCATTCTTCTCCTAAATTCTACTTCTTCTTCTTCTTCTCCAGAATAAAGGCTTTGTCAACAAGTTTCTTGAAGCTCGGATACTCATTGGCTGAGAGAGACTACTGAAGTCCCAAGTTCAAACCTTCTAAGAAACAGTCTTGCTTCTTCTCATCGGTGTCCACATCTCCGGAGGCATAGCGGGATAGGTGTGTGAATTTGGTAAGATATTCACGCACTGAACTGGGATCTTGCTTTAATCCAAAAAACTCCTTCCGTTTCAGTTTCACTTCCCCTGCTGACACGTGGTGCTTGCGGAAACTGTCCTCGAATTCTCTCCAGGTGATCTCTTGCGGGTCATCATGGGCTGCAGTGTAAGCTACCCACCATTCTGAAGCCGGTCCTACAAGCTGGTGAGAAGCGAAGAGGACTCTTTCTCTGCCTATGCACTGAGAAATCTACAGCTTACTCTCAATCATCTTGAGCCAATCGTCGGTGTCCATTTTCTCGACTGCCTGTGCAAACATAGGTGGCTTAGTGCCCAGGAAGTCCTTTAGCTTGTTCTGCGGCTGCATTTGCGATGGTGGTGGTGATGCCTGATAAGATGAGGGTGCCTGTTGAAGTCTTGCCATGACCTTCGCCATCCCTACAGAATCCGAGTCTGTGCAGCCATCATTTGCATTGGGTCCACTGGGTTCTGGTTGGTCCACCTGTTCCATGAGGGAAACGCGTCCTGGTTATCGTCCTGGGGGTGAGCATTGGGATACCGCCTTTAGCGTTGTTCTTGTTGGCGCTATCATTGTTCATATTCCTCGTGTTCACCATCTGACGATTACCAAGACATGAGATTGGGAAACGAGAACAGGGCAAAGACTGATGAAGCATAACGAAGAACTCATAAGCTAATATATATATATATATCATGGATACAACTGCGAAAGACAAACTTTCACATCGCATCAGCGCACCCAAAGCAAACCTAACACACAAGTTCACAACATCGAGGGCAAACAGGTCAATTACATCATAAAACAAATGACTCTAAATGACACTAAACTGCTACTAGGGGGAAAAATTTCTAGTTCATGAACTATCGCCACCCTCAGAAAGATCATGTAGTGCAACACGCAGAGCGGCGTCGAGGCAGAGCTTCTCGCGGGAGGGAGAGTGGGGTAACTCTGGCTTGGGCCTCTCCTCTGGTTCCGCCTCTGAGTCATTAGTCATCATAGCCTGAAGGGTGCGAATTATCTCCTCTGCCTCGGCGAACCTCAGGTGCACGTCGTGTAGCTCATCAAGGGCTCCGTCTAGCTCCTGAGTCAAGATGTCAGTGAGGTGAATCTGCTCCACCAATCTGGCGTCACCCTCCCTATTGGTGCCAGCAAAGATGACCTCCAAGCTGCCACTCCTACGCTATGGGTAGAAGTTGTACTGCGTAGTCTGAATAGTGCCATGGTACTTTGCGTAGATGACTGAAAGTGCTTAGCGAGCTGTGTCATAGATCCCAGCTAGAAAAGTCTCTCTCGGTGTGAGGGCTGACTGGATCCTACGCACCCTATGGCCACCTTTGTTCGAGCACTTCTCAAAGACGATGACCTCCACCATCCAAGCGTAGCCATGGCCGCTGAGCGGGGTCCTGATTCCCTTATAGATCAGGGATTTTCGATAGCCCAGACCCTTGAGGATCATCCAAAGCTTGCGAGGGACACCCCGCCTGTAGTCCGGAAGAGTGAAACTCCGCGGGCGGCTGAAACGCCCAAGTAGCCTATGCAGGAGCTCTAGCAAGAACGAAGCCTCCAACCTGCTTGTGGGGTGTCTGCTTCGTGCGGGTCATCTAAAATTTTAAAAGACAGAGAGGAGTCAGTAAACATTTTACAAAGATTTTATAAACAACAGCAATAGAAAGGAGAACAGAAATGAAATGGGTAGAGTAAAACATTTTCATAAAGTAGTTTTTGACAGAGATATGTCCTTAATAACGACCATTTCTAGCTAGGATTGTGTCATATGATCAACACAGCTCTGATACCACCTCTGTCACACTCGATTCCAAAAGAACAAACCAGATGCATTCCACATGTATGTCAGGATCAAGTTATATACATGCGGTGACTTCATAAGTGATAACATAATAGTGTCATTACATAACGATAAGATTCATTACAAAAGGACTTGTATGTCTTAAAGAAAACACTAAGATAACATCCAGCAGTAGCGGGTCTTCCATCCATCCACAGGCGTTGTCCAGGGGAGCGCCAGCCTGGAACATGATCTTCAGGTCAAAAACCTCTTTTGCCTAGGACATAGCTCCATCAGCCGGGATTTCCTCGAAGTCCTCATCTTCTGAGCAGTATCAAGAGGTTGGGAGAAGGCAAGCGTGAGTATATGGAGTACTCAGCAAGTGTGGAAAAACATGATATGAAGGCTTAAGGCAAGAAAGGCATGACTCGGGTTTACTATATATATTCCATCCTAATCTAAGACTCATAAATGACTTAGCAATCCTATTTACTATGTGTGACGATACCAACATTAAAGGGACTGCTCATCGGATTCCATCCGACTACCAGACTCACTAGATATCCAATATCCGGCTACCAACTCATCGGGGTACCACCATCCGACTACCCAAAAACAATCATCCAAGATCCTCACTAATCATGAAGGAGTCCAAGCCCGCTCTTGACTGTAAGCACAACTGATCGATCAGTTTTATACTATGCAGAGTCTACATACTTTACCCACGAGTCGTGATCAACTCTTTTGCCGGTACCCATCGATACCTTACACACTTCTGAGACATACGCCGAGAGATCACTACAAGGCCTTTACAAGGTGCCTCCAAATCCATAAACACCCATTAAGGTTTCACCGCTAACAGGGATTCCATCTACTGCAGAGGTCCCCTCTTGTGCCACTCAACCGCCCACTGGTGCGTACAGAATAAGGAGGATATCCAATTAATTGGTTAGGCCGTACCATATAAGCCACGTGGTTGCGCCTTTATGCCGGTTAGATGTCCATGAACTGGTCCTTAGGACCTAAAGTAGGTACTTGCACATCGCCCAATGCACACACAGCAGTCATACCAACCAAACCAAACTACCAAGATCCCTATGTTCCATGTTGCTACAAAAGATTACCCAAATCGGTTCATGTTGTATAGACCATTAATTAAATTAACATTTATCCTACCCGACTTGACAGCACAACTAAGCATTTTTACCCTTGACACCCAACTACAACACCAGCGACAAGGATAATCATGAACTCTAAACATGGGATTCATATTGACAAAAGAATGCAATTAGAAAGTTAAAGACACACTTTTCTACAATTTAATCAAGGTGATCAAGGACACTTGCCTTCAGCAGTGTGTTGCTCAAACTCTTCAAAGATCTGGTCCTGCAACCTCACGTATTGCTCGTCTCCTATTGCAATCGCGCACACCGGAAATAAGCAAGCACAAACATATAAGAGCAGTACATTAAACAGAAGCAAAGCGCTATGAAAAGCCTACTAACAAATAGTACCCGCTGCTACTATCGCGCGAGAGCAAGAATTGCCTAAAATGGAGCTATAACGGAAAAATTATAAGGCTTTGAAGCTTTGGGGGCCTTTCTAAAAAAGAACAAGGGCTAAATTGTATAAACAAATAGTTTCAGGGACTTATTTGTAAAATTTTAGGGTCCTATATGCAATTAAATAAAACTATTGCGGACTAAAAGTAAAATTACAAGGGCTGTAAAGGGTCTTTTTGTGAAAACAGAAAGGTTTGGGGGCCTATATGTAAAATTACCTAATTTCAGATATTTAATGATTTATTTTTAATTGAAAAATCTAATTATTACGTCATGTTGACATCATTGACTTACCAGGCGGTTGACTGGGCTTTGGTGCGCTGACACGGCTTGCCACATAGGACAGGGCTGCCTATGTGGCAAGGCTGACTGGGATTTGGTTATTTAAATCTAGGGCGCATGATCTAGATCGGATGAATGAGTTTAAAACGCGAAAGGTATACAGGCTTCTAATCTCGATCGTGCACCTATGATCGGACGGTCAAGGTTATTTGGGGGAGGATTGGTGGCCGGCGACGACAGAGAGACGGTGGCATCGCCGCGGGCATGGACGGAGCATCACCGGCGATGCTCGACCTAGCGCTATGGGCTACCAACCGCGATGAGAATTGGCGCAATCGAAAGAGACAATGACGGGGATTCTCATCGAAGGCTTCACGGCGGCCGGAGATGGCTTGGAGGTGGCTGGCAACGGAGAGAAGCGAACGGCGGGGTTGAAGCTCTACGGGATGATGGTCCCGACGGCGGAGAGACGAAATTGAAGGTCGGCGAAGCTCCCTCAGGGTCCTGCGATGCCAAGAGGCAGTCATCGGGCTTCGGGGCGCAACAGGAAGGACCGGTGACGAAGAGGTGATGACGGTGCTCACCGGAGCTCGGCGGGAAGGGTCGTGCGGAGACGGAACGACGTCGAGGGGAAGCGGAGAAGACTCCTTGCGTTCCTGCAAAGCCGATGACGACCTCAGAAGCGTCGGAGAGGGCTCGGCTGCGGTGGATGACACTCGGTGGAGCTCTGCGGCCGGTAATGGCGGCTCGGGATGAATGGGTGGTGGGGCTAAGGGAGAACGATGGGGTTGGGGTGACATTTATAGGCACGAGGGGGAGCGAGGTGGTTGCAGGATCGTGGGCGCGGGCACAGAGACGAGGGTGGCGAAATTGGGTGGTGTGGGTGGCAGTTGCGCGCGACGTGGGTGAAGCGGAGGGACGGGGATGACAGGCGGACCCGAGCTGTCAGAGAGAGAGAGCTAGGGAGTGGGCTAGGCTGTGCTGCGCGGGGTGAAGGGCTGGGCCGCAGTAAAGCAAACAGGCGTCTTAAGTCTTTAGGCGTATCGTACATGTCAACGTTTGTTATCGTCATCTCTTTATGGTTAGGATCCTTTCGCACAACAAAGATAAACCCCATGTTCCATATAATGTTTGTCAGTGTATGTAATATTTGTGCTGGGTTCTATACTAATTGTGCTTCACAAATACAATTTTTTGAAAAAATAGATTTTGTACCCTTCCAACATAGCTTCACTAAAAAAAATTACTCATACATAACTAAAATTTTCAAAATAATGACCACTGTCTACAACTATTTGCATAGCTGATATTTCTCACCGAATAAATATGCATTATTTTTCAAATTATCGTATAAAAAGTTAAATTAAAAAATTAAAATTCTATATATGTATATATCGCCTGTTCAACGAGCGAGATCAAGTTCTTGCCCACTCAACAAGCGACATAAAAGTCTTGCCTGTTCAATGAGCGAGAACAAAGTCTCACCCGCTAAACATGCGAGATCTTTATCTCTTCGATTATTTAATTCGCTGACTATCGGAGTCTACAAGATCTTGTTTATTTAACGGACGAGAATAAGTTCTAGCTTGTTGAACAGACGACGATAGTTTAGAACTATAGATTTTAGAATCGGCCGTGTATTTTAAAAAATATTAAAGAAATAAAAAATATTAAAAAATTCGATGCGGCATGGGATTCGCGGGGTAACCATATGGGCTGGATGAGGTCTTGTTGGCGCTGCCGCTGGGCTCCCACGCAGGGATCGGGTTAGCTCTTCAATTTGTCATCTCACATACTACAGCTACAGCTACCGTGTAACGTAAGAAAACAGTCAAGTACCACTGCCAGACCTGCTACGTTTTATTCACCGGCGCTTCAGAGCATATCATGCCCGGCCTAGCCATCCAAGGAACCTCTGCGACCATGGCAACGAAAGGAAGGGCCTGAATTAGAGACCGGCTGGCCGCAAAGCCTCTGATAAAGGACAGATTAGTCGCTTGTCATAGACACAATCTGTCCGGACTAGAGTTCAGCAAAAATGGCTTTGCATTTGGTATCTTTCTTCTTCTTCTTCTTGAGGAAGCAGCGTCTTGATTGTTGAATTGTGGAGTTGTTGGCTGTTTGGTTTAAGGAGTTGTAGACAGTCGCAGAGGAAATTTTTATATGGATCGATGATGAGTGCCCGAGTAGGACGGTGGCACTAGAGATGGCAACGGGGCGGGGCAAGGCCAGGAGGCACTCCGTCCCTGTCCCTATCGGATCCCTGAACTCTGGCGAGGCCCCGGCGAGCGGCGCGGCGAGAGGGCAACAAGCAGTGAGCGGAGCAGCGGAGCAGCGGAGCAGCGGAGCACGGAGTAGCACGGTGAGTAGGCACAGTGAGCGTGAGTGGTGAGCGACGGGGCTCAGGCGTGATAGGCGGGTGAGTAGGGCTGGATAAAAAGCTCACGACTCACGAGCTAGCTCGGGCTCGTGAAAGCTCGACTCGGCTCGTTGCCCATACGAGCTGAGTCAGAGCCACATTGCTGGCTCGTTCCAGCAATCAAGTTGAGTCGAGCCAGCTCGCAAGCCGCTTGCAAGTCAATCCGAGCCATGATCGACCTACATTAATACCTGATCAATCCGGCCATAGCTCTCAGGATCCACCGTCCGTATAATCCATGCATAAATACACAAACCAGTAATCACCTTGAAGCTTAAGCCTTGCCTTTTCTTTAATGCCACCAAGAGCACTCACCGCATGATCCATGCATACATACACATTTTTCCTTTGTTTATTCGGCAACCACGTGCATATGACAATCACCACCAACTATGTAAAACCACATGCATGCATGCAAAATCAACCTGACTTGCATACTTCTGACATCCAGTTTTGACAGGCTAGTGAGCTAGCTTAAGCCAGTTCACTAAGCTTCTACGAGCCTCGACTCGTTTCTAGCCCTACGCGCCAGTGTGGCACACGGGCACGACAAATAGCCAGGTGAGCGACGGACTCAGGACCCATAGGGACCTGTGCTGATCTCGAGGCTCCGAGCCCGCACCACTCAGGACGCATCTCTACGGATCCCCACCCTCACAAGAAAAATTGCCACCCTAGGCAAGACTGTCACATGCAGCCATGCTATATACAGACAGTTCGCTAAGCTTCTTACAAGGGAAAAGATGAGGCGGTAGGGAGAAACCGGCATTTTTATGGAGGGGGTATTTCTCCTTCATGCAGCACTTGTCGCTTTCAGACACACGCATGAAAATGGGCACCAGTTATTTGCAAAAAAGAAAAGGAAAGGCAAACGAGGATGAGAACTGGAACCACAAAAAATGGCAAAACCTTGGAGACGCGGGGAAACGAACCCCGTGCCTCTCGCATGCGAAGCGAGCGCTCTACCATATGAGCTACGTCCCCAGTGTCACTGGCCTCACCTCCTTTTTATTTCGTCGCTTAAACACCTTCAATCCTTCCTTCCCTCCCCATCGTCTGGTTAAAGAACCGCGAAACGATACGTGAAGATGCAAACATCCTTGATTCCTAGCCATCGATCCTGCGTTGCCCACAACTTGCCAGCTAGTAGAGGAACTGAAGAGCAACGACCTCGCCACAACACCGACGTCCTTGTCCAGCTTGGTTGCAACCTCTGACCTCAGTAGAGACATCTTCGGCCTCGAGATGCAAGAATCACGATGGATCCGGTCCAAAAGCAATACACACACGTGCAGACGAGTACATCGACAGAGGTGTTCTTGACACCCGGACAAGGATGCCACGGATGAGACACCAGATTCAGCAGGTGCCAGATCGCTCCCAAGGATCGGACACTACCAACCGTACCTTCCTGCCGGACCACGCAGGAGCTGCCAAGCTCTCACATAGTCACATGGAATGTTCCCAAGCCAATGATCCAGTCCTGTGTTAGCACCTTAGGAACAAACGTCATGTGTGCCGATTTGAAGCCATGAGTAGGATCGAGGACTGAGTTCTTTTCCTTTAGTTTGTTAGATCATTATCTAGAGCTGCCAATGGCGAGAGCAGTGCTAAAAGGGTTGCAGCGCATATGCCAATTGGATCTCGATAGGTTCGTTTGTTTTCTATGGAAGAAGGTTCGATGACGTAGAGGAAGAAGAAAGAGCAGAGCTGCGTCAACAGGCTTGGCTTCCTTCAGAGTTCTTACTTCAGACATACCAAGGCTCATGGAATCCCAGATTACAAATGAAGAATCGGGTTGATCGGCAAAAAAAAACTGACAAAGGAACACAACTCTCTATCATTCGTATTCAGTATCCACACTACTATGTGATCGATGAAGGAAACAACACGGTTAGAATGCAGGTGCAGGCAGGATTCAAATGAGCAGAAGAAAACAGAGCCATGCTCTGCATTGCACACAGTACTAGTAGTACTTGATAATTACATGGGAGAGTAGAAAACAAAACAGACAGGCGTACAAGAAATCCTCATTTCAGTGTTTTTTTTTTTGCCGAAAGAATTGGAGAACACACACCTCGCCAAAGCCAAACTAGACTCGATCGTTGCCCACTTCTAACCCCCATTAGGACTCTCTATACATACTACACGCGTTCAGTGATCACCAAAGGCGCATATACCTACAGAGAAAATATTGCACCAACTCACACAAGGCCGGATTCACAAGAACACATACATATATAGAACACAACGCAACCTCAAACTAACAAACACGAACGCTAGCTAGCTTCCTGTGCTATGACCCCTGCTCGGTTGCTTATTTCGCGCTTTCGCCACGCTGGATTCGTGCTAGTTCACCGGTCCAACGAACTGATCACCACCCTGCAAGTGCGTCCGGTTCAGAAGTACGATCAGAATTCAGAACCAGCCATGTATGATGATGAATCATGGTAAAACAAACTCCGAAGGCGACGGACGCACCAGTCGTACACGGTGGGGCTCCTCGGCTCGACGGCCGCCTCCGGCCCGTCGGAGACCTTGGGTTTCCGGCGAAGATTCCTCCAGCTGTCTCCCTTGGGAATTGTAGCTGCACCAACCGCAGGAACACATCAACAGATCAGGGTCAGGCATGTCGATCAGATGCATGCACAAGTTCTCAATGATTTCTGAATGAGCCGTGCACGGTAAAATTTTAATCTTGGAGTCCTGGACCACACAATCGCGCTATACTCTACTCCACCCCACAAATCACTCGATATCATCGATTCAAAACCACAGAAATTTTAGGCTATTGTGACCAAATTCTTGCGGTGTTTACCTCCTAGTCATAGATCTGTGACTGCATCGCACTCAAGAAGGCGTACAGCATGAACGAAACGGTAACAAATTACTCTCTCTTTTTCTCCTTCCCATTCCATGGGCGATCTTAAATTAGTACGCGTCGGGATCCAATCCCCAATTACACACTGCACTGTACAGGCCTATCCTAAAAAAGAAACGATTTTTACCCGAAGAAAGAGGAGACGACCAATAAACAGAGGCGAGAGGCCCACCTGTGGCGAACTGGGAGCCCGGTGTGCTGGCCGGGGAGGACGGCACGGAGGAGCTATACGACTCGCTGCGCGGCGACGGGATCGACAGTGACGGCGGGCGGG
Organism: Phragmites australis; assembly: GCF_958298935.1. Lineage (NCBI taxonomy): Eukaryota > Viridiplantae > Streptophyta > Magnoliopsida > Poales > Poaceae > Phragmites > Phragmites australis. The sequence goes on along the minus strand of NC_084936.1, from coordinate 23,147,773 downwards.
CGATGGTGATGCTGCGAGTCACCGCCGGCGGCGCATCGGCCGCGGAGGACGGCAACGAGAGGGAGAAGGAGGAGCACTTGCGGAGCTTGCCGAGGCCGGAGTCCGGGCGCGGGCCGGCCACCGTCTCGTCCCAGAGCTGGTCGAGGAGGCCCATGCCCCTTACGCACCACCGTATGCGACTGGTTCCGCCTACGTACGTGTACGTTTGGACGTGCGCGCGTCCTGTCGCTGTCGTCGCTCTCGGATGAGATGAGAGAAAAGGGAACAGAGAGAGAGCTACCTTGAGAAGTTGAGCCTTGAGGCCGTGATCGATCCCTCTGTTCTTCCGGGGTGGGTGGGAGAGGGGAGTGCTTTATAGAGGAGAGACGGGGCTGGGGGAGAGAGGATTCAGGCGAGTTATCAGGGGTGTTGGTGTAATTTTGGATAGTGGATAACTGGTACGTGTCCTCATCACTTTTCAGTTTTCGCCTTCTCCCGGCTCCGCTCCGCTAGGCTAGGCTCAGAAGAGCCGGCTTCAATGTTTCTACGAGTTGGTTTCTACCGTATAAGATAGGCACAATACACCCAAAACTAGACTCAATGTATTTACTTTTAATACACCCACTTCTCTAGCTGAAAATTTAGACATGTCACACTCATATATCAATAGCGCGTACGCCCTGACCGTTGTGTCACCGAGTGGTGTACCCAAAAACTCGAACTTAGAGGGTTACATATATGTTCAAGGGAAAAAATATATAATATCTATACTCTTATGTAATTATCGACTGTAGTTGATCCATACGATCTTTACTGTCCACCACATTTGATTAAACGGTCATCATGTAAAATTGTATCATATTTTTATTTTTAAAAATATATTTAATCTCATATTATTTGCTTTTTATACATAGACATCCAATACTTATCTTTCATATATTCTAAAAATACATTCAATCTTTCATTATTTGAATTGTAATATACTAGATTTATTCCACACGTGTAAAATTACCATTTTTGTAAGTGGGAGGCGACTTGCAAAATTGTTAACAATGGCTTGGCGTGTTGATAAATTTTGTTTCCGCATAATCAGTTGTGGGATATCTACAGCTGGCTATCCTCTTTCATAATATTTATCTAACATGAGAATTTAATTACGACACTAGGTCTCATACGTCCACGAGACTAATCACATATTTTTCAAACTACTTGTGTGGGCTTTTATGCTGATTTCAAAATCGGACGGCTGGAGCCACCAGCTGGTATCGACTTATGTTTTCAGCTTGCGGCAGCCTCGGGTAATGGAGCGGAACCGAGCCGAGCCATCAGCTGAGCTGAGCTCGGGGAATGGAGCGGAACCGAGCCGATCCATCAGCTGAGCTGGGCTCGCAGCGAGGCTCCCGTGAGCTTGCACCGGAGCGGGAGAATTGGAGGGAGTTTTGACCGGTCCAATCTCGGGGGCCCACCCCGGGGCAGCGTCCACGTAACGGATAAGATCCATACAGTTCCCCTCAGGACGACTGTAAAACGCCACGTAGTGGGGCCCTGCTCGCCATCACGGCCTCAGTTAACTACTGATAATCACCACAGGCATGCAGAGTCGATCCAGCTTTCCCTTTTGCTTTAGATGAGAAATGAAAATGCCCTTAAAATATATTCGGCAGTCTTCTGTTTCGTTACCCGTCGGGTACTCACTTCTTTTTACTAATATAATCGATAGCTCTCTTGCTAATTTGTTATTTAACCCTTAAAGTAAGCAAGCAAGTTAAATTAAGAGGACTAAGAAACTAGAAATGCTATCAGAACTGTCTTTTTACGGGAATGGTGGGAGTTATGCCTTAAATATTAAGAAGAATGAGAATATTTACAGTATGTATAGGAAGAAAAATAAGGAGTCAATTGGGTAACTACTTTTTGATGGGATGGTGAAGACATAAGTATACGACTCTATTCATTAGGGTTTAAATTCCAACATCCATAATTTACTCACACTCAAATACTTTTATTAATACTATCTGTAGATGTATAATAAGAATATACTCATGTGTATGAATATAATATAAGTGCGTAGTGATATGTGTGTACACGTCACCTTATAATAAAGAAAAAACCAGCCACGGCCCTATCCTCCGACCCAGTTGAGGGGCCTGGGAGGGCACAACTAACCCAAAGATTATCCCTCTCATAAACCTAAAGCAAGAAACTTAATGTTGACGTCCTATCAGGCTTCTTGAAAATTGAAACAAACTTTTTTAATTAAGCATGCATGGAACGTGTTGGTGATCGACTCCTACTTGCCCCCCATTCTACAATCAGACGAGCAGCTAATAGACAGGAATTATCTGCAGATGTACAAGTGCTGCGGCAGCTTTCTTAATTTTTTGGTTTGGTGAGGTGGGACCGTCGGCACAAAATTTGGCATATACGCACATGCAGCGATCCGATTAGATGTTCCATCGTGCTTTCGCTCATGAAGGTTAATTACAAGTGCTATACTTTCAATAATACATCAGAATGAAAATGTTAGGCTACGTATTGATGCTCTCAAGGGTTACATAGCTACCGAATTTCTCGTGGCGGTCTCATGGTTTTGTCTTGTTGGTGCCTCTATATTTCCTACTGTACTTACATAGCTAGCTTCCAATGTGATCCTGGATAAAACACTGTGTCACTATCTAAAGCAGAACTAAATCCTCCTCTCTCCCTCTCTCTTTTTGACACTCAGAACCATCAGAAGCAATAATTAGCTGAAGCACACATGATGATATATAGGGCTTGACTCTCAATCGCCTGAAAATGAAAAAAAAAATAGTACCTACTCTTACCGTTGGATCGCCATTTAACAGTTAGGGTCAAACCATGTTCATCTTCTTCCTTGCATCGCTTCCTACCTACGCCACCTCGTCTCGCCTCCCTCCCCCATCCCGTCCTCCTCCTCTGTCTCACCTTCCGCTGCCGGATCCACCTCCGTCGGCCGCCGCCACGCATCGTCGTTGATGAGATGCCTATTGTTTGTTGTCCCATCGGATCTGATGGACGCTAGCACACAGCCTGCTCACAATTGCCAAGCAATAGTCACAAACATAAACAAAGAAATGTTTTTTTTCTTCCTTGACAACAACTTTAGACCATGCGCGAGGATAGATGCGACTCGATGGACCAGGCGATTGAGGCTCGATGGCTCGCTGCGATGAGATGACGTTCGATCGCTCGCTGGGTCATAGATTCACGCTTGGAGATGGATGATGCGCAGACGGGGCTTGAACGGCAGAACGAAGGGGGTAGGAGTACATATGCATAGACTAGCAAGGAGGCCACACTACTACCTCAATACTTTATTATGATAACTTTTAGTTAAAATTTAATTTATTTAGCCTTTTTTACAGTGTTAGTGTAATTTTATTAAACATACAAAATTAGAGGAAGAGATGAATATTATGCTAATGGAAGAGAAAATTATTTATACCATAAACTTGTACCCAAATCGTATATATATATATATATATATATTGATTTGATTCGTATACGTTTTAATCAACTATCAAAATCGTGCGTCAGGTGTAGCCAATCCAACCAAAATTATAAAATATTTAGCTTGCCTGCGTGTTGTACCTTGCATGTTGCCTATTTAATGCGACAACCTTAAGCTATACAGTACTTCTTAATCTATTATATTAGTAAGAATTTTGAATTTTTTATTATTTTTTATTATAAATTTTAGCTATTGAATAATTGTATTTTACCTAGACTCTTTATTCAGGTATTTAATTTTTATAACAATTTGGTTTTTTCTAAGTCTATATTTAATATGGATCTTTATTTTTTCTATTCTAACCCTAATTTTAATTATTATTTATTTTATTTTATTTTGACTCTATATTTAGATATTTTGATTCTCAAACCGTATGAAAATCGAATGGATAATTTTTTATAATTTTAAATTTATAATTTAACTATTTATTAATCATATCTGATATTGACTCTTTAAATTAATCTAGATAATTAGATATTAAAAACAATGAGTAGTATATATTATTTTCTTTTCTCCGATTAACATGATAATTTTGTAAATATGAGAGCGAACATAATGACTCTTTTTAATACTTAAATAATAATATAATAGATTTTTTCTTCTCAAATAAATAGAGATCGTTATGACCCACGGGCCCACCCCGACCGCAATTATTGGGGTTGCTGAACTTGCCGGGCTCAGCAAAGCAGTGTCCCGATGCTGATAAGTGGTTGGAAAAAACAACTTATCAAAGAAAAGATTTTTTTTATTCCTTGATAACAACTTAGACCAACCTTTATACAGGTCCAAAATTAATCAAGCCAAGTAAATGGAGATCATTATCACCCGTGGGCCCACCCCCGAGCGCAATTATTGGGGCTGCTGAACATGGCGGGCATAGCAAAGCAGTGTCCCGGCGGCCGGCGCTGATAAGTGGTTGGAAAAAACCGGGACGATGATCGTGATGTTTCTTTTTTTCAGGTAGGGGAGGGTGGTGATTGGGTAGCGCGCATGATTGGCCAGTTTTGGTTCATCGATTAGGATCTGACCTAATGGATCGTATTTATTTTTTCGCGTTGAGGTATCTTTTGTTATAAAAATATAAGTATAACTTATAAACGTATATACAAACTCACAATACCATAAACATTTCGCTATCGATGACTACTACCGAAAGAAAATTATATCTTAATAAGACACAAAAGAGCATAACCAGAGGTTTGATCCCAATGAGTAGAGTATCAATGAATATGCATGTATACTTTTGTTTTGTTGTGCTCATGGAATTGAATTGAATTGAATTATGAGAGCTCAATCTTGTTTATGAATAGTTTTATTTTGGTAATAAAATAGGGGATTTTAGAGTATGTTTGGTAGAGCTCTCTTTGATTCAAATTCTCTACGGAGAGTGATTCTCTAGCGGAAGTGATTTTATGGTTGAAATTGATTCTTTAGAATAAACTATATGAAGAAGCGATTCTGTGCGAGAAGTGAATCAGAGTAAGTTATTTTTTTTAAGTTCTTCAGCTTCTTGTTCATTTCAGATAATCACTCTCATGTATTCCACTCAAAGGGCTGAAAGTTGAAAGCTGCTATTTGACAGAGCTTCTCTGATTCCAACCGAAAAACTGTTCTGAGAACTCTGTCAATTAGATTAAAAAAAAACTTGTGAGAGCTAGGATCGATGAATCAGATGGTTCTCTGCGGATTCTTAGAATGAACCCGATGGTTCTAGACCACACGGTCATGCCAACAGGAATTAAAAATTTGAGATGTGTATACCTAATTGGCGTTGCTACTTTTGTGGAGGTTACGTCAACGCCTCCATAACGGGTGTGATTGATTAAAGCGTAGGTGAGCGAGAGGTTGCAAGACATACATGGTCAGATTGATGACCACGATCAGATCTGCACGCCAAAATTAAGTGCACACTGTTCGTGCATTCACGCCAGAATTTCCAGTGGCGGAAACCGAGCCGAGCGGCCATACGCTCTGCTCCACCGGCGGTATCGACGGGACAGGCTGCTTGGCGAGCGCCATGCGTTTCCTCTTTTCTCTGAAGCAACCAACTGTGGAGCACTCGGCGATGCACGACTCGAATCTGCCTTTTTTTTTTCTTCTTCTTCTCAGAAGCTGATGGTACTGCACGGTCGGCTTCACGTGACGCCGGGATCAGATCGCGAAGCTGGCGAGCGGCGACGTACGCAGCGGCGACTTTGACATGGAATCCTTTCGTGGGCACGAGTACAGAATGGAAGCGACAGGTTTCTTCTTCTTTTCTTAAAGCATCCACGGGAACGGCTGACATCCTCAGGCACCCTTCTGAAGTCTGAATTGAACCCAGTGAGACGGCCCAGCCCATCAAGGCTACCAGCGATCCATTTCCTCAACCGTCAGATCCGTATCGATCGCACTCATGGAACGGTAACAGCAGGGATTTGAGGAGAATCAGGAAGAACAGCAGGGATGGGGAATAGGGTGTTCACCGTTATCAGGAAAGTTTAGTCAGGGAACCTCTCTCACGCACACCACACATATTTAAAACCCGCACCTTCTGCGGCCTGCTACATGGTTACACGGCCCATTCGAAACTTTGATAACGCGAGTTGGGCTTTGGCACACTGGAGCTCTTCCGTCCAGCTTGCTCACCAGACTTGTGTTGTGCTTCTTCCACCTTCCGATCGCCCCTTGATGCTGACCCGTCTCTGGTCCCCTCCTCAACGGTGACATCCTCCCCTCCTCGAGTTCCGGCTTGTCCCCAAGCCGCTGAACGAGGGAAGCAATGTTTGAGCTCGGCTTCATTCTCCCAGGTCGCCAGCTCCGGATCCATGTCAGTCCAGCAGACCAGCACTTGAGTCACCGCCCTCGAGCCCTTGCGGTAGACGCGTCGCTTCAGGATCTGAGCCGGCTTCGCTTCTTCATCGGTAACATCCTCCAGCAGCTCTGGCAGCGATGCGTGCACCGTCACTGAAGGCGGCACACCTCGCTTGAGCTGTGACACATGCAGCACCGGATGAATTTTGCTGGCTGCCAGAAGCTTCAGTCTGTACGCCATCGCGCCAATCCTAGCCAACACCTGAAACAGACCAAAGAAATGGAATGATAGTTTGTGATTAGCCCGATGAGCAATTGAAGACTGCACGTATGGTTGGATCTTCAAATACACCCAATCTCCTACTGCAAATTCCCTCTCAGAGCGGTGATTATCCGCTTGAGATTTCATCCTTTGCCTGGCGTGCTCCAAATGCTGCCAGAGGAGGGTGGTCTTGAACTGACGGTCCTTCAACCACTGCGACAGATCTTCAACAACATAGGTACTCACCTTCCCTAAGCCAAACTGCTTCGGTGTGTACCCATACAGCGCCTCAAATGGGGTGCAATTCAGTGAAGAATGTAGAGAGTTGTTATACCAGAATTCCGCTAAGGCCACCCACTCTGACCAGCGCTGCGGACAGGTATGAACGAAACACCTTAGATAACTTTCCAGGCATTGATTTACCCGCTCTGATTGGTCGTCCGATTGAGGGTGATATGCCGAGCTGATGCACAGTTTAGTCCCTGCCAGCCTGAAAAGCTCTTTCCACAAGAGACTAGTGAATATACGATCCCAATCAGTAATCAACGCGCTGGGCATATTGTGGAGTTTATACACTTGATTGATGAAAACTTGTGCCACCGTGAATGCTGTGAAGGGGTGTCGGAGGAGTAAGAAATGCGCGTACTTGGTCATCTTGTCTACAGTCACCAGGATGAAGTTGTGGCCTCCATAGCTTGGAAGACCTTCGATAAAATCCATAGTCACCACTTGTCATGCCTGAGTGGGCACAGGTAAGGGCTGCAAGAGACTTGGGTAGCGCACATGTTCCACCTTAGCTTGCAAACAAACTTCACATCTGGTAAAGCTTTCAATCCCCTTCTTCATTCTCGGCCATGCAAAAAACTTCTTGGCTCTTGCATAAGTGACTTGGAACCCGGAGTGTCCCCCCATCGCACTGCAAATGCAATGCTGCCATGATCAAATTCTGCACCTCCACGTTTGTCCCCACCCAAATCCTCTCCTTGAACCTGAGCAGCCCATCTTTCAGCCTAAAATGTTTCACAACATTCCCATCCACACTCAATTTTGCTAAGATCTCTTGTGTATTGCTGTCGGATTTATATCCTTCAACAATTTTTGCCAGCCAAGAAGGCACCATCGTGGTGATGGCACACATCTCTGACTTGAGTTGCTCAGGACATCTTGATAAGGCGTCGGCGGCTTTGTTTTCAGGGCCTTTCTTGTACGCCAGTCTGTATTGCAACCCCAACAATTTTGTCATCACTTTTTGCTGCCATGGAGTGGCCAATTGTTGGTCATCCAAGTGTATTAGGATCCTTTGGTCGGTGTAGATCACAAACTCCCCAGTCTGCAAATATTGTCTCCAGTGATCCACCGCCAACAAGATAGCAAGTGCTTCCTTCTCATAGGTTGACAGCTGTTGATTCCATGGTCCCAAAGCCTTGCTCAGAAATGCGTAGGGTACCCATCCTGCATCAGCACCTGTCGGTGATATGGGATCCGGAGGTTCCCGAGTCTTGAGACCAGGACAGCGCAGTGCCACATGGCGCCTTCCCTCGGGGACCACCTCCCCGAGGGCCCGAGGGAAGCATGGTCCGGAAGTGGGCGCTCGGGGTCAAGAACAGGTGTCCCCGAGCACCCAGAGAGCCCCGAGGATCCGAGGGAAGCAAGGTCCAGGAGTGGGCGCTTGGGACCAATAACAGGTGGCACCTGAGTACCCAAAGAGCCCCGAGGACCCGAGGGAAGCAAGGTCCGGGAGTGGGCGCTTGGGGTCAAGAACAGTTGGTCCCCGAGTACCCAGAGAGCCCCGAGGACCCGAGGAAAGCAAGGTCTGGGAGTGGACGCTCGGGGCCAAGAACAGTTGGTCCCCGAGCACCCGGCAAGCCTCATGCCGATGAACCACGCAGGGACTCCACGATGAGGTATCGGTCGGTGGGAAGCCCGATGTCGCATTTAATGAGGAGCGTGGATGATCACATCCAACCACTCTCCCCCACGCTTGCTATACTGAATACGCCAGTCCCTGCTGCCGCCTGGCAGGAAGGTGTGGGCACAATTAATACGGCGGGTCCCATCGCATGTCCCCTCACTGGGCCCATGAAGAAAGACGGTTTGAAGATATCTTTGATGGGCACGAGGCTTATCGCCCTGTCACATCAGACTGCGTCAGACCTACTCTGCTCAAACGAGCATGAGAGAGTACTCAGAGGCTGGCCGGTGTGCGCCCCTGCGCCTGCTAAAGCTGGAACGCAAAGACCAATGGAACCATCCGAGGGATATTTTTTCAACTCTCTGTAACATCAACTGTAGACCAATGATGGTCACTTTCTATTTATTATTTATGGAAACTTGTGCCCTCGTTCTGGGCACTCCCTGAAGGGCCTCCCCCTTGGTAGATAAAAGGGGGGAGCACCTTGTAAGAGATAGCCAGAAAAAGAGAGACATCCGAAGAGCATTGATAACATACTAGACACACAGGAGTAAGGTATTACGCTTCCGTGTGGCCTGAACCTGTCAAAATCCTTGGTGCATTCATTTCTACTAGCTGACGATGATCCATCTTGCCTAAGTCCCACACGCATTAACCCCACGTACGAGGTAGTTCCAGGAACAGCCTCCCGGCCGAATCTCAAAGGGGGTCCCTCAGGATCCCTTCTCGCAGTGTTTATCCACCGACAACACCGCTCCGATCCCCTTTTCGGAAGCATCTGTCTCGATTGAGAAGGGTTTGGTGAAGTTTGGTAATACCAGCACGGGCGCGGTAACAAGAGCGTGCTTGAGTGATTGGAAAGCGTCCTCCTGTGGCTGTTCCCAGCTGAACATGGCATTTTTCTTGAGCAATGCTACAAGTGGTTGACATATTAAGCTGAAGTCCTTGACAAATTTTTGGTAGTATCCCACCAAACCAAGAAATCCCCTGACTTCCTTTGCTGATATGGGAACATGCCAAGCTAACACTGCCTTGATGTTTTTCTCATTTGTTCCCACCCCTTTGGCACTAATTTCATGTCCCAAATAGGTCAGCCGGTCTTGAGCAAAGAAGCATTGCATCCTCTTGATCTTTAGCTCGTTGTCAGTCAAAATTTGGAATACTGCCCGCAGTAATCGGACATGCTCCTCCATGGTATGTCTATACACCAAAATGTCATCAATAAAGAAGAGCACTCCCCGGCGTAGCAAAGGAGCTAAGACTCGATTCATCACCCCTTGGGATGTCGCTGGAGCACCAGTTAATCCATACGCCATGACCTTGAACTCATAGTGGCCTGAGTGGGTCTTAAACGTCGTCTTGGGCTCGTTGGCTGGGTTCATCCTGAATTGATGGTACCCAGCCCTCAGGTCCAAATTGGAGAAAATGCTTGCCCCTGCCAATTCATCCAATAATTCATCAATTACCAGCAATGGGAAGCGGTTCTTGGCAGTTATAACATTCAGGCGCATGTAGTCCACGCAAAAACACCAACTCTTATCCTCCTTTTGGACTAAAAGAACTGGGGATGCGAAGAGACTGTTGATGTACTGAATAATTCCCTAATTGAGCATGTCCTACACTTGCCTTTTGATCTCATCCTTTTGGGTAGGACTGTAGCGATAAGGCCTTAGGTTCATCGGTTGAGCTCCAATCACCAGAGGAATGGAGTGATCATAGGGCCACCGAGGTGGCAGACCCTTTGGCTCTTTGAATAAATGTGCAAATTCATCCAATAGCCCAACAATCGGTCCTAGAACCGGCTGACAGTCCTCCTCCATGTTAATGCTGCACAAGTGTACCACTCACAACACCGAATCCTGATTACTCAGACCCTGAAGTTGATTGGTTGTAATTGGTGTTTGCTGCTGTTCTTCAGCCTGAATGCCCTTCAAGGTCACCCACTACCCACCATAATCAAAGGAAATCAACTTGTATCTCCAATGTACCGCCATGGGGTTGTGCTCCTCGAGCCAATCCATACCCAACACAACATCATAACAGCCCAGAGGAAGGATTTTCATATTTGTGCAAAAGGAAATCCCCTGAGACCACCATTGACAGTCTATCATTTCCCTATTGCACTGCATAACTCCCCCATCTGCAATTCTAACTGTCAAAGGACCAAACAAACGACAAGTGCCAGACAAATTACCAGTGAATCTGTGGCTGACAAAGCTGTGGGTACTTCCCAAATCGATCAACATCAACACCTCCTTCTTCTGGATTTATCCCTTCAGCTTCATCGTTATTAGGCCCTCCATGCCATTGGCTGCTTTAGTGGAGATCGACATTAAACTTTACTCTTCCCTCGGCACTTGCTCTCCATCTGTCACCGACTGCAACACCTCTTGGCCACCCAAAAACTCCAGCAATTCTTCTACAACGTGCAACTGCACCGTAAGGTGCAACAGTGCTCGCGCGACCATTTCTCCCCGCATTTCATACACAGGCCCTGGGACCTATGGTATGAGCGGAGAGCCGCCAAGCGATCATCATTTGATAGCGTCTTCATGCTTTCCACTCCTCGGCGCTCCTCCGGAGATGGTGTAGCTGGAGATCTCGATCTGCTGGGTGGTGGTGGTATCAACAGCCCAATCCGTGGTCCCAGCCGCACCAGGGTTGGCTCCGATCAGGTTGATCGGTGCTTTCCCACCTCCAAGACCTCCTCCTGCAAGCAAGCGAGGGACACGGCAGTATCCAAATCCACGGATTGATGCAAAACAACAGGAGCTCTAACTTCATCCCGGAGTCCATCAAGGAAACGTGTAACAAAATACTGTGGATTCCAGGAGCTATGATGTGCAATCAAATGATGCATCAAGGTGTTAAATCTCTCCTCATACTGCTGCACATTCCCAATTTGCCTCAAGTGAGCGAACTGACACAACACTCCTTGGAATTTACCCCGACCAAATTTTTCCCCCAACAACTGAACAAAGCGACTCCACTCCAACATCTAAACGGTGAGATTGGTCTGCAACCAAAGGGCTGCCCAGCTGACGAGATGCATTGTCACCACGCTCACCCACAACTCCTCATGAACTCCGAACACACGAAAATAGAACTCACACTTCAGTTGCCACGTCCGAGGATTATCTCCATCGAATTGGGGAAAATCCATACGGGGAGGTGCCATGACATGATTGCTACCCCAAGATCGATTCGATCCATCCCTAAAACTGTCCGGTGGTCGCCCCGAATCAGAGTAGAAGTACGTACCCTTGTTCGGAGGTGTAATCGGAAGAGTTTTCTCTCCAATTACCGACCCTCGGTTCCAGCATTCGTCGCGGTGGCCGCTTGGCCCGAATACGCGATCCGTTCTTCTCGAGGCCGGATCACCATCCTTCCTTCGCCCAGCCATCGGCGTAAGCGGTAGAGGAGGCGGAGCCGCCAATGGTTGAGGTAGCGGTGGTGCAGTGGTGATGATCGGAGGCACGTCCACCGACTTCACGGAGAGCACGGGTTGCGCGAAATCTGCTCAACCTGGTGATGCATAGTCCCCAGCTCCTCACGCACACCCTCCACCTTCTCCTCGATCTTGGGCTTCCAACCAACCAACTCCGACATGGACTCCTTGATCGATCCGACGGATTCCTGTAGTGATTGCAGTGCCTTGGCGATCTCTCCCATCTGCTCGTCAGACTCCATGACCTTGTGATGCTCTCTGGTGAGGTACTGCGGTCGGTGAAGGTACTTAGGTGGCTCATGATTACCAGGCTCTGATACCAAGATGTCACGATCCTTATCGATCGCACTCATGGAACGGTAACAGCAGGGATTTAGGAGAATGAGGAAGAACAACAGGGATTAGGGGATAGGGTGTTCACCGCCATCAGGAAAGTTTAGACAGGGAAGTGTTCTAATGTGTATTTTCCTCTACCTCTCTCACGCACACCACACATATTTAAAGCTTGCGCCTCCCGCGGCGTGCTACGTGGTTACACGGCTCATTCGGCACTCTGATAACGCGAGTTAGGCTTAGGCACTCTGGAGCTCTTCCGTCCAGCCCGCCCCTTGATGCTGACCCGTCTCTGGTCCTCTCCTCAACGGTGACACATAGGCCGCAAAAAAATTCTAAAAAAAAAAAATCCGCCCTCGTTGAAATTTGTGATACATTTTTACTCACTGCAAAAGAAATTGAATTCCTCATATGAAAGGAAGTTAAACTTGCACTAGTAAAACACCAGAAGCATATATCTCTACATTGTTTATAAAGAAAGTACAACTTCCGATGTTTATATCAATGAGACATATATATATATGCTTATAACTATTTTATAAAAAAATATTTATATCAAGTTGAGACTCGAATCGGGTGGACAGATTCCACCGCACAAGGACACTAACCAACTTAGCATCTCTAAGTACTACCAGCGATGTCCCACCTTCAACAAAGCTCGCAGAGTGAGCCCACACACCTTATTTGACTCGACCTACGGCGAGCTCGATCGGGACGTCACCCGCGGGGACCGGGGATGAGGCTCGGAGGAAGGTTGCAGGCCTGCTTGACGAGGGGCGCGTAGAGCGCGTGGAACGGGGACACAGGCAACACGGCGCGGATGCACGCGTCGCCGACCGCCTGGAGCGCGCCGCAGCAAGCCGCGCCAACACGGACAGCGTCGCCCGGCGGGGACGCAAGCGACCGGAGGACGTCGGCGACGCAGCTCTCAGCCTGTTGCACCGCCTTCAAGCAGCCCGAGGCCGCCGCCGAACCGCCGGGGACAGGGAGCAGGGGCAAGCCACCGGGGAACGGGAACAGGGGCGCGCCGCCGCCGCCGCCCACGGTCGCCGTGGCTGGAGGCGCAGCACCGCCGCCGGTGGGGACCATTACCGCATCAGTGGCAGCGGCGCAGAGGAGTAGGAGGTGGGTTACGAGGACGCAGACCGCGAAGGGGATGAGCGTGGTGTGGGCGGCCATTGCTACCTGTTTGTGGGTGCACTAGTCGATAGATGGATCGGCAGCTACTGGTGTGTGCAACTACGCCGTGCTGCGTGTTTGTGGGGATGCATGCGCGTGCTGCGGTGTTATATATGGGGAGGTGGAATGGAGGTTACTTGGTGTCGATTGAATTGATGAAGTGATTTGCGTTGTGAAATGACTTAACTGCATTGGTGGTTATTTTAGATACTCTGTCCGTCTCAAAATGGGTGGTATTTTAGTATCTTCTATAATATTTAAAATATATAACGTTCTATAATTTTAAAATAACTTTAGTTTAAACAGTTTTACATCTCTATTAAATAACTTTTTCTCAATACAATCCTTATTTTTTATATAATTAATATTATTTAAAGACAGTAAGATGATTACTTATCTTTTATCTTAATACTTATGTTTAACTTTAAAATTTTATATATTTTGAAACAGGGAGTAGTTGCATTGGAGTTTATAGGAGTTATTTTTCTCTGAATCAATGTCGTGTCACTGCTTCAACATGTATTTGAATGCTTATTTGTCACACACACCCTAATCCCTAAATGTACTCGGATGTTACAAGGACGTTACCTGTAGTTGTTTTTAGTGGCAACATTACATCCAGTTATTGTATCTGCTTTGAAAACCTATTTGGTCATGCCCTTGTTCATTTGTCTAGCCATGGTTGTGCGTTTTCTTTCGTTTTCTCATTATTTTGGCCCATATCTCGGAACGAATTGGAGTTGTTGCAACATGGACGAACAGCTCTTGAAAATCATTCCAACCCTGACGTTATCAGCTACACTGCTGTGCCATTTCGTCAACTTGGAAAGATAGCAGAGTGACTAAAATTTTCAGATGGTGTAGGAATCGATGACGTTTTAAGAGAAGATGAATCAGAATATCTAAAACTAATCATTTTAAAAAATTTCACAAGATAAACCTTGTCGGAGAGTGAACTCCTGTCGCAGGGATCCCGAGAGACCCCTTTTTAGAGATTCGGCCGAGGGGATGATCCTAGAAAAACTTGTTTGGAAAATAAGCGGGAACGGAAATAAATGTGATGGCCGGCGGGAGACGATCACCCTAATGCAAGAAAAAGTGGGTACGCCGGGTTTTAGACAGGTTCGGGCCGCACGGAGGCGTAACACCCTACTCCTGTATGAACACTATATTTATCCTTGAAGGGAATTCTTCAAGGAGGTATCTGGTTCTAAGGGGAGGGCTGTTTACAAAGAGCTTGAGGCTCTTATGTTCTAGCTTAACTTGAGCTGGTTCGAGTGTCTGTCGATTTATCTTTGGCCTGGTTCGTCGGAGATTGTTGGTCGTCTGGTGGTCGAAGGCCTTTTTCTCCTCGCTTTTAGTGTTCTCCATCCTTTCCTTTTATAGGCGCGCCGACCCCAACATATCCTGAATGGGAAAGAGGGGACGCGAATGCCAAGGTGCCACGGAGAAAGGCGTAATCATTTCATTTTGGCGAAGTGACAGGGGCGGTGGAGAAATGCGGCGCGCATTCGACCACCAGCCGCTGCGGAAGCCTCGGGGCGCCCTAAAAGGGGCCCACCGGTAAGCCTCAGAGGTGCCCAGTGCGCCCACCCTGTCTTGTTCTTCTGCCAGGGCAGGGTGGCAGGCGGAGTGCTTCGATTCTGGCAACGTTATCCCGAGGCACCTGGATGAAACGGGACGGGACCCGTGCATTTAATGGACCCACGGCCCCCTGCTAGGACATGGCAGGGTCTGACACTGGGGCGTGGGCAGCTGAGAATGTCAGGATGTCAGGATGTCAGACCGCGCGTGCCTATTAAATGCAGCATTGGGCCTTTGACTGGATGACACCCTGACGACGGGACCCTTCGGGTCGTTGAATGATCTTGCGCGAACCTTCGGGGCACCGAGTCCTCGGGGGCTGCCACGTGCAGCCCCGAGCACTCTCTCCCGAGCACTGCGGTGGGACCTTCGGGGCACCGAGTCCTCGGGGGCTGCCACGTGCAGCCCCGAGCACTCTCTCCCGAGCACTGCGGTGGGACCTTCGGGGCACCGGGTCCTTGGGGGCTGCCACGTGCAGCCCCGAGCACTCTCTCCCGAGCACTTTGGTGGGGCCTTCGGGGCACCGGGTCCTCGGGGGCTGCCACGTGCAGCCCCGAGCACTCTCTCCCGAGTACTGCGGTGGGACCTTCGGGGCACCGAGTCCTCGGGGGCTGCCACGTGCAGCCCCGAGCACTCTCTCCCGAGCACTTTGGTGGGACCTTCGGGGCACCGGGTCCTCGGGGGCTGCCACGTGCAGCCCCGAGCACTCTCTCCCGAGTACTGCGGTGGGACCTTCGGGGCACCGAGTCCTCGGGGGCTGCCACGTGCAGCCCCGAGCACTCTCTCCCGAGTACTGCGGTGGGACCTTCGGGGCACCGAGTCCTCGGGGGCTGCCACGTGCAGCCCCGAGCACTCTCTTCCGAGCACTTTGGTGGGGCCTTCGGGGCACCGGGTCCTCGGGGGCTGCCACGTGCAGCCCCGAGCACTCTCTCCCGAGTACTGCGGTGGGACCTTCGGGGCACCGAGTCCTCGGGGGCTGCCACGTGCAGCCCCGAGCACTCTTTCCCGAGCACTTTGGTCTTAGTATTTGGACCCTGCAGATCATCGGGGAACTAGGGTGCTCGGGAACCAGAGGCGGCGGCCCCGAGCACCTTCTCCCGGGATTTAGCTTTTTCTTACCTCGCAGGGTGGTGACATGTGGTGGATAGCCGGCCTGACCTCGGGACTTAGGGACCCCTGGTTCTGAATACACCGACAAACCTACATCAATTTATAACAAATATGTTCTAGATTTATTTATTATGTCTACTTTACTGTTCAAAAGATTTACAACATATAATCAATCATAGAAACTACTTAGAAAGATAAATATACAAATGATAGATCGAAAGAAGTAAATGTGAAAACGTAAAAATAGTTGTGAGAGTAAACTTGATATAAGAGATTTTTATCATATGGTATCAATAGCATAAACATCACCTCTATTCCATATTAGAGCAGCCACCTAGACTATAACTCCCGAACAGTATCCAATCACGGCCCTTGAGCCACTTATGTCTCAAGTAGTTGAGTCATCAAGCCACCAAAATAATGCCTTACCACAAACCTCTCTTCTGGTCACTTAGCGTTGTCTTCACTTCAGAGCTTGAACAACTAAGGTAAGGATCTTCGTGTCCCCGTACAAGTATCTTACCGCCGCTCCACACCAAATCAGAGAGTCAGCAAGTATGAACCACTAAGCCAGTGAGTCACCAAGACTCCAAGGTGAAAGTGTACCACTTGATACAATGTAGGATCATTCCTTAATTATCTCTCTAGGCATATTAGTACTAATCACTCTATAATCTTATGTTTAATCGCATTGAGTGATCACATTTAGCACTTTGATGGCTTGTATGTCTTCTCAAGTATCTATGAGCTTCCTTGGACTCCAGCACACTCAAATGGCCAAGTCTGAAGTAATTATAGCATCAAACCCGCACACTAGCCGTTGCTCCTACGGTCACAAAAGATTGTGAACATCGGATGATCCGATGTTAACAACAGTACAAACACTTAACCATCCAATATGTACAACAGTAGAAACTAGTCGTTGGAACCACACTCAAACACATTGTGAACACCGGATATTTCAGTGTAACCTTGAACTCTATCACCAGACTATCTGGTGTGTATACTTGAACCAACTGAGCCATATCTCACTGTCCATTAGTTCAGTGTATACAACCTTCTGATCACCGGGCTATCTGGTGTGGACAACTTCTCTCTTCACTGAAAATCTTATGGAAAATGTTCCGGTAAAGTCTCCGGTGGAAAAGATCTAATGACCCTAGAGGGGGTAAATATGACTCTAATCAAATTTTAACTTCTATCGATTTCTAAAATAAATAGCAATCTTAACCTAGATGAAGGAAAAGCAACTACTAGAGCAAGCAGGCTAAAACAAATCAAACAAATATGCAAGCAAAGATCTCAAAAGTAAATTCAAAATTAAAACTTGCATAAAAGTAAATGCTTGAAGTAAATTACGGGAAAGTAAATGAGTAGGGAAGAAGGACACCAATTTTTTTTCCGAAGTATCAAAGAGTTGGCACTCTTCCCTAATTCTCGTTGGAGCATCCATATAAAGATATCGCTCTCGCTTGAGTCACTAAGACTCAAGTGCTCACTACCGATAGTCACTTCTTCATCTTCGGATTAGCAGACATCAAACCAAGTACAAGCTCTTTCCAGGACTCTCACAAAAACTCCAAGAGCTCACTGGAAACACCTCCAATCACCAACACCAGCTAGGTGTTACCAACCAGTAAAAGTAACAAGCTAATTGCTCCACTTAATCCCTATTAATCCTAGACAACACCTAGATGCACACTCACTACTCTTGAAGAACTAATTACATCCTTAATCTTGCATTAAAGAACTTAAAAATCAACTCAAGTGTTCTCCCTTACTTCTTGACGACACACATAGTGTATGAACTCCTCTGAGTTGCGAGAGAGATGAATGAAACTGAGTAAGGGGGTATATATAGGCTAGAGGTGTACACAACCTTGTACACACCGGACAATCTGGCGTATGACATTTTGCAAAAGCTTACCCTGCCAGTTGTCAGTAGGCGTTACCTGAATTGCTTTGGTGATCTTCAAATCACTACGCCGGATCATCCGATAAGTTCATCTCTCTCTGCACCAAGACACCAAGTATTGAAAAAAAAATGCTCTGGTGTGTTGAACTCCTCAACACTGATCATCTGGCACCTGAACTTCTTCTCCTCTGAAAAATTCAATGTTCTGTTAAATGCTCTAGTGTTCATACTATTTTAACACTGGATCATCTAGTATAGTTAACTTCAATTCTCTTCAAAAATCAACCATTCTGTTAAATACTCTGGTGTGATTTTGTTTCCATCACCAGACCATCCGGTGAGGTCAGCTCATTTCTTCACAAAACATTAAATTGCTCTAATGTGTATAATCAGTCCAATATCGGACTATCCGATGAGAATAATTTTTCCGAGTCTCATGCAATTCAATCAACTTTGAGCTCTAACTTCTTGACTTCTCACCCATGGTCTTCTTTGAGCTACCTAGTGCTAGAATTTCACAAGTGTACATCCAACTAAGTCTAGACTTAACTATATCAAGTTACAACACTTAACCCCTTTTATAGTACGGTTAAAAGACTAAAAAAATGTATAACTACTGTAAGTGTCCTTCATCACCTTGTGACACTTAGAATTAGATGATCCTTAATCTTTATGTAAATGTCCTTTGATCGTTTAATAAAATTCCATAAGGGACCAAGAATACCCATATGAGCAATGTGAATTTAGTTTTTTTATCCCCTTCAAAACATACACATTAGTCATAACGATATGGTTGTCATTAATCACTAAAAGACTTACCACTTACCTAAGAGCCTAGATGCTATAATCTTCTCCTTTTTAGTGATTGATGACAATACTAATTGGAAGATAAAAATAATAATTCAAGAACAACCTATCATACTAGGCAATTAACGACATATAACAATTCAGCAAGAGAAAGCCTAGCACTGGAACAACCTAACATACTAGTAGAATAAGAATTAAAAAAGGGCATGAAAGGAAACCCGATGTGATGACAAGCGAAACACATCAATAGATAGAGCTAAAAAGCTTGTCATTACATCAAAAGACATGAAGAACCAATATTTTGACCCTAATCTATCCAAGCTCCCCCTGAGACTAAGAAACTAGAAAGCTCACTAATCACTCTAACTAGCTTTCTCCAACACAAAACTCCCCTAACACCTAAACTATCTCCCCCTTTGACATCTAAGCACCAAAAAAAGCACACTCCTAGACATCTGGAGCTGGAGGAGAGGAAGAAGCCGACGCTACTACTGATGGTCGCACCTCGAACTATGAGCCTAAGTCTAAGCCTAAACCTAATAGGTCGACGGTAGCAGTGTTGCCAACCGGAGGAGGAGGCTGCACTGACTCTATCGAAGCCTCTGAAGCTGAAGGAGGGGCGAAGCTAGTAGTGCATGTACCCTGAGAAGCCATCTCTTAGAGTGCTACATTGAGCTCGTAGAAGTCAGATTGAACCACTGATGAAGAGTGAACGGATGGCTGTTGACTCGATATGGTCGGTTGAGGGGAGTCCTCAAAGCGTAGAGAGCCAACAATCAATAGTATAGACAGGGAAGGCAAAAGTGGCCTCTGCGTCATCCCGACAAGCTGAGAGAAGACACCAATGCTGGAAAGAGGTGAAAGGTGAAACTTTGACACTGGCATACCCAAGAATCTACTGACGCTGCTCGGAAGAGGACTAGGAGCTGATGCTGGAGCCTGAGGAGCCACTGGAAACTGTAAGCTTAACGTCTTGAAGAGAGAACTAAGACAACTCGAAATGAATATGAACATACGATTGTTGTTCTATCTATCAGCCTGAAGTGCAGCGAATATCACCTACGCTGATGCTGAAGTGATTGCATAAGCATAAGTTGTTGCTCCTGCTGCTTGGCCTACTGTTCGGCCTGTGCTGCTGCATCTATTGTAGTATAAGGGCAAACTCTGAAGGAGGTGCAACAGGGGGTACAGAGGGTGCTGTATCAGGGGCTGAAGGTAAAGAACTCGTAGGGGCAGCCTGAGAGGATCCTCCTGTGTCAGCGTCGTGTGACCTAACAATTGGTGGGAAGTACTCGAGATCCGAAGAGCCTAAGTCGCTGTCACTGATGTGAAATGCATGAGGGATCTCAGCCTCAGCCTCTGCAAGGGTCTGGTCCTCTACTGCTACTCTCTCTCTATCTACAGCTGGCACCTGCTCTTGTGCGTGGAACATCGCACGTTGACCACAGCGTCTATCGGAGGGTGCAGTAGGTGCATACACCCTGAAGTGAGTAGGAGCCTGCTCGTAGGTCTGTACAAACTCCAGGAATCTAACCGAGTGTCCAAGCATATGTGATATGAAGTGCGCGTAGGGCTATTGTCTGGTCATAATCATCCCCTTTGCTATGACGTTCTTAATCTCACACAGGATCAAATCAACTACATCAAAACGCTGATGTGTGAGAATGGACAAGATCAACCACTGTTGTAGACTGGTGATCGCCTCTCCATATCCAATCCTCAGGAGGAGGCTACGTTTCAATGTCATATGTAATGCCTTCATCTCAAGAGTCAACATATCTGGCACTCTGAGTGATCCTATAACGAAGGACTGCCTTAAGATTGGTCAAATCTCATCATCTGTTGAGAATACTCCACCAATACTAAGACGATGGGGTGGCTAAGTGTGAGGGTATACTATCTCGTGCAAAGATGGAGACCTCGCCTAAAGAAGTGCGTTGTGTTTGGCTCGTCATAGCCGGCTGAGGCAGATGGTAGGGTCTAGTGCTCCAATAGGTAGGCACCATGTGCATGGGTGAAACTAAGTTGATGTGCTCGTATCATAATGAAGAAAAAATTTATTAGTAATATATTCATATCAATTGCATAAATTTGTATCACGGTTAAATATACAGTGAAAAGTGACATAGAATTATTTCGGCTCAAACTTCACCCCTAACGGTGTGGATAAAAGGTGCAGCAATTCTTGAAATATCCCCTTGTGATCTTAAATATGCGGGATTGCGGATAGCAAATTGGTGCTTTCTGCTTTGAAATACTTGCGGCAATAGTAAATACTAGCTAAGCTGATTTCCTACTTTTACATTGTTTGCATCTTGCAGTTCCAGCCACGAGCAAATAATTCATCGGTGGACCTAGATCATACCTAATGTTGAGTCTCAAGTTGACAACTTGAACCCAGTGGCGCATCAAGGATTGTAAACGATTGTTAACTTTCACATTCACAATGATTTCTGCATCTAGTTCGTCTTATCAGTTAGTTCTTGTTTATTTCGTGAGGATTCGTAGATTGTGATTGAAGCTACGATTAGCTTGGGCCTTGGACGAAGTCATGCATGGACCTAAGGAAAAAGCAACTTTGCAACGTGATGCGTACGCATATTCTATTTCGCCGATTCACTCCTCTCATCAGTCTATAGATTCTCTTACTTATCTTATATTGTTTACCTAACCATCTAACATGAATGCGAATGTAAATGAACGGTCGAGGCAGAGGGTGCGTATACACCCATTTAAGGTAATAGTGTTTAGTTCGGTAGAGAATGGATGTGATCTGTTTTTATTAGATTTTGTTTGGTTTGGATGAGATACCTGTAACAGATTACAGCCTAATACAAATCATATTACTCCTGATGTCGCAGTGTCTCAGATCCCGTTACGACTTTTCCGCAAGCGATTCTTTGGGCTCCACAAACGCGCAATTCTCTCTCCCTCCGCACATGGCGGTGTAGGGCTCGCCTCCTCTCTTTCCTGCGTTTCCCCTCTGCACGCGACTGTTAGTATTAATCTTGACTTGTGTAGTTAGCATGTATGTCATGCGGGTCTATTAGCTAGTTGTAGTGTTAGTTCACGAATGTGCGTGTGTGAGTGCACTGGTTAGCAGTTATGTCTGTCAAGTGCATCGTAGAGTAGTTGTTTGTTGCATATAGGATCGTGATATGTTCATGTCTGTGTGTGTTGCAGCTCGGCATCATGGTGTGGTGCGCGCATGCAAGCTATGAGTTAGTTGCATGGAGCCATGTGATTAGCGTTGTCGCCGCATGACTAGGGAGTTGATTGTGTCATTTAGTTAGTACATGTGTGTGTTGCATGTGTATACATGTGTGGCAAGCAGGTGGTGTATACGTGCATGTGTGCAGGAAAACAACGGTGTAGAGGTGTGGCTTGTGGTGGTCAGCTCGGAGGACCGCTTCATGCGGATCGTGCGCGTGAGACTCGTAGTGCATGGAGTTAGTGGCTTGTGCGCTGCGTGCGCAGGTGACCCGAGCAGGTTGTTGCTCCTGTGTGCATATAAGCCACCGTGTACCTGCTTTGTTTTAGTAAGAGAGTTGGAAATACAGAAAACCAGGCGTTCGTCGCCGGGGCGTCCGTCGCCGCAACTCCTTGTGTCTGTGTGTTTGTGTTCTCGGCGTGAGTCTTCCGAGCAGCACCAAAATCCGTTGTTTTGGCTGAGTGCTCTCTCTTCCACTGTTCATCTTCTTCCTCGGTTCGCTTGAGTTCCAGTGCTGCGTGAGAGCTTCTGTCCGCGTGTGTTGCGCCCAGCTAGCGTGTGTCGCCGGAGGTAGCTCCAACAGCGATGCCCTCATGTCCCATCTTCGGCGAGCCATGGAGATGGCGGCATGGTGCTGCTCGGCAAGCATGCGGTGGGGGCAGTGTGGTCCGACACAGTAGCACGAACTCGCAGCGGGCGGGAGTGCCGATGAACATGCACATTTAAAAAAGCTGGTGGCGAGCACGGTCGGCAAGCGCGGTATCTGGCGTCGAGCGTGCTAGAGGATGAGTTTGCACGGCTAGCAGCGAGCACGACATCTCCATAATCGAAGGATGGCCTCATTTGAGTTCTTGATTAATTATCTATCTAATTTCTACGATTTTTGCTCTGGTCTGACCATCTTCATACCGGAGTTTGGCAATCGGATAAAGGCGAGAGAGAACACAGCTAGGAAGAGCAGCCATTGAACAAGCAAGGTCAAGGGCTCTAGAGAAAAATGCGGCCTGTCGTCTTCGCACGACGGGCACCGCTGGGCGCGTGACTTCCCAACATGCGTGAATTCCGACAGCTAAACCATAAGCCTCTGCTACCACCTTCATCTCTGGCTCTAGCTCCCTGCCACCTGTCCCTTCTTCTTCCTTACCTCCGGCGATCCTCGGCGTACTCGCTTCCACCCTACCCTCTTCCACCATCTCCAATAGCTCCTCACAGTCAGATCTACCACCACCATCCATCGCCACGCTAACCCAGCATTGCCAGGCTATTGATTTTATGTCCCTGCCGCTAACGTCGCCCACTAATGGTCCTCCACCGTCTGGCTAGCGATACCCCCACCCACCACCTCTGCTTCGCCTGCAGCCATCCCCGAACCTCCTCTACGTCTGTCAACTTGAGCAGCCCCCGCCCCTGAAACTCGAATCCTAATCCTAACTGGACCGTGTTTGGACTGTCAGGTGGGCCGCAACTTCCCAAATCGCAGGCGCATGTGAAACAGAAATTTCTGCACCGCTGCATCATACCCTTCAGCGCCGACGGCAAGTGCTCGCCACCGGGCAGCGGCACACTCGAACGCCGAACTTCAGCGCCTCCAGCGGCAAGCCGGCGGCATCTTCTTCTCTCCTCGCTTAAGGGCACACGACGTTTCTCCTGGTGGTGGCAACAGAGCACAAATCGAATCAACATGCGAGGGCCTTCCTTGGCCATAGCATTTTCAATTTCATTACAGACGTCATCCAAACAAACTCTATATCGGAGCAATGCTACACATATGCAAATGTCTACAAAAATCTTACGTGCTGACTCAGCTACATATAGCAAGATCTCGTACGGAGGAAGTTACGATTGCTAGGGAAGCATTGTACAGCCACGTGGAACTCATTCATTGGTCAGTTCCGTTCAGCATGTAGAATTTTTGTAGCACCTTTAAGTATGTGTAACATTTTCCCTTACGTCGTTGCCACTCCCAGCATCCACTAATACCGTTTCTGTTTGCATTTGCGTTTGCCAACCAAACAGCACCTGCGTGCACTGCACGGGCTTTGTAAACAACATATTGGCTTCTCTTGGGCTACATTCTTATCAAGCTTGGGCTTATCAGAAGGCTCGCCGATAAATGGGCCACATTCTTGCACATGTCTCAATGTAGTTTGGTCCAAATGCTGTAGGAAGAAGACGTTCCAAACTCAAACACACGAACAGTGGACTCGTGGGAGTTTATTGGTGTTTTTAGAGAGAGAAAAAGCATACAATTTTTCCTAAAAAAAGAAAAAAAAAGACAACTTCTTGGCACGTTGGTGGAGCCGTGGGAGTGCCAGCTTTAAGGAGAAGTTGCAATGTGTTCACCAAAAGATATATCCCACTTAAGTTAAAATCTGCCTTGATATGTCACTTCGTCCAGCGTCTTCAGGAAAGTCTAAAACGGATAATTTCTGCAGTAAGCGTTTTCCTTCACACTTGTACATTCACCATTACTTTCTTGCATGCAATGCCTTGAAAGCTGAACTGAAGACAGCCATGCGGATGCTGGCAGCCCCCTGCTCCTGCAGGGTCCTGCACTAAAAAAAAAAAAAACTTCTGACGTACGCAGGGCCCTGAGTTATCATGCAACTGATCTCCTTTAAACACCAGAGAAAAACCATGAGCGAACAACTATATCAT
The DNA here is from genome assembly GCF_958298935.1 of Phragmites australis. Classification (NCBI taxonomy): domain Eukaryota; kingdom Viridiplantae; phylum Streptophyta; class Magnoliopsida; order Poales; family Poaceae; genus Phragmites; species Phragmites australis. The sequence continues at coordinate 23,123,050 of NC_084936.1, read as the reverse complement.
TGGAATGGGAACATGAGTTTATCCATTGTTTCTTCCAAGCTAGAGTTGGGACGGAGGCTGTGGCATTCTGGGCTGTCATGATAGGAGTTTTGGTACGGTCAAAGTACGGCATAGAATGAACACGAGGGTCATGTCATGCTAGGATTTTAGCACGGTGGGTGTACCGGCACATCACGATGGTTTTAACTGTGCACGTGCCAGCACAGTATGAAAATGGCACGACACAATCTGCATGATCAGTTTTTTTTTCTTATTTTTTAATCTCTTTGATATAAAATATGAGACACTAAAAAAGATGTATGAGCATGAGAGATACAAGTGTGAAATGATAAGAAATAAATATGTAAGCATTATTACGCGATATGAAGTATGTGTGAGTATGAGATAAGCATTATTACGCGATATGAAGTATGTATGAGTATGAGAGACATAAGTGTGAGATAGTAAAAGATAAATATATAAATATTGTTAGACGATATGAAACATGGCAAGACGACGGTTTGGCGTGTCGAGAACCGTGCTTGAATCTTTCTAGAGTTAACTCGTGTCGATATGGTATAGTATAATAGATCAATCGTACCTAATGAGCATGACACGGTGCGGCATGAGGCACGATGAGGCCCAGCCTCAGCACGGCCAAGTCCCAGCACTATTCCAAGCTGTGGCAGGCGACGAGATCATTACGCCAACTGTCGCACAAATTCGCCCTACGCAGCCTGTTCAGCATCATCGCTCAGCACGAAGCATTATGGAGTGGTGAGCCCATGCATGCTTCGCGCCGGCGGGGCAGGCAGGCAACTTCTTGTTTCATCGAGCTCTCATTCGTCTCAGTTAGGACATGGAAGAAGCATGCAGATAGCGCTCCTGGATGTGGAAGATTCGACCACCTCGCGTGGGAACCTGTACTTTATAGTATGCAGCAAGCACTGAATCGAATGCTGCAGATGAAGTTGTTTAGTTGTAGATAGAGTTTGCGGCCCATTGGATCGGCCTCATGGTTTCAGAAACCAACGGTAACCGGCCGGCAGGTCAATTGGAATCCTCAACGCCGGTAGGATCATGCATTCGAGCTAGATGGTTTGGCTTCCATCTGAAATGAATAGGTAAATTTCTTCAGAGCGGTCGGTGCTATTTACTGCAAAACTCTCGCGTTCCAGGCATTGTAATTTCGCGTGTGATGCTGCTCTCTCCTAATGCAAAGCAAACGCTGTACTACTTAACATCGTTAAACAGCTGTTTGTATGGAGTTTAAGGTTCCTTGTGTACTCAAAAGGAGAAAGAATCAATGCAGTGCGCTTGTTGTTATTGCTCACAGGTGGTGTTCGTACGTCCAGATGTTGATTAGGCCCCGAAAGTATTATTAGCCGCCAAAAGCGCCACGTTTTCGCCCTTTAGTTGCTGAGCGCTGCTGCTGTGCGTGTACATATTTCAACAGTGCCTGAAAAAATTCAGTAACTGGACAATGGACAATGATCTTCGTCAGGCTGACACAGAACAGAGTATATACTGAATTCATGGGGGCCAACCATCCTTAACAAGTTAACTGCAACCAACCTGAATCAACATCTCATCAAAGTACAGAGTTCGCAAATCGCGCAGCCAAAATTTAGGTATCTGTGGATGGATCTCGGATGGAATCAAACGTACGTGTTTTGGGCAAGGCTGCACTAATGTTGTCTTCACCTAGCAGGGCTCTGAAATACCGGAAGGAAAAATTCCATTAGTCATACGATCGTTCATTTATATTGAGATTTGTGTTAGAGAGTTATATAAAAAATTATAAAATAAATAAAATAATCAAGAGATAGATAAATATTAGATAGAAAGGATAAAGGGACAAGATAGTGTGTCCACGTCCTTTTGAAATTGCCTTTCATTTAAGAAAACTCACTTGTCACTCTTGAAACCCTTCTTGTCCTGAGACGGTCGAGAGTAACTGCAGGTTGATGATCCTGACAAGGGGGTCAGTCAATTCAGCAGGTTCTTACTCCTGCTACATTAGTCTCGAATCATTAAAAAAAATAGAAGAGTGTTAGATTACTTAGTCCATTCGGTCCGAAATAATTATTGTTCTAAATATCGATATGATCTTTAAAATACAACTTTAACTGTTTTTTAATATATTAATAAAATATAATAAAAGTATATTATTACAAAATTATTTTTAAACATCTGACAGTATCATTTTTAACTGTCCAAACTTAATACATAAAAAAATAATTTATAGCTTTAAAATATTTGACTGCACACAACCAAAACGATATTTATTTTTGACCTGAAGAAACATGCAAATGACCTCGCACCTTGCAGCTTAACTGGCGGCGCTTCTTCCACAGCTGCTGAGCAGCAGAGCGGTCTTGGGGCGAGAGCTTGGCACCTCCGACTGACCATCTTGGGGGTCGATCGTATGATCGGACGGCCACAAAGGAGCAGGCGTCCGGAAAGATGCCATCATCAGAATCAAACGACCTGATTAGGAGCTAAGCGGAGATGATTAAGCTGCTAATCAAGGTGCCCTCATGCCAGCCAGGACTCGGAAGCTCACACCCAAACGGGCGCCCAATTAAACGCATGCTCTTGTCACTGTACAGCTGTTCGCGCGCGGATCTGGTAGTGACTGGGCGTTTGGACAAGTGATCTTCGAACTCAAATGTGCTGTTTGGAAAAGTGGGAATTTTACAAGATCTTTACAGAAATTCAAATATGCACCGTAGATATTTTTGTGTCCCAAACAGAGCCTGAGAAAAGCTCATAGTCCCATCGATCCAAACAAGCCCCAGGAGAAAAAACATTCACTTAGGAGGAAAAAAATGCATGGTTACAAATTACAATGGCTAGCTTGAAATGGCTGTCGGAATGCACTAAAATCTTTCTCCAGCGGGCATGAGCCTCCGTAATCGAGATTTCTTTTTTGGAGGGACAAACAACAGTGCTAGTAGCACTCTGCAGAAGAACAGAGCATATTGATTCGAAGAATTGAAATCGAAATGGGAGATTTTTACATTGAGATGTACATGGATAACCTCGTCCAGACTCGAGAGAGATCTTATTGAGAGAAGAAAGAGAAATGCAAATGTCTATCACATGAACCGATTAGAGAGGATCCAGTCAACGGCGCCGACATAGCAGCGTTTTGGGTAACAAATGGTAATCGCTCTTCAATTAGCAGCACCGACGCCGAGGTTAATACGGATCGCAGAATGATTTACCGCCGCAGCTTCGAGAAGCTTCGAGCTCCGGCGGGCCTGGCCGCCGTCACGGCCGCGCGGGGGCTCTCAGCACGCGTAGTACTCGACGAGCTCGTCGAGGGACTCTGGCTGTGGGTCGGCGTTCTCCAGCATCCAGAGCATGTGCTCGAACAGAACGACCTCGCAGCCGACGACGGTGCCGGCGGAGCCCCCGGGTGCGCCGCCGGTGCGGTCGACGAGGGTCTGGAACAGCGGGTGGCCCATGAGCTCCTCGGCGACGAGGTACCGGCGGCGCGACTTGCCGACGTACACCGGGTGCCGGCCCCTGGGCACCTCGTCCGCGCCGTGGAACGACGCCGCGCGCCCGCCGCCGGAGACGGCGCGGCCGTCGTCCTCGCCGGGCGACGGCTCGCGGGAGATGCGACTGGATGAGTGCCACCTCCTGATCATGCACCTCAGCTTGCTCAGCCCGCCCTTCGCCATCCGCCTCCTCCCCTTCCTTGGATACTACGCGGCGCCCAACAAACACCACACGCGCACGCGCACGGGCAATTCAACAAGTAGAGAGAGAAAAGGAGAATTGAGGAAGAGGGTGACGATGATTGGGATGGCAGGGGAGGCGACGGGGCTGCTTATATAATCGGAACGGAAGGAGTTGAAGCAGGGAGGTGGGGCCCGCAAGTCGGCGGGAGGTAATGCTGGCGGGGAGAGAGAGAAAGACAGCTCGCCGCTTAGCGGGCAACAGGGCAGAGGCAACTGGCCGGGGCTGCTTTGTCCGGAGCGGTTCGGAGAGGCTATACCGCGCCGGCTGCATGCATCATGCGTCTTCTCCCCTGCTCCCTCCCTCCGCCCGGCATCTGGTGGGGGCTATAAACTCTTTGCCACTTTTATATCGCAAGTTCTCAAATGCCATTCTACCGAAAAGATTTAATAAATTATCACCCGAGATCACTGTATTGTTAAAACTTTGCCACTTTCGTTGACGATCTTAGAGAAATATTCCTCTAGACATATGGATAAATTGATTGAAATGCTCTTCTTCTTCACCCTTTTCCTTCTTCTCGGTAAATGAACATGCGCTGGCATTCTCCTACTACCCGGTTGAGCTGTTACGGCTCCTCCCACTGTGTGGCTCACTAAACTCACAGAGCTCGCCCTAGCGACAAACATGTATCTTTTTTTTCTCTTTCGTTGCCCACTAATTTACAACGATTTTAGGGTTCCTACGATATGGAAAGCTCCCATCACCGCCCCCGCAAAACTGCAAGCCACCGTCACCACAAGGCAATCTCTGAACCGAGCTAAGGAACATGGTGCAAATCATTGTCATCGCCAAGGCCGGGAGCTTCCCGGCGACCAGGTCGACGAGGACGACAATAACAAGAACTGGAGCTGAAACCAGATTCCTAGCTACTTTGTTGTCCTCCTCGGTGAGATCAGCATCCGCAGGCGCATCGATTTCTAACGACTCGACATCAATTTCAATGCTACAGATAGAACCCAAAGAATCCGACTATTTGGCGATGGTATCCTCCATGACGACAACCGTTTGATTGGATGCCACGACTAGAATATGAGGAATTCGTTTTATGGCTCCTTTCTTCGACGGCCAAGAGGAGGCCTCACTTCTCTTGTCAGAATTTGAGCAGCTTGGCCTGCTCAGCTCTGTCTTGACCTCAACCTCTCGGATCGGCGAGACACACCCACGATCGTCCAAATAAAGAGACATGTTGGTCATCACTAGTTGCGACCACTGAGGGAATGAGGACGACCTCACGGATTTGAGCAAGAAGAGCGAGAAGGAGGCTATGGTGATGACCGCAACCATCTTCTTGCTCCAGATCACAAGGAGCACAAGGGACACCACGCCGCTAACCGCGAGGATGCCTAGGCCAAGGCCACAGCTGCCACCGCCTTTGCTGTGACGGACGGGGAGGGCGAGAGGCCAGCGCGGGAGATACGCAGCACGACAAGAAGGTGGTGGAGGTGGTCGGAGGGGTGGTCCTTGAGCAGGCTGGGCATCGATGGCCACGCCCGTCATCGGAGAGCATAGGGGAGACTGGCGCACCGGCCGGAGTGGGTTCTGGGTTGATTGGGTTCTTGGCTTTCCTATTGTGTTTGGCACGTGGATGTCGTAGATGCGCGCGGACACGCAACGCTGGGGCACCGGCGCTAGCATCCAGAGCATGGCTGCCGCTGCCCCTAGCCTTAGCCCAAGAGAAGGAGAGAAGCACGTGAAGATGAAGAAGGGCATAAAAAATATTTTGCACTCGTCGCCACATCACAGGGAGGAATATTACTCTAAAATGCTACCAGCCAAAAATGGCAAAGTATAAACAATTCAGTGGATCCAGTGACAATTTGTCAAAGTTTTTTTTGGTAGGTGACATTTGAGAATGTGCCACTAGTAAGAGTGACAAAGAGTTAATTGCCCCTATCCGGTGGGATGCCCCTATCCGGTGGGAGGCGCCCGCGGGAGAAGAGAAATGTAGGGTATTTTTGGTTTCTTTTTCATCCCTGCCTACTAATTTTGCTTGGTAAGATTAGACAAGGCAAATTTTGTTAAAAGAGGAGAGCCAATTTAGCTCTCTTTCAAAAGTAAGAAAATCATTGTCCACCTTGTCTAAATTCAAACCAAATATGTTTACTTATCGTCTAACCTTGCCTAAGCAAGGATGGACGAAGAAACCAAACATACCGGTAGCTGCCTTCTGCCGCTCAAGCTGCTAGCTAGCCACATTCAACGATACAGGATTTTCTTGCAAGAATTTGGAGGGGTTAACGTTCAAACCGTATCCAGATGTGCGAAATGCATGGAAAATTACCGTGCTCCAAAGTCTAAACTAGTCTAGCTCAACCACTCAGAACAACGGAAAATGAAATCAGTCAATGATTTTACTGCCACGCATCGTGTCTAAAATCGACGAGGAGATTTTAGGCGATGTACCATCTACGACGGTAAGGAGAGATTAGGGTTTAAGGTTTTCACCTACAAATTTTTTCAACGAGAATTTATAACTTACGACCTTAAAGCGAGGACGGTGAGTGTGGCAGACCGATCTGATAAGAGGAGGCATGGTGTGGCGGCGGCGACGCCACCGGCAAATTTGGTTAATAACCGTGGAGCTGGGTACAGCTTGCTAGAGATCTCATCAAACTGTGTGCTTGACTGCGGTCCCCGCGCACGAGTAACTGCGAAAGAGTACCAGCTGTAGTGTATGCCTCCTACATGCCTTCGTTCCGCCGCGACGGTGGCCTCGGCCAGTGCCCAGTGGCAAGGAAACATACCAGTTGGTCCTGTGCTGTTACTGCTATTTGGCTGTACCTGTGGCGTGTCCATGAACCTGCAGGAAGGGGAATACAAAAACAATTGGTGCTCTGCAAAAAAAAAAAAAAAAAAAAAAAGAGATGTAGGCAACAAATATGTCTGACCAGGGCATCAATGCAGCTAGCTTGTGTGCAAGCTGTATCCAAAAGTAGTACTGGTACTATGGCCTATAAAACGCCATGGATTAGCTGGACCACTCAGCACTGCCCCTATTTGGCAAAATCTATGTACCAGTCGGGACCTCTCACTTCAAAAATAATAGATGTATTTTTTTTAAAAAAAATCAAATTTTACTTACTTTAATTTATATTTAATCAAATTATAAGAATGTTGTAGGCGACGGCAACGGTGACAGGAGAGAGAGAGTTAAGGGAGTGAGGCGGCAGGGGTGTGGCGGGGACGTGGCCGATGGCCCCTTTTATAGGCGGAATAGGGTGGTGAGGTGTGGCAGGGTGCTGTAGAGGGGGATGCGTGGCCAACAGTAACGGCGATTTTCGGTGGCGTGCACCAACGAGACGGGATGTTATGGATGGCGTCAGTAGCGAGGACAGTGAAGGACAACGGCAGTTGTGGCTACATTATTGGCGAACGACAGCTGTCGGAGGGTTAGCTCCAATCGCAGGGATCCGGATGGACCCCTTTTTGAGATTCGGCCGAGGGATGATTTTGAATCTGTTTTGCAGGTGAAATAAATGGATGTGAATGCAATGGCATGTGGGGTGGAATGATCGAGCGCGGAATGAAGTAAATGCACTGGGGATTTAGACAAGTTCGGGCCGCACGGAGGCGTAATACCCTACTCCTGTGTGGATGCTATAAATGCTCTGAGAATGTCTCTCAGAGATGTTTGCTGGTTACAAGAATGTTTGTCTATCCTAGAGCTTCGGGCTCCTTGTTCTTCGGTGGTCTCAACTTTTATGCTTGTATGAAGAGGTTCTTCTGTCTTCTCCCAAAATCAATCTCAGTTGACCAGTTATGGGTTCCTTCCCCTTCAAATTCAGATTGTTTTTGTCCGTGCCCGTCGACTCTCTTAAATACCCGCCGGTGGTAGCGTGCCCCGAAAGGGAGGGCACGAGTTCCAAGGCACCATAAATGGAAAAGTGATCATTATGGGCTGCTGCGCGAAGTGACGGGGGGTTGAAAACGCCCCCCCCCCCCCCCCCCCGCCCTGTCTTCGGTCGTCATGATGGCGCTGGCAACAGTCGCCTTGGAGAGGGCCCACCGGGCAGCCGCAGAGCGGCCCGGCATGCCCGTTCAGTCTTGTACGCCTGTCACAGCAGGGCGGCAGGCGGGGCGCCTCGGGCCTCGCGACGCTATCCCGAGGCGCGCCGGATGACGCGGGATGAGACTCGTGCATTTAATGTCCCCACGCCCTTCTGCCAGAATATGGCAGGGACTGACACCGAGCGTGGCGGCCCCGCGCACTCTCTCCCGGAATCGACTGTTCGGGTCCTCGGGGAACCGAGTGCTCGGGGGCCACTGTTCGCAGCCCCGAGCACTCTCTCCCGGAACTACCTTCTTTAGGTCCTCGGGGTACTCGGGTGCCCGGGGGCCACCGTTCGCAGCCCCGGGCACACCCTTCCCGGTACTCGGCTCTTCTGGTCGTCGGGGGACTTTTGGTGCTCGGGGGCCACTGTTCACCTCCCCGAGCACTCTCTTCCCGGTTACTTGGTCTTCGCAGATCATCGGGGAACCCGGGTACTCCGGGTCCACTGCTCGTGGCCCCGAGCGCCCTCTCCTGAGACTTAGTCTTTTCGTACCTCGCGGAGATGAACCCCGCGGGAAGGTGCCACGTGGCGGATTGCTGGCCTGGCCTCAGGATTCGGGGACCCCTGGTTCCTGATTCACCGACAACGGCTGACGCGACTGGAGAGAAGACAGGGGAAGAGAGAGGATAGAGAGATCCTATCTATCTATTTATTATTTTAATATTTAAGAGAAAAATGAGTCATCATGTTAGATCTCAAGATCACGAAATTATCACATTAATAAAAAAAATCTAGACCACTTATTGTTATGAATAACTAATGGTTTAGATTAAACAAAAAGTCTATATCAAATATGATTAATAAATAGGTAAATTTAGAATTAAAAATTATATAAAATTAGCAGTTTGATTTCTATACGGTTTGAAAAGCAAAATATGTAAATAAAGATTCTAAATAAATTAAAATAAATAATAATTGAAACTAGTTAGAATAGAAAAAAAGAAGGATCCATATCAAATATAGTCTTAGAAAAATCAAATTATTATATAAATCAAATATCTAAATAAATAGTCTATGTAAAATACAATTAATCAAATATTATCGTGATAAAATATTACAGCAAGATTAGCCACGCTATTATCATGGACCACCTTGCTAGTTTTTTATATGGTATGAAATACGGGTGTCACAACCCCTATATAGGAATTAATTATATACATACAAATTAAAGCGGTATTATCAAGAAAAGATATATGCATAGTAAACAAAAGAACATGACTTACAATATTTTTTTTAATTATGGAATAAACATTATCCAAGTCTTTACATCTCATGATGATTTACAGTATCCTTGCAAAATGGTTTGTGGATTAGAGTTGTTGGCTGGTAACCCAATACCGTTGACTAGATGATACTATTTGGTTAAGCTACGAAGGCCGTGAAATAGGTACGTAATCTAAAACGATCCGCTCCAAATACTCACACCAGTTTCTCTGGACGTCGAACACTTTTTAAAATAAAAGAAAAAGCTTGTAAGAAGTGTCCGATAGTTTTTCTTAACAGATACTATATGCTATTCTACACCCAACCAATCCAGTCCACCGCGCCTACCATTGCAAGCCGTCACCCCCCGCCCCTGTCCTGAGCACTCGCGCCGCGTGGCCCCCGCCCCAAGCTCCCCCACTGCCGTGCGCATCCCTGCGCTCGCTTGCACTGCTTGCCATGTGTCACCCTCGCCTCCGTGCTCGCGCACCACCATGGTCTGCATCAACTATTGAAAGCTACTAAATGATTTAAAACTACTAATAACTAGTGAACAAACTAATTATATTACTGATATTATTGATAAAACTACTGAATAATTTTACTGTGACTTAAAACTATTGAACAACTACTAACGCTACTGAATAAAAACTACCGACACTACTGAATAACTACTAACAACTACTAACACTACTGAATTATTTATTATTACTATGAATTGTAATTACTGAATACTAAACTATTAACGACTACTGACACTACTGAATATTTTTTCTATAACTTGAAACTACTGAATATCTACTGCCATAACTACTGAACAAAACTACTAACAAGTACTAAAACATCTGAATCATAGTAAAATTTTACACTATTACTTAAAAACATTTAAACCATAGTAAATTTCTAACCTATAGTAAATTTAATTTTTAATCCATAGTAAATTTAATTTCCAACTTATAGCAAATTTTTAACTTATAGCAAAATTACTAAAAAAAATCCAAGTCATAATAAATTCTCACACTGAATAACTACTGAAAAATTACCGAACGATAGCTATCGGACAACTAGTTAAACAGGCGGTGCAGGACGAGCAACACGTGACCGACGTGTGTGCGCGGGGCGAGCGAGCTGGGCAGCCACGTGGCTGGCTTGGCTAGGCCAGCTGCTACAGTAGCCTGCGAGGGAGTGGACTGGCCTACATACTACAGTAAATAACAGAGGAGGAATATGAGCCGGATTGGTTTGTTAGGTTGGATCGTAGGTGATATATATATATATATATATATATATATATATATATATATAGGAAAACTAGTATGTACTCCTAGGTGTATGTACTCCCACCTCTCATATACCACTTTTACACATGAGTTATACTTCTTTATCACTTTAAATATACTTCATTAGTAATTATAAGATACTACAATACAAATCCCACGAAATTTTTTATGAAATTCCATGATTTTTATCTTAATTTGCGTATATACTTCTTTTATGTATAAAAAAGAGTATATAGCAAAAATGAAAGGCTAACATTGAATTTTTTTTCATACAACTCATATTGGAGTATCTTAGAATTAGTATTAGAGTATACTAAAAATGATAAAAGAGTATAAAGTGTTTGTTTAGGTGGTATATTGCATGTGGGAGTACATACTCCTAGGAGTATAGAATAGGTGTCCTATATATATATATATATATATATATATATATATATATATATATATATATATATATATATATATATATATATATAGGAAAACTAGTATGTACTCCTGGGTGTATGTACTCCCACCTCTTATATACCACTTTTACACGTGTGTTATACTTCTTTATCACTTTAAATATACTTCATTAGTAATTATAAGATACTACAATACAAATCCCACGAAATTTTTTATGAAATTCCATGATTTTTATCATAATTTGCGTATATACTTCTTTTATGTATAAAAAAGAGTATATAGCAAAAATGAAAGGCTAACATTGAATTTTTTTTTCATACAACTCATATTGGAGTATCTTAGAATTAGTATTAGAGTATACTAAAAATGATAAAAGAGTATAAAGTGTTTGTTTAGGTGGTATATTGCATGTGGGAGTACATACTCCTAGGAGTATAGAATAGGTGTCCTATATATATATATATATATATATATATATATATATATATATATATATTTGTGTTTCTATCTCGTATCGGTCATGGTCCGATGATCCGAAGAGACGAGTGAGCGCGCACGTGTTCTTCTAGTCATCTCATCTATACATATTAAGTAAATGAAAGAGAGAATTTCTTTTAATTTGATCTTCCTCCTTCTGTACTTAGTAATATAAGACTAAAAGATACATATCCATTTTTATTTTGTTAGGTTTTTAAAATTTATTTAAAATTCTAATAGGAGCACCAGATATGTTTAGCTCCAAAGTCCAAATAGATTTCATATTCCTTCCGTGAGGACCAGATCGACCAACCGCCCTCTTCTGCACACGCAAGTGCGAGACACCAATGGAACTTCGGAGGTGTGTGTGTCAGATTAAATGACAACAAAATTATTTGAAAAAAAGTGCGAATACAATAATATAGTACGATACCTTACTCGAATGCACACATCAATATATTTTAGTCAAAGCAACTACTGCTGCTAATCATTTGTTGGTGTCTTCCCTTTGCGTTTGTATCTGATTTGAACTTAAAAAAGAGCCGGCCACAAGACTAGCATGAGAAAGCAACAAATTGCACAATTATATGGATAAAATTTTGGTACAAATCAGTAAATAGGTGCAAACAACGAATGTCGTGTCCGTCTAATCTCAATATGAAAGCTATGATTGATCCCATCATCCTATCAGTGAAGGATTATTTCGTGACATTTTATAGCCGCATAGAGGATTTTTTGCAAATCTACCCCTCTACTGGTGGTATCAACCGTAAACTTGGAATGCGGATCAGACATATGACATTTGTTATTTACACATCTACACCAATTAATTAGTTTGTATAAAAGATTTCGTACAATTATAGTTGCCTCTGGCCATGCACCTCCCATTCTAATTCTCCTTCACCTTCTTATCCGTGCCCAATGATTTACAGACTACAGAGGCATCCAACAGTGCCCTTTTAGATTATTCTCTAACCTCCGCTAACCCAGATTAATATGCTTAAAGAGCTCTACTACACACTAATCTAGGATTGGATCTTGGAAGGGTGGTTAAGGGATAGCTTGGTCAAACATAAAATATCACGTCCATGTTTGCCAACTAGTAGGGAATTTGGACATTTGGTTCCAATTCCCATGAAAGACACGCATATCAACGTTGCAATCATGGGAGGATCAGACAACAACAAACTAATGCCTCAACTAAACCTCGGATTTAAAAAGAAAGGATACTTTAGATGCACTGGACAAAAATCACCGGACATGTTTCGATCGTTTTTTTTAGTTTCATCTTGAGCCCATCGGTGATTAGAAAATGAACACTTGAGCAGGAAAGGGATCGATGATTTGGACCAGGGGCGGATCCACCGTGGGAGTTGGAGGGTCCCCTACCCCTGTGCGCATCTGCGAGTCTCCTTCAATTTTTTGTGCATAGAAGAGGAAGAACAAGAGAAGGAAGAAGACGAAGGAGATCCGCCACAGATTTGGACTGCTGACGAGTCCATTCACGCTGGCAGAAAAAGCTCACGATCTGCAGGTCCGTCACACGAACTGGGCAGGCGCTAGTTCAGCAGGAGGTCAGAGCCTCGGCGGTAGGCCGAATCTCGCTTTGCTCTGTCCACGTCGACACGCGCGTCCTTTCTGGAGGACCGGATCGAGGAAGAACCCAACCCACCGCCGATCGGCGTCGGGCAGAGCGCAAGTGACCGGCGGGGACGACAGGCCAATTCGGCCGGCCTTGTTCGTCGGGGACGGGACGCACGGCGTTTTGCCGTGGACTTCGACGCTGCGTGCTGTACGTTGCGCGCGCGCGTCAGAGAGCGTCGTTGGTGCACCGAGTTACTGACTTTTTTAGGCGCGGAGACGACGCGAGTAGCTAGCACGGCAATTTTTTTCCAAGAAGGAACTCAAAGAAGTGAGAACGTTTGTGACCGACTCGTCGCTACGTAGAGCTGAACGAGTCGCTGGTTCAGTGGTACGTAGAGGTAGAGCACAGTTCACTTGTACATAGCATGAACTAGCTTTGCTCGGCACTCCTGGCAATTCGACGTACATTTGCACTAGCTAGCTAGGCCTCGATATAATGAAGAATGGGCAGTGGGGATGCAGGTCCGCCTCCCAACTTGATCTGCAGGCCATAAGGTAAGGACTCGGACCAGGCTAGCTAGGGCAATGGTGGTCATGCCTGGTTCGTGCGGTGCGGTGGCCATCGATCTTTTTGTCAAACACTAATTCAATTCTCGAGCCATCACGTCTTGTGTGTACGTACAGCTAGCACCGTTGTACTACCCCATTATCTGGCCATTGTTACCGAACTGATGATGGATGATTCACAAACTGTTTTTCAGGCCCGCCCGCCGTAGTACATTCAAGGTTTCAAATTTTGATTCAAGTCCGATTACAATCCCTGGCGATTTCTTCGATATTTGTGGTTTTCGATAGTAATTCGGTGGAATTTGGTACAAATCGATCGAATTTTGTTAAATTTTTATTTTTTTTGAATTTTGAATTTAAATTTAACTGAAAACTAATCGATTTCTGAATATGAATCACAGTAAATTGATCGGTAACTGTGAATATCGAGCTGTTACCGACGTATTTTTGAAAGCCTGATTAGATGTACATACTATTTTTTTAAGGAAATGCACACTCAACGTTGCAGTACGTCCTTTCACCTGCAGCAGTGTGTCGCAACCAACCGACACATATCTGCCCATATTTCGTCAGAAGAAACGAAAGATCACGGTGGAGAACAGCGAAAGGGTACAACGAGAGGGATCTCTGCAATATACTAGCACTGTAGCACGATCTCTTTTGATCCCTGCTGCGTGCCGCCGAAATCGCACGTTGCAGGCTCGGATATACTACTCGTCATCACGGTACGGCACACGGGATGGGCAAACAATGTGCGTGACGTGCATGTGTCAGTTGACAAGTGAGCAGTACAGGCCAGTGGGTGCTATTGCATGTGGTATTCATCCATATCCGGGAACTACTGGAGAAACTAGAATTCGATGATAATCAGTTGTAGTGAAAGTTTTTATATTTTTTTATTTTAAATGTATTTTTAATAAATAATTATTAGTGACGAGTTACGATTCGTCACTTATGAAATTGTGATAAGTTATAATCGTGATTCGTCACTTATGAGGTAATAGCTGATGGGTCGTAACAGTGAACTCGTCATTAATAACTGAATATAATTAATAAATTGTAACAGTAACCTGTCACTCATGACTGATGAACGTTTCACGTTTTTTATATGAAAAAAGTTAAAAAAAAAATATTTTTCAACCGAGCCATACCAACACAAGGGCTCATCGCACATGTACCATAAGCCATTCAATTTTTCAAACTGTTTTTCAGTCTACGTTCTGTAGGCCTCGAACCTATGATCTCCCCTCGCATGTAGCTCCGTTACCACCTCACCTATCACATAGTTGTGATATACATCAGATATTTTGTCATTTCAACCTGTTTTGCCGAAGGTCATAGGTGATGAGTCAGAATCGTGACCCATCAGCTATGACTGATTAATGATAGGTTAGAACCATGACCCGTCACTAATGATTAAATTTTAGTGATGGGTCATAATCTTAACCTGTCATTAATGATTGATTTTGTCAAATTTCATCGAGGGTTATAATTTACATATAAATTTTTCTTCATCCAAATTTGTATAAATATTTTATGAATTTCTGAATATCTCATCCAAACGATCGCAATTTGATAGGTGATCCGGAGTGCATTCGGTAAAATGGATACAAATTTTGCATATATACTCTGATTTTGACGTTTTTATGACTATACGGACATCTATAGAAAAAAACTACATCTGTTTCTCTCGGACTTTATCAGGTTTGGCAAATTTTTTGAGGCCAAATTTGGCTCGGAAGATTGAGTCCTCGCCCCCATAAAGTTTTTGCACTATTTTTGGAACACGTGTTTGTGTTCATAGCCACCACTTCTTACATCAAAATTGAGTAGAAATGTACAATGATTTCTATTCTAATGCTACCGAGGTGAGAAAACATAAGAGAAAAATAATAGAAAAATAAAAATAATTTTTTCAATTGGTCATTAGTGAATATAGAATAACTTGGCCGGCTATTTCCTCTACAAAGCCTCGTGGTGATTCTGTTAAAGTTAAAACTATTAACTTTGGAGTTGTTAAATACTCTCGCTGTATTGCAATATGTATTCCTTTTCTCAAACAGTTTTCATGAGCAATCACCTAGAGGCACCAAAAGATCTAATAATGCATCTCTTCCATCACAATTTTTTTCTCCTTCTCTTTTGTTATGTTCTTGATTATGCTTATGTGTGAAAAATTTCTTACATTTTACGAACTTGGATTTAACAACTTGTTGGCTACATTGGCTCAAATACCTTCATATTTTGTTGCAATTAAATGCTCACTTGTCACATTTGTATTCTTATCACGATTGGGCTTTCAGGCTTTCCTCCTATTTCAACCATAAGTCATTGGTGATGGGTCGTAACAGTGACCCATCACCAATGAAGTCATTGGTGATAGGTCGTAACAGTGACTCATCACCAATAAAGTTATTGGTGCTGCACAAGAAAAATAAAAGAAAAATATCGTCATTAGTGATAGGTCACAACTTGACCAATCACTAATGACTGACCTAAGATGATCCGTCAGTGATGAGTTTATCATTAGTGACATGTTACAACCCGACCCATTACTAATGAGTGACCTAGGATGACCCGTCACTGATGAGTCGACATTAGTGACGGGTCACAACTTGACCTGTCGATGACCTGTTACTGATGAGTCATCATTAGTGACGTGTCGCAACTATGATTCGTCACTGTTATCATTAATAATGGGTCATGTTACGATCCGTTACTAATTTTGTGTCTCATTTATCCATTTTTCACGTGGTGAACACATACGAATTGAGGGCGCGCCAAGATGGCATGCATGCACTTAACTTCTCGGATTGGACATTTGCAAGGATCGGTGACATCCTAAGAGGGGGGGAGGGGGTGAATTAGGACACTTAGAACTAAACCGGCTCAAAGAATAACACAAGATAAACCTATATCAACTTCTATCTAAATGTGCTCTAAGTTTATCTAGCGTGTCTACTCTAGCGATTAAGGAAACTTGCAACCTATCTAGTAAGGTAAATTACAAGAATGTAAATGCGGAAGTGTAAAGAGGGTAGAGAGAACAAACTCGGCACAAGGATTTTTATCCCGTGGTTTCGATGGCATGAATGCCACCCCTAGTCCACGTTGGAGCTCCACAAAGGATATGCTCCCAATCGGCACCCGGTCACGGCCTTTGAGCCACCAAGTTACAAAGACAAGGCCTCTACCCGGATGAGCCACCAAACCACCAAGGCAAGGTCTCACCACTAGCCTCTCTTCCGGTTCCTCGCCGCCGTGATCACTTCGGAGCTTGAGCCACAAAGGCAAGGGTCTCCGCGTCTCCGCACAAATACCTTGCCGCCTCTCCACACCAAGTCGGAGGGTCAACAAGCTTACCGGCGAGTCACCAAGACTCCAAGGTGCCGGCGTACCAATTGGTACAAGTTAGGATCACTCCTTGATCCACTCTCTATGCAGCTATCAACTAGCTACACTCTCTCTAGGCCTACAAGCACTAATCACTCTCTAATGGAGTGCTTAATCGCCTTGGATTTGATCACTTAAGCACTTTGGTGGCTTGGATGTCTTCTCAAGTATACATGAACTTTTCTGGACTCCAACACCTTCAAATAACTGAGTGCAGGAGTATTTATAGCCTCAAACCCGCCAACTAGCCGTTGCCCCAACGGCTCAAAAAATTGTGAGCACGGGATAATCCTGTGATGATAGTAGTACAAGCACCGGATTATCCTGTGAGTACATCAGAGAAACTAGCCGTTGGAACCCACTCAAACTCAACTGTGAGCACCGGATTATCCTGTGATGAGTTAGTTAACACCGGACAAAAGCACCGGATTATCCTATGCCCATAAGTTCATTTTGGAGCTCTCTGCAAAAATTAGTCCGGTGAGTTCATTTTGTGAGCACCGGATTATCCTGTGAGGCACCGGACTTATGTTGATTTGAGCACCGGAGTTATGTTGATTTGAGCACCGGATATTCCTCTGAAGCATCGGAGTTATGTTGATTTTGAGCACCGGATTATCCTGTGAGGCAAATTTCAGCACAACTGTATTTTGGGCATAACTTTTCGCTCCGAACTCCGACTTTGATGATCTTAGGCTCTATTGAAAGCTTGTGAATAGATCTACAAGATTATACAAAAATCCATCCCATTTGATCACATCAAAATTCATTGTGAGCACCGGATAATCCGGTGAGGCAAATTTCAGCACAACTGCGTTTTGTATTCTGAGCATAACTTTTCGCTCCGAACTCCGATTTTGATGATCTTGGGCTCTATTGAAAGCTTGTGAAGAACTCTACAAAATTATACAGAAATCCAACCCATTTGATCACATCAAAATTCATGGAACAAGTCCAATTCATTCCTTTCTTTGTTTCGGCTTCGGTGACTTCTCTTTTGTTGCATCCATGAGACCTACTAAAGCATATACTTGACAAACATGTTAATCTTATTGACTATGTTGTCATTAATCACCAAAATCACATACATGCCCTTATGTAATTTAGGCAATCAACCTAAGGGCATGTTTCCTACAACATTTTGAAGTTCAAGGAATGATGCTATGAGGGGGAGCATGTTTGTTGAACTTTGATAATCTTATTATGAGACTTAGAAGTTCAAGTGTGCGCACGGCTAGTTGTGGGAGATCAGGGCTTGAAGTTTTCATGTAGGGGTGGAAACGGATCAGATATGGATCAAATAGTCTACTTTTCACATTGATATCCATATTTTAATACGAATACAATATTAATCTGAATATCCTCGAATGCGAATACGAATCGGATTGTTCGAATCTGAATCCGTATTAAGATATTTACTCGATCAGGTTGTTTGCAAATATCCTACACCTTTAACGAAAATAATTTTAATTTTGGTGCGCAAAAGATTCGTTCACATTTGGAATTAATGGAATTAATGAAATTTTGGAAATTAAAGAATTTTAATCTTAGGTTGGTTGTGACTTAGGTTGACAACTCGTCATGCAGGACAGCAGAGCATGGCCCGCTTGAATAACGAGCCAAATTGGACCGTGCCACTTTTGTGCGCATGTGGACCGTCTATTTGGCTAGCTTTGATACGTGGCCACTATCCTAACTCTAATTGTCACGAAATTGTGCTATTTAATAACGCACTAATAGCCATAACATCGTAATAATGATCTATCTTTTATATTATTTCCCTATAGATTCGTACGTAGATTTTTTTTAATGACTAAAATCTAAAAATTCCACCCTGCACGGGCGTCCTTACTGTATACGGTAAAGGAGTACTCTGTTTGTTGTTTCTTGCAGTGCAGCAGCAGAATCCAAGTTTGATGGGCCAAGCAGGGCCGCAGGCTTCTACGTGGCTGCTATCCTAACTCTAATTGTCACAAAATTGTGCTATTTAATAACGCACTAATAGCCATAACATCGTAATAATGATCTATCTTTTATATTATTTCCCTATAGATTCGTATGTAGATTTTTTTAATGACTAAAATCTAAAAATTCCACCCTGGACGGGCGTCCTTACCGTATACGGTCAGGGAGTACTCTGTTTGTTGTTTCTTGCAGTGCAGCAGCAGACGCATCCAAGTTTGATGGGCCAAGCAGGGCCGCAGGCTTCTTCCCCCTGCTGCCTTACTGGTAAATTTGGCCTGCAACCATCAGCAGGCCTCCTCCCCCTGCTGAGTGCTGCCCCATGATGGCTTCCAGGAAGGCTGGGCTACCTGTTGCTGTGCCCAAGGCCACCCACAGCTCCAAGCCCAAAGCCCACAAGATCCTCATTTCTCTCGACCACACGCCCACGGAGGCACGAGAGCACGGCCCAGCCATCCATCTACTTTGGCACGGGAATTCACCCCCACGACAAGGCACAAAACGGTAAACGTGTTCCGGAAAGCTCCCGAGCGGAAGCGATTCGAAGGCATCGGCGTTCGGCTGGCCCTCTCGCCCCGACGGCTTGCCGGTCTCGGTGGGGAGCGTGGTTCCATCCCACTGATGATCAGTATTACTGTAGCTAGTAGTTTATTTACTTTTTAGTCTATTTGTTAGGTTAATTTGTAGTTTTTTCAGTGGATTTAGGATATAATTACGGGTGCTTTTGTCCCTCCTTGATTTTTCCACTGAAGAGGAATCAGAAGGTTCTTTTATTCTCCAATCTACTGGTTTGTCGTGTTGGTTTCTGCGGTGCCGTTGTCTCTACTTCCTCCAAAAAGAGAAGTTATATCCTACCTTGTTTGACGAAATCGTCCGGTTCGTTCAACATTCTAATAACGCTACCGTTGGTGGCTAAAAAATTTTATTGACCTTCAATAGTCCTACCTTGTTGGTGGTGAACGTATCAGCATTGGCTCCTCCGATCCAGTTTGGCAGCGATATTCTGGGAAGCTTTGAGGTGTTGCTGATAGGGGCCTATGTACGTTTTGTTATGTAATTTTTAGATTTCTAGTTGTACTGTATTTTTTACGGATCTAATAAAGTCACCTGTTTCAAAAAAAAAAGCCACAAAATGGTCGTGTTCACTCCAACCGAACCGGCTGAACTAAATTCTTTGATCAAGACAAATGGTCTTCAACAGGTTCTAAACATCCCTGTACCTATAAACAATATTGTGAAATATAACGCATGCACACGGGAAAAAGCATATCATCCGAAAGAAAAATATATTTTTCCCCCGAGAGAACTAAAGCTTGAAAATCATATCATTACAATTGGCATAAAAGTAATTAAGTTCCAGAACCAACCAGCACTGGAGATTAATTACAACAAAGCATAGATAAATAACCCAATCTAATACACAATAAAAAGTAGGGGCTAGAAAAAAACAATTGTACTTACTTGACAATATAAGCTATAGCTCAAATAGGTATCTAGGAATAACTAAAATAAATAAAAGAAGGTAGTCTTTTGGTGTCTGCTCCATCTTCACCATGCATACATCAAACCTGGAATGTTTTCACCAAAAAAAAAAGATATAGATAATTTGTTTAGAGCAAAAGAGGAAACCAAAAAAAAAAAAAAGAACTGCTGGGTGTCTTACCACTTGTTGGTATGCACAAGGCATAACCGCACAACAACCTGGACCATGATCCTTCAAGCCAACAACAGGTGGTCATAGAAGTCCCACATATTGATCTCAGCTGCCACATCCTCGCTAACATCACCTTGTAAAAAGGCAGGAATATGCTTATTTTCCATCTCCTTGATGATATGCTGGTCTATTTTTATGCCAGCATCAGCAACAGACATATCCAAGGGAAGATTGGGCATGACAACACTGCTCCAAGTAGGAACAACTGCACCACCATTGCTTCCTATCATCGTTGATGGACCATCAAAAGCAGGATCATTGAACACTGGCATGCTAGCATGCCGTAAGATGGAGCATGTATTCAGGGCCCTGCTAGCCTCATTACCTAATCCATTAACCACTGAACCAAATGGAAGCCTGTTTTGAATAGGAAACACACCAATCTTCCCTGAGGTCTCACAAGGCACATGAGCCTTTGTCATAGGGAGTAAGCCCAAGGCCTCAGCAGGAATGAAGGTAGCACTGCTGCTACTGAAGTTCACCACCGAGAACAAATCATCATTTGAATTGTTTGTAAAGCCTGCGACTGGATTGGCGCTCAACTTCGTAGCAGGAACAAGCTCTGCTGGCTTTTGGTCTTCGGCATCGTACGCCCTAGCTGCATCTTCCGGTGTTCTGTACGTGCTCTTGCGCTCCCGTTTTGGTCTAACAATGGTAGCTTCATCGGTGTGGGTTGGTTTTTCGTTGATTATGGCATCTACATACAGATGTGTTAATGCTGTGTTAGAAAAAAATCATCTACAAAGAGGAAGATTCAAGCATAATATAGAAGAACAATAATTGTTTATGAATGCTAATGACTAGATAGACATGACTCTTGTCAGATGTTCGCACAAAGAAGTTTAAATTGGGAGCCTATGAAATTTATCTTTAGACATAGTCACGTTGACGTGGAGAAATTAGAGTGTAGAATGAGTCTAGTTCAAGTGCAATATTGCGTGAAAATTGTAACCAACTAAAGGTGCATGCCTGCAAGTTGAAGCATCGAAATACTTGTAGGTCATCATCAATGTATATATGCTTCTCATCATTGGATGTATTTGGTTACGCTCCAATTACAAAAGTGTATTGGAACATTAATAACGATGAATCACCACACAGAAGTTTTGGATGGAAATAATTCCTCGCAGGTTATGGTGAGAAATTGTGAAATTGTTTTATTCAATTATCTAAAATAAAAATTGGGAAATCCTCTAAATGTGAAATTTCTATAGGTTATGGTGAGAAATTTAGTGCAACTCTAGCTTGGTATTTAAGTAGCAACATGTCGTCAAGGGTTAGGATAAAATTCACAAAAGCATGCATTTATTCAAAACAAATTATCCTATTTGCACATATGGAATAAAAGCGTTTATAACTCTCATAGAAATGATAACATCGATTAAAGTAGCATTTACAATTTAATCTAGAACAAAGCAAGAAACTGTTATGTGTTGCAATTATTACTTCAAAATTGTAGGCTATACTTGGTTACAGAGCCGGATAGGCTCTCACAACATAGTCCATGTAGAGATGATTTGGTTTTCTTACTGAACAGACCAATTGCTTAGTCAGGTTAATCATTCCTCAATCCTAGATTGAGGGTGGCGTGACAATCCTCAATTCTTTGGCCCAACGCCCCAACCCAACTCAAATTTAGTTTGGCTTGCTTGGGCTAGACTTGGAAATTGAGGCTATAGCCCAACTTGACTAGGTTACGCTCATAAAGTTTTTTCTTTCGTTTTCATTTTAACTAAGTAGACAGGGTCCATAATTAATCAACTGGATATCTTGAAAATCAAACTGTGTTTACACATACCAAGAGAAAAGATAGTATTATGTTCTCCTACAAAGGTCCAATCAACCCTTTAACGACATGGGTGACCTAGAATTCCCCATGTCATTCCACCCAGATCACATCAAGAAAAAGCCAAAGTTTACGAGAAAATCCAACACAACCATCAATTGAACCAATCCCCCTTCCATTATGATCACACCAATTACAAATTGTTCCTAGAATTTCCCAACAAAAGATAAAATTCACCACCTTTACATGGAAAGTGTGCAAGCATATGCTAGCGATACATATAGAAGTACACAGCTTGAGTGAACCACTTACCTTCATTTGGAAAAACGACTCCAGTGTTCTCTTTGGACGGCCGCGAGACATCCATGAGACCATCCTTGAAGCGGCACAGCGCCATAAACTCATAGTGGCGCTCATCCTTCTCATCAAACGCCTTCGAGAATGCTTGGAATTCAGCTTCAAAGTCGTCATCATCGTCATCTAGCTTCCTCATCCTTCTTAGCCCCCATCCGTCGTGGTTCTCAATATCCTTTTGTTTTTTTTCTTCCGCGACGACATCTCTACAACCAGCTTAGATGTGATTGTTGATGCTGGTGGCCCGATGGTTAAGTCAAAAATGACCAAACCACGACACATCGCATGGAACTTGGTTTGACTCCTTGGAACTCTATGGAGGAGTGTGTTTTGTTGCTACCGGAGAAAGGAGTAGACGGGGTATTTATAGATCTCAAGGGGGAGAGTGGCCCACATTCAGGGCTCGTGTGCCTTCTACCCTAAGCTGTTAATGTCTTTCGTGGCTCATTCTTATATTATCATTTAACAATTTAGCATGTAATGCGATTACATATGTGATGATTAATGTTTCAAGTAAGTTAAGGCCAAGGGAGATTTCATAAGAGAGGAGTTCAATGATAGCATGTAAAGTGGCATATCTATTTTGCTGTTAGTATCTGTGCGCCCTTGATAACAAATGTGATTGGAAAAAATGTTGTAACAATATGCTATTTTTAAGAACTTTAATATGGTAACTTTCGAGGTTATAATAGTTGTTTATATTATTTGGGGGTGTATAGATGATATTCTTCGTGACATGTACATACACAAGGGCATTGGCGAGCGTTACCAAAGTTCTGACATAAAGGCGTTTCTAGAACCTTAGATGTGCTAGTAGCATGCGACGCATTGATTTTCTAAAAGGTTGGTAATTCAGCAAGAAGCAATGGAATAAGCGGTAAGGGCCACAGAGCATGTGATTTTGGGTGTTAATCACAAGAAGAGAAATGTGTGTTTGCACATTTTTTATTTACTAAAAGGTCCAAATGAAGGCTCTCGTGTCACAAATGTATTGTACCGGACGTTAATTCAAAAGAAATGAGGAGCACATGAGTGTTTTTTATTGGTTCACATTGTTTATTACATAATGGAATAAAAATTATCCCAACCGTTGGATCAATGAAGGATATAAAAAATGTTCATTATTACAACCTTACAACCATTGGCAGTTACATCACAAAGTAAAACAACTTCTCCTTTAAAACCGGCACAATGATGAAAGTCGGTCAAGCACACAGCCTATTATTACTAAACTTTTACCCATACTTAGCAAAGATTTCTATTATCATAGTCTCCAACATTTAGCATGCCACCTTTATGTGGTGGGGCTCTTCTTCCTCTGCAAAGAGCACTAGTCCAATGTGTACCCTTGAATAGCCCGTGTCTTGTCAAAAACATCCTTGCTACCCAACAAAGAGCACTAGTCCCGATCAAAATTTGGTACTAAAGATTTTAGTTTACCCCATTAAACCAATTTCTAAACATGCATATTAGAACACTTGTGGGGGTTGAATACCAAATGTAACTTGTACCGAACACCAAATGATTTTACCCAAGTGACAATCGAAAATCAAATGTTGTATTGATTCAACCACATCTCAAAAGTAAGTTCTAGTATTGCCTTTTAACTAAACTATCTTTGGTTCTCATTGCAGCGGTTTTGTTTTTAAGATTGTCAACAATTACTTAGCCTGAAATTACTTGAGATCCGATGGCAGATTATGGATTGTCCAATTGTACTTTGAACATGGTTTCTCATGTATGCCTGTGAGCGGGTGCAACATTTTGCATACGTATTGCATTTTCTTATATTTTTTCTAGAGTACATTTGACCGAGTTCCAATTCCTTCCAAGATAACCTGTGGGTTGGGCCATGTTTCTTTTTGTCCGCGTTGGTTGGCCTCATAGCCTAGTATAGTAGTACGACAGTACAAGTAGATGCCATCTTAAGCCATTAAACCGGCATTCTCTATATAGGAAAAAGTCTATTTTATCTTTCTAGGCTATTCCCCGAATCCAATTTTCCTCAAACTATAAAACTAGACATCTAGGCACCCTTTTAACTTTAAAAACCAGCCAAAATACCCCTTAAGTCCAATCAAAGACGGTTTTATCTGAGGTGGCAATGTCATGCCAATGGTATTGAAACATAGGTGGCCACATCACCGGTTTTGTAACCACTAACATCCGGGTCATCAAAATTAGCAATTACTAGAAAACAAAGGGACCCATGTATCATGGCCTTTCTTGTACCTCCCTTTTGAATGGTTTTGATACTTCAAGGATGTTCAGTGCCTGGTTTTTGAGTTGAAGGAAGGAAATCGAACTCCGGCAAGAGTTCAGGAAGGTCAGATAGACTTTTTCTCATAAGATATAATATGTTTTAGATAGGTATGTCCATGAAAAAGAAAGAACTACTTCAAGTGATGGGCCTGGGCACTGCTGGTGTCAATGACACTCGCAAGGTGAAGAAAAATGCTACAAGTCAAGTTTGGCCGAAACTTCATACTGTATTTGGATGTGTATTTATTTCTTTTTTAAACTTTGCGATGAATATGTTTGGATGTATTGATTAGTGCGATGAATATTTCATTAATATTATATATTTTTAAATATATAATCATAGAAAAAAAAAGAAAGATCAACAGTGGTTGTAGCATTGTGATACAGGAGGCAACGGTGGTGGCACCGACGCCAACGCTAGCCCACGGGTAGAGAGCGGGCGATGGACGAGGTTGATGGTAGGGTGAGAAAAATGAAGTGATTAACGAGACAACAGGCTATAGGTGTGGATCCAGCGACGGAGCGATGGGGCGCTGTAGAAGACGGCTAGAGGCCGGACGGGAGGGAGCATGCACGGAACAGAGTGTGACCAAGGAAGAAAAAAAGACAGGCGCCACACGATGCAGATCGACGATTGAAAATTGTCAACCGAACAAAACGGTATTTGGAGAGCCAACGCCCTCTTCAACAACAAATCGTACGAATTGATGTTAATAGCAGCATGTTCTGCGTAATCGCAAGCTCCGATATTTCTCGTCTGCACTCTGCACCAGCTCTGAACCTTTTGCCACCATTATCACGTCACGGTCATTGGTTCGCTTACGGCCACGCCTTTTGACAAAGCGCCGCTCTGCAGTCTGCACTCGTCTCCTCTCCGTAAGGTGAATTGAAAGCAGAATCCTACTCCAAGTACACACTTGCCCCACTCCTCGCTCACGCTCGAGCAGTCGAGCCTTCACACACACAATCCGGATCACTAAACGTCGATGTCACGATAACTTGCGACGCTAAGGACCATTGAATCACTGAATGGTACTGTACACGATTGTAGATGCACACGCATCATAAAACCGCTTGAAAACCCTTCCCATGGTACCACTGCAAAACCACATAACGGCGTGCTTTAGAAAAAGAAAAAAAGAGAGGAGGAGAAATGGAGAAGGCCAGAGAACCCTGAGCTCGAGTTCCAGGCTTCCAAGTATAGCTTACAGCTCTTCCATGATGTATACTACAAAAAAAAAAAAACCTTAATACTAATACCTTATGGACCTACGGTCCAAGGAGCAATATCTTAGAACACTGAGGCTGTGTTCACTTCACTTGATCAGCTCATCAGCTCCGGCTCGATCGGCGGTCGGGTTTGTTGTTGCTCACTGCAGTGGCGCCTGCACTGTCACGACGATCGGGCTGCTCACGGTGTGCCTCCCGTCGCTCCACGTCAGCGCGCCGCTCCTCACCTGCGAGCTACCCGGCTCCATCTTCTTGTTCTTGGTGGGCGCCACCGCGGCCTCCACCCGCACCGTGAAGCTCAGCTTCTGCCCGTCGCGGCGGAACGGCAGCTGCCTCGGCTGCACGGTCACGTTGCACCCCTCGGGGGCCCTGACCGTGGCGCGGTACACTGCACGCCCGCCGCCGACGTTGGTCGCCGTCCGAATGAAGTGGGTCTTCATCGTCGCCCTCGCGCCGTCCTCCGCGACGAACGTGGCGGACAGGGACGGGTAGTTGAGGTTGCCCGCGTGCCCCGCGCGGCGCGCGCCGCGGCAGTCCGCCTGGCGCCGCGTGATCGCGCGGATGTTCTGCTCGGTGTAGTTCAGGTTGCAGAGGAAGTTGACGTAGTCTGCGGGGGTGATGTCGTAGACGAGGCCAGGGTCCATGGCGCGCATCGGGTCGACGTGTCCGGCGCCGAAGTCGAACACGTCGGCCACGGCGCCGGTGGACTCGTCGACAATGGTGCCGTTGCTGTTGTCCTTGATGTAGGCCGTGGTCATGAGCGCCGACTTGATCGCGGCGGGGCTCCAGGTAGGGTGCGCGGCCTTGAGCAATGCGGCGAGGCCAGAGACGTGCGGGCAGGCCATGGACGTGCCTGAGAGGATGTTGAATTCGGTGCGGCGGTTGTCTGAGGGAATGCCGGCCGGACCGACGTCGCTGGGCCATGCGGCGAGGATGTTGAGGCCAGGGGCAATCAGGTCCGGTTTTAGTATCTCCGGGGATTGGGGGTTCGGGCCACGGGCCGAGAATGCGGCCACTACCGGCGCTGGGTGCACACCGAGGTGGGTGCCTTCGAACAGGATGGTGCCCGTGGCCGGCCTCTGTTTAGTGGATGACGCAATGTACTTACGGAGCTTCTCGCCGGCGGCTGCTCCGACGGCGGTTGCCGGCAGGACGTGGCAGTCGGCGACGAGGCCCTCGCCGTCGAACACCCCATTGGCCAGCACCATCCCGAAACCGCCAGCGCGGTGAACCACGTCGCCCTTGGCGGCGCGCGAGTTCACGCCGCGGTCGCACACCACGATCTTGCCGCGCACCGCGGCCGGGTCCAGCGATCCATCGAGGCACATCGACGCCGAGTAGCCGTCAGCCGCGGACGAGGACGCGCCGCCGCTTGCCCCGGCGTACACTAGCTCGTACATCATGCCGGATTCGAGCGCAGGACCCCCGTACACGCTCACGCCGTCGAACACTTGGCCATTGCCGAGCCGCACGTTGGCCGGGAAGGCGCGGTCCATGGACCCGGCTCCGACGGTGGCCATCCAGGGTGCCACATTGGTCACCGTGAGCCCACCGGGGCCGCCGTTGCCAGCCGAAGCCGACACAACGATCCCGGCCTCGGTCGCGCCGAACGCCCCAATGGCAATGGCGTCGAGGTAGTACGGCACGACCACGCCGCCAACGCTGAGCGAGATGACATCAACGCCGTCTGCGACGGCGGCGTCGAAGGCCGCGAGGATGTCGGAGTCGAAGCAGCCGCCCGCCCAGCACACCTTGTACGCCGCGAGGCGTGCCTTGGGCGCCATCCCTGCGGCCACGCCGCGCGCGTAGCCCAGCGTGGACGCCGGGAACACGTACCGCCCGGCGGCAATGGAGGCGGTGTGGGTCCCGTGGCCGTCGGTGTCAAGCGGCGACCTGACCTCAGCCGTCTCGTTCATGCGGCCGGAGGTGGCCTCGTAGCCCTTGGAGAAGAACCGCGCGCCGACGAGCTTACGGTTGCAGGAGTTGGGCGGGAACCCGGGCCCCGAAGCGCAGACCCCGCGCCACTTGGTTGGCACGGGGCCGAGCCCCCGGTCGTGGAAGCTGCGGTGGGCGGGCGAGATGCCGGTGTCTACGATGGCCATCACCAGGTCCGCCCCGAAGTCCGAGTCCGCGAGCAGCGCCGATGGCGGGGAGGACAACAGCCCAAGGAACCTCGGCGAGCGCGTGGTGGCGAGGTGCCGCACGCGCTCGGGCACCACGGCCGCCACCCCGGGCGCCGCAGCCAGCGCCGCCGCCGCGGCCGGCGACATCCGCGCGGAGAACCCGTGGAACGCGGCAGAGTAGGTGTGGATGAGCGGGCCGCCCTCCGGCCACCCCGCGCCGTCGCCGGCAGCCGCCAGCACCGCTGCCTCGTACCAGTGCGCGTGCGTCGGGTAAACCGACGGCTTCGCGTCGGCGTCCACCCGCACGATGTATGTCCGCACCCCTCCCTCTCCCCCACCGCCGCCAGCGGAGACGCCAGTCACAGCAGCAAGAACCACCAGCAGCAGCATCGGCAGCACCATCGCGCAAGGCCGGATCGGGCGGCGGAAGGACCGGTGGTGCGCAGCAGCGAAGGGGAAAGCGCAAAGCGAGCGAGCGGGTCAGTGCCTCGCTGCCTCCTCGGGTAAAGAAGACGGATGCTGGGGTGGGAGGTGGCCAGGGCAGATGCGGTGGTAACGTGGTGTTGCCGTGGTGCTGGTATACGGGGAGACGGGGAAGGAGTGGTGATACGGGCGGGCCGTGGCCAGGGAGGTGCGGCTGGACCGGACTGCGAGTCATCCCGGCGAGACGCGGAGCGAGGAGGGAATGGACGGGCCGACGGCGGCGTGGGCCACGTCGTGTTTGGACTTGGGAGCAGCTGCTTGTTTGTTTGTACGTGCGCGCGCGTACGCTTTGTCGCTTGTGAGTTCTCGCAGTTCACGGGTGTGGTTTTTTTGAGATAGAATAGCCGAGGTAGATTCGTTGCTTGTAAATTCCGGGAAGTATTCACCCCGTTCAGGACACGCATGTTCTGATATACTAGCTAAATGTCCGTGGATACACTAACATCAAACATAAATTAAAATATGAAAATATAGATACGTCGCAAAAGTATCATCCAATAAATACGTAATTTCTTTATTTACTTTTATTAGTAAAACAGAACTTTGGTCTCATATCCATATGAGGTGATGAGTGGGGAGGGTGAAGGACGATGGCGTATGACAAAAATGGATAAATTATATTATGAACCAATGTGACCAATACCTTTTAGCTTATCATGCCCTTTCATCAGTAAACATCTGTTTAGGAGAGATGTCTACTGAATAGACAACACAACTGATCATCATATATAAATATCTACATCTATCAATGAAAAAAACAACTATTGAATATTTTATCCATTATCACTGTTCCATTACAATCTTAGTTGTAATATGTTATCAGGCATATTCTCTCTTCATTCGAGCAACAAGTACCAAGAAAGGGAAGCCAATCGACCACACAACAGCGAGACTCAACCACACTCACTCTCTACATCGCTCTACATGATAGGTCAGAACAGGAGATTAGAAGAACATGACGTACATCCTCTGAATCCTCGCCACCTTCTTCTTGATCAACGGAGACTTCTCCACCTGCATCAGTCACATGCAAGGGACAAGACTGTAGGTACACAACGACAATCCCAGCGACGAACAAGCAAGAATAAAGGGCGACATCACCCCTTCACGTGCCCATGGCTTCTGTCTGATCCATGGCTTCGCGCTGTTCATGTACTCACCGATCGTGAGCACCACCACCCCTTGCCACCGATGGTCAACATCCATGTCGACGTTGTCGAGGAGCCGCCATCACCTACGCCTGCGTCGCCTCCACCAATCCGCATCGAACCGAGCCGCCCAGGGTGCATCGCCATTTCGGTGGTGTGCCTCCACTCTAGCATCATGGTGGCACCCATCACGACGGCTCCCGACCCAGACACACCGACGACTCAGGGGGAACCATGGCTACCCGTCGTGGGTTTCCCTCGTACTTGGATGCTGCGGCCACATACTCCATCGACGTCGTCACTGTCTTCGATGGCTACTTCCCTTCGCGCAGTGCAGGCCCCGGCGATACCTACTCCATCAGTGAAGGGACCTCAACGGCCCCCATGGCAGCTGCATCATCTACGCCGGACTCCATCCCGGCCTGCCATCTCCTCCGTCGCTTCACAACCGCAGCGACGAATAGGTGTCACGGCCTTCGCTCGGGATCCTAGTCTCCGGTGACCGTGTTCTTCAGAAGTGGGGCCCCCAATGGAGGTTACTTTGGCTACCTCTCCTCGTCATCGGAGGAGGAGTATACCCCTCGTTGAAGACGGTGGTGCGAAAGCAAGGTGGCGTGGTGGATCAACGATGATGGCGACACGGCAATGTAATGGTGCAGCGGTGTGCGGGGTGTGACAACCGGGGTAGGGAAACCATAACTAGTACCGTCGCCTTGCCCCGCTTATATGCGGCCGCTCGTGTGCACCTAACCTGGGCCGATCGAAAGGCCGCCAAGGCCCAGGCCCAGGTTACGGCATCATGTCCACCCGTGCTCTCTCGCGCCTACCTTCATGGGCCCAAAGACTGCTTGGGCTCCGGCCCAAGTTGGCTCGACCTACTTCAGCCAGTGTGCTCACCTGCATGGGCCTATGGGCCTAAAGTATGACTGGGCATAGCCTAGGTTGACTTGGCCCACAAGCCAGTAAATTGTGTCCTAAGGCCATTTTACACATGAGATCTTGAGTTTCTGTAAAATTGCTAAATGGTCCAACAAACAGTAGTATGTATTAAGTACTTATCATGTTTAGGCACCTAAAATTTACTGTAATTACATCTAGTATCGTTTACTGTTATAATTTAACATTCTAGATCATATTTTCTGGAATATTATACAATGTTCAATGTGTTTGCCTCATGCAATCCCTATAATATGTAATTATGTTAACTACCATGTTAAGTTTGCAATTGAGATTATTTTCTTACAAAATTATATATTAGTTCACCTTAATTAAGTCTAAAGAGCTCTTATGCCATAAGTGCTTAATTCAAGCATAACTAAAATGCAAAATCAAATTAAGTGATTACCTCACTTTAATATTTGTGAAAGACAAGGTAATGGAACTATAAAATCTACTGCATATTTGTAGATTATCCATCATTACCGTGAGGTCTACATTTTGCCATCTTGACTTAATAACTATCTTGAATATATTCTTCCAAATATTCTACTTAGCATAACATAAGGTAATAGGATCATAGACATCTATACAATATTTGGTGATTATCTTCAACGTGAGCTATATAATTTGAGGTCTACACTATGTAATTTAAGTCTCAACTTGACTTTATAAAATTTTGTATCATTATTACAACATTACTATGATGATTTTTAATTTACTTACAGTAAATTAATCAAATCTATGGTCTAATTCCATGAATGTCAAGATGATCGGTCAAGAGTTCGATGAACTCACGCTCGATGGTCACAACTACCCAACAT
This sequence comes from Phragmites australis, assembly GCF_958298935.1. NCBI lineage: Eukaryota > Viridiplantae > Streptophyta > Magnoliopsida > Poales > Poaceae > Phragmites > Phragmites australis. The sequence goes on along the minus strand of NC_084936.1, from coordinate 23,091,535 downwards.
GGGCTATGGACGTCAAGCTCAGCCTTGCGTCCTGTGGAATTGTAGTGGCACTCCAACCTCCCCAGGAGATCCACCGCAACCAGATCAAGTTAAATATGGAGTATTATACATAATAAGGCACCATATTCATCCAGATATCATCTGAGTATCTGATGGAAGAAAATCCGATTACTCTTTGGTTAGCTCTCGAAATAAGATATGAATAGCAGAATGCAGTCATTTTGCCTGATGCAAGTTACGAATGGACACATCTCCGATTCCAGGATTTCAAATCCGTCGGAGATTACAGTCATATTGTTCATTAAATATGTTCCAAGTTGCATTTTTGTGAAAAAGAACATACATATGTGGAGAAGATAGAGAAAACTTTATCTACTATGCTTCCCGCTGATAGGATCTTACAGCAACACTACCATGCAAGAGAATACCAAGTTTATGCTGATTTAATACATGTATTACTTCAGGCCGAAAAGCATGATGAACTCCTTCTAAGGAATCATCATCAATGTCCAATATGCGTTGCTCCTTTACCTGAAATACAAAGTAATATCCAGAATAATAACAACTTTGAAGGCTCTTTTAGACGCCAACCAACAAACTTTAAAGTTAACGCAGACACAACAGGAAGTAGAAGCCACGTGCCCTAGAGCATGGGAAAGATATTTCTAAAACCAAACTTGACAAACCTAATGTTTGTCGCAAGTGTGGATTTTACAAGCACTCCGCTAAGAAATACCGCACTCTGAGATATTTAGTTGATATGTATTTATAATCTGTGGGACATAACCAACCTGCTCAAGGGCAAAGATTTGAAGCACACTTCAATCTTCAAACTGACACCACCAAGGAGGATAGTTGTTGACAACAAGTTTCACAAGAACCAAGTAACAACCAAACTCTTCAATAGCCAGAAGATCCCATGAACACAAAAAATATGATTGTCAAATTTGTTTCGCACGACATGTTTGGAGACCTTATCTAGTCTCTCAATTCCTTATATATATATATATATATATATCATATTATCAATGTCTATTAGTTGTTATAATAAATATATTGTCATCATTATATATATTGCACTATGATACTACATAAAGTATGTATGTATTCTATATATCTGATAAATAATTTCATACTAAATCTTCATTTCTATATATTGATTTCTACGAGAGTCAATCCGATGGAGGAGGAAATGAGTCTAGTGGACAGGTGCACCACAAATTCTATACTTAGGGAAATAAAGTATTTCTAAACTCTTACTAAGAGACAAGAAAATATTTTGATAATCACTAGACACGATGCAGTGATTGTTGGCTCCAGTCGTGCCATAATTACTCTTCCTATGTGTACACAAGTCATAATCGATGATGCTCTATTGTATCCCGATTTAACTCATATCTTACTAAGTTATAGAGATATCCGTCAGAATGGTTTACATATTAAAACCCATGGTGACAACAAAAGAGAATTTATCCTCTTTATCAAAATAACGGATATGGCAAGCTTCTCTAAATACCATATGGATTATACTATACATACATCAAACCCGTACCATATATTGTGTACAAAATAATTTTTCTATCTTGATCAAATCAAGACTTGGCATGATTGCCTTAGTCATCCTATCTTAGAGATGATGATAAAAATTATAAATAATTCTATGGTCATAGCATTAATTTCCAAAATCTTTAGATTTGAATGCACCACATGTGTAATAGAGAATTTAATTTTAAGGCCCTCTTAGCTTGATATTCATTTCTTGAACACATTCAAGAACATACATATGGCTCTATTCAACAAATTTATGTACCATCTAGGTACTCTATAATGCTGATTGATGCATCTTCAAAATAGTTACACATGTGTTCTTTATACATAAGGTACCGCACTTATGCGAATTTCATTGCCTCAATTATCAAAATTCAAGCAAATACTACTAGATGCATGATCAAATCCATTTACATGGAATAGTTGAGTTTTGGGCACTATAGTATTAAGTATCTTATGTCCATACTCATAATGATATAGCTGAATCTCTCATCAAGTGTGTGGTGCACGCCACTCGGGCCGGTAGTAGGAGGGCAGGCCTACTCTTGCCGTCATGTAGGCCGAGGCGAGGCCGTTGGGCCCGCTGATCAACCTGCAACCGCCGGTGGGCAGGCCTTGGTGCCGTTGGGCAGTGGCCCGGTAGGATCTGGGCGTCGTCGTCCTCTTGAGACGGTGCATGAGACGGATCTGGCCGACTGTAGGTCAACCACGCCATCATGGCGTCAGCCGAAGGAGATCCGCCATCTCAACCGTCGCAGGCACCGTTGATGCCGCGGCGTGTGTCCATGCAGACACCATTGGATATGCGATTGTGGAGACGACAATCGAGAGGAAAACGATGATGCAGATGGAGTCTGCAGTCTTGTCCCTTGCGTGCCTGATGCAGGTCAATCAAGAAGGTGGCGTTAATGCGGAGGATGTACGTCGTGTTCTTCTGATCTCCTGTTTTGGCCTTGTGCTTTCATCTTCTATGGTGTGACCGATTAGCGATGAAGTGAGAAGTGAGCGAAAGTGACTGGTAACGTATTACAATTAAAATTGTAATCTAAAGTAGAGGGATGCCTATTGCTCAAAGTGTATAAGGACTGCAGGGTGTTGATTACTTTAGTTCGTAACAGTCATGACAGGGTCATGCTGGCTTCACCATTAATCCAAGATGCATAACTGACAACCAATGAGCAAAGCTGAGCTGTGTAGCAGAACTCGATCTGAATGTTCTCATGGAATTGCAACAACTCAGCCCCCTAGGATAATCCCTGTAGGAATTGCGAAGGAGAATATCATGGATGTATCTTGACCGATCAGTTTCCCTGAATTGCGTAATCAACAGTTGAGCAAAAATGTTGTTTGGTATTTTGGGATTTTGTCAAGGAATCTTCTTCTTAGTTGCTTCTGTTACGATTAAACTTATAGAAGTCTTGCTTCTTCGTAATTGATGGGCTATTACGACCCCTTTTTTAGGATAATTAGAAGAATTTCATCTCAAATTCCTATCTCGGACGCATTGCTATTTGAATGGATACAGATTTACAGAAAAAAGTCTCTTCCACAATGAATTGGTTTTTTTAGCTCAATTGGCACTGAGGTGGATATAGATCAGTTTAGTTTCTAAAAACCTCTTCAGACGACATACTAGATCAAGAATGCATCACTTGCCTTAACTGTACAAGTACACATACCGAAATATGCATATACTTACTAATAACTCTATTTCAGCAAAAATTCAAAAATAGATAACATATGATATTGTATTTGACAAAATAGATAATATATTGGTATATTTACAAATTTAGCATGTTCGGCATCTCATTTATCAAAAACCTGATTTTGGCATCTTATTTACCGAAAAATAGTGAGCCTAGCAGTTTTCGGCACATGAGTGCTGTATATGGCACCTCAGATACCAAAAACGCACTGTATTCGGTGGTGGCATGAGCCAGTAGGAAGGAAGCTAGCAAGCCAATTAGTACGTATGTGTTTATATTTTTATTTAATTCTTGATTTTTTTAAGAGTATAAAAATAGTTAAAAAAATTCTAAACATTTTTATGAGCAAACTAGAGTTTACTAGCAACCAGTTTTACTTAGTTTGATCTAAAAAGCCTGATCCAGTATTTAATTAAAATTCTCTAAATAAACCTTCTTTTATCGATTCTAGCAATTTTTCATGCCTCAAATAAATTCCCAAAAATCTAAAAAAGTTACTAATATTCTTCTCATGTGATGTAGTAATTTATAAAAATGTTTCTAACCATGGGTTATTTGGTGAAAAAGTAAGTTTCTTTGTAATGATTCATTTATATGTATTTTTATCATTTAATGTGATATTCCCTTTTTAATTCAATTTAAATAAAAATAAATTATTCAATGCACTTTTCCAACTAAACACACCTTTATGTACCTTCTTAACCTTATGTATTTTTGTCTGAAGAGTTTGGAACTATGCCAGCCTAAAATCTATAAATATAATGCATGCTTGTCTCCTTGATCATTATGGATTATTGCTATTTTGTAGGCAAATGCTTAAATATTATGCTTAAACTAAATCATAAATACATGACTGGTTGACAACTACTACTGATGGTAAAATCAGACACTTAAGAAGCATAGAACCCAGGAATTACGAATATATTTATATTCATCTTTTCAAAAACAGGTGGTGATACGAGATGTTTTAATATTTATCAATTAAATATGGTGAATGATATATTCAAAATTTAAACAACTAGATAACTAGCATGCAGATGTGGATGTCATCTCTCAAAGTAGGAATAGAGAACAAGAAAGAAATGAAGCACATGGAACAATAAAAAGAGGATTAATATTAATCTGAGAGGTTCAAGAACTATGTTATCGTCGGCATGGAATGATAAAGAAACACAACTAATTAATTAAACATCACCATAACTGAGTTTCTTGTCATGCATCTATTAAGCCTCCCATTATGTACTTGTTTTGTGTATACAATGACGATGTTGAGTTAGTTATGATGATTTTTTTTTAACTTAACTCTTGATTGTAGGTTTTTTGCATGTTTGAATTTCTTTTTATTCAAATTGAATTAAAAAGAGAATATAACATGAAATGATAAAAATAGAGCATTATAAAGAAACTTACTTTTTCACCAAATAATCTAGAGTTGAAAATATTTTTATAAATTAGTACATCACATGAGAAGAATATTAGTGAATGTTTTTAGATTTTTGGGAATTTTTTGAGATTAAAAATTGCTAGAATTGATAAAAATAGGCTTATTTAGAGAATTTTAATTAAATATTGGTTTAGACTTTTTAGATTAAACCAATTAAAACGGGTTATTAGTGAACTCTAATTTACTCATAAAAATCTATAGAATTTTTTTGGCTACTTTTATGAGTCCATACAAAATCGAGAATTAAATAAAAAAAATAAAATACATCCGTACTAATTGCTTGCTAGCTTCCTTCACTGTCTGCCACCGCGGCCCGTGCGTATTCGGCCCTGTGCACACGTATTTGGCATCTAATACAATCCGTTTTTGGCATCTTAGGTGTAAAAACTGTCAAGGACCTTTTTCGGTGAAAGAGTGCTAAAATCAGGTATTCGGTAAACGATGTATCGAATATATATGCTAAATTTATAAATACATCAATATATTATCTATGTTGACAAATACAATACTATATGTTGTCTATTTTTGGATTTTTACCCTCCATTTCGCAATGTTTATCTGGTGTACATACCTAGGTGGGACAAAAAAAAGTATTTTTTTTACCGAATTTGATTATTCTTGTTCTTAGATAGATGTAGTATTGATCTATTTAATAAGTACAAGTTTGATACAATTCTACTAGATATTACTCATGTATTGTGCCGCCTAGTATGCGGACCAGACAAACATTGCAAAAGCAATAGCCTTTCAGACTTTCTGTTTAGCTGACATGGTTGAGAAAACCATACAGATCAGACCTAAATAATTTCTCGTTTCAGTATCAAACACGACAATCACACTTCCATATTGTAGTTTCAAAGCAATTCACATGATTTCAAGCACTTCCAAGCTTAGCTTAAATTAAAGAAAGTCATAGATTATACCTTTTGCACATTACTGGCTAATTAAGACCAGACACATATAGAAGAACCTTGCAAAATTCTCAAGAGGAGATTGGCAGACTGGCGAGCTCATGGTCAGAGAAGATACCAAACACAATATTCGTGATTCACGTGAACCCCAGAGAAACTATACTAACTAGCAGCATCCGTACCCATTTCATGCCCCAGAACCCGTCATGTATCTGCTCCCATCACTTACCGCATCCATAGCAGAATTCAAAGCCAAACCTGCAATTGAATCAAATGTGTACTATGAAACAACAACTGTTATCGATGTTACAATAATAATAATAATTGATTTCACTAATTCTCTGTACTGTAAAGTGTAAACTTACTACTTACACAACATAAACACCAGAGTCAACCAAAGATTTTAGGCCTTCTCATTATTATTTTCCCTCGTGTGGTAACTGGTAAGTGCTTGTTAGGGCTTAGGGGTGCAATGGCACTGTGTGGCGTGCTGACCATGACGTACGGAACATGAAGATGGGGAATTGTAGACCAGTTACTTTTGCATGATTGAGATAAATGTTATTTTGCACTTTTCTTGATTCCTAATTTCTCTATGAGAGAATGCAAAAGACTAACATCAGAAAGGTTTATAGCACTATAGCAGCATGAAGCGATATAAGCACGGGAGCATAATTCATAAGCAATGTTTTCTGCTCAAAAGAACAAGCAGTGAGTTCATGTTCAGTTGGACAATAAAGTAACAAAAATAATGACTCACAAACCAATGCTACACCAAGTACCATCAGCTGTTCAAATAAGTATCCAATAAGCAGAGCTAACAACTGAACTGCAGGCAAATTAATCAGTGGAGCATTACCACTTGCTAAGTCTCAAAATGCAGCAATTGCAATAAGAATGAAATGGGGATCTGAATGACAAGAAAATGCTTGCGGCAAAACTACAAAACAATGAACCTTTATTACTCTTCAATAGATCTAAACAAGATTGAATAGTTTCTATGTACGTCAATTGACTTAAATCAAGGCTACACACCAAGTTATTTGTCAACTACACAAGTAGGAATTTTATGTACCAAAGAAAAACTCACAGGAATCTGAAGAACAAATTGAAAGCTAATGCAACAGTCCAATAAACGCCGAAAACAGGCCTACACCAACAAGGCAATAGCTAGTGATATCCAGCAGTATAGCGCTCTAAGACAAGAACTATGTATTTCCTGAAAAAAGGATATGAGTTATGTGGTAGTGACAGAGCACTATGAATATGAAGCCACATCACTATTTCAGTGTTTCCAGGTCTAAAATTCAGAAACAAAGAAATTATCTCTAAATTTACGTCTTACAAGGCTCAAGCCAAATTTCACCAAAAGAAACATTTCTATGTAGTAGCATGTTTACCAAATAATTTCCCATGTCAGTATCAAACGAAGTACAGCTAATTCAACTTCCACACAATACTTGCGTCGAGGCAATTGGACCACACAAGCAACGGTGTAGCGCATCACAAAATTTTAAGGGCATCATACTTAGCTTAAATCAAAGCAGACCATAGGTTATACAATCACCAGGCATTACTTGTTAACTAAGATCAAGCCAGAAGAACCTCGCAAAAATCTCTAGATCAGAGAGGAGACAAAAGAACACAATTGATGGTCCACACGAGAAACCGGAGAAAGTATACTAATTAGCATCATCCGTACCTACTTCATGCCCCAGGACAGCCGTCATGTATTAGCTCCCATCGCTTACCGCATCCATAGCAGAACTCAAATCCACACCTGCAATCGAATCGAACGGCGGAAATGTGATATGAAATGCCAATCGTTAATCTAGATTACGACGGCAACAATTGATTTGGTTAGATTTCCGCATTCTAAACATAGGGCTTACGCAGCACAATCTCAAATTTCTCTAAAAGAAGCATTTTTTACCTGCAGGTAATGTGCAGACAGCCACTGGACAGCTCGACGTAGAACCTGCAGCCCGGGCAGCGCTTCCACTTTCCCTCCCGGGCGGCCTCCAGCAGCAACAGATCCTCCCGGTTTCGCTCCCCCTCGCCGAGCCGTTCGAACTCGGCGCAGGTCACGCCGGCGTGCCACGGCACCCCGCACCGCGCGCAGAACAGCCGCCTGCACACCTGGCACTCCGACTGCGTAACGCAACACTCAGCGTCCTCGCCGTCGTCCGCCACCATCATCTCGGAGCAGTCCGGGAACGGGCAGTAGGTGCGCCGTGCGCCGAGGAACAAGGACTCGCAGAGCGCGGCGCACCACCGCTCGAACACGTCGGAGGGGAGCGCGGCGCGGCAGAGCTCCGGGTCGAGCGCCTCGGCGCAGGACGCATCGGGGCACCGCACGACGGCGCCGCCGCCGCCACTGCCACCGGCGGACTCGACCTTGGCGCGGACGTGGCCCGCCAGGCACGCACGGCAGAAGGCGTGCGCGCAGGCGGCGCCACCGCGGTGGGCCTTGGAGGGCGCCATGGGCTCCATGCAGATGCTGCAGGGGTGCTGCTGCTGCCCCGGTTCGGCCGCCGCCATTGGCCTGGGCTCCGGAGGGGCGAGGTGGCAAGTCGAGCTGGTGCGTTCAACAGATGGGAGCCTCTCTGTGTTTCTTGGACTGTTTGACTCCCCGTCTTTTCTTGCTGGGGAAACGATGAGCAGGAAAAGAATCTCTGCGCCTTCTTATGCTTCACATGGGACCCTATCTTCGTCTTTTGGGTTCAGTTGGGAATGTAAAGGGGCTTTGGTTTATCCCAAGACTTCGATGGGAAGGAACGAGAAATAAGGCTAATTAATCCCAATTAATCCCGGATATCCTTTTCTTTGTAAACTGAGGGCTTGTTTGGATAAAGGAACCATTTCAAAGAAGTTTTAGAGAAAAGAGGTGTTTGGAATGGAGGTTTGCATCATTTCTTTCCTCTGGAAAGTTTATCATTCCTATGGTTTTAGAGGAAAGGGAAAAATGAGGTGAGAGCTCATGGGAAATTTTCCTTCGCAAGTTCCAATATAGTCAGCCTCTCTCTATTTCTCTCTCACACCCAAACATTGATATTTTTTTTTAAGTCTTCCCAACAATTCATAAAAATGCTGATTTCTTATGTTTTTATTGTGTCTTTTAATCCTTATATTTTTTTCTCTTTCATTTAATTCATATTATGACAACCCGACATTCCACTTTCGAGGTAGAACGCGTCATTTCACTTCCGAGGTAGAACACTAATCTACTGTCCATAACTTGTAAGCGAACTTACCAAGCATGAACACATCATAGTAGTATAGCAGAAGATAATGTAAGTGGATCTATATATGACAAACTATTACTTTAGGTAGCTTCAAGAAATACTATTAAGGGGCTTTGGAATGGATGATTCACATAGGATTTTTAGAGGATTCAGCTTCCTTAGGATTGTTTCCTATAGGCCTCTTTGGTTCGCATGAAAACAAAAAGAAATATTCCTTAGTATTGCATTCATATGCTCAATTTCACAGGAAAATAAGCAAGAGGTCAGACCTTAGGAAACTTTCCTAGTGCGAAAACAAAGCGCTCTCACATGTCGCTGGCTCCTGTTCGTGCCATTTTTCTTGTTTGGCGCTAAACGGTGTCGCTTCGAGCTCTTTCTGGAGAAGACAAAGGATCGATACTCATCAAGAGTATCGAGTCCTCCGTAAAAAAAAAAAGACACGAGAGCAGGGAGAACTCCCTCTCTAGCCACGCATGGCCTCCCTCCCCATCGATGGCAAGTGCTACATGCAGGTACATCTATGACCTTCCCCAATCCCCATATGCTAGGTTGTTTCTTTGTTCCCCATCTTCCAAGTCCCATATTAGAATACATCGATACCCTTTTTTTTTTTTTAATTTGGGAGCGCATCCTAGAGGCGACGTTGTGGGCGCCCAGGTCACCAGCGATCGGGACATAGTCGCTTACGGCACCATGGTACAGGAGACGGTGGGTCGCCCCGTCGGTAGACGCAAAGGACGATGAGAGTGTAGCCGTTTGCGTGATTTGCTTGGTGGGGCTAGAAGCGAGAGGGTGTCAGATGGTCGCAAAGTTGTGCAACTGCTCGCACGCATTCCATGCTGCATGCATCGATGCCTATAGCTTTCCCTGCCCCTCCCCCCCTCGCCGAGTGGTGCTTGTTTGGGGGGGGGGGTGTGCCACCTGAAATCGCGTGGGTCGGCAACAGCGAGGCGTCCACCTGCCCGCTGTGCCGCACGTCGATGTCGCCCACGGCATGGGACAGATAGAGTTGGTGACTGAAACAATACAAGCTCATAGGGACTAATTTGGTTTGGCAATATGTAGAAGATGATTTTATCAAAATTTAACCAATGTTAATCCACTTTTGTAACCCTTGATTTCACTTTGTCGACTCACCTTTATCCATCTCAGAATAGTTTTCTTGACAACTATCTAGATATGACTATAGTTTTGTACAACAATTTTCCTAGTTTATTTTCACTATATTTTTAGCAAGAGTTAGATGTACCTAGTTCCTCTCTGATGTAGAGTGCATTGTCTTGTTAGGGAAGTGATGCCGTGTAGAGGTTCCGCTCAGATGAATATAGTTGATCAATGTAGTTTGTCTAATCCATGAGACCATCACCCTCAATCAAAAGGGCATGATTCTACTGATGAGCACCATGGGACTATAGAGCCTAGTCAAGAAATAGGTAATGCTTCTAATTTAGATCTTCCAATTGTAGTTAAACCTATGCATCACAATCAATCCTTTAGTTGCATATTGCATATGAAACTGAAATTCTATAATATTTAGTAATTGCAGTATATTTAGGAACCACAAAGAGAGCTAGCTGGAGTCATGACATAAAGTTGTTCCTTATTAGGCTTCTAAAAGATCATGATGTCCCGGGTTTTCGAACATAGAATGCTTGAAGCAAGAAGGTATGGACAAAAATATTGGCTATCTCCTGAATACAAAATTTGGTACATTATTCGCTCTTAACCAAGTAAAACAGAAGGAGCAAGATTTGAAGAAAGATTATCATAGTGTTAAAGATTTGTTGGCTGAAAGTGGTTTTGGATGGGACAATGAGAGAATGATGGTGGATGCACCAGCTAGTTTTTGGGCCACTTTTGTTGCTCGCAAGAACAACAAGGATGCCCTCAATTGGTAAGATAAGTCGTTTCCACATTTTGATGATTTAGCTCCACTCTATGATGGTGAGCGTTACATAGTCTTTTATCAGTACCCTTGTCTTTGTTGGTAAAATCCATTAATCAAAATTTTTCTTAAACATAATTGGGCAGGTCGTTATGCTGAAGTGAGAACTCGCCATGGTATGGATCATTATGCAAGCAAGCCAAAGAATGCATCAGTTTCATCAACACAACCAACACATGTAGATGACACACACCAGTCACCATCTCCTACTTTGAATGCTCTAGGTGAATCAAGTTTGTAGTTTCCTTTTGATGAAGAAGTTGAGGAGGGCAATTTGGATTTTTTTCCCCCAGCATTCATCTACTCTTGTGCATCGCATGCAAGTCCCACCTTTAGAGGTTCCTGAACCTCGATGTGGAAGAAATAAAAAAACAAATATGCTAGCCCTGATGATGGATTTCAGGAGAGATACTTAAAACTGAAGAACAAAGAAATAGATCAATTTCCTGCTATTGAGGAGAAGAAATTGAAGGATCCTTATAGCATCAGTAAGTGCATCACAGTGATTGAAGGGTAACTTGGTCTATAAATGGGAGATATATTGATGACGGCTAATATCTTCAAAAGTAAGGAGAACATGAAGTCTTGTCACTTTCTAGTGATGCATTGTAATCATCTTGGATTACAAGGGAGATTGGGCATCAAATTAGGGATTTTTTTAATGATGCATTGGGCTGCTTTTGTTTGGCTGGTGCTTTTGTTTAGTTGTCACTTTTGTTTGGTTGGCGCTTTTGTTTGGCTGGCGCTTTTTTTTTTGGCCGATGCTTTTGTTAGGTGGTAATCTATGTTGCTTTTGGTAGCTTCAACTTATTATAAGGGGTAAAAACAACATGGAAGTATTTACTTGATCAAATAGTCACAAATTAGAAGTATAAGAGTAGTAATTGACCTTGAATGTCATATGAGTACAATACATTATATATATACATATTAAGTCCTTCATGCTACATATTAATTCCACATCCGTTGTGCTATGCCATCTCGCTTTTGATTTCTAGCTTCTCTAGAGTTGTTAAATATTTGTATATCACCATTGTAGTTGTGGTCTCCATTTGGCACATCAACAATATTCTCTGGATCAATCTCCACATTAGAATTACTTGGCCACAACATATTTCTATTATGTAGCCGTATGAAGTTGTGTAGAACACAACAAGCAACATATATATCAACTTGTTTATTAAATGGATAGTGTGAGCCAGTCTTCAATATAGGAAATTTCATTTTTAATATTCTAATTGCCCTCTCAATAAGGTTTCTGAGTTGTGCATGCTGAAGATTGAATAGCTCCTTGCAATCCCATGTCTTTTGATGTGCTCTTCCTTGTTCTTGTAAGTGATATCTTGTCCTACGATATGGTGCAAGAAACTATGTTGTATTAGAATAACCAGCATCAACAAGAAAATTTTTTCCAGGAGGTACTTCAAAACCATGATTAAGTGCATCTTGTAGAACTCTTGTATCTAAAGCTAATCACTCCCAACCAGCATATAGATGTACAAATTTAAGATCAAAGTCACAAGCTAGCATAACATTATGAGATATTGTTTGCTTTCTATTTCAATATGGTTCTTATTGGTCTAATGGAAGTATTATTGGTATGTGGGTCCCATCAATAGAGCCGATGCAATCCTACAGGAAACAAAGATATAATCTTGATATAATATTGCTTGCAAAGTGATGAGTTTGACTTTCTAAAATTAAAAGAATATAATTGGAATATGTATGTGTGCATACCTCAAAGAAGAGGTAAAACTTTGGTCTTCTTAAGATCTGATGTGGGTGTAGGGAGGATGGGTGTATGTATATGCGTGCAAGTTGTGTAATTGCATTAAGCACAACAGCAAAGTACCGACTTATTGTTTCTCCACTGTGTTGAAACTCATACTACAGGGTCTTGTTACTTGCATTTTTTTGCTAGTGCATACAAGAATATAGCGACTTGCTCTTTTACTGAGACAGATCTTGAATTAGCAAGTAGTTGTTTCTCACACAACTTATCAATCAAATCCTGAAAAACACTAACTTCTACGCAAAATTTTCTCTTGCTTAGGCTCTCATGTCCCGTTAAGATTTCATTAACACGATCAACCCCTGAAAGTTTTGATGTGTGTATCGGTTTCTTACTAGATAATGACTGTGATGAACCTCCTTCTATGGTAGGAAGAACAAAAAACATGAACTCATCTTCATTTTGTGATCATCTTTGATAGTTTGGATCCATGACAATGATAACAAAAAACCAATGATGGATACTCAAATGTGATGATGGTTTGTTCTATCAATATCTACGATTTGATATGAGAGAGGAAACAAGGAAATAAATTTCTAATCCTCACATAAAAAGAATTCAATTGTGACTTGCTAAATAAAGTGGCATGTTACATCTCTTAGTATGATTGGTGATGGCGCAAACAAGTGCAAGCGGATGAGAGTCGGAGATGAGGTGCTTGTGTTGGAGTCTCTCCTTGCAAATAACAAGGTCGCTACACAAGAGCTCATACGAAAAAACGAGTGCAAGCAAGTGAGAGTAAGAGATGAGGTGCTTGTGTTGGAGTCTCTCCTTGCAAATATAAGGCAGTGCAATGACTAGCTGTGCAACAGCTAGCTAGTTGTTCAAATTCAAAATGAGAGGCAATAAATAAATGGTGTGTAGATTCCTTTGTTTTCCTATAGTGTTACTAAAGGGCTTCCCTTCTGTATTCCTGCATTTTCGATTCTTGTAGGATTGAAGAAGTTTGACACCTCAATTCCTATGTTTTTTCTATTGCTATGTTTTTCCTATCCTGTGTTTCAAAAGTGGGCATAAGTTGGACACCAAAGTAAAAAAGAACATCTAAGTTCAACGCCCTCAAGGCGGATCAAGTTACCCACCCAGTGACGAGGATATATAATTATTTATTATATATTATATAAATGGTTCGAAACTAAGTGATACACATCATCTTGCATGTAAAATTAGTTTTACGTCCAAACTATAGCTTAAAGGTTTATCATTGTTTACTACCTTTATGCATCTACTCAACCTATTGAATTAGTGTTATGACTTGTTGAGTACTTTTTATACTCAATCTTGTTGCTTTCAGATTAGGAGATGGAGGTTAATTTTGATCTAGATGAAGTTAAAGAGAAAAAGACTAAGATCGTGTCCGTACTTAAGTTGCCAATGGCATTAGGATGTTTCACTTTTTTTTTTGCTACAGGCACTTCTACCTGGCTGGTCAGTCATGGATTTTAGTCTAAAAGACCATTGTTTGTTCTTTTTAGATAATTATTTTGTTTGAAATATGTATTTGATACTTTATCCGTCTCAAAATAGATGACGTTTCAGCCTCTTCAACAATATTCAGAATACATGATGTTTTATGATTTCGAGATAACTTCAGCACAGATTTTTCAATCTTACCCCTCTGTTAAATCCCTCCTTGCCAATACAAATCTAATTTCCCAAACACTTCATCTAAATCTAATTAATCAACGTGACTCTCCCATCACTAGTTATTTTATACTGGCCCTTGTACTCCCAGCCATGTCCACTCCGATGCTAGTGCGATCTCACCATGGAGAAAGATCGCTCCACCACTCCCAATCTTTCCAACAACTCTAATGTGAAGGAAGAGAAGCCTGTCATTTTGAAGGACAAAGATGATGTCAAAAGATGCATGTTCCAGAGTAGAAGCATCACTTTCTCAACAATTTTTTTATTTTGGCATGCATGCAATGGGTCTTCTTCTTCAGGAAGCAAATAAAAGTCTTTGTCTTTTTAGCCACGTAGAATAATTTTTCATCTATACGCAGAATATTGTACATATCGATAATAATTGGGGTAAAGTGCTCTGGTCTACCATAGATATGCAAAATTGCAACCGATCTCACTTGTTCTCTTCCCTTAGATGTGGCCTCAACGCATTAGAGTGGCGAAGAAGGCATCCTTGCTTGAGAACCTGAACAATGTACTTCTATGGACTAGCAACTCCTCAAACAATGACCGTAAATTTATTCTTTTACTTAAAGGAATGTTAGCAACTTGAGATAGATCAACTTGAACTCTCGTGCGACCATAATTTTTTGTTTTTCTATGGGACACATGTACATCTATGCCATCCGCATTCTTTGCGATCTGCCAAATCCTTTGTACTGTTCTCAGAGGCACCGAAAATAAAGAATCAACTTCATTAGTTGTGTTTTGCCGTAATTTTCCATTGGAACTTCTTTCAAGCAAAGCAAGGAATATTGCTCTTTTATGGTCATTGGACACGAATTGCTTGGTGTTTTGTTGTTCTAAACAATGACAGAAAAAAAACCCGACAAGGTTACATATGTCAAAATGGCTAATGTAAAAAAAATGATGAACACAACATCTAGCTCTTGCTTTACGTACCTGAAGGGGAACCTTGGTTAGCTTCATGCCAAGTATCATCATCATCCTCAAAAAACATTGGATTGTTATCTTCAAGCTCATAATCTATCTTGAAAGTGCAAAATAAACTAAGAATATGCAACTGTACAAATAGTATCGAATTTAAACATCTAATACTCCTTCAATTGACTATTGGTCACACGAACCTGTACTGTACTAGGAGCAACAACTTCTTCAACTAGCTCCAGGTCCAAGTTAGGCATGGGCTCCTGGACAACCTTGACTGGCTCCAGGTTCAAAGTCAGGCAACAGGATATGGCCTGCAACTGAGTTGTTGTTTTCATGTTGATCAGACGCAAAGTTTAAATCAAGTGAAAATCTCTCTACAAGCCATGTGTGGATATGCTTGTTTATAGTGCGAATATGTTTGTTTATGTAGTCACAACTCATACACCATAAAACTAACTTTTGGCTCCAAAAATGAATTTTTCTTTCACTTTGAAAGTTTCTCTCTTGCCTCCAAAATTACCTTGCTCTAGCACCAGTTATTTTTCTTTCAATTTTGGCTCTAAAATTTCACTCTGAAAATTTTCTTGTTGCCTCCAGTTACTTTTATTTGTAACTTACAGTCATACTATATCATTATTACTCATATGCTAATTGTATAATTAATGGTCTTAAAAGAATGTAAGATAGTCATTCTATCCTTCATCTTAATACTTATGAATAATTTAAAATGTCATCAATTTTGAGATAGAAAGAGTATTGTTTTGTTGAATTCTGTGACAGTTAGATTTGATTTGAGGACTGATGGTGAAGGGGGAATCCGAGATCAGGAGCAGACACATCGCCTCCTCTTCTGTCGGCACCACCGCAACTCTGGCATCGCCCTGGCTAGTGCCGCCTCGAGGCTCCGCCTCCCCTGTTCCTACTCCCCTGGTTCAGTCTTCTTTTGCAGGGAAAAAAAGATGAGAGAAAAGGGACCCCTTCTTTTGCAGGTGTCAGATGCGGGTCAATTAGTTGGTTTCTTTGGATTCGGTTGGGATTTGAAAGGACGTCCCATTTTCTGTGCAAGGCGTGTGAAGCTTCCATAGTTCCATGGGAAGGAACGAACTTTTTAGCTGTCGGTTCCCGGAGGCTCCTTTTTCTTTGTGAAAGTCGAAGGGGAGCAAATATTATCGTCTGTTTGACTTCACATAATACAGTTCGGAATATGTGAAAAATTTCCATGTTACAAGAGGTGTCATACTTCATGCTAAGGAAGATTTGATTAATAGTCGGTATCTTACATAATCTTGCCACAATTCATTGCCATATGGGTAACTCTGACTTGCCAATCTTGATGGAAGCACTGCTCGACCGTTCGATCAATTTTTGTTATTGATCATGATTTTCACAAATGATTAATGTTTTATCCCTTTAGTTTTCCTTCCTCTCTCACTCACTTTCCTTGTACACTCCAACTCCTCCATTCCTTTCCCTCCCCTCAGGCCAACTCTGTTCTCGCGAAATGGAAAGGATGAAGGAGTCTGGTCAAGGCACTTTTACCGTTTGATTCTCTTATCGTGCTAAATTAGGGCCCACTTAGCGGTGTCTAACTTAGCACAAAGTAGTTCAATGTTTAGCACATCATAGTAGGAGCCATGTTAAAAAAATTAATTAACTTAACCCTCTTCTCTCCCACGGTGGTTTTCAAACAAAATAAAAGTATCCCAAGTTTGACCATGTTAATTTGACGTCAACCTCATATTTTTTAACTTTGAAGTTGTATTTATTGAGTTCAAAGTCTAGGGTTCTTTGATTCTTTCTATGTAACTTTGATGCGCAGCAAGCAGACGCCAGTCAGGCGAAAGCAATGGTGGACGATGAGGCAAATGCAATGGTGAAAGTGAGTCCGTACTCTCCTGAGTGTCCAGTAGTGTAGTACTGTAGTGATCCTATATTTTGCCTATCGTAGCCGGATTAGTTTGAGAAGCTTTTTTTTTTTAAGCATGGCTTATTAGGATCCACATATAAACTTATAATGCCTAGAAAATAAAGAAAAACAACAAATACCTGCAGAGAGTGGTTTACCTACACGTGGCCATGCGGATCTCAAAGCGTAACATACGGTAGAGATGATGTGCACCTATCTGTTGCGAGACAATGGCGCTTGTTGGAAAAATAAAAAGGTAATTAAAAATCTTTATTTCTTAGAGAAATTATCAAATTCTTTGTGCACACTGCAATAGTGCATTCGGCAAACTGCTCCCTTTGTTACCGTCCTACCACTTCAACGACGACGAAAAAGCCCGATAAAAATTAATGAATCCATAAGGAAATTCCAAAATCAACTGCAGGTCGCATAGTAATTAAGCATTTTTCACCATCGACGATGAATTAAAATTAGACATCAAGCCGCAATCAAATTTACATTAGCCGAAACATGGCAGCGAGGCAATGTATGACATGTTGCTTAATATATGATCAGTCTGATACAAACCAGATGATTGCTAGTTTTCTACAACAAGACCATTTCTCGCTTTGTGCTATCCCAGAGATAGGATATCACGCTGTGCAACCAGAATGATCCGTCCCCGGCCAGTTCGTGCCACACCCGTAGCAAAACTCGAAGCCACACCTGCAAAATTTCATAACCATCAAAATCAATATGAAAAAAAGCCAAATGTGTATTTGACATCACTTTTGTAGGATTTCATATAAAAGAATCAAAATATCTAGGATTCAGAAAAAAAATTCTCTTGTTCCGACTTCCGAGCTTCCGATACTAGGTACCTGCATGTCATGTGCATGCAGCCTTCAACTTTCTCCACGAAGAACTGGCACTTGGGGCACCGCTTCCACTTCTTCTCATTTGCCATCTCGAGCAGCATCATGTCCTCCCGGCCCCTGTCCCCCTCCCCGAGCTTGTCGTACTCGTCGCAGGTCACGCCGGCGTGCCACGGCGCCACGCCGCACCGCGCGCAGAAGAGCCGCCTGCACACCTGGCACTCCGACTGCGTAACGCACCCCTCGGGCTCACCTTCGTCCGCCACCATCATCTCGGAGCAGTCCGGGAACGGGCAGTAGGTGCGCCGCGCGCCGAGGAACAAGGACTCGCAGAGCGCGGCGCACCACAGCTCGAACACGTCGGACGGGAGCGCGACGCGGCAGAGCTCCGGGTCGAGCGCCCCGGCGCAGGACGCGTCGGGGCACCGAACGACGGCGCCGCCACTGCCGCCGGCGGACTCGACCTTGGCGCGGACGTGGCCTGCCAGGCACGCGCGGCAGAAGGCGTGCGCGCAGTCGGCGCCGCCGCGGTGGGCCTGGGAGGGCTCCATGGGCTCCATGCAGATGCTGCAGGCGTGCTGCTGCTGCCCCGGTTCGGCCCCCTCCATTGGCGTGGGCTCCGGAGGGGCGAGGTGGCAAGTCTAGCTGGTGCGTTCAACAGATGGGAGCCTCTCTGTGTTTCTTGGAGGGGAAACGACGAGCTGAAAAGGAGTCTCTGCGCCTTCTTAGACCTCACGTGGGAGCCTCTCGTCGTCTATTGGGTTCAGCTGGGATTTGAACGGGGCTTTGGTTTATCCCGAGGCGCAAGCTTCGACGCGAAGGAAGCGAGAAATACGGCTACTTAATCCCAATTAATTCCGGATATCCTTTTGCTTTGGAAACTGAGGGCTTGTTTGGATCAAGGAATCATTTAAAAGAAGTTTTAGAGAAAAGAGGTGTTTTTTCCATTTGCTTTTCCTTCCTTTCTCACTCACTTTCCTTGTACACTCCACCTCCTCCCTTTCCCTCCCCTCACGCCAACTCTGTTCTCGCGATATGGAAAGGATGAAAGGAGTCTGATCAAGTCACTTTTAGTGTTTGGTTCCCTGTTATCGTGCTAAATTAGGGCCCTCTTAGCGGTGTCTAACTTTGCACAAAGTAGTTCAATGTTTATCGCATCATAGTAGGAGCCATGTTAGAAAAAAGAATTAACGTAACTCTCTTCTCTCCCACCCAAAACCTTTCACTTGGTTCATCAGTCAGGGTCCCCACCCAAAGGTCTCTTTGCAAAGTGGCCAAGGGCTTTGGAATTTTGCTTGGCTTGCTCGGATTTATTCTTGAGAAGGGAATGGTTTTGTGGCTAATTTGGAAAACCATAGCTGTAAGTTGTGCCCCTGTAAGGTAGGCGCAGCTATATAGCTATAGGAAATTCAATTGGCAGGCTTGTCTATTTGGAAGGGTTTTTGATTAACACCTGCCCTCCTACATCAAAATACTCTCCCTCGCAGAAGCAGACATTTCTTGAAAATCATGAAACCTTACTTCTCTCATGATGTATGCAACCAATGTATGTGCTGCTATGTGTATGCATGGATGTAGCTGGTGTATATGTGTACATAACTGATGTATGTATGCATGTATGTAAAGATAAGATGTACAAACATGTATTCTATTGTATGTGATAGAAGGAACTTCTAATGATGATGTAAAGGCCTTTCTACATGTATGAATGCAATGTATGATATGAGAAGTAGACGTGAGTCATAATGGTTTTGGTTCCTGTTTAAAGAGCTGCGACGAGCTTACAACTACCGATAGCGCTAAGAACCACAAAATATAGATATAAAATAGGCTATTGCTGGCATTGCTGTACGTACACCGCATGAACGTCACAGTCAACCTTAGTAAATAACTACCCATTTTGAAAAGAAAAACTGCGAACCACTAGGCCCTATAACATTTTGTGTGTTCCAAACAGGCCAGAAGAGAGCAGAACTTAGCACCATTTTGAGTACAATGAGCATGACTTTTACATCAAATTAACGAAATAATTAAATTCCTGCAATTTTTCCAAGAAAGATTCACTTGGTCTAAAATGGGCCTTATTTTGTGCCAAAACTAGTCCTGTCATTTTTTTTTAATTCACACGCTGCTTTTTTCTAGGCTAAGTTTCTCGCTTTTGTGTCCTTCCCCCTCTCGCTTTTCTAACCCATATATAGCTGCCGGGGTTGGAGGCCACGCGTAGCATCCTGAGCTTCTTGACCCACAGTTGGCCTTGAGGCACCGATCCTACTTGAGTGCGGTTTTGGAACCTTAAGCTGCCCGTGCTGCGTCCTTAAGTGCCTTTCGACTTGCTGTGGTTGGGTGAGCATTGGATTCCCAGGTACGGTAACCAATTAAGCTTCTCCATTTGTTTTGCTTTTGTGTCACTTTATATGAATTACGTTTGCTAATGCATGTTAAGTGCAGAAGGCCTTCTTCCATTGTGTAGGCTTGTGGAGGTGACGGCCGATGAGGCCAGGGATTCGGCAAGGCACTTGTCTTTTGACCGGTCCCTACTCATTGCATTCGTTGATTAATGGAGGTATAAGATTCACACTTTTCACCTCCTCTGTAGGGAGATGGAAATGACACTTTACGGTGTCATACTTGCTAGGCGTATCCTATGCTAATGTTGCAGTCATCACACTCGAGGTGCCCGCGACGTGGCGTGACAACATTGCTAGCCCAGGCTTGTGCGTACATGCCTACTCTAGCCGATCAGCACCATGGGCCCGTGAAGAAGTGAATCTTATTCTTTCAGTACCACAAATTAGCTCAAAAGTAACTACTATTTTTTTATCTATAGGCAGACTACATCAACCATGATGCTGATGATCCTACTATTTTAAGGCAATCAGAAGTCTACTGTTTTGGTTGTTTGGTTGGATCATATTCACAAGTTCACATGTTAACTCTGTGGGCAAGCACATGATCTAGTTCGCTAGGGAGATTGTGGATCCACCAGTAAAGGAGATCTCCCTGTACAGCTAGGCCTCGGCTGTCCAAGAAAACCAGGTTTAAGCCAACTCTTTAATGGGCCACCCAACAACTGGGCTGGGCCTACATTTCTGTCTCCTAACTAAAATCAGGCTACGAAGGCCCGCACCAAACGAAAATGCCCTGCCTGCCAGTCAAAATCACCGGCTACTACGTCCCAATTCTTATTCCGGATGTTTTTAATCGTGAGACACGTACATGCATGAGAGATTCTATACGCATTTGAGCCTACAGATTCTTCCTAGGCACATGTTGTTCTTGAGACTCCTGAGCACAAGTTGTAGATGCCATGGCATTCTTCTTTCCAGTCCCCAAATTCCTTTAGGTCGCTTAGCTAGGTATCGAATTCCATCGGCATCCTCTTAACTACTCGTGTCCAGAATCTACGTACTCCGGCCGGTCACACGTTGGACACAACTGAAGCCTAACAAATCTGACAGACACATAAGCACAATATACCTCTTCGTGACCCCTTGATCACTTCCTTCCATGTTCTGAAATCAATTGGATGTGTGGTAACAAGAGCAAGTTACACCCTGAATTTTCAAGACTGCAACATGCAACAAAAAAACACCCAATCAACTTTTGTGATAGTTCCTTTTTTTTTTCCAGCCCCTTCGTTCTCCCATCTCATGCATCACGCGTGATAACCACGGCATGCATATATAGACGCAGCTCGATTGATTATTGGCTGGTCTCTAGTACTCATCCTTATGATTGAGAAGAGAGGATTACTAATTGATCAGTACTGCTCCATGCTTTGGCCTTCGGCCATCGGTTCTTGGCCTGGCTCTAGGCTACGGCAAGCGTCTTCCCCGGCGGTCTGCCCCGGATGGGCGTGTGGTGGGGGCTGTGGTGGCGAGCCTGCCCTCGCCGCTGGCGCTCCTTGCTGACCACCGCCGCCTCGCGCTCGCGCGCCTCGTCCACCAGGATCTGCTGCCACCGGCACTCCTCGCTACAGAACCCCTGGTCTCCTCTGCACGCACACATACATATGCACGCACCGATTACTTCCGATAAACTCAACGACGTATGCGTACGTCGTACGTGTGCACCACGTACGCACGCAACGCTTGCGTGTATCAGGTTGTCGATCAATTGATGCCTACCTATACATGTAGACGTCCTTGTTAGGGCTGAGCTCCCGTCTGCAGAGGGAGCAGGCCTTGAGGAAGCTGCACGAGACGGCGTGGCGCGAGGAGGCGGCGGTGACGGTGGCGCGGGGCCTCACCATCTGCTTGAAGACTATGTTCGCCGCTTGCGCGTGTGTGTGCCGGCCGTGGAGGTGATGCTGGTGGTGCACCAGGATCTGGAGCCCCACGACGAGGCGCTCGCGCTCGCGCTCGCGCACGCTCCGGACGCCGCTTGTCATGGCCGCGACGACGAGGCCTCCGCGGTGGTGGACGGCGCCACCCTCCTCTCTGAGGTGGAAGTTGCTCTGCCTTCTTGGGAGCATGACGTTGAGGAGTGGAGAGGAGGGTGGAGGGAGGGGAAGGGATCACCTCACTTTGAGGTGGTGACCACTGCGAGGTGCCTATAACTATAAGTGTGTAGGAGGGAGAAAGAAGAGATATGAAGGAGGGAGTGGTGAAGGGGAGAGGAGAAGAGTGATGGATATTTAAAACCGCTTGATGTCCACAGAAGGCCTTTTGATCACTGCTTACACATGACCAAATAGAAGAAGAATCTCCGGGTCTGGGACCAGTGTAGCAGCGTGAAGGGAAAATTATAACGGTGCAAAAAAGAGGGAAAACAAATTTAAGTGGCGGTGCTGTAGACGTACTGTAGACACCTCCTTCTGCAGCATCATTTGTCTCTAACGTGGATCTCAAAACGCTAGATAAAATCTTAAAGAGAATAAACTTTCAAAAAATTCTAGATAACCTTATTGAATTCAAATTCGAATTGCGACGTGAAAACAAAATAGATACAGAAACTAATGTTTGCAAGGTCGTTACCTCTGGGGTAGAAACTTTCACCGTCAATTGTGTTATTCTTTATCCTTTTGTCATTTAAATCCTGGTTTTGAAATCCCGATTTTACCTCAGCCGGAGCTGGCTGGTTGTGTCATGCATGGGTGCAGCATGTGGATCTGTATTCTCTATCTTATATATCACAGAAAAGTGGTTCATTGTATCGAAATCGGATGTTTGAAGCAAGGGATGCGTCCAAGAAAATGAGGTCCACCATCTTGACATGATCAAATTGAAACTCAAATTAGTAGGCTGCTGCTATTGTTTTTTTTTATTAGAGAAGTGCTCTGGTGCTCCTTTCCTTAATTTTTTTTGCCAATCTTAGAGCTCTAATTTGGGGGCAAATCTGTATATAAGGTAGTTAACCAGATTTTGAGTCGGTATAACCAATAAAAGTGCTAGGCCGCGGGTCTATTTGAGTAGGCCCAATTAGACGAGGGTGTAAGTATGCGTCTAGACCATCTAAGTTCGAAGCATCTTCGACACAAATTTAGGTGACTATTTCTTTTTAATATAAAAGTCACCTAGTTTCTCTTAGCTATTTAGACAAGCAATTCTTGGTTAGCCCAACAAAATGCATTCCTGTCTCCTCTAAAGAAAAGCAACAAAAAGTACTGACTGTTCATCATCCTCTCAAGAAAAAAAGAAATGCCAGTTCGTGTGATGAGTATGCAAGATGCGTTTCTAAATTACAATGACTCGGCGACGGGTTCAATCAGCGATCAACCAGCCACGGCTCCGTTGATTAGAGTACACTTCGATGAAGCCATGCAACCACGTTCAATCTTATCTCAGTTTAGAGTTTTTGATCCGTTTCATTCTCTCGTGTGCCTAGTTCCATATCCTACATGGACATGAGAGGATACATCGATGCAAATGCCCATGAAGCGGCGGCCGAGTACATACGCTACAAAGAGGAACCGCACTGCAACAAATCATAGGCTCAGTTGCTGGAGGATGAGGTGTGGTGGTGTGTGTACAAATCGAATTTAGATGTCTATTTTTTTAATAAAAAATTATCTAGTTAGTCCTATATTGTGTCTTTTTTTTTTGGCACTGCAACAAATCCATGGGATCTTCCTAACGAACAGGTCCACCTAGCACTTTAATAACTCAAAATTTGGTTACTTTCTTAATTACAGATTTGCCCTTGGCTAAAAGCTTTGAGTTTGGCAAATTTTTTAACGAAAGGAGCACCGGAGCACTTCTCTTATTATTATTATTTTTAACAAACCGATTGGTTTGTAAACCTCACGATGTTTATCATAATTTGCTTATTTTTGTGCGCATCAAAATTCCTATCTCCAAACGGGCCGAAAGACCTATGCCTGTAATTCCATCTGAACTCTCTCTTTACTTCTGTACTAATAAGTCAAAATTGAAACCTTTTTGAAAAAGTAAAGGTGATGGAATACCAGCTGCTTTATGAAAGAAGTGCCAGCAAAGCAAAAGTGCCAATAATAAGAGAAAAGAATGGATCATAAATGAGCTGAAATATTGATAATGATCACTTACATACTTACAGAAATGAGATAGTGAGTGGTCCTAGCTAGAAGCAAGACTTCCTAATATTTCTGCAAAAGATGATGTTTTTGTCTTCGAGTAAGCTGTTCCCAACTGCATGTGAGAAATTTAAAAATGTCATTTTCTGTGAGAAACCTCACAAGGAATCCTTGCTGTTGCTGACCATGCAAAGCAATACAGTGGCAACCGGAGACACGAAAGCTCTGTCGGGACTCGGGATGCATTCCCAACAGGCCCTACTAAACTTTTTTTTTTTTTTTTTTTGGAGAGAATTTCGATTTGGCTGGTTTGATCATTTGCACGAATCAACAATTTGATACCATGAATAAGCAATCGATATTGTAGTAGTCCTGCATATCTATTCTGCTCATAATGATATATACTCTAGATTAATACTCCTTTTTTTATAAACAAGCATTTTTGGAGAAGTACCAAGTTTTCAAAATTTGACCACTAAATGAGAAAATATATCTAGTTTGAACCATGAAAGCACTACTAATTTATTTATCAACAAAAAACTGTTGTCTTTATATTGAATTTTCATAGCTTTCAAAAAAAATTATGGTAAGAATTTGTAGCATCTAGATCCCTAAGTAAGTGATAAGTGTTTCAGTGATTAATGATAACCGTATCATTGTGATTAACAATTTATTTTAAAGAGAATCAAAAGTTTAGTTCATAATGATAATTGGGTATTCTTTGTCCCTAATGTGATTATGTGGACAATTAAAGGATATGTGCATCAAGAGAAAGTCAATTACAGAAAGAGTAGAGACAGATAAGGATCTTCTAGTTCTAAGTGTTATAAAGGAGATGAAGAACACTTAGAGTAGTATAAGTCTTTTTTTCTTAGTCTTTTGACCATACTATAAAGAGAGCTAAGAGTAGTAGCTTGACCAAATTTTTAGACTTGGTTTGATGCACACTTGTGAAGTTTTAGCATCAGGTAGCTCATAGAAGCCCATAGTTGAGATGTCGAGAAGTTAGAGCTCAAGATAAGGTAGATTTGGACGAGTTTTGCCTTTTTAGCTTCACCGAATGTTCCAGTGTTGTGAAGTTTGTTCTCATCGGATTATGCTTTGTTTATAGAAAGATGTTGAGTTCACTGGATGTTCCGATGATTAAGGTGATGGAGTCACCTGATGCTTTTCTTGGTGACACATATCTAGAAATATTAGAAATGTTTCACCGGATGGTCCGGTGTTAGTTCGGTAAGAGCACCGGACTAATTTCAGCAGAAGTGGAATTGTCCAGGAAAAATGAAGTTCAATTCATCAGATTATCCGGTGATGCAATGATGAAAGCATCAAACTATTTATTCTAGAGGTGATTACAAGTGATGAAGTATGAAGCTCAGTTCACCAAATGGTCCGGTGATCATTGTGTGTACACCAGACTCTCACACCAGATCTTTTCTTGCAGAGAGGGTTGCTTTGGATGGTTTGAATTCGTTCTACCCATTGGATGGTCTGGTGATGGACAAATATTTACGCCGGAGCATTTCTTGCAAAGAAGTTTTTTGATAGCAGAAGAAGCTTAATGCACCGAATGGTCTAGTGATGGCAATGAAGTCATCAACAGAGCATATTTTCCAGAGAAGGATACAATAGGCAATTTGGCTAGGTTGTACTGACAGATTGGTCCAATGTTACTTGTGTGCTCACCGGATGACAACACCGGACTATCTCTTAGTAGTAACGGCTAGTGACAACTGGCACAGTGAGAGATTAAAATTTGGACTCATTGGATTGCCCGGTGTGAGTAAGAAGATGCTCACCGGATTATCCAGTATTAACAGAAAAAGTGGGTGGTTAGGCAACAGCTAAATTTATATCTCTAGCCTATAAATATCCCTCCACTTAGTTTCATTCTGCTCTCTTGTGACCACAGAAGAGCTCATACACTTTTGTGTCATCAAGAAGCAAGAGAGTACATTTGAGTGAATTCAAAAGTTCTTAATTGAAGGTTAATGACATCTTTAGTACTTAGAGAGTAGCAATTGTGCATATAGCTGTAGTTTAGGTTTGATCTTGGTCAAGTGAAGCTATTGTCTTGTTACTCTTGGTGATTGGCAATACCTAGCCGGTCTTTGGTGATTAGAGGTGTCTTGGTGAGCTTCTGAAGTTCTCGTGGGAGCCCTGGAAAGAGCTATGTGCTTGGTTTGATGCTCGTCAATCTGGAGATGGAGAAGTGACAATCATGAGTGAGCACTTGAGACTTCGTGACTCAAGAGGGAGCGATATCCTTTGTGGATACTTCAACGAGGACTAGGGGAGAGTGCCAACTCCTCGATATCTTGGAAAAAAATTAGTGCTCTCTTGTCCATCTTCTTACTTTTTCGTATTTACATTTTAGTATTTTACTTACTTGCAAGCTTTACTTTCCACATTTACTTTATGTTCTAACTTGCTTGTTTTTTTAATTGCCCAATTCACCCCCCTCCTCTTGGGTCATTTGATCCTTTCAGAATTACTATCCTTCAGGGCACAAATACTAGTCGAACATTGGCACGGTTCATAACATGTAAATTAGACCATTAATTTCTATTGTGATGTATTTATAAACCCAATAAAATTATTACATTATGAGGTCTTTTCGCAGCCAAAACTACATTTATGGATTTCATGCCTCGTATATGAATATTTTGAAAAAAATATGAATGGTCAAAGTTTTGAAAGTTTCAATGTATGTCTAAAATGACTATGGTTGAAGGTAGAAGTAATTAAGATGTTTCTCAAAGACTTAATATCATATGGAAACTATATACATTTACATTTTTTTTTAATTTTTTAAAGTCTCAAAAAAATTTACTTTTTAATCACTATCTTATGACCTTGGATCCATATCCAACTACTTATGGGTTGAGATGTCGAGGTGATTCAACATTGATCCAAGAGCCACAATAATGATTGCAAAATAAGTTGCTTCAAGCAACTTGAAAAATATTAGACCTATACATTTAGTCACGGAGGGGGAATTAAGTTCTTGTCGAAGAGGTAAAGTAATCACTTTTGTCTCAAAGAAAAGTAAATTAATAAACCACAAGCAGTATATATACACTGTCTGCACTGATGCTCCAAGTACCACAGATAAATGACAACAAAGAAATGCAAAAATACGTGCAACATATATGGCGACCCAACATTCCACTTTAAAGGTAGAACACTAGCCTA
Organism: Phragmites australis; assembly: GCF_958298935.1. Lineage (NCBI taxonomy): Eukaryota > Viridiplantae > Streptophyta > Magnoliopsida > Poales > Poaceae > Phragmites > Phragmites australis. The sequence continues at coordinate 23,063,919 of NC_084936.1, read as the reverse complement.
TGGTCCATACATTGGTAAGCAAACTTACCAAAGCATAAACACATTAGAGTAGCATAGCAGAAGACAATGTGGTGGATCCATACGTGATAAGAACCAATACTTAAGGTAACTTCAGGATGTACCATTAAGTAGTGAACAAAGATTCCAATAAGATCCAAGTTCTATGCCTTGAAGGCGGGTCAAGTTATCCTCCCAACCCATCCTTAGTCTTTAAATATGCTCTTGATTCTTTTATCCAAGTATGAGAACATTGTACTGGAGTCCTCCCCCATCTTTTCCTTCAATTCCTTGTGCATCAAAGGCTCCTTCGTTGTCCTAAAAAAACCTGAGTTTTAAGTCTATCTCTAACCCATCTATATATCAAGAAGGTTTAAAGGTAAGAGTACAAAGATACTCAGGAAGTTCTATACTATCAAACATACACAACATATCCAGGCTCTCAGTGTTTCCACTAAATTCTCAAGATTATATTATCCAAGGGATAACATGAATGTGGATTTTCAAAATAGCATGATTAGGAAAGAGTCAAGTTTTAACTCCAAACTCTACCAGTCAAGGCACCACAGGGTAGAACCATATGGTTGTTCCCTTTTCTTGTCATGATCATAGCTTCTTAACCCACAAGCAGGGAGTGACAATCACATTCTAACTCTATACAGAGGTGCATTACGGTACCAACAAAATGATAATTGATTCTCTATGTCTCACATTCCCATATGTGTCTGACATGCCAACATGACCGTTCTCACACTATTGGTAGGTTGATCTAGGACTAGACTGGCTGAACCAAGTTCAGGGTGGATCAACGATCATACCTCTCTCAGAGATAGAGGGAGTAAGTTCATTGACTATCAACCTGTGAATTGATAGCCATATCCGTAATATTTACTAAGTGGCGATATGAACTACAACAGAAACAGTGAAAGCAAACAAAGTGACACAGATAGTTTTCTAGGACCCGTCATTGACAAAATACCTAGAGAAGGTTGCTAAAGAGACGTGTCTATAATATGACCGACCATCTAGGTGTGCCAGAACTCATATACGGTTTTTACAAATCCGTATATTTCTACCATATAAACACATATGGATTTTAGGAAAAACCATATATGATATTATCACAGATAGTTTCTTGTAAGATCTTTTGTGTCTGTATGATATACACAAATAGATTTTAGGAAACACCCATCTGCAGTTAAAGACCTAGGTATTGTTTTAGATTCGATCCCTCGCTCTCTGCTTCCCACTACCCCCTTTTTACAAACCGCTCGTCTCCCTTATTAAAGCAACGAAGTTCATCTCCCCCGCTCTCCTTGTTGCCATCCAATCCCATTCCATAATGGTGAATTCAAGGTTTGTTAGGGTTTGATTTTGTGAGGGGGGTTCAAGATCTGGGTGACAAATCAAGGTTTGGGGCTGCACTGAGGTGAGTTCGAATTGCATTGTGGTTGTGTTAGGGTTTGATTCTTTGTACTAAGTGTTGTTGTTGTGTGTCTTAGATCTACAATAGAATGTATTTATTTATTGCCATCAAGAATTAGGAGGATGGGGTTGTTCCTATGCCTACTTCCACTGTTAGGATATTTGGCATTGATTTCGGTCCTATGAAACATGTGTTCTTCGCTGTTGTGAAGGGCAGCACTATGGACCTAATTTATGTTGTGAATCTCGTTCTTATGTCTTTTATTCCTGATGGAAAATTTTCTATTAGTGTCATCATAATAGATACATTTTCATGAACTACAAGAATGATTTAAATCATTATATTTTACTTAACAAGGGCAAGATATTTGGAAGCAATATTGTTTGGATCTGGCACATGATTGAGTTAGTCAGGATGGTGCATGATCCTGATGACAACGAGAAGATGTACGATAATAATACTTTTGCTAAGATTTTGGTGAAACACGGGCATGTTATTGGAGTTCAGTCCTCGAAGACCTATTAGGGTTAGTTTGGTTCTCAAAATTGGAAGGGCTGAATTGAATTGAGCCTCAAATCCAAATCCATGCGGAAATAGAAATAGGGCACCAATTCAACAATATTGTTTGGTTGGCAAGTAAATCTTTGGAGATGGAAATTGGATCAAATCAGTTCCAAATTATGTTTGGTTGCTAACCTTGAGAAATTGGAGAACAAGCAGCAGCAATCGACCAGCAATGATCAATGTGGCAGTGATGGAGCTTGACCTCCTACAAGCTTCGAGCAACCTTGGGATCTAGCTGCCCAACCCCTCGCCACCGACTACTGCCTGCACCAATCGTGCACACTCCTCTGGCCATGGAGCTCGACCTCGATGGCCGCCATGAGGAGTGGCTCTAGGGGGTTGATGGAGATCTTGGGGAGCGGTGCTACGGTGAGATCTACGGTGCCGGTGAGGTCATTAGAGTTGAAGAAGATGAGGAAGGAATCACCGGAGAGAAGCTGTTGAACATTGGAATGGGTCATCAAAGGATGGGAAGATCAAGTTCCTCGACGAGCGGTGAGGTCAATTTTTCCGACCAGCGGCGAGCGGTGAGGTCAAGCTCGTTGGCATCGGTCAGGGTTGAGTTTGTCGTCAAAGAGCGATCTTGTTTTCTTTTTAGAGAGGATGATCCATTTCTATTCAATTCAGACCTCTTGGGCTCGGTATTGAGTAGCTTGTGGTTTAATTATACCAAAATTTAGCAAGAATTGAGCCCAAATTCCATTTCTGATTCTCAGTGCAACCAAACACTAGCATTCACTTAGGCCCAATTCCAATTTAGGGATTCTATTTGGAGAACCAAAAAGGGCCTTAGGGATTCATGTTGTGTATAAGTTTATGTTCTGAATCATATTTTTCTCATGTTATTTCTATGTTTAATTAGGCTATGAACCATGTTCTTATGTTAATCAATTTAAATGTGATGCACACTAACATGCTTCTTTCTTTAATCACAAATGAGAGCAAAACTGAGTGTTGAATGCTTTGTTTAAACACACTATCATTATGTTTTTCTTAGCAAATAAGAACTAGAGATCTTAGAATCAGATCCTGATGCATTAAAGATTGCAATGATAATTACTTGAATCTGAGCAAGACATGCTTTGCCATTCCTATATGGCCATGATGCTTAGAGATGAACTTGATCACACTAGCATGCTTATGTCCTTAGTTAACTGAGAGCACAAACTGATGCATATTTACTTTGTGATGAAGATCACATGAATCTGAGAAAAAGGAAACCATGTCTTACATGTTGGACTCAACATTACCTCTGTTCTTTTTTATGTGTCCTTATTGACTTTTCACGGTCTTTGAGATGTAACTTTGACTATTACTTTTTATAACTTAATATGAACATATACTAATAAAGTTGTACTTTTATTAAAGAATTTGTAAAGATAAATTCAATAGCATAGTTTCATATAGCCAATATTGATAGTTTTAATCATATTAGTGGTCAAACTTTCAAAAGTTTGACAGCACATATTCTGAAAGGACAAATAAAAAAGAACGAAGGGAATATGTACTAGTCCTGGATCTATGAGTTGCTTTTGGCTATTCAACATACATGCATACATGCAAATCATATCCTAGTTATTTGAACCGTGTTGAATAGATATAAGAACCTACTAATACTACTTGAGCAACAAGCATATTCATGCTGGAAACAATATTTGCTCGCACATACCTATTCATGCTAGTTTGTACATTTGAAACCCCTATACATATTTGTAGTAAAGCTTGGATCAAAGACTACACATGCTAGTTTGAAAAAGCAAGCCTATACATACTTGTTATCATACTTGATCAAACATCTATGAATGATAGATTGATAAGCGCATCCATCAACTCCTATTCATGCTATTTACACACTTTCTTGAACTCTCCTTTATAAGAAATGAAGAAGATGAAAGAATGGTTGGATTACACACATGCTTTATGATGCTTATGGTCAAGGATGATGATTTTCCCTTTCTCAATTCATCATCATCTTGCTCTTGCTCCTACCATGGTATGGCATCTTTTGTTAGCTATGGTACTTGCAAGGTTGGGATCGATGAGAAGAGAGGAAGAGGGAAGAGCTCACCTTGACTACCACCAAATGACAATGGTGGCTGTCCTAGGTGCCCTTCCTTTCAATTTATAATGCAACACCTACTTGGCTCTCAATAAATATATGCATTTATATTTGCAATTGCATGCTTTAGAAAATTAGGGATGGTGACACATATAGGGGTTATGTGGCAAAAGGCTTGACACATAAGCTATTTGCATGGATTGATGGATTGGTGGTTTGACACCTATGCTAATGAGATGTCATGGTAGAGCCACATGACCAAGAAAGGTGATTTTGGTAAATTTACATACTGGAAATCTTGTATTTTTCTATTGTTTGGAGGTTGAGAAATTCTTTGGGATTTTTTGAAAGGTTTCTTTAAATTCCAAGAATAAGGAACTCTTGCATTTGAATCCTCCCAAAAATTAGGCTTTTGTTTGGTGCCCTTGATATGTGTCATTTTGGCACAATGGCTTTTGTGGTGAAGTTGGTTTGGGTTGGTTTGGTTTGATGGCAAAGTCGGTTGGTGTCCTTTTGCTATTTAGCAATGTCGGTTTGGCACCTTTTGGCTTTGTGGCCATGTGGGTTTGGGCTGTTGTTGGATTGGTTTGGGAAAAGTATAAGCACTACTACATAATAGGCTATAAGTAGCACCCTTTCAGTGTCAGTTATGTAAAAACTGCAACTGAATATGTATCAATGCCGGTTCTTAATCTCCCGCGTATAAAAAATGAGTGAGACACTAGGAACCGACACTGAAAAAGACCATCAATGCTGGTTCTAGCCATGAACCGGCACTGGTAGTACTTTTTCCGTACCGGTTCGTGCCACCAAGTGGCACTAACTAACCCGAAATTTCTATTAAATGGCGTTTTGGCTTGCGTTCGTCACTTAGTCACGAGCTCAAACACTTGCGCTCATAGTCTCACATAGCTCAACCTTATTTGGCATTAAAAAAAAGCTCAACCTTATCTTTTCCACCGTCTCTCTCACTCTCCCTTCCTCTCATTATCCTCTCTCTCTCTCTCATCTCTCCTCTGTCCTCTGTAGGACAGTGCACTATCAGTTATCGTGATACACTGGGCCAGCGATATGAGCGATCACGTGTTCAACCGGCAGGGTGTAGATGACACCGCACAGAGCCTCAGGATTCTCTACCTGGGTGTGCGAATCTGCAGCAGAGCGACAGTGAGGCGCTCTGTAGCGGGGCGACGGCGAGGCAGCTGCGAGGTGGCTCTGCAAGCAGGCTTCTTCAGGTACCTTGTCAATGGCTTCTATGAGGTGAGTTCTTCTACCACAGCAGCTCCACTAGAGGAGGACGCCAAGCTCAAGACCTACTTCGAGGAGGATGGCACCGGCGGCAACTAGATCGCTGAAGCAGAGAAGCGAAAGGGTGGAGCTGCTGTGGTGCGAAAGCGGAGAAGTGGCGGCCGGATTGGGTGTGGATCGTAGTGATTTGTTTGAGGTGTAGGGATTTGTTTGTATGATTGAGGTGTTATGATTTGCAGCGTCTGTTGTTGGAGGTGTAGTGATTTGTTTGTATGATTGAGGTGCTGTGATTTGTAGTGGTTGTTATTTGGATTGGATTGGATTGACATAATCGGAGATTGGATTGACATTTACTTGACGTTGCAATGCCGGCGGGCACGGGCATAGCAGTGGTGGCGGTGGAGCTGAGCCGGGAGCAGCATCCGAGCCAGCTCGGATGCTGCTCTCACCATCCAATTTCTTTTTTTTATTCCCTGGAAATAACAACTGTGCCGGGTCCATAACCGGTACTGATACTAGCCGAGTATCAGTGTTGTAGCAAAAATAGCCCTATTACGCCATGATTGTGATTTTGGTGATTAATGACAACATAGTCAATGAGACTAACATGTTTGTCAAGAATATATGTTAGTAGGTCTCATGGATGCAATACATGAAGAAACCACCGCAGTCAGGACATATAGAGTGAGTTTAGACTATATTATGGGAGTTTCAGAAATTATGATCCATGTGTTTTCATAACCTACAATCGATACCATTCATTTGTAGTGATATCCATACAATTGGTATCCTTTTATTGGATCATGATTTGTGAAGCTCTCTCTGATATACTCTAATATTTTTCCTTGAGTTCAATATGTGTTTATAGTCTTTTTTCGGAGATTGTTGATAAAGAGGGAGAATTTTGATAACCAAACCAAGATTCAAGTTTGCAAGATGAACAATGTGGAAGAGATTGTAGCAACTAGCAAGATGTCTAGGAATACCGAAGTTAACAAAGTGAGAGCAGAAAAGATGTTAGGCGGCTAGATTGATAAAAGAGAAGCTCTTACATAGGTCGTTCAAATGAGATAGTGGCAATGAAGAAAGAGAGAGCCACAACAAAAGGAGACTAAGTGGTAAGAACATAAATCCAAGCAATGTGGTAAGACTTTGGGCTTGTTTATGATCTTTACATTTAATATCATTTATTATTTGCCACTTGGTATGGTTGTGTTGTCATCAATCACCAAAAATAGGGAGATTGTAGCAAAAATGGCCCTATTAGGTCATGATTGTGATTCTGATGATTAATGACAATATAGTCAATGTGACTAACATATTTATCAAGAATATATGTTAGTAGGTCTCATAGATGCAATACATAAAGAAGCCACCGTAGCCGGAACAAAGTTTGATTGAATTGGAGAAGCCCTAGGAGAAATAAACTCACCGGATGGTCCGATGCTCTGGGTGTTGAACTCACCGAAGCATTTTTGGCAAAGGGGGGAGAGGCTTGAAGACCTCACCATAAGGTCCGGTGATCAGAGAAGATACACACCTGAGCATTTTGTCCAGAGAACGTTGCAAGCATTGAAGTTGAAGATCAAAGCATCGGTTGGTACGGTGATCAAAGTGTTGCACACACCGGATAATGAACAGCGCAAAGAGGCAGAACGAAATTCAATGCATCGGATGGTCTGATGATGAAGGCTGTGCACACTAGAGCATTATTTTCATAGAGGGTTGCATTGGCTCGGTTGGCTGAAGTCAACTCACCGGATAGTCCGGTGATGAAGTACTGGATGCTAACACTAGAGTAATTTACACAGAGAAGAAAAAAAAAGTCTCAGATGGCTCAGAATAACTCACCAGATAGTCCAGTGATAGAGATGAAGTATACATTGGTGTGTTCGGTGTTCACAGAGGCTTGAGTGGGGTTCCAATGGCTAGTTTGTGAGAGTATACTCACCGGATGATCTGATGTTAGTACTAGTGTTCTTACTGGGTCATCCGGTGTTAATAACTTTTTCGAGTCGTTGGGTTAACGGCTAGTGCGCAGGTTTGAGGATATAAATACCCCTCCACTCAGTCATTTGAATGTGTGACATGCTGCTGGAGTTCAGAGAAGTTTATGTACACCTGAGAAGACATACAAGCCACCAAAGTGCTTAATGTGATTATCCAAGATGATTAAGCATAAGATTAGAGAGTGTTTAGTACTTATAGGCTTAGAGAGAGTGTTGCTAGGTGATTGCTACATAGAGAGTAGATCAACGGCTAGTGCGCAGGTTTGAGGATATAAATACCCCTCCACTCAGTCATTTGAATGTGTGACATGCTGCTGGAGTTCAGAGAAGTTTATGTACACCTGAGAAGACATACAAGCCACCAAAGTGCTTAATGTGATTATCCAAGGCGATTAAGCATAAGATTAGAGAGTGTTTAGTACTTATAGGCTTAGAGAGTGTTTAGTACTTATAGGCTTAGAGAGAGTGTTGCTAGGTGATTGCTACATAGAGAGTAGATCAAGGAGTGATCCAACCTTATACCTAGTAGTACGCTGGTACCTTGGAGTCTTGATGACTTACCGGCAAGCTTGTTGACCCTTCTACTTGGTGTGGAGAGGCGGCAACATGATTGTGCGGGGACACAGAGACCCTTGCCTGTGGCTCAAGCTCCGAAGTGATCGCGGTGACAAGGAACCGAAAGAGAGGCTAGTGATGAGACCTTGCCTTGGTGTCTTGATGGCTCATCCTGGTGGAGACCTTGTCTTTGTGATTTGGTGGCTCAAGAGGCATGACCGGGTGCCAATCAGGAGCATATCCTTTGTGAAGCTCCAACGTGAATTAGGGGTGGCATTCATGCCATCGATACTAGAGAAAAAATCTATTATGCTGAGTTTGCTCTCTCTTCCTTATTTACGTTTTCTTATTTACATTCTTGCAATTTACTTTCTTAGATAGGTTGCAAGTGCTTTGATCGGTAGAGTAGACACACTAGATAAATTTAGAGTACTTTTAGATAGAAATTGATATAGGTTTATCTTGTATTGTTTTGGAGCCAAAATAGTTCCAAGTGCCCTAATTCACCTCCTTTCTTAGGACGTCACTGATCCCTTCAAGTGTTAAGTAAAAAGTGCCGATTGAAAAACCGGTAGTGAAGCTATTTTTCAACTGGCATTGATAAGGCTTTTTTATAGTGAAGCTTGAGGGTCTTTCTATCAAGTGGCTCAAAGCTTGAAAAGTCAAAGGACTTGGTTTGGGATTTTTGGCACGAAGGAAATGGATTTCGGTGGACTTCTGAAATGCTATGGCTACAAATTAGGCCCGTATAAAGGATGGCGCAATTTAGCAGTTATAGGGTATTCAGAAGGGTTCTTGGGTTCTGGCCTCCTACAACAAAATGTTTCTCACTAGAAAGTCAGACAATTTCATAGCAATACAATGATCCTCTCTACTGATGTTGAACATGAGATGGGTGTATGTATGTACTATGTATGTATGAGATGTAGGTAAAGACATGTATTCTAATGCAAGGATGTAGAGAACTTCTAATCATGTATGATAAGAGACAATGACATGTAAAAACTTATTCTAAATGCAACGACAGATGTTCAATCTTATGCATGAATGACATGACAAGTAGATGAGAGTCGAAACTAGTTTAGGGTTTCGATCTAGAGAGCTGCAACGAACTCATAACTATCATTAGTGCGAAAAACCAATGTGGACATATAATAATATTTTACCGGCATCGCAGCCGTCGAACACGTTCACAGCACCACATGAATATGTTGGTCAGCGCATAATAGATAGCTACCCAAAAGAAAGAAAGAAAAATAATAGTTACTACTAGAAATCAAGTTTGTACAACATATCATTCATAGATGTATATAGTATAGTTCAATTGGTTAGGATTTTTTGGTGAAACTAGTCCACTGTATTTAAGCCCTAAACTCGGCACAGATGCTCATATATTGTTGAGATTAAATCTTATAAAAGAATAGTATATATACATGTGCGTTAGTAGTCAAAATATGAAAGTGTATGGGTTGGGTTCGACTCTGTATTAAAAAATATTCTCCTGAACATAATGGTCATCGCTGTTAGCATTCAGATAATGGACTATGCGTGCCATGTCTTTATGCAGCAAGGCAGGTACAATGATGAGAAAATACATCTTGCCCTATTGCTTTCTGCAAGTACAATGGTCACTGTAGATCAGAAAGATGCTTGTACCTGTGCACATGCATTCATGAGATCGAATAGATGGCATGCAATGCAATGCACACAATAATCGCTGTACCTCACTACCTCCTACCAGGAAAGTAATTAAGCTCGCATTCAGATCCGTAAAATATATAATGCTGCTGATTTGCTTTTCATGTATATATTTTCTAGACCCGGGTGTAGCTACACCACTTTTAGAATTTGGACTTGTGCAGTTCTAAAGAATCTTGAAAAAATATAGACAAATAAAACAGGATAATATATGCTTATACACAAAAAAATGTTTATGATCATATGTTTGCTATAATTTAGACAAATAACTTGTGTTAAGACAAGCTATTTGTCTTTTTTTATATAGCACACACATGATCATATTATTTTGTGTAAATTTGCACTCAAAAGGCAACTCAAGATCCTCGTGCCCCTCAGGCCTCAAGTGGATGTTGCAGGTGCCTTCAGCTTTGCAGCTGACGGTTAGAAATAGATCGAGACCATGAATTATAGGTAACCATGAACTTTTGTCCACCATTCACAAAGTTCAGGTTGCAGTGGTGACGTATATGTAAACACAAACTTTGTGCACCAATTTTTTAATTTAAAGATTGCAGCGTAACTTATAGGTAAACCTGAATAATTGGAAGTTCAGAATGGAGTATCAGAGCTTTTCGTACCAGTTTACGCGATCAACAATAATCAGATAATATGGTACATGTCCTTGTAATCTGTTGCTAGTTTAAAATTGACATCACTATTAGTTCAACAGTGAATTAGCACCAGTGATAATTTATGATTATCATTATTGTCATATGAACCGACAATGATAATAAGTATTATTGCCAATTTAAACCTTAAACCGGCAGTGATGACAATACTATCACTATAGGTTTATAACATGAACCGACAGTAATCACCTCTATCACTAGCGGTTCAAGGTATAAACCGTCAGTGATAATCTTTTCAAATATGAAAAAAAAATACTCTATCACAAACTCTTAAGCATAGGGATCTGTCTTAAGTTTGATATTAAACTTAAGACAGACACCCCATGCTGAAATATTCGAGGTAGAGTATTTTATACCTAAATCTAAAAATAGAAATATATGTTGCAAAGCTGTTGTACCAAGAGCTCTTCAGACGTTTTCATGTCAAAGAGCTCCTGATATAGCAACTCACCTTATCCATTATACATCTTGCGCACTCTTCGGACGTTCCGACTGAATTTACTATCCGAGGTGACAATAGTAAGTCTAAACGAATGGTAAAAGCACAATCTTTCACACTCAAACTTAGTTTTAAGTGATTATTCTTTTTGCCATTCCTTTAGATCTATCTATTGTCACAATCATCTTTACACAACATTCATGTAGTGGAGACGTGGAGAGACGAGATGAGGAGATGGAGAAGGCATGTCGTTGCGCGTTGTCTCAGGAGACGGTGGGCTCTAAGAACGTATGTGAGGTGGCTACCTACTTGGAAGACCATGAGAAGAGATGAGGAGACAGTGAGAGGAGACCGCGGGGAGAGGAATGAGGAGACGAGGAAGGCGCGCGTTGATTCGGGAGATGATGACACGCGTGTTGAAACCGAGCACGAGGGGTAAAGGTGGACGTAGTAGAGACGGCCGGTGACCACCGCTCTACTTCGACCGCCACTACCCCTCGAGAGAGGCTTCTGGGAGAGCGAAAAATGAGATATGGGCGCGACTGAGGGAGATCGATTCAATTTATAGAAAAATTATCACTGTTGGTTGGAAATACGAACTGATAGTGATAATAATTAGTATTGTTGGTTCATTGTCCTCAATTATTGCTCTTTCGGTATAACTTATGAACTGGGAGTGATAAACATTAGCACTACCGGTTATTCTTTTTATGCACATCTTTTTAAAAACCGACAGCGATAAATACGTATCACGTTGATGACTTTTTCTGTAGTAGTGTATGTTCTTTACGATAAAATGAGGCATGTACTAAAAATTTTAGCTATGAACTACAAAAATTCAACGTGACGTGTGTATATGTTTCATAACTTGTCAAAACAAGTCAGCCAAAACAAACTAGCTAGTTTATCAAACACAGGCTAGAAATCCCAACTTGCTCGTTTATATATTGCCAAACGATAGCTAGATGTAATCATGCACCCAAATTTGCTTTGAAAACAGGGAGGCTAGGTCATTTTCGTGTCCCTTTATCAAACTTTAAAAGAATAATCAGTATGTTTGCTTGTGCTAGTTCATAAATCCATCAGGACCAGATAAACAAAATATCTGAAAATATCTGCACGCCTTGAGTTGAAATATGACACACACGCAAATTCTACATTCTTCTTAAGGACAATTTTGCAACTTCTCCCAAACAAGTTTTGCAGCAGCACCCATCAAGCTTTTTCATCTCACCTCCGATCTCGTGCTGCAGTGCATTGCATTGACGCAGGGGTCCAGTGGGATACCCAGCTTGTCCCTCTCCACCCCAACCGAAAATATCTTTCACGCGAGCCAAGTACCAATGAAGACCGCAAAGGTCACAACGGCACGTCCAATCGGATAATAATCAGTCCATCCATCCAAATTCGGCGTCCCTACCGCCGGTCGCCGGCACGGTGAGTGGAGGTGGAGGAACAAGATTCAACTATCATAACCGAGCTGCCATGCGTACCCTCGGAGCGCAAAAGAAATCCTGCCGATGAGTCACTGACAAGTGGACCATAAATCGTGAAACCTTGCTCATAATCTGTCGACGTGTGTTGAGGGATGTGGCGTTAACAACCAAGATCCACGTTTTTTTTTCCGAGGAAAAGCAAGAGCTTTATTAATTAAGTAGGAGATACTGTACAATTAAGATCGATTAATTAGGTTGCAGCGAATATGACTCTCTTAGACATGTAACGTGATTTTGGTAATTAATGATAACATAGTCAATGTGACTAAGATGCTTATAAAGTATATGTATTAGTAGGTCTTATGAATGCAATATATGAAGAAACTATTAAAGTCGGGACAAAAATTGAATGAATTAGAGAAGTTTCAGAGAAATTATACACGTCAAATGCTCTGGTGCTCGACTAGTTGAACACGCCACAGTGTTTCCATCAAAATGGGTGAAAAGCTGAAGAACACGTCGGAAGGTCCGACGCATAAAATAAGTGCATGTTGGTGCATTTTCAGATGAAGGAGTCGAAAATGCTACATGCTGGAAGGTCCGGTGTTCACAATTGTACACGCTGGAGGGTTACGCCGGAGTATTTCTTGTAGAGGAGGTTGTAACTGCAGAAGATCGAATATCTACATGTCGAATGGTCCAGCGCTCTAAAGTTCTACACGCCAGAGTATTTTATATAGAGAAGAAATGACTCAGATGGCAGAAAAAGATATGCACGCCAGATGGTCCAGCGATAGAGCTAGTGAACATGCCGGAACATCCGGTGTTCGTAGAAGGTTTGAGTGAGATTCCTACGATTAGTTTTTGGATGATGTACACGCCGGATGGTTCGGTGAATAAATGTTGTCAACACCGGATCATCTGGCGTATACAATAAAGTTGAGCTGTTATGGCAATGGCTAGTTCGCGGGATTAAGGCTATAAATACTCCTCCACTCGGTCATTTGAAGGGTGCTAAAGTTTAGAGAAGCTCACATACACTTGAGAAGACATCCAAGCCATCAAAGTGTTAAAAGTAATCATCCAAGGCAATTAGCACATATATTAGGGACTAATTAGTGCTATTAGGCCTAGAGAGAAGTGTTGCTAGGTGATTGTTGCCTAGAGAGTGAATCAATGAGTGATTCTACCTTGTACCAACTGATACGTCGGCACCTTGGAGTCTTGGTGACTCGCTAGCACCTTGAGCCATAGTTGTTCAAGCTTGTTGATCCTCCAACTTGGTGTGGAGCGACGGCAAGACTCTTGTACGGGAACGCAAAGACCCTTGGCTTGGTGGCTCAAGCTCCGAAGTGAAGACGGTGATAAGTGATCGGAAGAGAAGCTAGTGGTGAGATCTCGCCCTAGTAGCTTGGTGGCCCATCCGGTGTGAGGTCATGCTTTTGAAGGCTTCATGGCTAAGAGCCGTGATTGGCTTGGTGACTGAAAGTATATCTTTTGTGGAGCTTCAATATGAACTATGGGTGACATTAATACCATCAATATCACAGGGTAAAAATTTCTTGTATCGAGTTTGCTCTCTCTACCTTATTTATATTTTTACATTTACATACTTGTAATTTGCCTTCCTAGATTATGTTACAAAACTTTTGAACGGTAGAGTAGATATACTAGATAAAACAGCACATTTAGATATAACTTGATATATATTTATCTTGTAAATTTTTTTAACCAAATAGTTTTAAGTATCGTAATTTAACTCCTCTTAAAACGTCACCGATCCTTATATAGTTAATACAAGTAGTCACTTACCTCAACCAGACGGCAATATGAACCATTCTCCTAGCTAATTACGTTAAATCATGCACCATTGTATTTTGCTCTCGCTTGACCTATTTGATCTCGATTCCTTGCAGTAACCCATCAACTCCTTCACTTCTTGGACGTAGGACTTTTTTTTATTTTAGTCTTTTTAAAACTAATATTTTAATAATAGTCCGTCAAAACCTAAATTTTCAGGAACTAGTTCATTTTGCCAGCGCTTAATGCAACATGTACAGGTCCTATTTGCAAACATGCACATCCAATAGAGTCGTAGAATTTGAATTATTCAATTTCGAATGTTGGTATATGTTACAATTTGTTCTATAAAAATAATACTTAGTGACTTGTGGAGCCAAAAAGAATTGTCATTTGCGGTCTAAACCATACCAAATTTATTGTATGGATAGTTCAGAATATGTTTTAGCCGAACCACACACATGATTTTTAGGAAGACTAATAAACTTTAAATTGCGCATGTTCAAACATGGCTAAGTGCTATGGCTACCCACGGCCTTCGAGACTACAGGGTGAATTAAGCATTTTGAAACATACATTTAAATTAGAAAATAATTTCTAATTTTGTTGAAAGTAGGCAATTGATAACATTAATGTTCTTAGGTTTAAGCCATGAAATATGTTCATCAAGAATCTATACACAATTTAGGTTACATTGAATGAAACAGTGGTAACCATTATCCATGAGTAGTTTAACTGTGGATTGGAATGAGCCATCCGATGGTGATTACACGACAGAGCTTTTAGCATAAAATGACAACACATCTGTCGTGACAAGATTATCCGAATATATTCTGGATGACAAAATAGAAAAGGTCCATAGACTTGATTTTATACTATTGGATCAAGAGGTATCCACAAACATTAGGTACTTTAGAAAAAATAAAAGAGTATACATCATTTACAATAATTTTCTATGCAAATGTATAGGGAAATGCAATGGAAGCTCAAGTACCACAATGCCATGTAGATCAATTCAAGCCACACCTTAGAGAAGGAAGTGTTCCCAGCTAAGAATAATTATCGAGCAGTTGACCACATATACATGATAAAATTCACGGATCACACTGAGGTAATTGAATTCCCTGGTACTTCTCCAACGTTTCCCAAGTATGCATATACTCTAGCATCCTTTGATACATTAAGGACCAGAATTAATTACACTAGAGACATGTTAGGTAACTATATATTCATTTATATATTACATCTACCATTCCTAATATACATTTTATCTATTGTAATACCATCATATAACTTTAATAAAATAACATATAATATAACATTATACAGACACAATAGGATAAGGGGTCTCTATTGAACCTGCTACAACAACTTATGTCAAAGGTATTAAGAAGACAATACGACACCTCTACATTTCGGATGGCAGGTATAACTACATAAAATAACTTATTGTAATTTATATACCAATCTTTACTCTTTTTCATTTATTCTTTCTCTTTAGTCTACTTATTTAAAGTTTATTAGTCTTCCTAAAAATCATGTGTGTGGTTCGGCTAAAATATATTCTGAACTATCCATACAATAATTTGGTATGGTTTAGACCGCAAATAGCAATTCTTTTTGACTCCACAAGTCACTAAGTATTATTGTTATAGAACAAATTGTAACATATACCAATATTCGAAATTGAATAATTCAAATTCTACGGCTCTATTGGTGTGCATGTTTGCAAATAGGATCTGTACATGTTGCATTAAGCGCTGGCAAAATTTTGAGGAAAATTGAACATAATTACTAATTATTTAGAGGGCGTTTACAAGGCTAAATAGTATGAAATGATAAATATGCATATAAATGAAGCATTGTAAAGGAACTCACTTTTTCACCAAGTAACCTAGGATTGAAAATAATTTTAGAAATTATTACGTCACATGAGAGGACTATTAGTGAATTTTCTCAGATTTTTAGAATTTATTTGAGGCCTTAAAAATTACTAGAATTTCTAAAAGTAACTATTTTTGGAGTTTTTTATTTTAAAACCTAGATATAGAAAAAATTTCATGAATTATAGGACATAGAAAAAGTTTCATGAATTTTAGAGTTTGGCAACCCCACTGCTTAAATAGAGAAAGCGGAAAAGGGACCATTGGAACCGCTGAAAACACTGTTCATCTGCGAAAAATACTGTTTACTGAGTCACGCCAACCAATTTGGCGTGACTCAGGCTGCCACGTCGAGCCCACGTGTAAAGGTGTCGGGGTTTCCGTCAGTGTGGCTACTTTGGTCACACCAATGAATATGACGTGACTAAGTTGGGAAATCACGTCAGATACTTTGGCGTGACAAAAGAGGCTAATTCCTAAAAATTTAAGTTTCGACAGACTATTATTAAAATATTAATTTTAAAAAGGCTAAAATAAAAAAAGTCTGGACGTAGAACCCAATCTCCGATCGATCCTCTTCATGTTTCTTGAGGGCATCAACCACCCAACTACAATCTGATTCTAGAATTATTGGATCATGGACCCACTGTTTCGCCACTCGAATTCCTTCAACATAAGCCTTAATTTCTGCTACAGTCGGATTAGCGCACCGAAATAAAACTCTCCATAGAGTGAAGACCACTGTACCGATGGTAGTCTCGCAATCATCCCAATGCCAGCCTCTCCGGTATGAGCTACTCTCTCTAGTCACTAATAAGTGACGTTTTGAATATAGACACAGTCTCTAAAATACAAATTTGATTACTACTTTTTGCTATAATGTATTTATTACCAAAGCAAAAGTATATTATTGTAAAAATAGTTTTCAAGATAAATCTATCAGTATCATTTTCAAATATCTAAATTCAATACATAAAAATAATTTATAACAAAAATTTAAAATAATTCACTACACATAGCTTAAAACGACATTTATTTATAAAGAGTATAGCTTAATGAGCTGAGCGTCAAGCCAAGCTCAGCTCGTTATCAGCCGAAGCAAGCTCCCCTCGTTCGATCTAAGGGCTGAAACCAACTACAATCCGGTCATAAGAAGTACTCCTCTCTTCAAAAATAGTAGGCATATTTTTTTTAGAAAAATCAAATTTTATGAACTTTGACTAATATTTAATTAAATTATAATTACTGAATAAAAATTAATTGAAACTTAACTTAAAAACTGAGTAAAAAATACGTATAATATTTCTGAATAGAGGGAGTAAAAAACAAAAACCCGGAGATCAGTGTACATGTAGCGTCTTCCGAGTTGGAACGTGGTGCTACGGATGGGAATGGGATGCGTTGCTCCCGAAACAGATAGATCGAGCCGTGCAGGGTGTCCGATCACCCCGGCCAGCTCGGTTGACAGCAACCCAGCGAGCCCTGCGCTAAAAAGAGTCTGCAAAGTGACGAGAGGAGGGCCCAGGCCGCGTCGCGTAGGAACGGGCCCGAGCCTGTGCTAGGATTGTTCTCTCCGAGTCCCCCCTGCTCTGCTTCCCGGTTACGAGACACATGCGAGTGCCTGCTTCCGCTTGCAAGTTCGCCGTCGGTTGCGACCGATGCCGATCGCCGAGCAGAGCACGAGGCTGCTCGTTGCGCGGTTCGCTGCACACATATGCCGGCGGCTATGGCCGGCAGTGGCTGGGAGACAGGTGCTACTAGTACAAGAGTTCAGATGCCCGTCATGTGCAGTTCACAGCACAGATTACAGAGCAATCTCAGGTGTCGTACCGAAGAGAAAGAAGCATCACATGACATGAACACGCATACCGAGTGGTTAAGCACTTCTGGCAAACGGAGCCAGTTGTATCCTAGGGCCTATCTGAAAGAGTAGAGATCGAGAACAGTAGGGGGTTTCTATGGATTTTTACATAACTACTTGCATATATTGTATGATTCCTCTAAAATTCTTAACAAAAACCTACGTAAAAACAGAGATGTCGTTTTAAATTCTAGGTGATGCTGTGAGATGACAAAGAGATTTAAGATGTCTCAGCTGAGCGTCCACAAGGTCTTCAAGATGAGAAAGATACCATCTTCCAGGACAGGCAACCTGAGCGTGTAAGTCGACAACAGATGCCTTGGTGGCGTGCAGCGATCATCAGTTTGAGTTTTGCCACGGATGGACAAATTTCACTGACCCCCAATTTTCGGGTGTTGAAGTGTTTAACCAACAGTGGGTGTACAACATACAAAAATTGCCTAGGGATATGCATTCCAACTTCAAGAAGCACTTCGTAAAATGTGTCCACTATTAGTTGTCATGGCAGTGTAGCTCCATTTCAATATAAAACATGGACAATTTACAACATCAATCCGGTAGAGGTTCGGATGGGTGAAAACTTTACTGTGGTTACTTGAACGGACTGCATTACTATCTCAAAAAAGACTAGGCAGCCTTGTATACAGGCTACAAAAGGCTATCAAGTTGAGACTGCAAATCAGGTATAGCCAACATACCGATGGATTGCATTTCATCAGTGGTGTATTCTGACTTCAGAAGGGACTGCAGCTGTATATGAGCCTCGACTATATTTGTCCTGGGACGAAAGAGAGGCATAAGAAGAAATGCATTGAACTAAGTGCTTGACCCTTTCTCCAGTTTACAGATAGGGTTCTCTGGGTATTTTAGTATAGCACAGCTAGATAATTTAAGAAATAATAAAGGTTAGTTGTCCAGTTAGTTCATTCCATAGTGCTCTAGTCTAATGTTTCTTTTTCAGAAGTGCAGTTTCACCTTGTTAAACTCCCAATTTATTAAAAGTTATACAAGCATAACACCAAAAGTATAAAAAAAAGGGATAGCTGCGCATGCACCATAGCACATTCTAAACTGTTGCATCCAGCCGTCCACCGGACAAGGCATTCATTAGGTTTCCAAGCCTTATATGCATCGAACTAATACAAACAACTCAGATCAAAATATTCTATATGAATGACATATCATACATACAAGTAAACAGTGCAGAGATTCAATGGTAATGAGAATGCAATGAGTAATGTCTGAAATGGTAGGTTTCTTAGTGAAGTAGAAAACATGCTCAACTATAAATACTAGAATTAATTCTTTGCGCTGATTGTACGAGGGCATAACTCCTTCAATTTTGATGTCACATACAAATAATCCAGATCATACATCAGGAATTGGTAGCCCAGGACTATTATGTATAAAACATATGGTTCGATTGTTAGGATCTATCCAAGTTAGACCTTTTTGTGCTGAATTATGTGCATAGGGAAAAAAAAATATGCTGATCTTGGCTGAATTAAACCTTACTCTTGCACTACGCCATAATTCCTGAATATTCGTCTAAAAGCTAGAAGGAAATAAAAAAACACATACATAAAAGATTCAATGGACACGTGGAGATGGAGATCCTTACTTGATAGGTTTGAATAAGATCATTCGTGTAGATGGATTTTGCAAATACAACCTCATCTTGGTCATTACTTTGGGCAAATCTTGTTGAATAGCGGTGGCAACCTATTTGGGGAAAAGGAATATGACATTGGGGGAAAAAGACAGTGTTTCTTGCATCATATACTGCAAATTTGTAATGTACCTTTTGTACTAGCTCTCCAACTTTATCAGGAGAAGCAAATGCTTGAGTCTTCAGGGGTTTTGCTAGAACAGAATCCAACTTCTGACCCTGGCTACCGGAGGACAATGCAACTTTGACAGCAGTTACCTGCCACAGTCATGCCATGACCACATTAGACTACAACAGACAAAAGTGATACAAGGGAGTTACATCTAAGTAGACATCAACAGATAAAAGTGATACAAGGGAGTTACATCTCAGTAGAAATTACAATTGCTGCCACTATACTACCCCTGTTATAAATGGTACCAGCCACTAGGGACTTTCCAGTAGTAAATGGGATAGTCACACACCTAAAAGGAGCTCAGGACACACTATAGTTATACAGAAGAACAAAGTGCAAAGGCCCAAAGTTCGCTCTCAATGGCATACAACTAAGGATTTCCCAGGACTTCATGGGATGATGGGATAGTAACAACAAAAAAATAGTTCATGACAAACTACTGTCTACAGGTACTACAGAAAGTCAGGAACATAAAAGGAAAGCCCCAAAGTCTTAATGTAATAAAGTCTGCAGATTACGCTACCTTAGTAACAAAAGAAAGCATTGGGTCCACTACTAATTTGGTGATGGACATTATAAACTCTTCACAGGTAGCTTTGAGGCTTTTCTCCAATTCCTGAAATAAAAGAGCAATAGCAAAATAAGCCAAAATCAAAGGAAACTGAGAAGATGGGAGCAACTAGAAAACAATCAATCCTATCTTGGTTAGCAAGTGCCACAACTTCATTCCATTTCAAGGATCATACCCGCACTTTTTAAATTTCATAATATGGAATACTAAATTTCTAAGAGAAGCTAAGCATCTTCAATTTTGAGGTCAAACAACAGAAGACATTAGGTCAGGTTAGTTACTTTTCTGGCATCAATTTGATTCTCCAAAATGCGGGGAGAAAAGGTCCTAGCTAGTGATGTTGACCTTGACCAATCAAACAATGAGACCTGGCCCCTGAGAATCCTTCTTAGGTGATCCTGTAAAAATATTAATTTGCTGTAATTAGCAATCACAAACAATCTATTTCAAATGAAATACAATGATTGTATGGTCAATACCAATTCTTTTAAAAATAAAGAATAACGGAGCAGACCTAAGGAACATCATTTCAGAGAATCAAAATTAAGAGTATAAACAATAGTTTCAAAAGGTACATATATCTAGAATGTTAATGTACTCTTACAACCACGAGGGTCAAGTCAACAAGTCACCATGCATGAAATGATGAAACAACATGCAAGACATAAACAATTAATACTCCATATGTAAGGAACAAAGTTGTGAATACCAGCAAATGGGAGAAATCCAGCTCCTTATGCGTGACAGAGAACTCAATGGCGAATGGAGCAATCTGAAGACATGCAAAGTACCATATGAGTTGCGAGATGAATTAATGAGTGAGATGAAATTTTCTGGACAGGATAATAGATAGATGACCACCTGTTCCCTTAAAATGAGGAGGTGCTTAATTAGAAAAAGCTGACCATCCATTGGGGTTGCTTTCTTTGAGATGATCTTGCTTGCACTCTGTTCACAACATCAATAGTGTTTCTCAAAATAACAAACAGTAAGACGATACATCATAGCATAAAAACTGCAAATAGTGTGTTGGGAAATAAGAAAAGAAGACGGGATCGGAGCGGAGAATCGTATAGAAACCTGCAGAGATGTTGAGCAAACTTCTACAATTTCCTGGTGGCAATCAGAGTAATATATCTCTTGTCAAGTTGAATTGAAAAGGAACCGACCAGTAAATGGAAGATTTAGCAAGACAAACAATCTTAGCTTTGCGAGGTTCAATACCTGGGCTAATCCAGTAAAGACAGAAGGTTCTAAGCAGCGATATAGCTTTGATAGGCACGAAACTGTTTTCTCCAATGGTCTGTACCATGTCACATATATGTCTGAGTTGTCACCAACCTACGGGTTGAAACAAATAGATCTAGTTATCCTATCACCATAGCAAACAGACCAGAACATATTCAGTAATCAGAACCATGTGTTGTCTTAAAAACAGATGTAACTGCCAGGTATTAAGGTGAAATAGGCAATAGTGGCACATTGGAGAAGTGAGAGGAAGCATGTCTATTAGCCAAAAACTACATGTATTGAATATGTCACAAAGATTGAGTAAACTTGGAAAGAGTCAGTTTCAACTGAAGTAGGAAGCAAACTAACAGTAGCACTTGAAGTTGTATCCACAGATCGCTCAAGCTTTCCAGGATAATCCAGATCTTCATCAGAAGGGCGAAAATTTGCAATCTGAAAAAAAGTGGTACAATAAATATTAAACAACAAATCACATTAAATTAAAAATATTGTAGCTGCTCAAAGCCCTAAAGCAAATATAAAGAACTATTTGATAAGGACAACAGAAAGGGCAAAATTGTAAATGCAGCAAATTTGACTGCTACATACTAGTGTAGGAAGTAGAAGCTATGTAGAGGGAGGAAAAAGTTTAGACTTATAACAGCTAAAGGCCGTTTGTAACGTATCCATCCCCCCAACCCCTGGCAAAAAGGAAAAGTGAATGCTATCTTATCAACTCAGGCCTGTCCACATTTATTCCAATCAATTCTTGGAAGGTCACCAATTTAATCCCATCAGCCAGCCACAGCCTTCAACACAGTATCCATACCCTTCCCGGTCATGTTTAAGGGGCTCAACTTTACCTATTAGTCATGTAAGCACATATGCTGGAGGGCATCTTACGTTCTTAACGGTGTCATTTTATATATGGCTTAAGCTTCTCCAAATTCAACTGAAACTCAAGGGAACTATACTTATAGTCCATATAAACAGATTCCAAAGATTTCTCCATTTTCTTTCTTTGGACAGTGCTACCAATATGCATTCTTTCTGGTGCATAAACCTTTGGTCACATGTTGGTGATACATGCACCAAGCTACCCATGTTTATGCAGATAACTAGAATGAGAGGAAATGATTAGTGTTGTTTAGTGACTAAAGTGACCATTTTGATTACCAAGCTTCGGGTTCTCGGAAACCACCTCTTAGTGTGGTGGTGGAGGCATGAAGGTATGACTCTACCCACAAGGGTTCAAATCCTGGTGCCCACGATTACACACGTGAGTGCTTTTAGCGGTTTATTTGTAGGAATGTGATACAAGGCCCACTTGTGGGTGTGTGAGTGGTGTGCGTGTGGGGTGGTGTGTGTATGCGTGCGTCATCCTTGTAATCGCAAAAAAGTTTCAGGTTCTCACATGATGTCACATCAGAATATTGCATGTTCAATTACAAACTCAACACAATTCTACAAGGCAATTGATCTGAATATTGAGGAACAATGCTCGTACTATATATTGAAAAATATAATGCAAATATGTGCGCAGCAACCAAAAAAGAATGCTGACGGAATGAACATAGAGTCATCCATCAACGGAAGGACATCTAGAATATTACCTCTTCACGGATATGAGTCCGAGCACAAAATGCTAACCGCTCATGAACATCAGCGAGTATCCTTTGGAATATTGGACGGAGACCAACTACTGATTCACCACGTCTACTCAATTGTTCTCCTAGCACTTCAACTTTCAGAATGTCAACAAGTTCACAGAGAGAATCAATATTTCCTTCATATATCAGTCTAGGCCTCAGGGTATCATATAAGTATGTGCACCTGAATAAAAAATTATTTCATTAATCGTCTTACTAATAACAATATATGTATAATGAGTATTCAGATCAGACAGAGATCCATGGGTCTATTTCTAGTCCAACTAATCACAGACCTACACACCACACAATGAAGAGGTGTAGAAAGGACTGGCTCGTAGGGGAGAGGAGGAGCTGGTGTTGTGGGAATAGAAATAGATGGCTTGGCAGTGACAGCCTGACAGGTGGCGGCGGTGCAGAGATTGGGTTCCACGCCCCATCACTCAAATCACTCTCTTGTCTCTGGATCTGGTCATCTGCCTGCTCGAGCCTGGGCAGCAGTAACTCTTGTCTCTTCTATCCCCCTCCTCTCTGATGGTGGGCTTTAGCTGCCAGGCAGCAATACCTGCCCAGCCCTAGCAAGTCTATGCCTGGTTAACCAGTCATACAACTGAGCCTGCTAGTCATGTAGGAGGCTCCAGTTGGCCGGACATGGGAGATTGGATGAGTAATCGCCGATTGGTCAATGACCCAATAACAACGTTAATCATATTCGCCTGCATATTGGGGTGCTAGCACTGCTAGCTTCCCACAGGATCCTGGCAATGTTAATTTCCTAGTATCAAATAGATGAACATCTTGTCCCACATGATCAGATGGTTCGGACATGAGTCCCTAATGGAGTTATGGTATGACAGTTAATGCATATCCATGCAAATTAACATCTGAAACTGTATACAACTCGTAATCTAGGTTTTAGGATCTATTGCTGGGTTATTGATCTGTCCAAAGTAACTCTCATGTCTCTCAAATCAAGCTTGGTGAATTTCACAGACTAATCACCTCAGCTAAAAAAATAAGTTTGCCAGCATGGCTGCATATACAAATATTGCAACAACACATCGTGAGGGAGAATAAAATAACTTACAGTGGGTCCATTAAAGGAGCCATACTTGAAACATCTGCAGCAGATGATGGGAAGAAGTGAGCAAAAAGCTGGTGCTCAAACTGGCATGCCTGACAAGCAGCACTAAAACTGGTAAATATGTTTAGTAATCAAACAGCAGGAATTATTAAACAATAGAATAAAATAAAATAAATAAAATACAAGTGCATGGAACTCCGCAGCTGACAAAATATAAGTGCACTCACTAAGCATGAAAGGTGAGAATTTAGTATTAAGCCAGTAAATATTCATAAAGCAGGATGAATCAACATCTCTAGTTAGGCAATACGGTCCAAACTTGCCGATACAGGTAGCCACTGAATTTATTTTGCCTTTTAGTACGCTATCATGTTTTCTAGTACTACCATGATCGCAAGTTGCAACTTTCAAAAACAACATTTCAGTACAGAAATGAAATCTAAACAGGAAATTAGCAAGTATGCAGTTACCTCCATCAGATAGGCACAACCAGACCTTGTTAACGAAGGTAAGGCCTCTTTTCTTGCAAACTCCGAGATTCGTTGCTGTACCGTACCTCGTACCTAGCAGTCATATTGAAGTGTTAAGACCTAAGAGACAACCGGGTTAACATGAAAACAGAGTGGGAAGGAAATACCCTTGTAACTTACCAAGTACAGCCTCTGTTCACAAAACAAACTGTGACACTCGGAAAGAATCTGCGCGTACTCCTTCCTAGAAGATCTACTTTCAATTTCACCTAATATCGGTTTTAGCTGGATGACAAATATAGAAAAATTATATCAGAACTGTCATGTCAGATGATATTAGAGACTACATAATATAATATCATCAATGTACATGATTGGATTAAAATCCCCTCGCACAATCTGTATATCATATTATGAAAAATTATACCTCACTAGCTGCCGCCTTGAAGCGAACATAGATAAGAGATGCCTCCACACCCTCTGTGACAACGTTTTTGCCAGAATTGCTGCCTCGAATTGCAGCTTGAACCTGCAAGGTTCAACCAAGTACAGGTATCATCTATAGCTGTCTGTTTACTTCACTTTTACTACCAACGAAATGCAACTGAGAATCACCTGGGATGAAGCGCCTTTAAGTATTGACAGCACATGTGACCGAATCATACTTAATGCACGAGACTGCATAAAAAAGGACCAGATAATTATCAGGTTATGTGCTCTGATTCTTTATGCCTATGAATGTAGCCATTGGATCACTAGTAGTAATTTACTTGAAGTTGGCAAAACTTGACCAAGTAAACAGCAGATTCAGCATATTGTGGATTGTTTTCAACATATCTACAATCCGCAACAGGGGAAGTTGCATTAGCTCCGGAAACCTTAGCATAAAATCAAAGACAAAGCATTACTATGCAGCTATTACTTACGAGATACATTCATCAAGGCGCTTTAACAGTGGGAGAAACTGTCCGTTTCCAATGTTCATATTTTGAGAATAAAAGCTGCTTGAAACCTGTGAAACAAAATTAGGTAGTTAGCTCACATGAACTAGTTTATGCACGCACAAATGACAAAGTTATTCAAAAGGATTCACATGTCATCAACTAAGGAGTAGATATATTGGAAACTCTGCAGCTCAATGACTTCTTTCGTTACTGTCCTACAAGCCTGTAAATATTCTTTCATTTGTACCCTGACATGCCCAATGCGAAGTGCTTACTATTAAGTTTGCTCACAGAGAGTTGAAATTATTTTAGTATCCTCCTATGCTGAGACACGAAGTTGGAAGAGCAATTAAGCATTACTGTTCACATGCTTCATCAAAACATACTAATCCCTCCCTCAGTTTCAAAAATATGAAGTCAACAAGCAGTTACATGGTCAAACTTTGGAATCCTTTGACCAACAATTGATTCTCTAGTATACTGGTGTGGCCATGTAAAAATAGTACAATCATATTTATAATTTTATGGGGAATCCCCAACATTTTTGAACAAAAATTTAATGGTCAAGTTTTGATCCAGAAGATCACGTTGAAATCGAATAACTCAAACCTCCCATTTTTCAATGGAAGTATTCGACTCAGCTGCTAGCTTGATACTGGCGCTGAGCTATTTCAGTAGCAGAAATAGCAGCACGAACTTATCATCCACTATGCTACACTACATTGGCTGGATATATGTTTGAAACTTCACATAATGCAGTTTAGGCACCTGTCTTTTTCTGGTTTGCACATGGCAGCTATAGTACCCGCTAGTGTTACCTGGATACGGATACGGGTGTCGAAATCTGACTCGGATGCGGGTGTCCGATTCGGCAAAGAAAATTTGGACATGTGAAATACAACTCGGAATCCAACACAAGTGTCGGACCGACTCGGATTCGAAATGTCCGATCCGACGCTAGCATCACACTTTTCTTATGGTGAGCCACATGAATTATAGCACACCCCACTATACAATGGAAAAGTGTATTTGTCAACCAAACATGCTCTAGATCTTGCAGGTACAAAATATTCTTAGCAGCACCAAACAGTAGGACCTAAGGGAAACATACCCACCAACAGTAGCGAGCGTAGCATTTTAACAATGGTGTACATAGCTCAAAAATTTGTACTGCCATACTCGTGCCGCCATGGAAGCGCACTACCACGCCGGCACATCCCCTCCCTGCTGGCTTGCGCCGTCACAGTAGTGCCCTACCACGCTCGTGTGATCCCTCCCCGTTGCGCTCGGGCCGCCGCCAGGCTCTGTGCCATCGCCCTCCATCTCGTACGTGCGTTTGGGCATTGGGCCACCGGGATGTCGTTTCACATTTGGGCCATTGGGGATTGGGCGTTGGCCATCCACTGCTGGAGGTTGACGACTTGCCGTGTTGGGCTTGGGTTGTTGCGTGTTGCCGCGTTGAGTTTGTCCACTTAGGTCGCCAAGAGCAGCAACTGTAGTGAGAAAAAGGCAAAGGCCTAGGAGACTAAGGAAAATATTGTTAGCGCAACTAACTTAGTACCAGCTGGTGTTGCCCAAGTCTTTCGACACATCCTCAACCACTACATGCCTCATCAAGTCATCTGACACGTCCTCAACCATTGCATGTGCTTCACCAACTCATCATGCATGTCCTCAACCAACTATGTGATCACGTTCACCACTTCACCGAGTCTCCTGGCGTTCACTTCTACCGCAAGGCGCGTCACAGTCACTGCATGCAATGGATCACTAACAAACTACACCTGTCGCTATGTTTGATTGTAGCATATAAATACATGTAATGTTCTCATCAATAATTAATACACTCGGTGATTATTCCTCAAACAAATATGATATATACTTAATTTTTTACAACAAAATTTGGGTGTACATCTGCACCCATGCCCTCACTTGGGCCCGCCCCTGCCCACAAACATGGATAACAATATTTCATTAACCACAATATTGCAACACAGGGTGTAAGACACACAGTTCAGAACCTCCATAGGAATTAAATAGTTCGCTACTCAAGACAACCTAATACCAGTTAATGTGTTTCAAATGAATCAACCACAGGCTGCAATATTTAACAAGCTGTAAAAAGTTAAGATAGTTTACTGATATGGTAAACTTTCACCTACTGAAATCAGATAAATTTCCATATTTAGTGTGTTACATAGTTTGGTAAATTTGGTACAGTGTACTCTGGTGTGAGCTGCACAGGCCATTGAACAAGTATTGACTTGATCTGATGTTTTGATAAAGTAGAACAAAAAAATCTTTGTAAGATGCCAACTAGGGTCCCCAAACCTTACATTTTCCAATTCGTCAAAGTAGTTGAGCCTACTTCGAAGCGCCTCTGCAAACTCAATCAGCCTTTGTTTCTCAACCAACTGTACGTCATCATTAGAAATAATGCTCAATCAACCAAATAGTAAAGAAAATCAGGTGATAGAGTAGGAAGATGGGAAAACAAATTTTTGTCACTAAATATTCCATTCAATTATCAATGAAACATTAATATTGTTGTTTGTTTAAAAGTAAAGTGACACCAGTATCCAGTACATCAAATGAAGTATTGGGTTTCGTAGATCAGAATGCACTTACTAAATACCAATAGAAATGTCAACCTATTTTCAGTATGTTTTCAAGATTATTGCCAGAACACTATTGCCAGAACCTATACTTTCCCATGTTGTTAAAACAATATGAAGTTTACCTTTTGTGCCATGGCATGCCTTAATTGATTTTGTGGATTTTAGACATAATACTCAACAAGGCTACGCACAAAAAAAATATAGTGTATATGAGGAATCTCCTTTGCGATATGAGTTGCATGATTGCATCAGCAATGAAGCTACAAAGTGTATCAAAAAATGGATCATGAACTGAAATACAAGCTAACAAACAGGACAGAGTTTTTCCTTTTTTATTGCCTAATAAGTCAACATATATAATGCATTCCAAATGCACCAACAATCCATGTTATCGTGTTACGTTTCACTGATACTCATGAAACTCTTCAAGATGGCTTATGTGCACAAGTCATGGAGAATCAACTGTTCTTTCTGGTGGATATTTCATCATCAAAGAGCCAAATTGCATTAACACAACTACAAGAACGATTCCAACACAAATAACTAGAGAAAAAGGGCCATACAAGTTGGTCGCAGGCATCATGCAAAGTTTTTGTCTTTGTGGCAACACTCGAGTGCAAGGACTGTAGTTCCTCAAATAAGTTCAATGTGTCATCAACCTGCACAGATGTACTTCAAAAGGTTAAACTAAAGGCGGAAAGATGTATATGTTTGTTACATCTTTTTTCAACATAAACCAAAAAAAGTTTCACAAGCCTACTTGCTTAAGGATACCGTCACATGTGTTGACACGCTCCTCTAATGTATTCTCGTAGAGGCGATACTTTTCCTCTGTCTGACAATGAACCAGAGGTGAACAAACTCACAATGTCATCACAATCTTTCAGCACCAAAAGAAACAGTGGCATTAATAAACCTCAGATTTCATAACTGACTCCAATTCTGCAAACCACTTGTAGAACTGCAGGAAAGACACAAGTGTAATTTCAAATTTTCATCATCAATGAATAGTTACAAGTATTACTACAGCAGCCATTAAGCAAAAGTCAAGGAACAGAAGAATGAAAACTAACCTGATGTGTATTCACCAAGACTGCATCCATTGCACCAGCCTCCTCCAAAGCGGACTCTTTCTCTGGCACATTCGCACCTCCATCCTTCCCCAAACTCTTCTCCTTATACAACACCCAAAAAACACATTTAGTCAAACTCAATGACAATGTCATCCATCCACGACTAACCCAAACCAAAACAAAGGGGAGAATAAAAAAGGTCAAAATGGAAAAGGATTGCCGTGTACTATAGAAGCACAAGCAGCCATTCAGTGAAATTACCCTCCAAGGTCAAACCCACACTTTGAGAACCTAATTGACACAACACATTATAAAAAATATAAGAATATTCATACCTATTTTAATATAGCATATGAGCTAATAATGTACCATTGATACCAAGATCCCAACCCCCCCAACCTCCAGATTTTACTCAAGTCAATGAATATTTTTACGTTCTGTTCCAAATACGAAATCACCTAAACCCTGCACTGCCAACTCAAACCCGACTTCACGGGGATCCAGTGCAGCCCAGGCACAGAATTTCTGCACGTACCACTAAGTACAATTATTGCGCTACGAAATCCTAACATTATCCGATACAAGGAAAAACGCATATAATTATGCAAACAAATCTCCCCAGATTTCCTAAAAAAAAAACTCACAAGATTGGCCGGCAACGGCCGCTCGGCCACGGCATGGGAGAGCGCGGCGATCGCGGCCTTCTGCTGCTCCGTGAGCGGCGCGTTCTGCAAGGGCGCGAATGCAAAAAGAAACGTCAGATCCATCGAACCGCCGATCGCACCCGTCGAGATCTCAGGGCCCCCCGCCACGCCCAGATCTAAGCTCGGGACGAGGACGAAGGTACGACACGGAGGCGGGCGACCGACCTGCTCCCAGGTGGAGGCGAAGTTGTAGCCCTTGGAGACCGCCCCCGACTTGGGCAGGGTGGACGGCGGCGGCGTCGCCATGGGCGTGCGCTCCGCGCGGCTCGCGTCAAGCGGAGTCGGGCTTGTAGTAGCTGTGTAGTGTAGCGCGGGCTCGGGCTCGGGCTCAACCAGCTCAGGGTAAATAGGCTTTGAAAAAAAAAATTGTGGGACCTTACGTGGCCTACGCTGTGGCAGATTGTTTGGACCAACTATTACAGGCCCCATGGCCGATGTAGGAGAGAATATTTTTGTTTTTACATTTCATAAATCGAAAACTTGCAAAAATAGTCTCTGCTTTGAAAAATCAGCACATATAGACTCTTGTCACATACTGTAAGGGCGACAGTTTTGAAAAATCGCACATCTGGACAGGTTTTAAAGTAAAAATACTACGTTCTATTGCTCTTAAAATTCAAAATATGATCAAATTTGTTATGAAAAAATTTGAAAAAAATTGGTGGTGTAGATAATACTATGACCTGGCTCTCTAAAAAATTTTAGACAAAAATATAATATGTACAATGATATGTTGCTTTTTTTATTTCTTATTATACAAGTAATTGTTTGAGTTGAAAATTTTTGGAGAGCTACATTATAGCATCATCCACACTATAATTTTTTTAGAATTTTTTATGACTATTTTGGTAGTGTTTTAAATTTTAAGAATATTGAAATGTTGTATTTTTAGTTTTTTTAAACTTGTCGCTCGTTTCAACGGGTGATAGGGTCTACATGTGTGATTTTTCAAAAAAGATGTCTAATTTTACAATTTTGTGATTTATAAAATATAAAAAAAAAACTCTCTAGGAGATTGGTCGATACTATCTGCAGCCAATAAAATCTAACGGGCTTTTCAGTGATCCTCACAGTGAATTTTTTATTTATATATTTTTATTTTCAATCTTTGCAAAAATACACAGCTATTTCAATATATTACACATTTATGTTGTCATCATCTATTGGAAGGGAAACAGCAAGATGTCGTCTATCCAACAGACGACATCTTGTGAGACTCACGGTGCAACGGGTCAAAAATTAAGGGTATGTTTAGTTCGGCTTGTACTTCTGATTCTCAGAAGCCAGAAGTCGAAACAAATAGCCCAGCTATGAGTTTGCTTTTGGAAAACTGAAAAATTAGATTCTGAGAAAATGAACTAAAAGTTGATAAACTAGTTGAGATGAGCTTTTCTAAATTTTAGTGGGCTGAGAAGCTAAAAAAAAATATTACAAAAACCAATAGCAAAATATCAGAAGCCAAAAGCCAAAACACCTCAACCAAACAGGCCCTAACTACCCTGGCCGACGTAGCGTCCACATCAACATGTCGTCTAACTAACAAACGACACCATTGATATCGTCTGTTGAAAGAATGATAGTACTCTGCTAGGCCCACCAAAAAAGCAACACCTTTTCACATGTTTGTGTTGTGAGAAAACTAGCATACATGTTGTTCATATAAAAAAGCTAGCGGTGTTGTTTTTGTTGTTATGAAAAAGCTAGTATGCATGTTGTTCACATTAAAAAAAGTCCAGTACATGTGTCCATTCGTTGAATAGGCGACATCTTTTTCAGTGAGTCTAACAAAGTCCTATCATCTTTTTAATTGACGACATCAAAGATGTCATTCGTTAGTTGGGCGATATGTTAATGTGGATATCACGTCAACCATCGTATTTAATTTATGACTGTCGTGTCGAAGGCCACGAGGTCTCGTCGTCTATCCGATCGATGATGATAGTTTATATATGTAATATTTTGAAATAATCATGTATTATTATAAATATTGAAAAATAAAAATATATAAAAAAAATATCCCTTGCAGTTGAGGTTCCATGGACTGGATTCGGTAACATGAGCTAACGCATGCTCAAGATTGGACTAGGTCCAACTGGCATAACTGGCCCAATATGTGGAAACATGTAGCCCAATAACTCGATTCGTCCTTGCAGTTGCACTAAAGTTTGTATGAGGACGAGCCCTAGCTTGTTTGGCAAGACGCCAGGTGAGCATTCAAGCACGTCTGCACTCTAGCTCTGCTGGGCGCACAGGTGCTCATCCTACTAGCTGAGATTTAGAGTCTGTTTGGTAGCATAAAACATTTCAGATTATGGCTAGAATTAGTAGAATAATTGTCAAACGGTATTTTTTGCAAGTAATTGGAATCTAAAATGGGAAAAGTGTTTCTCTTTTTTACACTGTAAGAGAGAAATAGGTAAAATATGGTTCATCCTATTTTTTAATTACTTCTTCTTACAACTATCATCGTTTTTAGGGAGAAACTAGAATTGAAATATTTCTGAAAGAATTCGGAACCATATCTAACGGGCCTTATCCTTATGTAGGTTTACCCTTGGATTAGATTGAGGCCCTTATCCTAAATACACGTGTGTGTTAAGTGGTTTTGCATGTTTCCAGATGTCTATAACTCCTTTTGGAAATGGCAGGTCTACCTTAATTAATTGAGGGAAGAGGTCTAGAGTTCTCTGATATCTTCACTTGCATGTTTATAGGACGTACATGTGGGTAGGTGTATGGTACGAGTGTGGTGTATATGAGTAGTATGCGTCTTTGGTCGTATCCTGTGTGGATATTTTATTTTCGGGTAATTGCACACTTCTTAATTATTTCAGGAAAAATGCAGACATCTTGTAGCAGTAAAGCAATGAGTTGGGTAATATCTAATTGCATTCATCAAAGGAAGAAAACAGAGAAAAGACGCGAACAAAAAGAATTACGGGGCCTTGGCCTCAGCCTTAGGTTCAAGTAATATGGTTTCACAATTTTGAGGGGCAAAACCAAGAGCCAATTTATTTGTTGCCACCGTCAAGAAGTGGCCGGTTTAGATTTTCTGGGTAAAATTTGGATCCTAAAAATGAACTTATTCATCTGAAAAGGCACTAACTTTTCAGAAGAAGAAGACTATACCCATTGAAACTCTACAGAAATTTTTCACTCGGAGACGGCCGGCTGGTGCGATGGCCTTGGACATGGACGAACCGTTTTCAGATTCCACGCCCGCGTAGCCGCTTCTCCACGATCACGACGGCCGCACGGGCCGCAGGCTCAGCGTCAGCTCCGACTCGCTCAGCCCTGGCAACCCCAGCGTCAGGACGATCGACGCCACATCGCCCTCCTCGTCCACCTCCTCCTCACGAACGCCGAAATGACCAGCCGCAGTGGCCTCCATCAGCCCCCCAGCCCTCAAGGGGAACAGCTCGAGGCACGCCGGGGCCGCCGCCTGGTCGTCAGCGTCCGCGTCCTCCGCGGCGGGGCCGCCCTGCATCTTGCGGAGAGCGGAGTTCCACCGGTTCTTGACGGCGTTGTCGGATCGGCCGGGGAGGTGACGCGCGATGGTGGCCCACTTGTTGCCGTGCATGCGCTGCAGCTCGACGATGCGCGCGTCCTCCTCGGGCGTGAACGGGCGGCTGTCCAGCTCCGGGGACAGGTGCTGGCACCACCGCAGCCGGCACGACTTGGCCCCGCGCTCGGGCAGCGCGGCCGAGATGGCCGCCCAGTTCTGCCGCCCGTGCTTGCGCACCTCCCGCCGCAGCGCCTCGTCCTCCTCCGCGGTCCACGGCGTCTTCTTGCAGTCCGCCTTGCCCTCGTCGCCCTCCGCCGCCTCCATGCACCCACTTCCTGGGTTTCTTGCGCGTACCCCGCGCGGCACGTTGCTGGATTAGGTTACGTCGCGCCGCGTCCTCTCCCCCTCGTAATGCGCCAGGTGCGCGGCGCCGGCGTCCGACTCGTCTGCTTCATGTGCGTTGCAAAATTGGAATCCGGAAATCAGCGATGGCGTGGGATATGGAAAGCTCGCGGAGTGGAGAGTAGCTTTTTCTTGGTAAGCTCAGCGGCCGGGCGTTCTAAGATTGTTGCGTGGGATCTGGAAATTAGGAGTCGCTTGGGATATGGAAAGCTTCAGCGAGGAGTTGGTTTATTCTTGGTAGCTTATCTCTCGATTGTTTTGAGAGTAAATGCCCAGCCGTGTGTCGCAAGATCTGTGCAATCGTTTGATTCGTGGTTTACTCGGTGATTGGCATATTAAGGCCTCGTTTGACACGATTTTATATTCTTCTAAAAACGTTTTAGATTCGATTTCTGTCTAGAAATGTCTCTATAGTAAATCAAAATCAATTTATGTAACTATTCGACTAGTCCAATATATTTGGATTCTTCAAGATTGTATGTGAAAGAGGATGTGATTATAGTGATAAACACCATTTTAAGTGTATAGGACTAAAAACGACGATTAGAAGAGTGTGAATAGTCGTCTCACCGATTTCTTTCGAAATATATAGTCTTTTTTTATTTTGATCACCCAACGTATATTAAAACCAAGAACGGAAGTAAAAATAGGTGAGAAGTAAGTTATGATAAAAAACACAAAGAAAACATATCTCTCGTAGACTTATCGGTGGTCAAGATCGCAAGATATAGTACATACGCCGACATCAGATCGCTTGCTTAAGGTGTAAGCAAGTGACAGTGAGTTATGCTTTGAGAAGCATGCAAGACGGTTTCATCCCTCCACAGTTTTGAGGCTAAACTATGAAACCATCTTGCACGTTTCTCAAAGCATAACTCACTGTCACTTGCTTACACCTTAAGCAAGCGATCTGATGTCGGCGTGTGTACTCTATCTTGCGATCTTGACCACCGACAAGTCTCTTCTGCTCTGATCCCTCATGTTATCTTGTCACTTGCATCGACGTCCCATTTGCTTAACTTTATCAACACAACGTCTCCATCTTCTCATGCTTTGCTCGCTCAACATGTGCAAAAATTAGGACCACCCTTGACTTTGTCTTGCCTTCTCGATCGTTCGACACTAAGCATCATATTTGACCCCGATCATTCCACTGTCGGCTACCAAAGTGCATTTATCACATGTACAACACAAGATAAGCAAACACATATCTCCAATCCCATCTCTAGTTAGAAGATATCAAAATCTCTGTTGAAAGAGACATGACATAGAAAACGTGAACGCCACATGTTCCCGCATTGTCACCTCCTCAGCGCCGGATCATCCGACGTGTTCAATGCGGCCATCTTGCAACCTCTCTACAAGAAATGCTATGGCGTGTTTGTCATCTCATCGCCGGACCATCCGGTGTGTACTTCTTTTCCGAACCAGTTATCTTGGAATCTCTTTGCAAGAAATACTCTGGCGAAGCATCCGACGTTCATCCCTTTGAGTGTCAGACCATCTGACGAGTACAAGTCTACCAGAGCCAGTTTGCAACATCTCTGCAAGAAAAACTCTGACGTTCACATCACTCCATCGCTGGACCTTCCGGTGTTCACTTCAATTTTTGCCTCTAGCTTGAAATGCTCAAATATAAAAAAATTCTAAATGCTGGACAATCCGACGCGTTCAAATGTCCTAGCGCCAGATCATCCGGCATGTATAATTTTCCTAGATGTTGAGACAAAAATATTAAATCTATTTTCTCTGCAACTTTTGTTAGTTATGATTATCATTGCAATACATAAATATGTTCATGCAATCTCAAGAATCATCAAACCAATATAAAAACTTGTCAATCACTTATCACAAATAAATCAAGACATATTTTAACTTGTTTTCTCATAATAATTCTCCTGCTAGTAAAAAACAGAAAGTTTCTTTTATTTTTTTCAAGAATCAGAAGAGATTTCCTGTTTCGAGTAAGAATAAAAAATATTTCTGACTGCCAAACACACCTAAGACTCAACTAAGAAGCAGAAATTCATGACAGGAGATGGACAAATGAACTGAAATTGTCGCTGTCAGGTTTGCTCAATTAGTGTATTATAAACGATAAAGCCCCCGTTGAATGCAGAAGTGTGGGGACTTCTATGTGAACTATTTAATTGTGTTTGGTAGGTCTATAAACCTACACATTTATGTTGAGTGAATTTCACAACACCCTTCCTTCTTAGAAGATATCGCAAAGACACACCTTTAAGTTACATTTTTTTACAATTTTTTGATAATTAATAATTAAGAATTTATAAAAAATATGGTACATTCTAAGGATGGAGTATCATCATATACGTATATATTACCATGTACTAGGTTTAATAACCGCTATGAGATAAATAAGATATATGCATATATTATAATCACTTCATCGTGTTTCATACAGAAACTATCCTTGGATCAAGAAAGAATCGTTCGGATAACACAATCCAAGAAGGTTACACTTGAGACTCTAAGTATGGTATACCTTCTCGATCTGACTAGATAAGGAGAGGAGAGAAGAGGATAAGTCAAGAGGTCAGACAGGTGAGATAGAGCCAAATAGATAAGCAATACAATGTTGGATAGAGGCACAAACAACACATTGAGATTCACAGCAGATTCAAGTCACGATCAAATTCATCCAACAAAGAATTTTAGGATCTAGATATAAGAGAACTCACCAAGATTTATAGGATTAGATCTAGATACATCCTTATTGTAATTATATTTTTTTTAAGATTAATCAAGGTAACATAGGTATGGATATTATCCTAATGAAAGACTAAACATGTATAAAATAGCATGTGCCCTTCTTCGATATGCACAATTGGTGAACAGGTATCCACTACGTGAAAAAAAGGTTTTAGTAATGAGCGATAACCGTCATACGTGATGGGTCACGCACCCATCACCTCATACACGACACTGATGACTAATCATAAGTGACGGCGATAAGTCATAAGTAACCCGATCCATCACTGATAACCTTTATAAGTAACGGGTCATAATCTTGACGTATCACTAATAACTAATGAATGTTTCTCACGTTTCTTGGATATGAAAAAAGTCAAAAAAATAATTTTTTTCACCCAAATCATCCCAACACAGGGGTTATCACCACTCATTGTAGGTCACTTGCTATTTTTCACACTGTTTTTATACTCTGCGTTCCATAAGAATCAAACTCGTGACCTCCCCTCGCGTGCGCAGCCCTCTTACCGCCACACCCACGCATGCGTTCTGATGAAGCCGAATAATTTATCCTTCTATACAACAGTGATGGGTCATAATCTGGACCCATCACCCATGACTGTTTTTGCTAATTGATGATCCAGAGTGCATTCGGTTAAACGGTCATAACTTTTACATACGGACTCTGATTTTGATATTTTTTTACTCTACGGACATCTACAGAAAAAGTACATCCATTTCTCTCAAACTTTGTCGGGTTTGACAAATTTTTTTAGGCTAAATTCGGCTTGAAAGATTGAGTTCTCGACCCTTGAAGTTTCTATACTATTTTTGAAACACGCGTTTATGTGCATAGCTACTATCCCTTACATCAAACTTGAGCAGAAATATACAATAGCCCATATTCTAATGTTGGTGATAGTGAGAAAAATAAAAAAAAATATTTGTGGCTACTATGCCATCATACCCTACACCAATTTTTTTCAACATGTGAATCAAAATTCATGAAATAGGCTAAGCATAAGTTGAAACGTTGATGCAATTTTCTGTAAATGTTCGTAGTCTCATACTTCTTTGATTTGAGTTTAGTGTCTATATTTGTACTTTTATGCGTAATTGTTCAGCTATAGAAAGGTTGTAAACTTTCTGCATAATATCTTTTCAGATCTACACAATACATTTAGTTTTTAGTTGGAAAAATTAAGTAAGAAAAGATAGTCTGGCTATCTCTAATGACAGAGCTGAGTTATTATTGATGGTTTATAATATCACCTGTCACTTATAACTTGCACAGGGAGAACTATCACTAATGACAAGTCATAAGTGACTGGTCGTAATATGATCCATCACTGATGACTAGTCCGTCACTTATATCATCAGCGGTGGGTAAATTTATGACCCATCACTGATGACATAGTCTAACCCTGACCCGTTGCTATATAAGTGACGGGTCGTAACATGATATATCACTTATGACTCTTAAGTGACGGGTCTTGACAACTCGTCATTTATGTAGTATCTTATTTATCTATTTTTCACGTAGTAATCATTAATAAATATTTGTATAATTGAATTTACTAATCGTTGATAATTTTATTAGATAACACTCGTATGTGCGAAATATTCACATTTATAAAGAACATCTAGAGGTAAACAACAACTTTAAATTGTTGACCTTAACCTTAAGAATGAATGGCCGGGATACTAAGACTGAATGATCAAGATACTAAATATTTAGGGTGCAGTGAAGCTGAAAAATACCTGATCCAAGCCCACGGCAGGTATTCTGAAGATAAACTGTGATGCTCCTTTCAAGCTGAGGTCATTGATCATGGCATTGGCAACATTGCGGTGGAGACGGATGCCCTTATGGTAAAACAAGCAGTTTCATCTGATGCCTTCCATCTTTCTTCAGTGGGTAGTTTAATATGCCGAGCTCAAGAATTAAAGTAGCGTATGCACTGGCTGTGTTGGGTGTAAGTGTTCTGTGGAGGCCAATTAATCTTCTTGTGGATGACCTACTATTATGTATTCAGGATTTGGTTGTCAATGATTTAGCAACACATGGTTAGTGGGATTCTTTGTTCCATTAAAGAAAATATATTAAACATTTAGGATAGTCTAAAAAACATTAGGAGGATACTTTTAGTATAAACATCTGATATAGACGTATGGACAAGTTTTAAAAGAACTTAATTTAGGCCTCGTTTGGTAACACTTCGTGGAGTGATTCCGCGCGAGAATCAGCTCCCGCATTGCCAAACACTCTGTCTGGGAGCGGATTCCACACGGGAATCACTTCACGATTTGTATTGCAAGGTGACATCTGAAAAATCTAGCTTCGATCTGATTCCTAGCTGATTCTCCTCGATTTCAACATAATATTCTCTCAGGAATCACTTTTACCGCTAACATACCAAATAATTTTACAAATAGAATCACTATCACCATAGAATCACTTCCACCCTACTTTCATCATATAATTACTCTCACCACAGAATCGAAGCTCTACCAAACAAACCCCTAAGAGATCCCTACATTAACGTCACATCTAAGTATGTGGATCTAACGCCACTCTTTGTTCTACCACCTGATGATAGTGCCTGTGTCTTAAGTATTAATTAGACATCCTAGTAGGACAAAAGATGATGTGATATGATAGTTAAGAAAGAGAATGTGCTAATATCTTCAGAAAGAGACACGTTAGGCTCGAAACCAACTAATATGCATTAATGAGAAGCTAGTGTTCTCCAAGTATGTTCTTTCTTTTAACAATTGGTCATAAAAAGTCATACAGACACTATACATTATGATTTTTTTTCTACGCACTAATTTAATACATTCTCTCATCTCTAAGAAATAAGCATAGACACTATGCACCGGAACAAATATCAACCTGGTTGTTATTAAGGATATAACTGTGACTTCCGTCTGAAGAACTTAAGAATTCCACATCTGCATGAAACTACTATTTTGTTATCAGACGGCAGTAGCTCCCCAAATAAATAACGGATAGAGAAACTTAATATACAACGACCACTTACAAAAACAAAAGAATTCACCGCTCTCCTTGTTCTTTACATCCAACCAAAATTAAGCGCTGACGACAGAGAAGAGCTGACACTATGAACTGATTTATTATAGACGAAAGAAGAAAAAAACTAAGACTATGGCATAATTACAGTTTCAAGAATGTACACATCTGATGCTTGAGACGGGACTCAATGATGCAATCGGATCTGTGCCAATTAGCACAGGAGAATACGGTCCCAGTTGGAAGATCACTTTGATGCCACCTGGAGTAGCCAAGCCAGACTCACCAGTTTAGCATAACAGGAGCAGGATGAAACGGCACCATCAATCCAATATAATGCGCTGAACATCTTATTACTCTTGCCAAGCATTTCGAGAATTTTCTTCACATATATTTGATGATGATTTGCTCGGATTTATTATTGCAGGCATCCATTGCTCAGGAATCACAATAAAATAAGCAGACATGGCTTTCCTAAACCGCTTCTTATATTGCATTGGTGAAACTACAGTTGGAGAGGCATTCTTCGGCCCACCAAGAATGCCAGAAGATTTGACCCATGTTTCGAGGTGTTTGTCCCATGTATACTGCCTCATAAAATCAATAATTCCCAAGACCAGTTCATGTTTCTCCTCATCAACTCCCACAAGCAAGGAATAATCCATCACATCAATTCCCTGAAAGAACAAGGGAGCTCGTTAATGTCTTCTTGTATAAGGCACTAGGATCAGTTTGGGATTTAGACCTACATTGTATTTTAATTTTCCACATCTTATGCACACGCATCTACCTATACAATATTGTCTGTTGGTCTACAGTAAACCTCATGGTGTTTCCACAGGTCCTAAGAGTTGAAGAAAAAGAGAAACAGTAAAAGGCCTATAAGATATCAGAAAACTCAAAGGATAATCTAATTACAATAGTAAGAAGTATGAATGTGACATTGTGCGACTGCTCCAAAACTTATAAGCATTAGCTTCAGGTGCTGGAACCAAACATCCAAGTCAAGAATGACCAAGATGGCTTAACAAGCTAACATTTGTTAGGAATAGCAACTCCATGGAGACCGTAGGCCAATATATATACATGTACACGTGAGCAATATGCAGGGAACCTCTTATAACACGGGGATATTACACATATTCAATATATATCTTTAACAACCCCTCCCCCCCTCAAACTCATGGTGGGTCAACCACACTGAGTTTGAAGAGATAGAACCTATGCTGAGTTATCGTCTATGACTTCGTGAAGAAATCAATCAACTAAAGTTCTGAAAGAACATACTGAAGATCAATAACCTAATCATGTACCAATGTCCGTTGTAAGAAGCATCAACACCAATATGTGCGGCGACGGCGGATCGAACGTGGGAGAACGACAGCGGTGCACGGCGATGACCGGGGAACACACCGAAGACGAATCCGGCGAGGAGGTGAGCGGAACCGACGAGGGAGCAACCGGCGGGAGGCGACGACGCGGCGGATCAACCCAGACGGGTGGATCCGGCAGCGGCAGAGGCAATTCTGGCCAGGGAAGAGGTAGATCGGGCCGAAGGCGGAGCCGACGATGATGGAGGCAGCTAGCTAGAAGGAAGAGAGAGAAGCCAATGGGTGGGTGGGCTAAGATTGGGACGAGTTTCTGTGTCCTAAAAGAAAACCTACCTTTGATACCATGTTAGGAATATCAACTTGTATTCCATGAAGATCATAGGCTAGTATATATATACATGTACATGTGAGCAATATGCATGAAACCCTTTATAACACGGGGATATTGCACAGACTCAATATATATCTCTAACAACATTCAGCTATTACATACAATCAGCTCATTGTGGCATTTGCTATTCTCAAAGCACAAATGTCAGCAATGCAAAGGCTTGTCATATGTGATTTGCTTAAGGTGCAAAAGTATTATTCATTCGTGGGACCATGTAATACAAAAGTCAAAGCGAAGTGGAAAGATGTCATGAAGGATGATATTTCATTATCTACAAAGTTCTATATCGTTCGCCTAATACTGGGAAAGGAAATGGCAAAATCTGAGATCTTCTAATTTATATTAAAGATTAGCCTCTCAAAAACAACAAAAAGTTAGTTGCTCTCAGACTCTCACTGTCTACTACAACTATACAAGAGTTCGCAGAAAAGAAATGAAGATAGGTCTGGCAAGTCATGCCCGAAATAAGATCAGCCAAAAGAGGATTAAATGGGAAAGAGAGAAATTGAAATAAGAATGCAAGCTATGAGTTATGACCACCCTCTCTTGTATTAATAAGAGGCCGAATTTTGATGTATAAATCAGGGTGAAGATTATTGAACACAAAAAAAGTGAAGTTAGAAATAACCCTAACAGGTATTACATTTTTTTATAAGCTTTTATGAGCACAAGGAATTGATGCAAACTTACTGCTAGAAAAGAAGTATCGTTCCAAACAGCTCTTTCCAGTAGGCGCTTTGCCTTGTTCCCAACAAAAATCGGCGATGTTGGCATCGCCTCAATTAAGTTCTGGTCAAGAAGAACCTTGTTGCTGCCACTGGAATCTGCATTATATCTTGACCTTGAAGATCCCTTGAGATCATAAAGCCTGGTGATATTCCGTCCAAACAAAAGATTTTCCATCACCAGCAAATCCATTTTTGACTCCTTACCACCCTTCACATGCTTAATTGTAACCTAAGCAAAAGCATAGCAAGTGTAGATATTCAGCCGGATATTCCAACAAATAAAAAACTCCCTCTAGTAGCAAAAAAGTGGCATTTTTAATTTCGAAGTCAATAAGATGCCACTTTGACCACTGAATTTTGTTTATCAAATATTGAAAATAGGTTACAAAGGAGTAATTCCATGGAAATATTTTTCATGGCAAATTTACTTACACTATTTTTGTATATCCAAGAAACTCATTCTAGACAATATTTTTGGCCAAAATAAGTACAATTTGACTGCACACATTCTCGGTATCGTTTTTTAATTAGAGGGAGTATAGCTACTTCTTGCTAATTATATGTTTTATTACCTGCCAGTCAGATTCCAAACTTCAAGAACTTAATAAAACTCAAATTTGGAACTCCAAAAACATAAAATGGACTGTTTGGGAGCCAAACCCCAAAAACGTTTTTCAAAACCTAGGTGACTATGTTAATTAGCAGTATTGCCCTATTGCTTCGCCTATTGACAGAGTTCACAAGTTCTGTGCTGAGTTAGGTGATCCAGTTGTTGACAGGGAGGTTTATCAAGGGTTTTCTGGGCGTCTTATCTATTTGTGCCACAGAAGACCTGATATTTTGTATGCAGTGAGTTAGCTGAGTTGATATATGTACGATCCCAAAGCAGGACCTTTAGTACTTGAAGAGTAGCCGTGGGAAAGGCCTTTGGTTTAGGAAGAATCAACACTTGGACATGAAAGATAAATGCTATGCTAATTGGGCAAATTGTGTGGATAACGGGAGGTCTATCTCAGAATATTGCATCTTTGTGAGAGGTAAACTATTTTCCATGGGGTAAGAAGTCAGAGGTTGTGGCTCGATCTTATGTGGAGGCAGAATATAGAGCAAAGGCACTGGGATTGAATGAGATGATCTGGATGAAGGGTCTCTTGTCTGAGTAAGGGTGTTGAGGAATAATCCCTTCGTGCTTCATTGTGACAAGTCTGCAATCAACATAGCTAGTAATTCGATACATAATGACCGTACAAAGCATGCTCAGTAGGCTCTCCATCAAGGAGGAGTTGGATTGTGGCATGCTAAACTTAGAGTATGTCAAATTTGGTGAACAGTTGATTGATTGTTTCACATCAAAGGGTTAGGTCCCTGTAAGGGTGATGCAATAAGTAACAAGATGGGCATGGTTGATATTTTCAACCCACCTTGACCATGAGTATGAGAGAATTAGTCTTTAATTAAAGAGGAGTCCTAATTCAAGTCTAGATTTAATCCTAGAACTACAAGTAAAGAATGCAGGGCTCCAAACGAATACACAAATATTCCTAAATCCCAACTTCAACATCACATTCAAGCATAGAATGTCAAACTTTTCCTCTGGAAGTTTCGTATCACATGACTTGAATGGACAAAAAGATGTTTTTTATTGTTTCTATCACCCTAACTAAACAATTTGATTGTCTTTGAAAAGATATGTCATACTTATAGACAGAACTATGTTTTTGAACCAAGTTTCTGCTTGATCGCTAGAGCTATTTTTCGTACAAGATGCCAACTAATATTAGAGGACCATAATATTGTTTCGAATCAATGGATAGATGAAGTTCTTTCTCACAATTAAAGTGTGATAACACTGAAGAAAGTTCGAAAGAACATACCTGATAGATCCCCAAAATTTTTGCTAGGCATGTAGGACTTCCAGTGCCTATGGACTCTGACAAATATTTAAAATATTCTGGGCCAAACTTAAGGAATGATTCAAGCTCTGTCTTTGTGACTTGCTTTATTATAAATCTATCATCCAAAGATTTTGCAAAAAATACATTACTTTTACCACCTTGCGCTCCCCATTTCTTGCATCGACTGATAGACCTCAAAAAGTCAAGCTCAGATGGACAGCAAGACCTTCTCAGTGCTTCAAAGCTTTTTGCAAAATAGCAAGTCACAGTATATTTCACTTTCCCAAGTGGCCCACCATCTTCAAAAGAAACTCTTGAGTGCACCAGATCAGGAGCAAAGGATCCTCTACCTCCAGACATTGATGAAGTAAAATCATCAATCGATCCAAAATCCTCAAATAAATGAAATGGATTAAAATTTCCTGAATCATAGACAGGCAATGGAAGCGAAGAATCTGTACTGTCCCTATTTTTGCTGCTCTCATCCGACAATTGAAAGCGGTGCATGGGTGAAATAAGTGCATAGGAAATAATACTAGTTGGTTCATCATCAAATACTGGGATGACAATATCATTAGCACCAGTAGGCAGAAAAAGTCTTGCTCCACCTTGCTGTGATAGCTCACAAAACAACTCAATGCATGCAGGAGTGTAGTCAGCCAAGGAAGCAAATCCCAGTGCTGTACCGGAGTTTGTGTTTAAGGAATTATAGGATGTCATGTATGGCATCTTAAGCCATCTTAGTAAGTCTTCTGCTGTATCTCCAGAACGGACAGATAAAGCAGAAGTATGGGATGGAACAACCTTGGCTTGATTTTTAACATCAACTGCTGCACCATCAACTGAAGGTAGTGGCTTCACCAAGTTTGCATCAGGAACAGGTCCATTCTCACCTCTCCATTTCGCATCCAATGTGTCTGGAATATCTGTCATCACTGGGAATTGTCCATCAGAAACAACCCTACGAACGCCAAGTCTGGATTCTTGGTTATCTAGGTGATCCCTAATGTCTTCGCTGTTGGCATGATTGATTTTGGCCATTGCATCTTCAGCACCATTCAACTTTGCAACCTTTTTTGAGCCATTTTCATTAGATTGATTGGCCTGGTTTAGCCCCTCATCTTCACTATGAAGTGGCCTTGAGCTCTGTTGTAAGGATCC
Source organism: Phragmites australis (assembly GCF_958298935.1). NCBI lineage: Eukaryota > Viridiplantae > Streptophyta > Magnoliopsida > Poales > Poaceae > Phragmites > Phragmites australis. The sequence goes on along the minus strand of NC_084936.1, from coordinate 23,018,927 downwards.
TTCCTTAGCTTTTGACAGAATTTCTGTGACCTTAGTGCTCTTCTCTAACTTTGTAGTTGCACTGGGATCAACTGATTTATCAGAATTCCCCCACCCAATCCGTAAACGTTCTAGTGTGGCATAGTACTTGCCACCTGAAGTTGCTACCAAGATCAGTCGTTTATCCCACAAGTAACACAGAAACAATAGCTGCCTCCTTAGTTCGTTAACTTCAAGAATATCAAGGAACGCCTGTCCCTTTCCCATATCCTTTTTCAGCAGGTTTAATGACTCCTGGAGGTGAATGCTACAATAATCAGAATACAACTTTACAAAAGTATTTGTTTTTGTACATACATGAGTGGGACAATGGCCACTTGATAAAAAATTAAATAAAGAAATTCAAAACAGCCATACCATAAAGTAAGTTTTCTCTGCTTGCAGGATCTCTTCCAGTTCCACAATATTTCTTCTTAACTCGAGGATCTCCAAATTGCCATCAAAAGAACCTGTAATTGGCCTTTTTCCTGAAACTTGGTGGAGTGCGTTCAGAACTCCAGTGAACAGAAGTTCAGCTGAGTCAACCACCTGAATCATTGACTATCAGCATCAGCCAGAAATAATAGCATAGACTGGATCATAATATTAAGCATATCACCTCTTTTGCTTCTTGTTCTACCCATTCCTGATGCTGGGAAGTAAAATCAAGTTTTGGTGGTGGCAGATACACAGAGTGAACCTTGATTGATGCATATCGGAAGCAAGCAACCATTTCACCAAAGCTGAGATACAAACATGTAAGGTACAACATTTAAAAATTTGATAAGATGGAAAAGAAACAAGGATGTACCCGTAAAAGCGAAGGCAATCCCTGTGAAGAGAATGACCACAGCTGGCTACCCTACTTGCTGCTGCATGATTTGAAAAACTAAGTTCCAAAAATTTACCAAAAGACAAGCCCCAGGCAGCATCAGACATCACTACTCTTTTAGTTGCTGGAGGGAGCCCATTAACCTGAGGACACCGTAAGCATCTGTGCCACATCCAAATTCTACCGTCATGTTCACCAGGCAACTTTACTGGAAGTTTCCTTACTGATATTGTTAAGCTGCCTTGGGGGTGAACGTAGCAATAAACATGGGCCTCTGGTGGCAGCTCACAAGAGCGGCAAAGGTTGTTCTGAAGCAAAATGTGAAAGTTAAGAAAAATATAAAGTTATAAAACAAATATAGATGTATGAAGACCTAAGTCTAACCTGATCAAATAGCTCGTCACGCAGAAACCTGCCTAAAGGTCTGTCAAAGTTACCGTAATATTTTATGCGGAGAAGGTGTGGCCGCTCACATAGAGTTTCTTTCCAAACACAACGAGATGACAGAGAAACTAATATACTCTGATTGTCAGCAGGAGATGCTGGAATTTCATCCTTTTTGGCAATTGAATCATCCTTTCTGCTATCATCATCATGAGAAACCTGTACGTTGAGAGGAGCAACTGGCTTACCTGCCATCTTGTCAGCAATCCCAGAATTATTGGTAAGTGAATTATCCTTCTCAACAGACATCAAATTTGTAGGATGAGCAGGCAATACACCGAAGTCACTAACCAGCATATTTCTAGTGGTTTCTGGCTGGCGTTCTTCAAAGTTCATTTTGCTATTCACATCTCTAGTACAATCAGGATAATGGCAAAATGCAATGTTCGACTGCTGAACCAAGGGACCAATAGATGATTGAGGAACCATGCCCAGAAAACAGGCAATGTTTCCATTCTGGCTATTGATTTGAACAGATGCCATTTCTTCAGAACCAACTCCCAATCTTTGGTGGCTTTTATTCTCTGGAGAGCATGCCAATACTGTTTGTTCCATTCTCTTTATACCATTAAATGTTAAATCATCATTTTGCATATCAAGCACTCGCAGGTTATTATTTGGTAATGGAGCACTAGGCATTGGTAAGGTAGGTATTGTCGAGATGGATCTATCAGCACTGGAAGGTTTATCTGGCAAAGCAACAATAATTGGTGACTTGAGTGGGAGTTCTGGAAGGGTTGCACCTTCATCCACAAGGAAAGATGTTTCAAGAGCCAGGTGATAGGCTGCAAATACTCCATATTGCACAACATGCTTCACTTTTTTGAGCTCATCACCATTAGCGCCTTTGAGCAAGATCTACAGAATCGGAGGTGGTTACTGGTTAGATATGTGGCTTGTGCCAGTAGCCTCATTTTTTATTATGTGTTTGTTTCCTAAAAGATGTAACACAGATCATTTATCTCCATGAGCTGACAACAAAGTGGTGAATAAACCCTTCAAGGAACATGTATCCACAGCAAAACAAAATGCAATTATTTCTAAAACGAATATTGTTATTCATGAACACAGTAATTGTTCTGCCAAATTCATTGCCCATACATCGATCAATTATGGTAATATTTTCAATGTTAAATCTTTCAATCTCCGCATTGAATTGAATACTTCACATTAACTTGATTCCAAACTTCTTCCCAATATTATATTTTAACAGAATATTCAAATTTAAAGGGAGGGGGTCTATTGTTTTCAGGTACCCATGCAGTGACCTCGAGGGGTTTCCCCTTAGTAATTAAGTAGACAAAGGCACAAAGTGACCATGTTGCGACATGTAACAAAAGGAGAAAACAAAACAGAAGCACTATAACTGAGATAACAAGTGAATACTTACTGTACAACCCAAGGGTTTTGGACAGCCTTCAAAAAACATAAGGGTTTTAAGCATTTTCTTCCCACCTTCCCCAGCAGTCCCATACTCTTCAACGTACTTCTCTACATGGAATAAGTCGCAATGCCCAAGCTTTTGGGATGACAAATAATCAATCGAGGGAACTATATGAGCACCAGTACACCGAGATATCCTTTCCAGCAGTGGCCTTTTGATATTCAGAACAAGTGAAATGTTTTTCTCCAGAAATAAATCTTGAGCATAACGAGACACAGATTTCTCTACCAATACGACACTTGGTTGGTGTGCTTTGATCTTCGCAACTGCCATTTTCAGATAATCTGTTTCCTGAAGTCAAAATGAAAAGTTATGAGAATGCATCACTAACAGCAACTGGCAATCCTTATAACCCTGTCAGTTTGATTTGCATTACATCATATGCGTGAAAAGATATTCACGGGGAATACCTGCTGCAGTAAAGTATCAAAACTTGAAAGCAAATTCGATACACGCTGGTATTCGAGTGCACCACCAAGAATTAGGATTCGTGGCTTTTCTTTTTTTGATGACATGCGTCGATTAGCAACATTCTTCTTACAAACAACTCCTTTTACAACAAAGCTGAAAATAAAAGGGTTTACGAACAAAATCAAATAAGTTCTCAAGTGGAGCACCAAAGAAATGCATGGAAAAGAAATAAAATACAAATTTTAGGTGATGTAGATTAAAAAGGAAAAGAAGTCCAACCGCAAGTAGCATCAGGGGAATTTGAATTACAAAGCGTTCGATTTGCAGAAGCCATAAGGTAATGAACACTCGAGAGCATATAGATGAAAATCATCAAACTATGTGTATGTGATGCATGACAAATGAAAGATACAATTTGTTTACCTTTCACTTGGGCGACCACAAGCCAAGCATTTCACCTTAACATAGCCACCAGGGTCCATCCGACCTCCTTTGCTGGTATCTGGTCTCAAAAGTGATGCAGCTTCCCAAGACAAAGAAGTAACTATATCAAGCCAACTCTCTTTGCCAGCTTTATCAACCAATGGTACCCTTTCAGCCTGAAGAAGTTGAGAAACTAATGCCCGAAAATGGCCATCAACTATTTCTTTCATGGCATTCTTGTGTTCCTCAACCGATTTATCTCTACTTCGACAGTGTCCACTGCCAAAGCTGTTTGAGCGTAGATATCCCCACTCTCCTGTGGCATCCTCCCCTTCCTCATCATCACATAGAACACCATAATGATCATCCTCTTCGTCCTCAGGTTCTGGAGGTACCCAAAGTGAGCTATTGTTTTCAAAGTCCACAACTTCATTTTCTAGCACTTCCATGCTATACAAGGAAGACGATCGAGCATTGCAGCACTCATAATTATCAATGCTATGATCTTCATTCTTATCTGCTCCCAAGGAATCAACTAAGGTTGTCATATCTTTCCTAGGGGATGTAGATTCTTTTGCATCATCACTACAGTCAACTTGATGACCATCAAAATACATCGGTCCATAATATTCATCAGAGTTTTGCAAGTGCTGCCCTTCCAAATCTGAGTGGAAAACTGCATAGTCATCATCTTCATCATCACTCCTAGCACAAAGTAAATGTTGGAATAGCCGTTAGCGACAGGAATGAAACTTGTAATCAAAATACAATGTTCCTTTTATTTGTTCATAGTTGATTGTGTGCATGATATTATGTTGGTTAGAGATATGAAATAGGTGAACTAATACAAGAGATGAAATTCCAATCACAAAGTAACATCATGGATCTAGATAAATCACCGTTTCTCTACAGAAAAAACACATTTCGTTGAAAAATGAAGTAAAAAAGGAGAATACATCGGACCTGTGTATCTTTCAAAAAAAAAAAAAAGAGTCGAAATGGGTTCCATTAGACAACTGGCTCACATAAATAGCTGGTTACAAGACTGGTTACAAAATCCAGGAACTGGTCCAATCACAAACAAGGACAAACAATGACATACATCTATTCTACCTCTAGGACACATGTGTGTCCCCGACAAAGTAAACTACAATCTATGTGATAGATTATATTAAACCTTCTAAACATTTATTCCAATATTGCCAGCATGGGCGGAGCCTAGTGGAGACCAATCTGAGCTCCCCCCCCCCCCCCCCTTGCCCGGAACAAAATTCCTAAGACCCGGGCATCCCAGCCCATAGCAAATCAGCCCATGAAAAAGTAGCTACAAGGCCTGTACATCAACCCACCACCACGGCACCACCAGTCAGGCAGTCAGCACACACTCCTCTTTCCTTGCCTTCTCGTTCTCATTGACACGACGACACCAACCGAGCGGGCGCCCGGCAGGAAGGGCAAAGAGTGGAGCGGTAGCGGTGGTGCGAGAACTCACGGCCTCGCTTCTTGGATGTGCTGGTAACTTATATTTTGGACTATTCACTCTAAATGGTGCTCTAAAATGATATTGTGGTACTGGTATAGTTTGTTGATAAACATTGAGCAAGTGCCCCCCCCCCCCTGTATTTGTTTCACCCTCCGCCACTGATTGCCAGCACAAAGAAGTTATAAACAGAACAAGATGGTATCAAGCACAAAACAATGTTTCCCATATACCTAGTATATATCATGGCCGATTAGGATAAGCAAGTCAGAATGCCAGTATAACGAGCTGCCAAAAAAGTTTCATGGCAGCATGCCTATATGTGAGATGGAGAAAAGGATGTTGATGGAATGGTGACATCTCAATTGGAACATTTCATCTTCTACTTGGTTCAAGGGCTGATTATTAACAGTAATAACCAATTACAGTCACCCTTTGTTGGTCAACCATCTGTCAACAACTTATGAATTTTCCTATGCTTATTTGGTAACATCATGGAAATTGGATATTTGAATATAAACATGAGGCATAGATTTGCGACTAGTCAAAACTTCCTAACAAAACTTAACCAATCAAAACAAACCTAACGATTGATCGAGAACAATCAAATTTAAATGGAAACTTATCTCCTAACGGTAAGCAAATATAGTCTTGTGGAGCAGCCCTAGGATCGCAGGGCGACAGGCATACTTGCTGCCCAAAATAACAGTAAATGTACTTAGAACTTAAGATAATATTTGTTGAGACACCCCATGATACCAAATGCGTTGTTTGTGGTGGGGTTTGCTATGTCGAGCATCCACAGAGAAAAAATTGAGACTCATCAAGGAAGAACATCTTGTCCAACACCTTTATTCAAAAGTAAGACAACATGCAACAGCACCATAGAAGAGTGGATGCAAGTTCCTGATCGGTCAATCAATGCATATATGATCTTTATTCATTGATGGCATTGTCACGGGTTAGATTCCAATTTCTTAGTGAACAAAGCACGAAGGCATACCTATTCAAGCAAAAGTTGAATGGATCCGACGGGTTGTCCACATAAGCAACAGGTTCCATGCCCCCAGCGGGCTCCATCACAGCCTGCTGCTTCTCAGGACAGCCCTCGCCGTGGACAGGCACAGATGCAAAGTCCGTGTAGCTGACGTTGGCGTAGGACGAGATCTGCCCGTTCGTCCCCGCGCTGCTACGCCCAGTGGAGCTGGACTTGTCGCTCCTGACGCTCGCGGCGGACGGCGACAGGCTCAGCACCGGGCTCGACGGCTGCGCCACGTCCCTCCGGGCGGCGGCCTCCTCCTCCAGCCAGCGCTTGAAGCAGTAGTTGCAGACCCTGATCCTCTCACCGTCCTCCCTCGCAGCGTCCCCCGGCGACCGGGGCACAGAGTTGGCCGTGCACCGGGCGCAGAACACGCGGCCGCAGTGGCGGCAGTGGTGGCGTCGGTTCAGGATGGTGAACTGCGCGTCGCAGTCGTAGCACACGCGGCAACTCTGGTCCGGCATCCAGAAGTCCCTCGACGAGTCATGTGATTGCTGCGGCTGCGCCGCCGCTGCCGATTGCGACGCGAGCGGCGGCGAGTGCTGGCCCCGCCGCGGCATCCAAGACTTCACCGCACCGAACAACTCCACGAGCCGCCCTTCCGGCGATCCCATCATCCACGCCACGCGGACCACCAGCAACCCCACCCCCTCATGCTCAGTTGGGCGACGCTTCAATCAGCATAGCTGCTCCTCCCAAAACCAAAACCGCTCCCACCTCCACGCCGCAGCCCGCCCACCAGATCAGATCACTCACCTTGGTGGCAGCAGCGGCAGCGGCAACTCACAGCCACGACGAATTGGGCACGAGAACTCCAACTGGATCGAAGGGAAGCAACTAGGATTTGCGGAGGGGAAGTGATTTGGCTTAAAAAAGAGATTAATAACTTTGGTTGGGATTAGGAGGGGCTGAGCTGAGGGTTCCGGAAGGGCGCCAGTGGAGAACGGAGATGGGAGGCTGGAAGGGTGCGGGTTCACGGGGACGGGGATAGAAAGGGAGGGGAGATGGATTAACTGACGCGTCCCTGTTTTCTTCAAATCTTTTCTGGGTTTGGATTTATGTTTTTCTCTTGATCTTGTCCTCTGTTTTTCTCTTGGATTTAAACCATCGCCGTCAGAATTGACACCGACCTAAGCCAGCGTCAGCATCGTCTCCTCCCCGCTGCTTGAGAAGGAGGTTGTCGCTGATGAGAAGATGCGCTTCTGTGGTGTCGGCCCCAATCTTAGAGGTGGTGTCTCTGCAAATCCCCCTCACCCCCACGTGCATGCCGCTCTATACCGTCTCTCCCTTCCTCGACATCCGTGGAGGAAGGAGGAGCCTAGGAGCATCGTCGGATCCACCACGGATACCTCTTCGCTGTCCTGCTTGGATTGGATCTGCGAGGCCGGAGCTGGGCATAATCTCATCATCGCAAAATCCATCACCGCTGGTCACCTTCTCCTACACAGATCAGGTGTCCTCAGGCAAAAGCGAAGCCCCTCTCTCTCGCTCACTCGCTCCTTTGGTAGACCAGTAGATTTAGATTGAAATCTTTCCTCAGTTCTATCTTTTTTTTTTGCAACACCTGCCTCCGATGCGACAGGTCTCCCCCTGCCGAGTCACCGCACAGTGCCAACCTTGCTATGCTGCATAGCGCAGTGCGATGATGATTCATCAGTTATTGCCATCGTCGGAGGTGCGCATGAGCTGGTCGTTTGAGACGTGGTCCAGGATGATGGCTTGGTCGGTACCGCGCTGGTCAGGCTTATGCGAGCTCCAAGCGATTCAGGAATGTGCAACAACTGTTCGGCGAAATGGGCATGCGCTACTTCATCTTCTGGGACCTCATGCTTCACAGGTAACATGTTGTAACTTTTCAGTAAGAACAACATGCGGATTGAATGTAGTGATTGTGAAGGGGACTCCATGTGCATAATTATTATGCTTCCTGTGGATTCTTCAATGGACTCGGTGAGCTCTCATGCCTCTGGCTCTTGTAGTTTCCTGTAGCTCATATATGACAGGCGAGTCCCGGTCGGCGCCAGCTCCCGCCTCGTGTAAAGCCCAGAGAAATCCAATGCTTGCCTCCGCGAACTCCAGACGCCGGTCCAAAATCCTCAGACCCTCCTTCTTACACATTTTGCGTGTCATCGGCTCTCGCCTCCGCCTCCTCACACGTCGCTGCCGCTCGAATCAACGCTGCCACCATCGTATCTGAGCTGCCACCACCCAGATCCGCCTCCTCCACCACAAGCCGCCGCCGCCAAAGCCACGTCCCATCGGATTCAAGCCATCGCCGCCCGAATCGGCACCGACCTAAGCCAACATCAGCATTGTCTCCTCCCCGCTGCTCAAGAAGCAGGCTGCCGCTGGAGAGAAGATGCGCTTCGGCGGCATCAGCCCCAAGCTTAGAGGTGATGCCAAGGCAAATCCCCCTCGCCCCGCGTGTTTGTCGCTTTGTGTCGTCTCTCCCTTCCCCGACAGCTATGGAGGAAGGAGGAGCCTAGGAGCATCGTCGGATCCACCACGGGTACCTCTTCGTCGTCCTGCTTGGATTGGATTTGTGAGGCTAGAGCTAGGCATAATCTCACCATCGCAAAACCCATCATCGCCGGCCACCTTTGCCCCTGCAGATCAGGCATCCTTAGGCAAACGCAAAGCCTCTCTCTCTCTCTCTCTCTGATGTGGTAGAGCAATAGATTTAGATTGAAATCATCCCTTTGTACCATCTTTTTTTTTGCAACACTGCTGCGACAGGTCTCCCCCTGCCGAGTCATCGCATAGTGCCCACCTTGCTACGCTATGCGGCACGCTGCAACGATGATTCATCAGTTGTTGCCGTCGTTGAAGGTGCGCATGAGCTGGTCGTTTGAGACATTGTCTAGGATGACGGCTTGGTCGGTACCGCGCTGGTTAGGCTTATGTGAGCTCTAGGCGATTGAGGAACACACAGCAAGTGTTCGACGAAATGGGCATGTGCTACGTCATCGTCTAGGGCCTCACGCTTCACAGGTAATACGTTGTAACTTTTTTTAAGAACAACTTACATATTAAATATAGTGATTGCGAAGGGGACTTCATGCACATAATTGTTATGCTTCATGTGGATTCTTCAATGAATGGAAGGTTGAAATGCTACTGTCTATGAGCTTTCTATTTCCAGAATTATATAGCTCAAGATGTTTGATTAACTCTGTCATATCTTTTAATACATTTGCATATGTTTAAGAAAGTACACAATTAGAATTATTTAGAGGCAACAAGTTCAGATGCTATCATTTAAAAATTAGATTGGCCTTGACTACTGATTTTATGGTCATTTTGTCAGTCTCCTACAGTTTGGAAGTTCCATGCAAATGTTGCAAAAAAGATTTCTAATATAGTCTTTTGGCAATAATTTACTGTTCCCTCATATTGCAATGGCGTTCTAGAATTAATCCTATCTTTATCCCAGTACAAATATGTCGTTGTATTTTGCGCTTGGCTGCTAGAATTTAGTCAAGTACTACTATGTTTAAAAGGACACCGTTGGCAAAATGGTTAGTATATATATTTTTAATAATGCAAAATCAAAGTTCATAAATTAAGTGAAATATTTCCAAAACAGACAATTGACAGCACTAAAAGATAGCAAACACCATTTTCTACAGGGAGACTTTTCTGACGGCAGTAAAATTTCAAGGTTACTACATTTTGTCAATTAATTAAATATTGCTTACTTTCATTACTACCTCAGCCTTTGATCTTTTACGATAGTTTTCTGCCTTCCTTAAAAAAAAAGATAAAACCATCTTAGCATCAATGTAGTTTTTTCTAGGAAAAAACATTTTGTTACACATTAGTTGAACTTTCCACTAGACAGTTTGAATATAGAGTACATATTTTTCAGATTATACCTAATGTGCAGTGATTAAGAAAGGTATATCCATATCTGTACATATGGCATTTGTATTCTATCTTCTTTAGCATATTCCTGCATTAATTTTTATGCTTACAATACTGAATATAGGTGCTATTTTTCATGAAAAATTGAGACTCTAGAGTGGTTTAGTCTTAATCACTATCATTTTACCTTCTTTTATTCAAATGTTTAGTCTAATATATGGATGCAAAAAACTGAAACCAACATCATCTCTTGAGATTAATATCTGCCATTAAGCTCCTGCATGATCACATTATGTCATTTCTAAACCTGAGACTAATATCCAGTCTGTATGTTCAACTATTCTATATTTGCAATTTCTTTTTTTACTTAGAACAACACTGTTAATTTGCAAGGTACTGCTTCTCTCCTTTCTCCTAAGCAGCAAAACACTAGTGTCATTACCATGTGCGGTTGGGGACAAAGGGATTCTACCCTCCAGATCGCTCTCATTTGATTTGATTCACAATTTTCTTAGCCTTACTCTCCGCAAATCAAATCTACACAGCAATAAAAAGGTGTTGATCTACTTTCTCCACCTATGTTATGCTTCTCTTCTTATACAAACTATTCTCTAATACTTTTTTTCCCTCGATCATGCAGATCTCCATCACCACCTGCAGATACTCGAGTACCTGAGCATTTGAGTTCTCGGTCTTTACAACCAGTACAAGTGCCACTCTGCTGCAATGTTCATTACTCATTCGCGCTTAGATTTGTAGTATTCTCTTTTTAACAATAGTTAGCCATGCAACATTCTGATCTTGATACCGTGTTGTGCTTAATAGCATCAGACTATGAATTAGACATATATAATAAGTATTTTATATGTAAAGTAAAGGTACTATAAGACTTTTATCAAATTTTATCTTACATTTAACGAGTCTGGAATCGATACACTCCATGACCCTTGCTACAGTTTTAGCATTATATTTGTTGAAGGCAGCCGTAGCGAAACACGTTATTCTACCTAGTTAATCTTACTTCTCTCTATCCAGATCAGCTAGCACGACACATTAAATCGCTAGATCCTCCACTAGGACGTGGAATGATTGGGGTGTCTCTCAAGTTCATAATTGAGGCTACGCACCGACGTGGAGCTAGCTAATCCGATACTCCCACATGCGACAAGATTCTAATTTTTCTATCAGTTTAATAATCTGATTGAACTTGCTTTAACTGAAAGTTCCGGGAAGACCATCTCGCGTAAGGGCCTGTTTGTTTCAGCTAGAGATTCTGAAAAGCAGCTTATAAAAGCTGGATTGTGAAAAGCTGGATTGTGAAAAGCTTTTAGACTGTAGATTCTAAAAAAATTTAATGGACAGTTTAGTAAAATGGACTTTCACAATCTATCAAAAGCTGAGAAAAATCAGCTTCTCAGATTATCACAATCCAACCAGCAGATTTTAAAAAGCTATAACCAAAAACTGCCTGT